>NC_064028.1:7615256-8254839 GCF_917208135.1 Athalia rosae
AATTTGCTTTCCTAGGTAGGATAGATTGCTGATTTATACAAGGCGCTAGGAAGTTGACTTATCAAATAACGCACCTTCAACACTGGGGTAAGATACTCGGCCACCCCAAGAGCAGTTCCTTTGACAGAATTGATAACACTTTGCATTTTATGGCTGAGAGGCGGGCAGTAGCCGCTGTGTCAGGTTATGCCTCTTAGTCTCACTCCGTGTGATTTTAACTCGCAATCGCGGTTGAAATGAAGCCAGACGATCGGAGAGGTGGATGATCAATTCATTCCGACGACGCGGTTCTACTTGTACTCACGAAATCGATTCTTGGTATATCAAAGTGAAGACCGTCTTCCTGATCACAAACGGTACCGAGAAGTCATCAGACATGTGATGGTGATTGGTGACAGTGCGGTGTGAAGTTAAAGCAAATCGTAGCAAATCCACGGGACCTTCCGCTGTTCATCACCCACCACCGGCAGGCACAGATATCTTCGATAAATACATGGGTGTGTATCATATGATGGATAAAGAAGCAATAGTCAGTCGCCGTAGTGGCGATAATAGCAAAAATTACTACCTACCCTGAAAACGTCTATCTCGTTTCCAATGTATTTCGAATTTGAATTTAGGAACCTCGCGGGAACTCAAAAACAAGTGACAACTCGATTATGTCTCGAGGATTCGCTGATTCGCTGCAGGTAGGGGGTGCAGACAAATGACGGTCAAGCGCGGGATTCAATTCTCAGCGAGATTCAATTTTTCTGCTCCAACAAGTAGAAAATGGAGATAGCTCGATCAATTTTTAACATAGACTGATTTGGCTTTTAGATTCGGATTCCTGGGGTCCAATTACATGGAAATACCTTAGAACCCCCAATTTAAACGAATGTCGATGTTTGACCTCAAAGTCTGAAATTTTCCGCTCCGAAAAGCAAATCTGTTCATCTGCAAGCAATTAAAGACAGACTTTTACTGAGTTCCATTGAATATATTGAAGCAGGATAAAGGAATTATGCCATTGATAGGAACTTAGCGTTTATTTCCCACTATAAAAAATCTTCAAAACTCTTCGATCATATGTGATAATAAAAATTTTCTTTATTTACAAATGCGACAAGTGTACAGGAATTAAGGTCTAGTGATTTTTTGGAACGGAGCGTTAAGTTACGAATTACCATCACTTTTCATATCAAAGATTTCTCGAGAGGTGTAATTAAATGATTGTACACATCAAATATAACCAACTATTTAATCACGAGAGAGAAAGAGACAAATATGTACCAACAAATAACGAATAACATATCGAGCTAGAATTCAACGAACTTTCGTCAAGTGAAATAATTATCACATAACTGATTCCAAAAAATATAGAAAAAATCTTTTTAACCTCTCCATACGCTTCAATTTGCGATAATGATTTACACGGACATTCCTTTCCAAAAAACACGCATACAATATGACAATAATAATGATAATAATACTAATAATAATCCTAATAATAATAAATCATCGACGTAACAGTTATTCCCCTTATAGACTATCATTCATAAGTTACTACATCTGAATAGGTATATATCTAATACTAATTGTTTATGTAATTTATATTTTTTATAATACTGGCTATAGATATATTTTATATATAGTATGAGAGGTTGACGCGGGATTATACATATAAGTATAGTAAATACAGAAATATTAATTTGTCTAATTTTAATTTTTCTTCTTTCTGTTTGCTAATTTATTTCGTTTCGGAAATTAATAATATTTGTTCTGTAATTTTCATCAGGATCACATCACAGCATTGAAATATCAACATCGAAGCCACTGCACTATACCTATACGCCATTCTGCCCATTCTTTTTTTTATTCATTTCTCTCTCCGTCTGATAAATATATCATCATCTCCTAGACTGTAACAATTAACGACTTAACGAAATTGGTATTCGTCAAAAAAATTATCCACAAATTTTTTCTGTTCAATAATTACTTCGTCAATATATTATTATTATTATTATTATTATTATTATTAATATTACTATTGTTATTACTGTTATCATTATTGTTATCAATATACACTATTTAATTTATTCATAATCTTTATTTATGAATATGTATACGAAATACGAATACCAAAAATCTCAGCGAAATTCTTTATGATTTATGTTATACGTTATAAACGGTGTAGTTCAGCATTCATAATGACTATACCTATATTATAAGTATATGTATAGCGTTAAAATCACTTTCAATTAGTTTAGATAAAAATGATAATTATTATTAATCCAATAATAATAATATATACTCGGCATACAAGTCCCATCTGATTAAACATGAGTTGTTAATACATAGGTGTACGATAATGTAATATCGTATATTATAGGAATTTAAAATTATTTAATACACACTATTAATTATAGAGCCGTCAGGGTGTGAGATAAATTATTTCAAATAGTAATACCTACACGTACGTTAATAATTGTCCCCCTTTTTTCATAGTTCTTCTTGTTTTTTTTTAAGGATTTTCAATAGTTATATACATGTCGCAAGTATATAATAGGTATATTCATATTATATGTATAGGTGGGCTAACAATTTGAGCGGAAGTATTCAAATGTTTCGTTCATTTCATTCATTTAATTATTATTGATTTACTCTTACTCACTTTTTGTCGTTTTCTTTTTCTCTTTCATTCATTTTTTCGTTTCATCCCTCAAAGATCCTTTTCAAAATATATGTCTGTGATTTTTGCTAATTGTTTTAAGTGGCGCTGTTACGACGTTTTTTTTTTTTCTTTTTTGTCGTGCCTCGTTTTACTTTTCCCATATTTTATCGATTATCTTTCAATTCCTTCGATTAGAAAAAAAGATGATAAATGATAATCATAACGAGGACAATAATTGTTCTAACAACAAGTGTAATGTATCAGTAATACGGTGTGTATGTACGTACATACACAAACTACGTATATATTTCACATAAATAATGTAATGAATAATATTATGATCAACAATCGAAATTATATTATAAGTGGGTTCTCAACTGTCTTCTATTTTTTCATATTTTTTATTTCATTGATCATTTCCTCGCTTTTAATTTCTTTCCATATAAATGCATTATATATAATATATATATCTCATATATATGTATATAATATGTTGAACATCAAACCTCGCCTTCGTGTACATAATTATATTATGTTGATCCAATGAACCAGCCGAATAGAATACGTAACGTCGATATAATTATATAATATACATATATATAATTGAATGACTCGTTTTGTTCCTTCTTTTTTTATTAATTTTTTCAGTTATTTTATTCGTTTTAGTTTTTTCTCTTTTCCCTCTCTCGCTCTGTTCCTCTACTTCCTTCGTTCATTCATTCTGGTATCGCATAATTTCTCTTCGCCGATTTTATTTTATTTTATTTTCTCTTAGTTTAGTTTTCATTTTTTGGTTTCGAATTGTTATAGTAGGATACCGTTTTTTTTCTCTCTTTGAATATACATATTATTTATTCGTATATAATTTGGTCACGTCCGTCTCTCTCCCTCTTTCTCTCTCTCTTCTTGATCGCTCTCACTTTCAATTTTTGTCTCTTCGGCTTAGCGATTGTTTAATTTATTATAGATAATATTATGAATGTTAGTTTTTTTTAGTGTACTTTCAACAGTGCGCATGATTAGTTCGACGACGATTCTATGACGGGCACCCTTAACCCGAAAGTTTTTATTTTTTTTCTGAATATAAAAATTTTTTGAAAGTTTAACACTCGCGAAATTTTGTCACGTGAGATAATGATATTTTTATAGAGATATAATTGATTTTATTACATGTACGAACGTTTCTAATTTCATATACATACCTCGTCGTGTACGTATACGTGTAATTTATAGAAAATGAAAAAAAAAGAAAAATAAAACTTGACGATGAATAGAATATTTTAATCAGAATAAAATTTAAAAAAGAAATTAGAACATGAGAGAAATGAAGACGAGCAATGATCGTATACTGTAAATGAATAAAAACGATCATAAAACGAAAAATCAGATTATTATCGATGCAAATAATTTTTCTCAACGCGAATCGCGTTTCATACAATTATTTATCTTCTCTCATTTCCTGTTACACTCGCAATATCTCGCGGTTCAATTACACCATCTATATATTTATTCTTCTTTCATTTATTTATTCTCGTTTTATCTATTTATTCATTCATTTATTTATATATATCTATTTTCTTTACACAAAGAATACCTTCTATAGTGACTTAATGATTTTCGAATATCTACACAGGTTTCATGATCAAATCAGTTTTTCTTTAAATAAATTTTTCTACCTACAACTTTTCCGTTCTATTTTCCGTCCTCGCGATATATTTCTCATACAGTTATTATACATATCATAATACGTATAAATAATTTTATTAGCAGTATTAGTATTTTCATTAATAACCTTCCTCAACTATACGGTTTCCGTTTTTTCTTTAAATATTTTATTCAATTTCTTGCTTTCATTTTGTTCTCTTTTCTCCCATTATCATATAATTATGACTGTCAATTTAACAAATTGAATTATAATATGTATAACAACAATAATAATATCAACAACAACAATAATAATAATAATAATCATCGCAATAATAAATATTAATGATTATAATTATAATAACAACTTCTATGGCATCGACAATATGTATAGATTATCATTTTTCATCTACGTATCTATTAGAATAGATACTATAATGTTGTTCTTTTTTCATTTCAAATATATCATACGTATAATTTACTCTTTTCCACATAACTATATGACATAGTCGTCGCCTTTTTGTAAGAAACTTTTTTTTTTTAATACATGAATATATTTATATATACATATATATAAATTGAGAAATTTATATATTGTCTGTAAAAATACTAGATAATAATAATAATAATAATAATAATTGTGATGATTATTATTATTTTTCTACGATGAATAATAGTACCATCGTTATCATTATTAATGTTATACTATAATACATCTTGTTCACAGGGAGCTGCGACTGTTCAAATTAGTTATCAGGTATTATAAAGATTTCGTTTTATCGTTTGCTAATTATTATTGAATAATAAATGAATTTATTTTTCTATTTTATTTTGCTATTTATAATATAGAATTAATAACCGAGTATTACCGCGGAAAACATGTATTCTATATATATATATGTATACATATGTAATTTAATTATTAGTATATTGTTCTTTCTTTTTGTCATTCTTTCTTTCTTTCTTTCCTTCTTTTCTTCTTCTCTTTCTTACAATATTTACAATTTATATATCTATGTATAATATATTATCATATGTATATATAGTTATTAACCCCATAATTTCTATATGCATGGTATATAAATGATTTTTGCTGTGTAAATTCTTTTTTTTTCTTCTCTTTTGTTGCATATCATGATCGTTTACGACATAATATTTCGCATTATGTATAATGTATATAATATATATTTATTTACTATAATTAGCCAAACTTAATTATTTTCGTAATCAATTATTTTAATTTCCTCAAATTTTCTAACAATATTGATAATAATACTAATAATAATAATCGTTAATAATAAAACACAATTTAATTGTTCTAATTAATTGTTTTATTTTTATTTAATTTTTTTTTTTTTTCGTTTTTCACGGTTTTTGGTAAATGTTACGAAGCTCATTATACAGTGTTGTGAATTTATACATGAATTTAATCATATTTGATTATGTGGGAATAAAATCAATAGTAATAATAATAATAACAATAACAATGATTAGAATAACATATCTACTCGCGAGTTTCATTTTATTAAATTATGATGTCTAGATTTTTTCATCGAAATATAAGGAGGAGAATAGAGGGGGGTCCATTTATGTTTGTTCTGTTGATAATTTATACATGTGTATGAGTATATAGTATGTCCTCTTTTTTGTGTCATTCTTTATTAGTATAGCGGGTTTGTATAATTAGATATTTGTTCTCTCTGAATTTTTTATTTTATTTATTTTTATATCCCTATATCTTCCATAAGTATGATTTTCTAAAGGGGAGGAAATAGGTATACGAATTTCTATAATTTTCGAATACGTTTTCATAATTCAATAATATCGTGCTGTGTAGATCGGGGCTTTGTCTTTAATTTTTTTGTAATTTTGTAATTTATTTTATTTTGGGGGGCGGGGGTCGGGCCCTAGTACCAAATATACACATATATATATATATATACTATAATAATACGTTATAATATCAATATTTGGAAATGAAATGAAAAAAAAGATCTAAATTGAAAAATTATTCGACAGAAATGAATATAAATTCATATATGCATGTAGATGAGTAATCGAATCATATCCTTGTCGTTTCATTCTAAGAGATTAGGATAAAGAAACGAGGAAAATTTTTAAATTATCTACATATAATGTATGTTCAATTACAACGATAAGGACGATCGTGCTCTTTGGCGTCGCGAGGCACAGGGGCTGGGGGCGAGGGGAGGGATGGGGCCCCAGGGCTCTGTTTAGTTTTTGGCATACCCGGATATCATGTATACCCTATATTACGATGAACGAATTATCGATAACCTTGGTGTTTTCAACTATTCCAAATTATCGTTATCATCGTAATACAGCCGTATAGTATGTTATGTATAGTTAAGTTTTTTGATTCTTTAAATTATTCGGGATTGCAGTACCTTGCAAGAATCTCGGGCTTCAAATTTCGGGGAATCCCATTTCATCCTTCTCCTGTCTATGAATCAACTAGATTTTCCGGATAACACTCCATATACATTTGTGTTTTATAAAGTCCTACTGCAAAAACCACAAAAAATCAAAAGAGAAAATAGAATCGTATCAATTTTTCAAAGCCAAGGATTCCCACGGTCCGTTTGACCACCCTGAGTCTTTCCGGGCACCGACGATGCGTATGAACCGACGTCATTTACAGCATTTTTTTCTATCGTATTAGATTTCCTTTTCTTTTTTCACTTCTTCTTTTCCTCTACTTTGTTTTTAGCCAAAAAATTGAATCAGATATCATAATTCGATCCAACATCGACGACCACGGTGTATCTCAGATGAATAAAATAGAAAAAAAGAAAATCCCTTTCCTTTGTAAACCACATCGATATAATGTTTTCAAGTTAATTTCAATTTCTCTTCTCTTTTCAATGTTATTTATCTTCGTTTTCGTTTCTCTTGTTCTTGTTTTGTAATGATATTTTATGTTTATCGGTTATTGTTTGTTTATTTGATTTATTTAATCTCTGTTCTTCGTGTTAATTACAAAGCGGTGGTGCGAAGATGGGTACAGCGTAGCAGAGGCGGGCCCCGGGGCACCAGCTCCTAGATAGCATTTAGCGCTCGCGAGTCCTGCGGGTGGCGACGTCTTGATGCGGTATTACTGTTATTGTAGTCGATACTACCCGTTACGTAATGATCATCTTCCGGGTAATCCTGCTCGGATCTTTCTCTATCCAAACGCTCCAATCTCGAACGACGATTTCCAGGACCCCCGTGACCACCACCGTACGATGAGGGACCTAAAAATTTAAAGAAAAAAACAAACAAGAACAAAAAGAAAGCTTGAAGAGAATAATTAAATTTATGAAAATTGAATCGAAAATGAAAAAAGAAAACCACAAAAGAAGAAAAACCAACAAAACTTAGAGACACTGAATTAATTTCTATTGATCTGTAATGATCTGATTTCATCCGTTCATTTATATCACAGGTTTAATTGATCTCTTTTTTTTTGCTCTTCAAGAGAATAGATTCATTTGATAACACGTGTCTTTAGATTTTGTAGAGAAATATTTCTGAAATCATTCGACAGCGATCGAAAAAATGTATGACGTATAATGATGGATTCTTTCACAATTTCAGACATTACTGCTGATTGATTTTTTACTTGTTTTTTGTTTTCAATTTTTCAGTCGCTGCGAAGATTAGATATTCCGAAAAAATTGGAATATTGTATTGTTATATATATATATGGATTATATATATAATAATTTTTTTTATGCTTGTAAAAAAAAGATGCAGTAATCTAATTTCATAGGCAGACGTTGTAGTTTTTCAAATAATTTTCGATTCGTGATTTCGGACATCGGAATTTAGTTTTCTTTTTTTTTTTACTTTCAAAAATTCTACTCCATGTGGACTAGCGCGGTTGTATTTTTCATAGTTTCTTCACTTCTGATTTTCTGGAAAATTATTTGAAAATTATTTTACGAACACATAGCTGATTTCAAACGGCTCTCGAAACTTCTAAACTATTTTTGAAAGGAAAATTTACCAAATACAAAATGTCACTATAAAAATAAAAACACAAAATGATCTCAACGGGTGGTTAGTCTTATATATGTTACACAATATTAATAACGAAGCAAAAGTTGATTTTCTGGGTTTTTTTTCAAAGTTGAAATATCACGTCAAACATTTTTGTAATGGTTACGAAAAAAGGAAAAGATCAAACAGAATAATTGCACTCGCACACAGAATTACGTGCATGAAATATTAGTGATATAATATAAAATATTATTTTGTTCAGGTATAATATGTATAATAGAACTTGTGTTAGTCGATATAATAATAATATAAGTATAATGTAAAAGGATGAACAATTTTAGTACGAAAAAATATTCGTAATAACAACGATAGTAAAATTAACGTTGTAAGAATCATGTATGTAGAAAAGATAAAATAGCTGCTCGATATTATGAAGGAAATAGAAGAAGAAAAATGATTTGTTTTACTTTCAAAAAACGATGATAGCATAGATAGAAGACGAAACCAATAATTGCATCGATTTAAAGAAGTTTGTCTTATTAGGTTTAATTTTCTTGTTCCCTGTAAAATTGTATAGTAAACAAAATATTTCAATTATATGTAAAATGTAATCAAAAGATCGATTTTTTTTCACAAGTGGTGAAAGTACAGATATCACAATAACGTTGGTAAAAGAAAAAATTTGAATATATATTTCGAAAGATTGAGATTTATAAATTGTCGAAAATATGAACAATGAAAGAATAAACACAGATGGATAGATGATAAAGTACTGTCAAAAGGTCATATTGAACATTATTAAGCGAATGTAATATAGTTATTTCAAAAATTTGAAAAAGATTGTATTTAGGCAATATAGATATATGTATGTATGTATTTAGACGCTGCTGCTGCCATCACCGACTATTTAAAATATATACATTTATTTATAGTAATGCTAAAATACCGGAAGAAAATCGTGTTGAAGCAAAAAATGGAGAGAAACTTTTTTTTATCTATGCGACATCAATCGAAAAAAAAACTAGAAAATTGAATAAATCCCAAAAAAATTTGTTGATCGATAGATTGTAAAGATGATGCATTTCGAATAATAATCGAAACGCAGCATCATATTTGTGTAATAATTTTTTTTTTTTTTAACAAAAAAAGAGAAAGAGAAAGATAATGAATATTACAGTTATATATTATTAATTTATATAAGGTTCTACGTATCAAAAATCGATATTAAACTATTCTAATCCTATCTATGTGAGATTTATGTAATAATATAATAACAATAATGAAAATTGTTTTAGGTATTTATATAAGTAGCCGTGATAAATTCATAGAAAAAATATAGGTACTATGTGTAGTCCAAAAAATGGCGTGAACGGGTGGGGGGGGAGGACGTGAAAAAATTGCCAGAAAAATTTGCCAGAAAAATTTGATAGAAAAATCGATTGATAAAATATGCACATTTATATTGTGAAAGATGAAATTTGAAAAAAGGAAATTTTTATATTATAATAGCTAAACAAATATGTTTGATAGTATAATTTTTGAATGAATGAAGACTCGTATTTTTAAAAATTGAGGGCGGCGGGGGTTGGGGGGAAATTTTTCTTTTGGGTTTTTAAAATTTTTAATCTGGACCATGCATCAAACCCGTAGTACTTACTACACGTTCAACTGACAAATGACTCGTTATAGTTGAATATATTGCGATAATGTTGAAGTTGAAGTCGAGAAGATTATTTTTCGTTCTCTAGTTTTCTCATATTTTTTTGTTCTTCGCCCTTTCTCCGAGCGTATATTGTTATTTTTTTGAATTTATTTGCGTCGATCGTTCCTTTTTGTTTTTTTTTTTTTCAAATTTATAGCGCAGGATGCCGATACTTGCACACGTAATTTCTACGGTTTTTTTTTTTTTTAATGATCTGAAGAACCTCCAGTTTTTATTTTGGTTTTAACATAAAACGTGGTCCTAATTTACTTTCGGTGGGTAAATGTCATCGAATGTCAGGTCGTTGTGATCGAGATTCACATATTTCGAGAGTTTGTTTTTTCGGTTTTTTGCGGGTTAACTGATTCCCTGACCGGACCTATTTGGCTTAGATGCAGATACCTCATTGTCAGTTTCACTCTCGGTTTCACGATTTAAGGTGACCTTCAACTGTTTTCTGATGATCCCTGTGGCAGCAACCGCCTCCAAAACTTATACGAACAAAAGAAGATCAAGTTCAAGAAGATCACGATGATTCACATTACATCGATATTATCTATTTTATATATTTAGGTAAATAGAGAATATTAGATATGAAGATAATATTGATTCCAAGGTGCAAATAGTTTTTCTTGTTTTTTAATTAGAATTGCTCAGAACAAGTAGAATGAAAATAGAAATATAAGTAACAAATAATATAGAAAAGAAGAAGAATCTAAAAGAAAATCAAAAATAAATTCTAATCATGTTGGTTAATTTTTGTTTCAATAAATAGGGCGATGGTAAAAATTGATTGACGGGAATTCAGATCGTCTTGAGATATCTGTAAATGAAAATATTTTACCTGAACACCCTAATTATTTTTTACACATAATATAATAGCGGTAGAGAAAAGTTTTGGAAACTATGTGCACGTGATAAAGTATTGAGTTAGTGGTGAGTACGGCCGAAAAGTTTAACTGAAAAATAAGAAAATGATCACGAAGTCTTTGGCATCGATAAACTGTGATGATTCTTAAATCTTTTTCAAAAAAAAAAAAGGTTTCTTCTTCCAACGGATTTCTACACGAATCGCCATTTTACAGTCTTCGTCATCAAAATTTTCATTCAAACATCTTATTTGATTTATTTTGGTTTTTTTTTTTATCGTAAATATAAAAATAAACTGCGCAGCGTGCAAAATATGAAGCTGTAGGAAAAGAAAGAAATAGAGAGAGAAAGAAAGAGAAAAAATAAAGATGGTATAAAAGATGAATGAAACCGCAGCATATGAGCGAACACAAAATGAACAAACTAGATAGAAATTTGTTGTTGTTGCAGCTTTTTGACTTTTGTTTTTTGTTCCAACAGCTTAGAAACTAACAGAAACAGAAGAGTGTTGGTAGTGCTGCAGCGATTATTCGGCTCTCACTGGAGCGATTCGGGATACAAGTGTGTCGATCCGTGCATTGCGACTGAAATTTCAAAGATACATACATGTACGTAAAATAATGAAACAAATTAGTCCTTTCTTTTTTTTTTTATCAAAAAATAATAAGTGTATGAAAAAACTGATCGTGAGTTTATCAGGAAATATTCTTCAGATCTAATCGGATATGAAGTGAGATTCACTAGAGCCAGATCTGATCTGACGTTGGATTTTGAATTTGGTGATCCGAAATATCTGAAGTATTTTTCCTGGCTATTTCAGTTGCCGACATTTCAACACTCGTCAATAATCAGGTACTCGATTAACTCAATTGTTCTATCTGATCTGTAGGCATCCGATAATAAAAACAAAAAAACAAAAACGTAAAAAGAAAAACGTAGTAGTGTAAAATATAGAAAGATGAGAAATATGAACATGCGACATCGATATAGTATAATCTGTAAACGTGGAGTGATCTGATCGATTTGGAATCGATTTACGATTGGAATTTAGAATCATGGGGGTCTAATTAAGTTTCCTCAATTTTTTTTGTCGTTTCGTTTTACAAAATTTCTTGGCCCTGCTGATCCGAATCCAAATGAATCGTTATCACTGAATCTATAGCTAATATAACGCCTAATGAGATTCATAACATTTACGCTTGTACTAGATAATTATAATAAAATAATCATTCAAGGTACAATTAACGATGAAGTACCTCGTGGCTCATGACCGTAGTAGCCCTCGTGATGACCTCCTGACATGGGAACACATATATTATAAATTGTTAGTAGATTAAATTTATCGGTATCACAATTCGGCGAATTCAATTACATCTATGCATACTATAATTCATAAAAATCAACCGATCATCCCTTCTTTTTCACTGTAATGATAATAAGAAATTACAACGAATTACTAATTGAAACGATCTACCCTCCCTATGGAATATTAAACGAATAAAATATCGACTAATGTACAACTAATTAAGATTTTAGCTTATGACGAGAACTGCAGGGTGTTCAAAGACTAACTCTTCTTTTAAAGGAAAATATAAATTTTTCACATCGAAAATTGCAGGACCTTTTTTTACGGGAAATGTAAAACTTTCTCGAGTTTCTATCAATCCCCCGAGCAAATTCTTTTTTTTCCTTCGATCGAATTGATCGTTGGAAATTTTAATTAAGAAAAAAAAGAAGGTAATTCTCAGATCGTATGCGTGAAAAATGGAACACCCTGTTAGATCTTTTTATAAGTACCTTTGAAAGAGAAATAAATCAGATAGAAGATAATTAAAGAAAAAAGCTCACCAGGGGTGACACGGGGGGCGAGTGTGTCAACTGGGGCGTCGGGCGCGGGCATTGCCCTTGGAACAGGTGCAGCAACCGGAGGATGAGTTGCCCTCCAATAAGCTTCGAGATATTCAGCGACGTGTTCGCAAGCCTCATCCAGTTGATTTTCATCGAGAATAACGTCGAACATCTCCGGAGGACATTGGGCGAGTTTTTCGGCGGCGACCATTTGAACATTGAGATGTCGCGCCTGGGATTTTCCCCTGGATTTTATAAGCCTTTGCAAAACTTTCGGCGATGATATTTTTAAATAAACAATTGTAGGCGCCAAACTTGTCTTCGCCAATTGGGATGGATGGTTTATAGTGTCACAGTCTAAAACCACCAACTGAAATGACATTGAAATTCGTTTGAAGAAAATTCTTTCCGTTAACGAGTTCGTTTTTTTTCATCGTCGTGTCGTCGAATTCTTTACTCCTTATAATCACCTGGAGAGTTCTGGCCAATTCGAAAATCCTCTCTATTTCAGCTTGTACTTCTGCTAAGCAGCTACTTCTGCTGGTAGATCTTTCCATTATAGCTCTCTTCGTTGGATTATTGAGGAGCGATCTTTTGGCCAGCGATATATCGGCCATTACTCTCGTTATTATTATTCTATAACGAGAGAATGAGAAGAGAAACGAATTAACTGACAAAAATCAAAGACGTGAATAAATCATTTATCAGAATATCGTTTGTTTTTACCGCCGTTCGAAACGGTGTTTCAAAAAATCGAACAAGGCCTTCTGCATCATATCGGTTACTTCGTATCCTTTTAACGAAGGACCAACAAGAACGACCGGTCTCATCGAAGGTACAACGTCATAGGGTGTAGCTGTCTCCTGAAAACACCAACATTTTTCATATTCGTAAAATAGTTCGCAAGTAATATCCCCTCACCTACCAAAAAAGGCAGATATCATGTCTCACTTACGTAGGACTTCATTAGCACGGAATGCAACATTGAAACATTGAAAACAATTAATGCCAACCTCAACCTTTAACATGCTCAAAATCTACTATTTTTCCCTCTTCGATTATCTGTTTCGAAATATCAATCTCTAATCGAAAATAATTTCGCTAGAAAATCCATCTAATTCTCCATTTTTTCATTCTCTAATTCTTTATTAATCCCATTGAATTCTGACTACCAATTAAATTTCTACCTAATAAACTAATTATTTTTTTGGCTCACGTTATATGCTTATGTTGAAAAAAAGATTTTTCAACGGTGCATTTTACTTTCAGTGTGTTTTTTATACAAAAGCGTATTTAACAAGCACACGTTCCTCAATTTGATTATTTCTCTTTTACTTTTCCTTCTCTTTTTTTTATACGTCATTAAACAACGGTTACAGTGATGTATGTTATCTATTGAAGCTTTGTCTGCTATAAAAAAAAAGACGTAGAAAAATCATCTATTAGAATGACAGTTTTTCTATTCTAAATCGTCTGAGACAAACAGAATTCATTATATTGGTTAAAATCAAATTTTTGAATATGAGATAAAATTTCAAAACATAAAATATACATTCACAGCCTATAATTACGATGTATCTTCAAGTTCCGAAGCTCGTTCTATTGAAAATTTCATTTTTATTTCAGGATGAAAAAGAGAGGAAAAAAGAAGAAAAACCCAAGCAACATGGAATCGATCGATGAATCCGGCGGTGTTCATTCTTTTAAATTTTTATTTCTCCTTTTTTTCCGTCCTTCAGTACCCGATGTGTCGGGAATCTTACCGGCTTCTTAAAGAAATTTTTTCGTTTTTCCTTCGCCGGTGGTGTTGTGAGGGTGGTTTTTCCTGGTCTCGTATTCCCCACACTGTCGCTATCGTCACCTGAACGGGACAAGGAAAATAGAAGAACGAATGAATCTGAAAACCTATCATTTCCTCTGATTTAACGATTCAACAATCGATGAGAATAATATAATAATTGAACCTGTCGTCTTGTAAACAAATATTACAGAACAATTTCGTCTAACGATATAAGTTTAACGGCAATGTATATTCATCGTTTCCGCTCAATTATTATACGGCAGAAAATTGTGTTATCATGTACCGTAATTTGTTCTAGTTTCTAAAACAATAGAATAATTTGATGGAATAGCGTGACCCCGAGATATTAGAGCTTATTCAAAACAGGTCTTTATTGTGGCACGCATACTTACACAATTTGCACGCGCACACGTGTACGTGCGGAAAGCATCCCCTAATTTCTAAATGGAAACGCTATGCCCCCCGGTAAATAATAAAATGGCGCGAAGATTAGAATCTGATACAATGGTAAATTGTCCCATTGCAATTTTACATGGGATAAAAAAAAAAAATAAAAAAAAAATGAGTAACGAGATGTGGAGAGAAAAGAGATGACGAAAGAAAAAAGAAAATACCCGAAATAAAACCCTTACACGACAGGGCAAATAATTTGCATGAGCAACAGGAGCAACTATATTAAGATATTGAATATAATAACAAGGTTTGAGTATTTGATTTAAAAAGCTGATAGGATTTGTGTATATTCTAATTCGGTAGAGCTCGCCATTTAGGTTTTAACATTACCGGGTGTCGGTGGCGTAGATCCTCTGGAGGGCATTCCACTTTCGCCAAGATTTCCTGAAGAACCACCCCTAGCAGAATAAAGGCCTTTTGTACCGCGATTTTCACTCGCTTGAGACCTGACAGCCTCAAGTTTCACGGGTGAAGGAATAAATCCAACGTCGCAACCCTCCTTCACCAGCCTACCTATCCACCAGTTGTTGTCGTATTTTTCCTGTTTTTAAGAAAAAAAAAGAAAAAAAAAGAAAAGGAAACAACGATAAATTACACGTAACAACCTCATCGAGCGAAAAAAGAATGTTCATAATTGCGAAACAAAGATTTCACGATATTTGAACAATTTGTTTTTACGACGAGTACATCGATCTTCGGAGTGACAGATCGAAGTGGAGTGAAAATAGAAAATCGAACAATGGAAATATTACGACTGTGGTTTGAAACGATTTGTGTAACGAATTATCGGACTCACTTTGATGTGGAGAAAATCTCTGACGTCGAAACTGACGGCTGATCCATGAACGGGTGAATCGTCGTCGACGGATCCGTCATAACTAACGTTTGTCCTTACCGCAAACGCTACCGGTTTTGTCTGTAGATAACGAAGAAAAAATGAAGAGTGAAAAGTGAGAAAACGCTCTGCAATGAAGCGATCAGAATTGTCGGCTGTAAAATGAACGAGTAAACGGGTGCAGGGGAATCTTACCCGCGCTTTGTCGAGCTGATTGAGAGCCTGTTTCTCTTTTTCGCGACGCAGGCTCTCCTTTTCTTCGTCCAACGAAAGATCGGAACTCGGTTGAGAATAGTTTGAATCTGCCGAGCCCTGGAACAGGTTGAAAACGAAGAACGAATTAATCGAGCTCGATTGATAATATCGCACAAAAATCCCCCTCAATTTGTTTTATCAATTTCGGGGGTAAAAATGTCTCGCGAGATTCGAGGCATCCTTGGATCGTTTACGGAGTTACTCCGACGGAGTAACAAGCCATTCACGAGTTTCTTCGATCGATGTCAAAGACGTCAGAGTAATATTCGCCCCGATCAAATATTTACGCGCGTGTGTCATCTTCGTATCGATATAGGTGCATAAATATACGAAAGCTTTGCGAAAATGGCTCGATATTGGGCCTGTACGGTGAAAAATCACACTTTTTTTCGTCCATTCAATTTCTATGTTAAAACGAATTTGTCACCAAATAAATCAAAAACAGGCATGTTACAAGTGTATTGTATTTTTTTTTATTGTGAAACGCACAAATCTCAGATTACGTTTGGCACGATGAAGTTTCGCTCCCATTTGAAACTCGGTTTTCTAGTCTATTCAACAACTTTATTCATCGTCGTCATTCTGACGATTCGGGAATTAAAAAATATTCGTAAATTGATTAAGCTAAAAACAAAAATTGATCTAGTAAAGGGAAACGAGGTACTGTATCGCACAAATTTTTGCCAATCAAACAAAAACGAGGATCGAACGACTGTTGTATTTTATTATATTATATTTTATTCCTCCTTTTTTCGTCATTGAACTTTTCAAGTTTGATCGATCGCATTCACGGCGATAAATTTTTTCGAAGCGTCACTCAACGACGAGACGAAATCACTCATTTTTCTTTATCTTATTTTATTTCGACTCGATTTATCCTTAGATATGAAACGAAAAGCTTCCGTGACCCGATCGAAATTTAGAAAAGTAAAGAAAAAAAATAAAAAAGGAGCAGCAAATAAACTTATTCGGGAGCGCGACGTCAGACTTAACCGAGTTTTTCGGTCGGACTGGTCGACGGCCAGGTGATGTTTGGGGTACATCAGAAGTGACCTGCACGGAAGAACAGCCAAAAAGTATGGCCGGTCAATCAATGACTGTGACGAACGAATGTACGAACGCGATCCAAACTCACCGTGGTCAATACCGCGGGCGAACTGACCATAACTTATTTAAAATGAAATAGACGGTCCTCCCTCTCTCTCTCTCTCTCTCTCTCTCTCTCTCTCTCTCTCTCTCTCTCTCTCTCTCTCTATACGTCTCTCTCTCTCTCTGATATAGATTTTATAGACGACTAGGTCGACAAATTCGTGATACTTTATCACTGGTATGCACGTTTCGTATCGTACGATAGAAAAGTTGAACGTAGAGCATCAACGGGGCAAGAAAAATCCAATTTATTAGCGGTAAAAATTATAACGTTCGATGAGCAGAATCCTTGTTATTCGGATTTTTTTTTCTTCTGGGTCCCGCGGTGGAGTACACGGAGCTTTCGAACGACGAATATGTTCAGGTATGCATGTGAAATTTCCCGACCCTGCAAGGGTAGCGGGACAGGTGACTTCGCTTTTTCTTTTTCATTTTAAAGTAATGTTTCGAGCTTTCGAGTTAACAGGTTGCCAAGGCAACGACCTTTCCTATTTGGAATTATAAAATTTTCCCATCGGTTCGTTTCACGTGTACGACGCTCATGCCGCCCTTTAAACACGATTAAGAATTATAAAAAACAAGGCATAGAGAAAACACTACGCATCTATTTTAATCGAGTCGGGGAGGCCGAAAGTTTTGTGGACGGTCGAATCTTCAGATTCCGAAAACTCGGAGGGTACAAGAGATTCGTAATAACGGTTGAAAGGAAAGATATCGTGCGAAGGGTCGTTGCGACTCTGGTGTAAAAAAGAAATCGTGGATTCTTTAAGTGTAGTTATCGATTATAACGTTACCTGCACCATAATACCAATCGGTTGTCGTTTAGAGATTATCTTATCTGCAGCAATTGAAAGGTAAAAGGTTCCTCTATATGCAGACGCGAGCGATGTTATAGTTTGACATTTCGACTGTACGGATGTTCGATGTTTATTATTAAACGGGACGACGTACGTATAATTCGATTTCTTTATAAAAACTGATCTGCCATAATTTTTTGATTTTCCCATCAATCGTACTGATTCTCTTCGAAAGTAACGAATGCGCGTTCCATTTTGTTACCCTCGATCTCTTTTCGACCTATTATTATTATTATTATTATAATTGTTTCTGTATTCTGATTAATTTACCTGAGTAAAGAGCTTATTATAGCCGGTGTTGTGCTGATTATATCCAATCATAGCCAAGCCGGCGTTTCCCGTATGTATATCCCGGGAGTGATAACCCCTAGTTTACGGTTATAACGTACAGTCTGTAACTTTCTAATTATTGCATTGAACCCACTATTTTCGTCCTCTCGATACACCGTTTTTATCAATTATCAATTTTATTATTATTGTTATTTTTTTTAAATACATTTATACAAATTCTTCACGATTATTACAACAACGATAATATAAAATGGAGGAGTGTACGAGATTTATTTTACTTTAGTTTTCTTTAATTGATCTTTTTTTTTTTCTTCAATCATGTAGACAAGAGGAAACACCGATACCGATTCGCGTGAGTATGTAGGTCGAAGATTGATGACGATTACGAAACTGACGTTTTTTGGGAAACTCAAATTAAAAAGAGGGGGGGCGTAGGGGAGGGAAAGAGAAGAAAAAAAAAACAATTCCTCCCTCTGTCACCTCGTGTTCTTCATCGTTTTGTGTAATGCACTTTTGATGTAGAAAATATCTTTCTCTCCAACAGGCGAATTAATTTTATTTTTCATATGCGGTAGAAAAAATAAATTGCCCGGAGGCCGATGAATTGTATTAAAGTTTTTTCCGTCTCTTTTTACAAGCCATCCAAACGTAGTTTGGTATTTCGTCAAAAGTGTTTAAAAACACGTCTGAAGAGTTCTTACTTCGGTTATTAATTTTTAATTTCTTATTTTCTTCAAAATATATTTCGGCACAATCTGGAAGCGTGAATTGCGATTTTTCGCCTCTTTTTTATCGGGTGATTTTTATTTTCACAACAGACGCACTTCACTCCTCGTGCAGAGAATTTTTTTTCTCCCTCTTCATTAATCACCTCAATTATTTTTAGATCTTTAATTTTCACCCGTTTTCCATAGTATCGTAAGTTCTGGAAATAATATACCCAATAATTAGTTCAGGTGAAGAAAAAAAATGTAACGAAAAAGGAAAGAAGAGGGAAAAAAAATTTCTGCAACCCTAAAAGACGTCTTATACGGTTTCCGCGTACAAAGCTATCGCGTCTGCTAGACGACGAAGCGCTTCTTCGCCAACAAAATGAATTTAAATCGTCGAGTGTCTTGACCCTGTTTCGTACGAATGAATCGCAGTCCAGTTGTAATTATTTTCCGTCAATATCGTGCGTTGGAAAATCACTTTTCTCCTTACTCCTTGTCTTCCGAAGTCTCAGACGCGACTGGTGGAGGAAATAAGTTTTCTATACGCGTTTTACCCAAAATACTATAGACGCAACGTATCAAACACATCCTGCGTCGACGTGAACGAGATGGAAAGTTACAGTCGAGAAACGGAAATCGAAAGAACAAGAATTAATGGATGATTCTTTTTACACCCTTTTTTTCATACCAATCGAATAATATTCAACTGCGTATACCCCGTCAACAATTGACTATAACCACAAATGTGCTTTCACCTCATTTATTTCGATTTACACACTCTGATAAATTTTTTTGCCTTTGAAGCATAGTGCAGATCGTTTTCTCTATTATTTTTTTTTTCACATCAATGATCGTTTTATTCGCGTATGAATGATTTATTGACTATTTTCTATGAGAATCGTGGAATTCTGCGCAGCGGTTGATCGGGTATTCTAAAGATAGGTTTTTTTTTTTTTTCTCTAAATCACGATCGAACCGGATATTTCGGCATGATCCGCCCACCGGAGTTCATTTACCCAATTTCTGTTTGTATCAACTCCACATAAACAGTCGATTTTTATGGTGGTGTGGAATTTCTCGTCCAAGTAAACTCGACTTTAAATAGATCGCTATGTAACGTCGGTGCACTGTACGTGTACCGGTGTTACGTGCAGATTTTCTTTCCCCCTTATTTCTTTTTATCGGCCGATGAGAGAAAACAGATTTGGATCATTTGGAATGTGGAATTTCGTTCGTCTCTGTGATCACGTCAGTAAGAACTCAACCCTCGAGCTGTGTCGATGTTGGGACAGAAAAAATTACTTCTTTCATAAATTTAAGACCTTTTTCGCTCATTCCTTTTTTTTCTTTCCTATATTTTACGTTTCAATTTTTCAAGTTTTTTACTTTTTATCGTTACTGTTCACTTTCTCACCTCGATAGAGCGTACTTTGTCATTTACTCACTGTACAATTCACTTTATCATTCGTAACGAGGCACTTATCGTCGTTTTTAATGAATTCACTCGTCCGATCTTCATTATATTTGTACTCGAATAAGAAGCGACAAAAAATTCGGTGGAAAAAAATCAAGCTTTCGAGTTCGCGTGGAAAATGCCTCCGAAAATTACACTGAAATCATCTCCCATAACAACCCCGATTGATATATTTTTTTAATTAAATCCAAAATTTCGGAATTTCATTGAAACTCATTCTTCCCATCGATCATTTTGAATCACTAATTAAGGAGTAAACGGTAACCGCGACATATTCATTGCATAATTAGGTTTTTCGTGGATTCTTATCTAAATAATAATATACAGCAAAGTGTTAATTATAATTACTACATGATACGGCTAATAAGCTACGTTCTTCTTTATAACGAAGCCCAACCCTTATCGAGAATATAAATTACATGTTGCTCGGTGTATAAAATATTAGAAAATCCCACGTTGAGAAAAACCGATACAATTATCGTAATTAACCCGTAACAATCCCATCCCAGTTCGAGTTGACAACCGAATCAGTCAATCGGAATGTTTACACCCCAATTATTCCTATGACTCTGATAAAAAATAACTTGATATTATACGTCCTCATATCGACATTCGCTGTTCATTTCCAACCATCATTTATCGTCCTTTTATATGCTCTTATTTTCAAATTGTAACCGTACGAAAGGCAGGGTAAATTTTGTTTTTCTCTCCGTTTAATCGACAACATTATTATAATCGTCGATATTTTTATTTCTCAAATATTTATCGCCACATATCGTTTTTTTTTTTCGTGGATGAAATTTTTCAATATCGACAACTTCCACATGTAATTGAGGGACGACGTCGAAGAGAAACGAATGAAGGGAAGAGCGAAAGTAAGTTTGAAAATTTCAGCTGTTTATTCCTGCGCACATTTTGTTACATCAATCGACGAAGGGTGAAGACACGATTCTTCGCACGTATAGATGTGCAGTTCACACGACCGTTCGTTATTCAACGGAAATATTTCGTGCGAAGCGAGTGAAATAGCGAGCGAAAATATTAAAAAAAAATATTATTTCATCGAGACTCGCGATTCAGTCGTCGTCGACAAAAGTTTGCCGATTCCGTTGCACTTTTCACGGATAAAAACTCTACGCAGGTACACGCAGTGTGGTGCGTACAGGTGTGTATGTACAATATTACAACGTATACAGTTAACTATCCGCAAAATATACACGCTCGGGTGAATCCGATGGTGATAGCGATTCGACTGTAGGTGGGGTACTACACGATTTCCAACCCCTGACTCCGCGCTACCCTAACTCGCCCGCCCTTCCCGTTCACCGGCGGCACCCCGCCGTTCCAGAATTCGCAACGTGAACGTGTAACGTGGACTGCGTTGGTGCGCGTGTAGGATCACCGCGCAGCCCAGGGTTGTCCATTTTCGTCACGAAATAGTTGTATATACATAAGTATACCTAC
Organism: Athalia rosae; assembly: GCF_917208135.1. Taxonomy (NCBI): domain Eukaryota; kingdom Metazoa; phylum Arthropoda; class Insecta; order Hymenoptera; family Athaliidae; genus Athalia; species Athalia rosae. The sequence continues at coordinate 7,637,271 of NC_064028.1, forward strand.
GTGCATATATGTACCGTCGTACACCTCTGTGTGTACGTCGCGTGTACCTATACAGTTTGTGACGCTGTGCGGTGCGCCGGCGATTCCGTTTGAGTCACTCCTGCGACTACCGCCACCCTCACCTCCGACAAATATCGATCCAAAAACGCTCCTCGCCCTCCTCGCCCTCCCGCCCGCCACCCGCCCCCCCAATCCGACAACGACCGCGACGCCGTACAGGGGCCACTGCACCCCCGATAAGATACCTAGGGCAGACCGGAGCTGCTTTTTTTTTTATTATATGCCGAAATTCCGTCGCGGATTCACGCGTCACCCAGTCATTTTCCTACGTTATAGGTACTTTTCGCATTTTTGCGAACGACCACGCTACTGATAGCTCGATTGAATTTGAGTTAGGGCCTTTTTTTCCTTGTTTTTTTTTTTTTTGTTTTTTTTTGAAAGTGAGCCGAACGAGGAATGACAATCCCTGCGTAAATAGATTAGCGTTTTTTTACACCTGAAAACGATTTTCAGGCATTCAAAGATCGCTGCGATCGTTGTAGGTGCTTTTCAAATTAGTTTTCAATCAAAAATTTCTATTGCATTGATTCATTAGCCGTCTACGTATGAAGCGAAACGTCGTGCAAAAGGAGACGTTGCAATTTCGTACGGCACATTTGGATAGTTAAGGAAAAAAGAAAAATGATAATGTCACGAAAATATCGTTTACCTTTCTTCTGCCAAACGGTTTATAATGTTCTCTTTTCATCGGTCTTCGCATTTGATGCGCCATATTTGATTTGATTACGTCAGAATTGTGCAGATATGATGAAGTAACGAGATATTGAATAAAGTCTTTGACACGCGCACAGTTTCACGGACAGAAGTCAACGTGGATTTTGAATAACTGTTTCTGTGTGGCGTGAAAAATTTTAAACGAAACGAAATCACTAGCGAGTAATTTATATAATTAATCGACACTCGACATCTACACTTGTTAAGTTTTACTTTTTGGAAAAACTATATCGCGCCGCAAAAAATTATTCGTCAACCGATTCGATCGTTTATGGGCAAAAGATAAAACCGTCTTTCAATATCAATCGTTTATTTCCGCAGACTTGAAGAGATGATCGATCAACGGTTATTGAACATCATTGTCTTATGAGAAAGACGTTTCGAACGACGCGAGATATTTCTCACAATTTTCAACAACAGAAACGAAGTAGACAACGCGAGGAAGAAAAATTTATTCGATCGAGATCGTTAGAGCCAGATATTCAGCAAGAATCGTACCTAATTACCGAGTACAAATATCATCATTATCAATTATCAATGCACTGGTCGATTTATTTATAACTTCGATGCAACGTACATGTATTCAGAATAATCCACATTTCGATAGTGTCAAAAATCACTTTCAACAGTTTTCTAATAACATATTCAATTCGTGACTCACATTATTATTTCATTAAACCGTAACTTTGATCATGATTTTCACAATTGTTAAATAATTTACACGAGTTACGCGACAGATTCAATTTTTCTCTACGCGTGTAAACGCAACGACGCCGCATCCATACATACGTCTATTCGAAGAGAAAAAAAAATTTCTATCAATTTTTTTTAGTTCTTGTTTTCCGATCGCTGGAACAAAAGATCTGAGAGATGGTTTAGCATTTTTATTTCATCGTCTGTTCCTTCGTTCGTTCGTTCGTTTTTTTTTTTTTTTCAATTTTCTTCGGTAACCGAAGTGATGGACAAAATTCTTCTCGAATGTATTATACGCACACCAATTCGTATGAATGAAATTATCGTTGATAAATGTTTAGAGAATCGTGTAAACTTGATAATGTTTATAATTATATATAGTACGTAAAAGTCTATTTGAAAGTTTGGAATTATAACGAGAAACAGGCTCGCCGGAACACTCGACTGTCTGGTGAGGAGATTTCGGAACGCGACTCCGACCTCCTAGCTATTAATAAAAACGGCTGCCATTGCCAGTAGTTGTAACGATAGCAAACACTTTATTCTAAGACCGAAAGTCTCTTTTCCTCTAATAATTCTGTGCAAAAAAAAAAAAGAAATACATACATTTTTTTAAAATAATAGCAAGCAAATTTTTACCGTTTTTAGAAATTTGAAAACTCTCGAGATTGAAGAGAGGATGATTTTTGAGAGCCGGAAAAATTAGAACAAATAAATTTTCTAAAATTTTCTGAAATTAAAAATTCCAAAACTATGCGTGCAATTAATATAATCAAAAACAAATGGTATGAATGAAAAGAGCAGTTAGAAAATTCTCTAGATCTTTCCAAATAGTTTTCGTACATTTATTATCGGCGAGTACGAAAGTGGAGAAGTTTTTTCTGTTTTATTTTTCCAAATTTTTGTTTCAAAGTTCCTTAGGTAACAAGATGCGCGTCTCATAGCTTTTGTTGCTCCGGAACCGAGCGTTTATCAACTTATGGTAAGAGTAACGTAGGTAATGTTCGACACGACTTGCAGATTTTGTTGTAAATATCCGTTTTACCGACGTTAAATAACAAGGTGTGACAGAAGGTACCTTACCATATGATTTCGACAGTTCCGACGCTAGAGTATCACCCCCCCCTAAAATACACTTACTCCAGTGTATCCAAGAATGAAAGTTTCAATAAAAATAATCAATCATTCTTATTGAATTTCATTTTTTTTCCAGCCTCCGTTAGATTTACAAAAAATATTTCCGACCCGAAAATTGAACGAGTTCAAGAGTTTGAGGGAGCGTGTAGCGACGCAGTTCCGATAACATAGTTCAAGGGTGGTTTATTGCAATTTTTCTATTTTGTGGGTTACGTCCTTCTGATCTCGGACTCTCGATATATTTCTAACGCCGCTGAATCAGTGTACAGAAATATAACCAGCAGAATGAAAAAAAAGGGAAGAAATGTAGAAAAGTCCAAGTAAAAAGATAAAAGAGGGGGCTGAATTATTATCCGACAGATGTCTTGTAGCTGCAACCGCGTTTCACTCGATATACCTACGACAATATCATTTTAATTTTCAAAGAATCTTCCGGTACTGCGCAAAGTTAGCCGTCTCTAATTTCGATCGTTTCCTCAACTATAATGATATTCTAAAACGTAATATCCGTCTAATCCTTAGGTACGGGAATTTTTATCTCATTATTAAAATTCAAATAGACAATTTTCGAATGGTCGGATACAGACGCGGATCACATATTTTCGTAATTCTGTGTGACTCCACGTTTCACACTTTTGCGGAGAAAAAATAAGTAGATCTCGTCGAGATCGAACTCTACCTGAATTCGTACAGAGAAATGTAAAAAAAATACGCCGAGTTTCGGTAACAAAAAAAAAAAAAAATAAAGAAAAATAAAGAAAAATCTAAAAAAATATCGCAAGATCATCGGGAAGATAAGTTTTCATCTGATATACGTTATACGGTAGAGATATAATATAATAGGTATCTAATACAGCGACCCACTTAGAGAAAGGGATCGGTGCATCATCTATATATAGGGTGTATCTTTCTTTTTTATTTTCCACTTTCTTTTCACCTACTCTAAATACGTGTACGTATCTTTTTTAATCTTTGTCTCTTTTTTTTTTCTCTCTAATTTTTGTCCCCCTCTCACTCGGTACCGCCGCGTGTATACCGTACAACGTTCGTATACCGCGTTTCTTTTTTCTTTCTTTATCTTTTTTTTTTATTTTTTTAATTCTTTTCATTTTTGTCGGAGTTATATTTTTAACGCATCGCTGCAGGCCCCGTACCGACACTCGCCTTATATACTAGCCGCACGCATCGCCCCCGTAATAAAATGTCGTTGCATTCCTCGAGTAGAATAACTCGAGATGCGAAGGTATCAACGTTACAATTTGATATCCGACGATCCGCGTGGTCAATGAAAGACGAATTAATCGATCAGCGATACTCGCTTCTAGGTGAGGAGAAGCCGCATATTCGGAAAAACAATTTTCACGCAACACGATAACGGTACAACGATGGAATTCTAATTAAGACTACGTGTAATATAAGTCAGGGTATAATGCTAATTTTTTTTTTTTTAGTATGCATATTATAACACAGATAATACAACGTATCAGATTCTGTGGCAAAGAAACAAATTCCTCGAAGGTTGAAAAATAATTTTGTGCGTACGTGTACGCGCGAGTGTGGGTGTAACTGGCGTAGAGATATACGTATACATATATTTACATACCATATAATAATTTCAAAAGATGCACGTAAAAGCGGTTAGATTACCGGATAATAAATATCTTAAAAGGCTTTAGAGTAATAATTATTGAGATTATTATATTGCTCGAGGTTGCGGTGTGTACGTACATGGTGTGAGAATACCTACGTACGTACGCGGCTTGTAGCCGAAAGTACCATTCGGAATACTTGGAGATTTAAAATAAAAAAACTCGAGAAAAAGAAAGTAAGAAAACGTATTTTTCTTCTTTCTTTGTCTGTTACATAGGGGACCGGTAATACCGATTACCGAAGCTGTATACGCATACCCGTATCTGTATCTATACGTTGTAAGACTGAGAGATGACTAGGAAACTAACTGCAACTACGAATCCGACCGAAAGCATTACAAGCTTTCTCTTTTTATAGCCCTCTAAATACTCCCGGTCACCACCGCGCCCAAAACGAAACGTAACGAAACGTAACGAAATTAAAACGGAATGGAACGAAACGAAACCAGACTGAAATCTTCCTTTCGTCCGGAATGGATTCCTCTCGTTTTTGAACGACGAATATTTTTTTGTCACTTTTTCATTTTTCGTTCAAACATCTTATCGATATCGCGTTTCATTTGTGTGAAAAAAATCGCGTCTACATAATCGACATTCGGTGACGCGTGTGGTTCGCCACTAGGACGTAAATTTCTTTTTCCAAATTATCACTCGAATAAAATAATGATAACGATTGTAATATTCATTACGACAATGGTTACGCTGTACATATATAATTATACACCGTATGTTCGTATGTGTATAGAGTTTCGATTCGTCGTTGGTGAATTATTACACACATACCCATAAATATTCTAAGGATTAGAAAGATTAAAACAGTGAGATTAGTACGACGGGTTAATTTTTATAACTTTTTCTCTTGTTTCATTTTTTTTTTTTTTTTTTTTTTTTCTTACCCCCCCCTAATTTCTCGACGTTACATGTACAGATACATACGTTCATCTGTGGATGAAATTAGAAGAGATTTGAAAAATTGATAAATGTATACAATATTGTATTAACGCACGTGTACGAAATACGAAGGTTGTTTGGTTAAAACAGAGTCAATCGTATGCGATAGATTAGATCTCACAATTAGATAATACATATATACATAAAATATGTAATATCATGATTTGTGTTTTTTTGAATATGAAAATGTTGCACGTATATATTTTACTTTTATTTGTACGAACGCTGATCGCCAGCGCCGACGGAAAAGAAAAAATTAAATCAAATTAAAAAACGATACGTCGGTTTCATTTATTCTTTTTACTATTGGGGTAGAACAACGTCGGTGACTGAAAACTTAATAGCTGGGCCTCATCGGCCGTTACACGGGGACGAGAGCGATAGAAAAAAAATGAGAAAAACGGAGAGAAAATAAAAATCCGATAGAGAAATGAGAAAAGAAAAGAAAAAAAAAACGGTAAATGATTTCAAGGAATATTTATCATTCATTCGTACGGGTATGCAACCAGATTTCGTAATATCGGAGAAACTCGAGATATTCTCGCGTAGTATAATAAGGCAAAATTTAAAGGTGAAAAAGTAAAAAAGCAAAAAGAAAAACAGTCTTAAGGCAAAGCGAAGCTGCAAGGCTAATGATTTAGTTATAACCTAATATACCAAGTTGGTTCCAAGTTGTAACTATACGATCGTTATTTTATACATAATAGGTATATAGGCATACGCCTAGGTATACGCCGGCTATGAAAAGCAACGGGAACAGAAACGCACTCCGTTATTTTTACTATTTGCCGGTGTATTTTTTTTTTTTTCTTTTTCCATTTCTTTCGTTTTTCGGTTTTTTAATTCTTTGATTTAATACCGAAACATCAAACGGTCGTACCTCACCCGCATTTTATTATCGTTACTTCGCAGCGGCGCTTTTTTTTTTCTATCTCTTCGTTTTTCGTTTTCAGCTTCATCGGGGCAGGAAAACGATCCGTGATCACCGTAATTTTATTTCTGGATTCCCGATACGTCGGACGGCGTAATCGGTTTTTTTTTTTTGTCATTTCAAAAAATCTTTGAACCCCGAAATTTCATACCTATACAGTGTATCAACGGATCGGAAGATTTTGACAAAGTTCTTTTCCCCCTGATCGACCGGATGCATTTATCTAATCGAATCTTATCCCGCGGTTACGCCTCTAAATCAATCTTCGTTATCGCAATTTTCGTATCCCGATACAAAAAATTCAAGATTTTTATGAAATCAATTAAATTCTTCCACTCCCCACGATTCGTACGATATTGGCGATTCCTTTTTTTTTCTGTTAGATACTAAAATTCATTCGCACTTCGCTTTTCCGTGCGAAATTATCTGAAAAGAAATAAGAGTGAGGTGGGAAGGTAGAAAAAAGAAGCATTGGTCCAAACGCGCCCGAAAAATGACGAGTGAAAAAACGAATCACCGAACGAACGAACGAATGAATGAATGAAATCGTCTGTCGCTAGATCAGCGTGAATATTAGTTTGTTGGACAGCGTAGTACTCCTGGGTGAGTATCGGCTATTGATACTGACCACGTATAGACCACGTAAAGCGAGTTAATATTATTAAATTGTAATTTTTACAAGTGTGTACGCGTAGCGGCGTCGGTGAATACGTTGCACGTAGATCAGACGAACGAGTGTTGGTTCCACGGCGAGAAGATGACTTGACTTTTTTATCAATCACTTGAAAGAGATGTCGCTGACGCATAGGATAAACGGAGCTCTTATTATCAAGCTATGTGTATAGGTATGTATGTGTATGTACATTACCTATAGATATATATACGTGCGTACATACATTACCTATGTAAAAGTTTTTCCGTGAGGTAGGCCACGCGAGAGCTTATACCCTATCATTTGTCAATGAGACATTCGTGTACACGTATAGGTATACATATAGGTACACGTATAACCATATAATATCTACTTTTGATTTTTATTTATTATTATACGGTGTTTTTTTTTTTTTTTTCTTATTTTCTATCCAGTAGACGTCTTCATTTTATGTCCAACCACCCGTATTACTATACGACCGTAACGCCGAAGTCATCGATCGGCGCGTGGTTCCTCGGATCGAATGAAAAATAAAAGTATCGAATAAGAGAAGAAGAAAAAAAAAAAATATACAAAATAGATAGAAATAAAAAAGAATTGATAAAATAAGAAAGAGAGCGAGAGGAAGAAATTATATACGGTGAGAAAAAAAGATGCACTCGGATATAGTGATCGTACCAACGGGCGGGCAATGAATCTTTTTTTTCAATAAGTATTCAAAAATGAAACAAAAACGCCCGCGTTTTCGACCAAACGGACGAAATCGAAAGAAATAATTAACGGAAATAAATTGCAGATGGTACAAGCGCGAGAAAAAAACAAAATAAATGAAAATATTAAAATAGTAATACAAAACATCGGGGTATAAATCTTAAAAAATCTGATTACGCTGCACATGAGTAACCGAGTTACCGTATCATGTGCTGTACGTGTGTGTGTAGATATCTGTCAGGTATTCCATGGCAATAATCTTAATTTAGTATAGATAGCCGTAACACGAACGAGCGTACAATGAATCATTCCAACAATTATATCCGCGTTGAAGATCAAAAAAAAAAAATAAATAAAAAAACAAAGATGTAGGGAGAAAAAATGAGAAAGAAAATAAAATGTCGATGTAGGTACCACGGGTAGGTATGTCCGTGTACATATTTACACGGGTAAGTTTTTCGAAATTTATATTATCGGTATTAGTTTCGTCTATACGGACACGGCACGGTGATGGGTGATGTAAAAAGAGATGGATAGAGGATGGGACTACATGAAGTATATACACGTTTTTCTACATGGGCAGGTATACATAGGTGCATGAGATCGTAGCGTTTAAGGTCTATAAATCCGAGTGTCTTGAAATAAGTGGAAAGGTATTTTTGATATTAATTAGGCGCCCGCGCCGCAATGTATTCCAATGCGTTATGTATTTATGTGTCTCTACGCACACGTCCTATGTTATACCTGTACACACGTAAGGAAAAATATATGAATATACGTGTAAATTTTGGGCGTGTCAACGTTTTTTGCTTCTCAAAATTATAATTCGTTTTTATCTCTCCTGGAAACCCCTCATTGTCTTTGGGTAATTTTGGAATTTTTTCTATCCTTGTTTTAATTATTCGCTTTTAATTTTCGGTTGAGCTCACTTCGCCTCGATCTCCCCTGATGGTCCCCCTACTCACGAATTCTTCATCGGTTGTACATACTTATCTACGTACATCCATGTAACGAATATCATTTCGTAGATACATATAATGTACTTCGAGTGAACGGGTTTCCATATACGGCAACCTTTACACCTCCACAGGTCATTCAATTTTATATACATACGTATGTACGCAACACGAGTGTACGATACATACACACGCTTATGATTATATCCAATACATAGGTATGATGTACATGACTTTCGTGCTTCAACGGACTCTGTGTATACCTAAGAGGAAATTTCGACTGCAATTACGTGTAACGTAATTTCACAATTTTTCTGAAACACAATAATGCCATAAAGAAACCAGAAATGGAAAGTCGAAATTTTTTCTTCACGTTGATTCATCAATTACAGACGTTACAAAACGAGAAAAAAATAACCCAACTATCAAACGTGGGCATTCCATGGCGATTAATATTTCTGTCTTTTGTCGAGCTTTCTTCAATTTATTGTTTTTCTCGGATAAAAAAATTGAAATATCTCGACTGGTTTTTTAGTCGTAGCCCGATTTGGTCGACGGACTCCCGTTTCCGAGGTCGAAATACGTTAGCGATCGATTTTAGAAATTGTACCTCATTTTTCGCCCAAAAAACGATCGATCGAGTTATCGCCAATTTTTCACATTTTCGTTCTGCAAATTTGGCTTATCTCCATCGATTTCAGTCGCAGCCTAATCTAGTCGACGCTTTGGAACTCCTTCGATGAAATGAATTAACAAGGAAAAGTAAATCATGTCAGTTTTGTAACGGACTTAGTTATAGTTAATTTAATACCTTGGTTACAATGAGCCACGGATAGTCTGACGACATATAAATTTCCAGTGTACAGCACGAAGCGTTGTGTATCGCCACCCACATAAGAGAGGATAATTTTACTATAATTCAGCTACAGCCAAGAAGTGTACAGCCTCAGTCTATCTCGTTCTCTCCCTACCTTTTTTTTTCCTCCGAGTTTAAAGTGGGCGCAGTGCAGGATAAAATTGCTCAACCTATGTACGATTGAAACGAGAAAGAAACGTATCGGGGGAAAAAAAAACAAAAAAAAGAGAATAAAATAAAATAATAAAAAAAAAGCGGATATATATAAATAAAAATATACAGTACGGATGATCGTATATTAACGCGACTACGACGTGCGTGCCCATACCATACATACGCATTATCCCATAAACCCCACGCCTCGATATTTCGTATGCGCAATCATCGAATAATCATAAACAAACATACGCGTTATCTATACCGGCTGTATACCGTTACACGGAAATTGATTGAATTATTATAGATTTCATTTATTTATTTATTCATTTAAATTTTCCTTCTCGATTATTTCTTTTGGAAATGTTTCAATCCAAAGGTTCTGCTGTTTTTTGTTTTTTTTTTCACATTTTTCAACGCATTTTTTAAGTAAACCGGGAAGTGCGTTCGAACGCTGGACGTATAATTGAGACGGAAGAAAGGAGAGAAAAAAATTGGGAAACAGATTCCGACAGACTTTCGTTGCAATCGTCGATGTAAATTACGTACGAGTTCATCGTAAGTTTGAAGGCCATATCACGGATGACGTATCTTAGAAATGAAACGATCGGTAAATAAACGATTAAACTTACATACACATATTTATGTGTATATGTAATGTATGGCGTATAAAAAGAACGCGGGTAATGTATACCCGGAGATTTTTAATTGGAATGTAATATAGGTATACATATATATATACAACTCGTGAGCCCGAAGAAAGGAATAAAGGAATTCTTGAATATTATAACCGAAATTCATGACTCGTTTACACACGGTGCTGAGTTATGTTACGCACACCTGCGCGATTCACGTACTTTCGGGCTCTCGCTTACCCACCCGAAACTGCATGAAACACGAAAATTCGTTGAAACGGTCCCGACTGACCTTACGATGCACGCGAGTGTTCATATACTATATACCGATGTACGTACGTGCACACACTTCAACGCCTGTGTAAACGACACGAGGATACGTATACATGTACGTACGTACGTATGTACGCGTATACTCGTTCGTACATGATCCATAAAAGCGTCCGTCCGTCTGGATATCGTATCGGTTCTAAAGAGCTCAGTCATCTCCGATCTCAGCGAGACACCGCGCTGGCCTTGATCTTGAGAGCGGCAAGGTGCACCATAACGCAAAAAAATTGAGGCTGCGGTTACGACCTCTCTCAACAATGACCGTTCGAAAAATTACGACCAACTTTTTTTCCTCGTCGTCATTCCCCGTGGCGTCTACGCGATTGATATCGTCGATCGATCACCCGCCGCAATTGCGATAGGCGGAAAATGAAGGGGAAAATGAACAATTGAAATCCGGCTCCCGAAGAGATCGCCGAATATATTGCCAAAGTGCGACTGTTTCGCGACCGGCCATTCGAAAGTTTCGAGGCACTTCGGAGGGCTGAATTTTATCAAGTTTCTGGGAGTTGCTCGTCACTCCGACCCATCTCGGATCCTAGGGGGGACGTGGTCACAAAAATTGCGGACGCATAGGGTTGGATTTGATTAGAAGAAAGGACGGATGCTTTTCTAGCGAGGTAGTTGTTCGGAATAATAGTTAGGCTGATGAATATCGATTCGTAAGACACGCGAATAACGAGTGGGCCGTCCCCGTACACTGCAGACAGCGGCAAGTGTGATCGGGGAGCGGGCGATTGAACGGTCCACCGATCTCCGAAGGTGGCGTGACCTTGATCTTGAAAAATCGCAAAGCTCGTCGAACGGATCGCATCGGGAGCAGATGTTAAGTCGCGGTTCGGACGTATTAATTTCGTCACGATTTTCTGACTCCCGGTCGACGTACTTTTCAACGATCCAGAAAGTTTTCATCGCGGAAGGACAGTGTGCGGCGACCGTCGAAAGGGTGCTCGAAAAATCTGATCGTCCTCAACGTAGTCGATCGTCGTCGTCGTCGTCGTCGCTCTCCTATTTCCGTTACCTCCTACGAGAACGCGAATTCGGAAGTGGCTTCTTCACGGGCGCGTCGCTGTACCCGCGGAGGATATCGGGCGTCGTTACGTCGTTGTATTTTCGTCTAATATATTTTTTGTCATGTCCTTGACGTTGGGCGTCTGCGAATGCGACTATAGAGGGTGGATCGCTAAGCCCGGAGCGAAAGCAGCAGCGCGGCTACGAGCGACTCCGAGGTTTTGTATTATATGTATACGCGGGGGTACCTGGCATCGGCAACGATCTCGGCAGTGTTGCTGTTACTGACGTCGGATGCTGCAACGGCGGTACAAACGAGAGGAGATCTTGAACGGCGAGAGGAGGACTCTTAAAAAAGAGTGAGAGAAAAATGCCGGGAGTTTATAACAAAGAGCTAGAAGGAGGGACCCACGAAAAGAGGGTCCGGGCATACCACCGACTAAAACCCACCTCAACTTCAAGCCTACTCTTCAAGGTCAACCGAAGAGCCTCGCAAACATTCACGTGCAGTTGCAGGTATAGTCCTTACCATACGTACGCTTGCACACCGACGATAACCGCCGGCACCCGTTTATACACGACGTGCGTGCGTGCGGCTGTGTATGAAAACGGACCTCGCCAACCCGTAGAGTAAGGTTCAAACCCCAACTGGTGCCGCGCGTTTGCGGTTAACAAGAGAAAAACGAGGTGGAAAAAAATTAGAAATAAATTAAAAAAAAAAAAAAAGATGAACATCCAGACGCGGCGAGTCGATGAAACGAAATTTTAAGAGACAAGAAGAATGGCCATTACCACCTCGACTCGAGCGCGCTCATTGTCGGGGAAAAAAGATCGGATGAAAAAAAAAAACGTCCAGCGCCGGTTCAAGGGGGATAGCTACTTTAATTGCGGGAGACGATTTTTTCAGGGAACGCGAGGCGATGATATTGAAAATTTTTGATTTCGGTCATCCGCAACTGTAACAACGGAGGAAATATTTCCTCCGCTTTGGCGTTTCGCGAATCGCGGCTCGTACGGTGACATTGAAAAAGTAAAGGAAAAGAAGAAAGCGAGGAATCGAGGGAAAACGAAGAAAAAAAAAACAAGTAAAGTAAAGTATTCCTGCGGGCGATCGCTGCATCGACGACGACCCGAGGAAGAATTTAATAGCGGCGAGGTGGTGGGGATAGATTGAGATTGGATACCGATCAAACGCCATCTTTGCAAGACGCACGAATTTTACCTGGATGCGTGAATACAGTACGTTGCCAGTTATAATACAGGTATACATATAAATATGTATAATAATCCCGAGTGTGGGCGGTTGTTTTGGTTGTGCAGAGAGAGAGAAGCATCGAATTACCGGACCTAAAATCTACATTGCCGTTGCCGCTGGTGCTGCAACGCGTACACACACATATCTGAATCCTTTGTTAGGATACGTTCCCTCATCTTCTCTTCTCCTTATTTTTTTTTTTTCCATTCCTTTATTTTCTTATTTCCCGCGAATCGCCAATCCGTCCGATTACCGGCGCGGCTGTAATGAGTGTCGACCTCCTTTTTCGTCACGAGCGAATCGGAAAAGAAAAGAAATGCGGAAATTGAGCCGGGAGAAGTAAGAATTAGATATAGAAGAATGACACTGGAGCGATTCCGCGATTTTTCTAACAAAGATATAAGAGGGAATAAAAAAATCATTGCGGATCGTTCAAATGTTCTCAAAAGTTTTGCACGAGCTGCTTTTGGTTCGGGGGGGGGGGAGCTCATATGGGGTCGGGGCAACCTAGCAACGAATTTATTTGTTTGCAATATGGCGGTCCTAGTAGGTTGTCCTTAGCAGTTATCCTTGAGAACTTGGTGCTCTTTTGTATTACGTTTTGTTTTACGTACCGCGTATACCATACCACGTTAAATCGTACGCCGGTACACCCCGTGCCGTCGCAGAATTCAGCAAAACTCGTTTTTTATCGAAACGAGAACGTACATTTTTACATAACGCAATTATACTCGCATCTAATTAAATGAGAAAACCCTCTTTGATATATAAATTCTTAAAAATCATTTCACACCCGATACAATTTTCTTTTCCACGTATAGATGAGCGTACGTTACAGCTTACTCAAATTTTTCACAAATTTTTTTTCACACTTCAATGAAAATTAGAAGCGATTAGTTGAAAAAAAAAAAAAAGAAATACCGACGATCTTTTTTTTGTCTGATTTTTCTTTTTTTTTTTCTTTCTACGGGAATGAATTTTGTCCGCAGGGCATTCGCCGACTTTATATTACAGGTACAACGCAACGGCACAGGCAACAGATGTTACGCCGAAGTTCAGATCTGCCGAGGAACTGAATCGTAACGAGGACCACCCACAATTTATTTTTTAGCCGATTCAATCCGCGGTGATTCGACTCGAAGTAGAATTGAAGAGAAAAAAAAAAAAAGGGGGGCGAACGGAAACGAAAATCGAATTCCGCATCGTCTTATCGTATTTTTCGAATTAGGAATTTTATTTCAAATGACAAAAAAGGATCTTCCAAAATCTTCCGATCCGTCATCGAAGTTTTCTCACTTGAATTTTTTTTTTTCTATCTTCTATCTTCGGTACCACAGTATCTCAGGTATTCGGAGGGGCATTAGAAAATTTCTTGTGAGATGTTTAAAGTTTGATCGTTGCGCGTATTAAATTTTTCTACCTGCAGTACCACCTTATACGCTGGGAGCAGTGCGGTTGTGCGGTGCAGCGAGGATCTCGTTTGAGAACGGTAAGGCCGACCGGGGGGACCGACAAAAAGATATTATGGCCGCCGTAAAACACTAAAGCACCTTAAAAATCCTGAAGACCGTAAGTGAACATTAGTAGCAGCATTGTGGGAAAAACCAAGGTGCTCGCGAGGTACGTACGTACGAACAATGAATCTCATATTCTACGTGAACGAGAGTGTTCGGAAATAAAAATATTTACGCAGAGCCGAATTTCTTTACGATATGTCTGTCGCAATTTTTCGTGGTAAGAAAAAGAAGGAAAAATAATTTTTTTTCAATTTCGTAAGTTCGTTTTCTTTTTTTTTTTTTTTTCATTTTCGTAAAAGACGACTAATCTGTGCTCACACCCCGCACAAGGTATACCCATACCGCGTACTTTAGAATATAATGCTTGCGATGCGATGCTGGGAAGATTATGAGGAAAAAGAAAAAGAAGAAAAAAAAAATGAAAAGTCATCGTACACACTTTATATAGATATATATATATATATATATATATATATATATATGTACAGATCTCATATACCTCGCAGTATACCCACGTCGCAGATGTTGCGGCGGTTAGAAATTCGACTGTCAAAAGTTAGGGCAAAAGTATTTTCCGAAAGATCTTTTCGCCTTTATATTCTGTAGATGTGTGCACGCGCGTTGGTGTGTCTGTGCGCGTGGTGTACAGGGGATGCAGCGCGGCCGAAAGTAGGGAAAAACTGAGATCTAATCTGTAAATTAGAAATGTAAAACTGGGCAGGTCGGTCAAGCAAGTTTCTTGGCGTTATTTTAGGAGATTTACGACAAAGGAAAGAAAATTCGAAATGAAAGGAAGGGAGAGGAGTGAGAAAACCGAAAGCCTCGAGGGATGAAAGTCTGCAGAATATTTGACGAGTCGGTCCGACTTCGAAGCTTCGACTCCGTTATCGTCGTTGCAACAATTGTCAGTGTCATCCTCGCGAAGAATTTTTCGAGAAAAGAATCAATCTCCGCAAAAATATCCAACGATTTCACACGTCCGTCTTTTTTTTTTTCGTTGTTGTTATTTATTCGAATAGGAAAAATCGGTGATTTGAGAATCTGTGGAGGACGAAAATTTGCGAAAGATTCAACTAAAATCGAAAGGTGTATGGGTGTAAGTTTTGATTTTACCACACAGACTCGTAATGGGGCGAATTTCAACCTGCCGTATAGCCGGTTCCGCATAGAAAAGAACCTGTCAAAATGGCGATAGGTGCACAACAATGGCTGGCATAAGTTAAACCGCAGCACAGCGGGTGCATAGAGGAAAGCTATAAGTCCGGCATATTGCGAGGGAAATAAGTCAACCAATGGCGTCTGCATCCCTTGGAAAGTCGAAAAGAAAAGAGAAATAAAAATTCGAAAAGGGATGCACGGAGGTAACGAATAAATTACCTTCGTACAAACGTGTGAATCGAAAAAGATACGACGATTTTTTTGTTATTTTATTCATTCCTTTTTTTTTTTTTATGTTCAAATAAAAATCGCAACGAGATATTTCCATTAGGTACGTTTGGCCGGTGATTTGGGAGAAGATTTTTAATTGAGCACGACGTCCCTGAATTTCGATTATCTAACCACCGTCGGAATAAACGTCGGTTCAAAGTATGAGACGAACGTAGTTTGTTTTATATGATTGAGTTTAATGCAGTTCAATCATCTTCAATTCAATTCAGGACGTTCTCCGTCTCCCCCACTTTTCAAAACCCTGCGGTGAGCAGAAATTCAAGGCACATGTGATACGGGGGGAGGGGGGGAATTTATCGTGCACGGGAATTACGTGTACGCAGTACGCTATACACACGTAGTACCGCATCGACGAAGTTTTGCGCATTTCTACGCCAGTGGGGCAGCAGGTCAGCGATACAAAGATCCACTATAAGGGAGGACAAAGAGGCAATTCCGTACTACGGACGTCGTCCCCTGCACGCCCACACCCTCCACTTGCGTTCTACTCGTGAGTCTAGAATTTCGACTTCTACTTTTTCCTTCACGTTCAACCCCGCAGAAACGGTGGCGATTCCGAGGGAAGGAGAAAAAACGGGAGTTCAAAACTTGCGTCAAATTTTTTCTTTAATTTTCAAAAAATAAAAATAAAAGGAGAGTTCTCTCGGGGGGCTACTCGAACGCTTTCGACTCGTATAGAAAAATCGCGAGAAAGTAAAAACAAGAATTTACAAATCTTCCAAAAAATGTCGCCTCACTTACGGTTGATTTTGTTTTCTTCTTTTTCCGGTTTTTAAAATTCTGGAAAATAGTCGAATCGCGTGAAACGAGTGATGCGCCACGTGTCGCAAATCCAGTTCCTGCAGCCGGAGTATTCCAGCTATACCTATATGGCTACGCGCGCGTAACACATGGTCAAAGAAACGAAAAACTTTTTCAAACGGCGTCATTTTCAAACCCCGCTGTCGAATAATTGAAGAAGAAAAAAAAAAAAACAACAAAAAAAAGTTTCGAAAAAATCACAACGTCGCTGTAGTAGAAATTTTTTACTTTTCTCTCGCGACAGGTTTTTCCCAACGATGTGCCGGTGAGTTGCACGCTTCACATGCACGTATATGTATACCTATACCCGTGTATACAAGAACTAACGAAATCGAAAGTGAAGAGTAGGTATTATAATAAGATAACAGTGTTTGAGCACGTACTACGGAGCGAGAGGAGGAGAAGAAAAGAAAAAAATCAAACGAAACGAGTAAAACCACATACGGAGACTTGAAAAAAATTAAAAAAAAAAAATGAAACTAAAACAAAATGAACAAATGAAAATCCGGTCAAGTAAAGAGATAAAGAAGAAAAGGGAGAATCGAAGCGACGTTAAGAAGCAATGGAAAGAGAGCGAGAGCGACAGAGGCGGGGGGTGGGGAATTATATTTGGTCCAGGCGCGTGAAAAGAGAGCAGGAAGAAAAATCTAGGCTCATGGAATGCGGTACAAGTCGAGAGGGGGTAGAGGGGGCTTTTTTGGTAAGAGCCCCCGTGGGTTGAGGTGGGCTCATCCCCCGGCGGTACGTTCTCTTATTCTCGCTCTCTGTATCCGTCTCCTTCTCGCCGTGAGAATGAGATAAGTGAAGCGAAGAAGGATGAGATGAAGAAGAATGAGAGAAGGAAGAGAGAGAGAAAAAAAAAAAACGTGCCGGAATGGGGTGAGGGAGGTAAGGAGAGAGGGATGAAAAATAAGGATCTGCGCGCTGTATTACCGATGCCCCGAGATAAAAAGAGAAAGAGGCAAAGAGGGAAAAAGAGGGCGAAGAAACGGGGAGTTGGGTAGAATTTGACTTTGCAGTTGTTCGCGCACCGGTGTGCATACCTCGTACGTACGTATATCGTACACACGTCTCCACCTCTATACGCGTTTGCCGCAGGTAATGCGGCAGCAAATGCAGCGCTCTGTGTATACAGCGTCCATTTTCGTTTTTTTTTTTTTTTTCTTTTTTTCCGTCCATTTCTTTTCACCATACGCGCGCGAGCGCATGTTTTTGACTCTTGCGGGAGACGAGAGAAGGAGAAGAACGAAGGGAAATGAGAGAAAAAAAAAAAAAAAAGAAAAGAAAATTAGAAATATTGGAGGGAGAAAAGAGGGAGAAAAATAATGTCTGAATGACGAGGGTGTGATGTTCGCTTTAATATCCTGCACCAGCCAGGTATAAAAGTACTATATTCTATATACATAAAAATGTACATATGTACGTGTATACTTATGTATATATACATATACACGAGATACGAGCACGTGTATACATACGTACAGATGGGACACGCACATGCAAAGCCGATTTTCGACTTACGGGATGCCTTTGTACGCGAGTTAATATTATTACATGGGGCTTTTTTTTGGAAATTAGTTACTCCGATCGGGTCGAAAAAATTCTGGATACGTCAACGGTTGATTCAACGATAATCCGAATCGAATGTACGAAAACAGAAGAAAATATCAAATTTCAAAGTCCATCGGTTTCCAAAAAAAAAAATTTCCATTACGATCGTTGAATCGAACGATGTTCTCATTTCAAATTTCTTTCACTTTATTTCGTTCTTACGTACATTTTACTTTTTAAAATTATGCGACCGATGCATCATAGCGTCCCCACACATCGATTTGGATCCAAATTTTACCGGCGTTGTAGCTCAAAACCTCAGAGATAATTGCCTACCCTTCAATTAACGGCTGTCACATTTCCGAACGGGTCAGTAATTTTTTTTTTTTTTCTCCTCTCCTCTCCCCGGTCCTCTTTTTCCTCCGTTCCTTTTTTTTCCCCGTCACCCATCTCCTCCGCGTTTCTTTCGTACCTGCGGAGTGTGTCTAGGTAGAGGTATACCCGTAACCTTCTTCCTCTAAAACTATGAGTCGATTTTTATTTGTATTGTATTTGAATTCTTTTTCTTTTTTTTCTCTTCTGGTTTCACTGTGAAATTTATCTGAACAGATCGGCAAAAGGACACGTTATATACCTGCCTCCCTAGGATCCATAAGTCGGAGGGTCTCTCCTCTTCCATCTTCCTCTAGGTTTTTTTTTTCCGCTCTTATCCTCTCTCTCTCCTTTTTCCATCCCTATCTCTACCCCCCCCCCCCCCCCCCCCCCCCTGCCCTTCTCCCCGTTCCTCCCTTAGCCGATCATGTCAGCTCTATACGCCCCGCATTATATCCCCCTGCAGGTAAAAAAGTCTAAAGTTACGCTCCGGATCACGTGCTTCATACGCGTACGTGCACAGTACAGGGGTACAGGTACGCAAAAATATGGGTTGGCGATATTTCGAGTTCCAATTTTTTCGTTTGCTGAATTCGAGTATCTTTCGAAAAAAATAATTTGAAAAAATGAAAAGCAAAAAACGGTTTCGCGTTCGTCGGTACGTATGGTTTGATTAGTTTTTTATTTATTCTTATTATTATTATTTCTTACTAGCGAGCGTACATGTTATAGACAAAATAACTGGTTTGAAAATTGTTTACATAGAATTATAAGGTTGCAATTAATAGGATAATTTCATACCGCGGCCATGAACCTCCTTGGCCGTGCGTTAAAAATGTCTAGGATATACGTACACTCGTTACTTTAGCCATCGGCGCGATCGGGATCAGACGTGTACCCGTGTATACCGCTATTAATACGTACTATCTGAGTACAGGTATGTAATAAAACTGAAAAAGGTTCACCAATTATTTATATGGCATGGTGGGTAATTAACAAAGAATCTTTAGCAACTTATGGCTGAACGGGTCGTATATATTATACAAAACACGTACGGTACGTACGTCCTATACGGATTGTAAGATGAAACTGGAAGAGAAAATTAAATCAATAGAAGAAAAAAATGGTAAAAATGATGGAATAGAATAAAATGAAAAATATCTATTGAATAATCTCATCTTTATGCCCACGTGCATTTATATAATTATACCGTTGATCAGAATTTCCTAGACGATTGCTCGGGGTGAGAACGGTAAGAAGAATCGGATTGAGGAAACGACGTTCTACTTTTCCATTTTTTAAAAGTTTATTTTTTCTTCGATCTTTTCGTTAATTCGAACGAAATTTTTTCGAGGACTGTTCGATTATTCGATGTACGTGTTTCTGGATCGAAGGTGCAGGGGGGGGGGGGAAGAAAAAAAAACGAAATTTGAAACGATCGATGAATATGTGAAAAATTAATAAAGAGGAGAGCGCGCGGTAAGTTTAATTTGGACTTTTAAACATATTGTACACGTACGAACGGGTATATATAGACCAGGTTGTATCGAACGCGCGTGGTAAAATAGTGATAACCATAAGGGGCTAATAAGGTCTATACGGATATAGCCTGACGATAGATAATAAATAATATATATTTGACGAGGTATCGAAATCGATAAAATTAACAGTTAAATTTTAATGGCGGTACGAACACGACGTGGAAATAAAAAAATATATACCCATGTGTACACACGTGTGCGGTACACATGTATTTCACACACACGCGCACACACGCACACGACCGCGACAGACCTCGTCTCTCAGCTCGGATGCTGCGTTACAAATGGGGTTCCGAATAAATGAAAAAAAAAAAAGAAAAGCCGAGAACCGTTCGAATGAAACCGAAACTAAACTCAACTAAAATGAAATAAAGAATGAGAATTAAATATAAAAAAAGGACGAAGAAAAAAACAATGAAAAGAAACGTCTCCACGTTACATTGTACCCTCGCGTATGGGGGGGGCATGTGTACCTTTTACGCACACGGGCGTACGTGCGTGGATCTATAGGTGAAACGTATTTGTCGAAGCGTGTGCACACGCGTGCGACCGGTAATTTGGTCGTCTGTCAGATGGCGCCTGCGTGACCGGTGAATATTATGGGAGTAAAATCGTTCGAAATTCAAATTCAAATTCAAATTCAAATTCGAATTGGAATAGCTCGTGTAGAGGTATACCTACGCCATTCGACGCGGGTTATGGGCCCTTAGCTCGAGGCTGATTTCCTACTAAATCGTTTTGATTATACTCATTACCCTTCCGCCATACCTCCGATCTTCTCCATACCTGAACGAGCAAACGGCTACGCGGCGTTCCTATTCTTCTCGGAAATCGACTCGAACGTTCCAATAGCAGATGCTGCGCCCCGTCTCTTTACAACCGATGCATTAGTCCGCCATTATTTCAGACCGTGTCTATTTACATTTCGTCCGGGCGCATGCACACGATAGGAAAGAAATTTTCTTCCGACGATCGCGGAGCGTCCGATTTATCGGTGGAAAATATGGCCGATCGACGTAAAGATCGTTTGACGACCCCGTCGCGTCGATTGAATTTTCTCGCCTTCTTTATTTTCCGAACGCGAACGATCGGTCGCCGATTTCTCGCGGATCGATGAAAAACAAAAAAAACTCGAGAAACGGAAAGAAAGGAGCAAAATGTATAGCGTAAAAACCGCGCGAGTAGAATGATTCTTTTTTCTTCTCTCCAGCAGAGATAATTACGGGTTTCGAATTCACCGCTGAACAAATTCCTAGCTCTAGCGTAGAATAGAAGGATGGACGGAGAGGGAGCCTCGAAGACGTAAGATGCATTTTTTCGGGTGAGTTAAAAAATAGTTTTCCCTTTCCGAAAACTGTAACACCCACGTCCCGCGGCTGAATCTATCATTTATTTTACTTTTTGTAATTTATTTTTTTCAAAAAGGTATTCATCTACGGGGTGCCGGTAATATGTTACGAAGGAGAAAAGGTCGGGGTGTTATGCCAGAACTACGAGCGTAGCTACATCTACGGAGCAAAACGAGAAAAGAGAGAAGCAAAAATCAGAGAAGAAAAAAAAAAAGAGAAAGAAAAGTAAAAGAACCGTGTACCCTATCGGCGTCGCGCAATTTTCATCTCTTTTGCGGCGTAGCGGCAACGCAGGTATAAAATAGGAAACTACGAAACAAAGAGTAACGATTTAATACCGCATCTGGGTGTATGGTATATACCTGCTCGTATACGTAGGTGTAACGCGTACATGTGCATCGGGAGACGAATAAAAGAGAGAGAGAGAGAGAGAGAAAGAGAAAGAGAAATAGCGCCGAGTAAAAAATGAGGAGGAAGGGGGGGTCAAATCGAGGTCTCCGAGATTTATGTATTAGGTGCGGGAGATAAGTCGCTCTGTACGATCTTTGTTCCTAGAGGCACCATTTTTTTTTTTTTTTTTTACTCATTATACATAGGTGTATCCGTAGGGGCTATAACGCGTTGCGTATACGCGCTGATATAAGTGCGAATCGATAAACGAATCAATTGATTGAATTAAGAATCGCATGAATTCGGTGATCATTTCAATGCACAAGTTTCGGTCCGCGCGTCACGGAAATTCTTTTCGTTCGGTGGTGGTGATTACGCACGAAATTTCTAGTATATACGGTACAGATATACGCATACGCGTGAGCGAGCAATGAATGACTTTATACGGGGTATAAGAGCGCGATATTCCCGCGGTGATCCGATGAAAAGGAAAAGGATGGAAAAAAGAAACGAGAATAAAATAAAATAAGTGACAAAAAGAAGAAGAAGCGGCAAAGAAGGTGGAAGAGGAAGGGGCGGGTAGGAGGGTGGAGGAGATACCTATGTACGAGAAGCAATTAAATTAATTCATGAATAACTTACAAATGCGAGGTTCGGCCGCACCTGGGATCAAATATATATATTTAAACGTATGTAGAATGGACCAACTTTTTTCGTCACAAATATGTCCGCGCACGGTTCTCACCGTACACGTAGCCGATGCAAGTCGACGTTCGTGAAAATCTAACGTCAAATATTCCTTCTCGCTTGGTCGAAAACGATCGCCGATCAATTTCAACAGGGTTGCGGTATATCGTAATTCGATCGATCGGGTGGTTCGCGTAAGCGGTAATCGAACGTGAGGATAATTGTCGCGAGCGACGGGTATTCAACGTACGTTACATGCGATTTTTTGGAATTACAAGACGTCAGAACTAGTCGGCCCCACCCCCTCGATCGGTGGTACGACACACGCGTGCGAATGTATTAGTATACTTGTGTGTATATGTGCGTATGAATGTGGTGTGGATGTGTACAGAAGAGAGACACTATTCGATTTTGAAATGTCAAAAGAACAGTTAAAATACATTAAACCTCTTGAACTGGTAGCAGGTATATCACGTCAGATAGACATCTAACGATCGGCAAACCATAAGTGACGCACAACGCGGTACCGCGACCACCAATGGACGACCCGTTCACATCGGATATCGTAAGAACGACAATAATAATAACAACGACGACCATAATTAGAATAATTTAAATCGATGATCTAAGATTCCTTGATTTTTTTTCGAAAAATTATATACAGAAAGCGCTTTAATACAGAAAAGATCCGAGGATTTTCCGAAAGCTCTGAGCTTTTGTTCGGGTTTTGACTTTTGTCTAGTTTGTCTAGTTTTTTTTTTTTTTTTTCAATTTTTTCCCATCCACCCTGTATGCTATACTTTCGACGTAATTGATTCCCCGTACCTTACGTCGAACCCATTCATTTTGTAAGTGAAAAAAACGAATATCATCGGAGCCGTAAATTCCACGGATTTATAGAAGAAATGAGTAATCTGGTCGAAAATTAATTCGACGCTGCAAGTTTTTCGGTTGGATTTCTTCTTTTTTTTTTCCCCTCTCCTCGATTTCTGCTCTCGATCCGCAGGTCCGTGGATCACAGGGACGCTGAAGGAGGATCGAAAACTCTTACGGAATTCGAATTCCCCAATCCGTATAGGTAGATAGCATAATTAGGTTCGTGGGAAGGTTTGAAAAATTGTCAAAAACTAGGTACCGTAACATACGGTTAATTCTTTAATAGTCCAACTATAGATCGTAGATAGATCGTCTAGGTATAATGGTGTTTAGTTCGAAGGTTACGTCACCATACTCAGAATGCGGTCAGGGTACTTCGTCAGTTGATATTTTCTCAGTTTTATGAGCTTAACGCCTTCAGTTTGGGCCTTCTCCGGCCGCATTATATTTTATTTTTATGTTTATTTTCTTTTTTTCCTTTTTTTTTTTTTACCACTTCTATCTCAATCTTATTCCTCAGCTACGTAACTAACGCAATGCACGTTTGTTGCAAGTGCATACAGTGCAACTACACGACAACCTACGGGTGTGTCTGGTGCAAATTTTTCTACCGTAATGCGGATTTCACGAAAATATATCCAACGAACGTTGCAACCATTTTCTCTGTTCCTCGTCCCCTTCCTCCGTCCGAGGTCCGAACTGCACAATTCGAGGAACATGATTTTGTTTAATTTGGGGATGGGGTGAAGGGAAGGGGATGGGTAAAATAATTTGACCTCGTATCGATGGCTGGTCAATATCTGAGGTCGCCTTTGTTTGACTAAACGTTTGATATTTAATTTGGGCCTTGTAGCGATCGGCTTTCGGGTATTTCGGGCCCGAGGCAGCTCCCGACTTATGGCTGTGGTGCCGTCTTGTAACTTTTGGGCCAGCGCTCAAATTACCGTTTGGGAAGGGATAAAAATCGCCTTATCGAAATTAATAGGCGGAAATATTATACACTCGTATGTGCAGTGGGCTTAACTTATACCTCGGACTTCTTATTACTCACAATCACCTATGTATCACGCATATATACGTATACTATACGCATTATTTTTTAAGTACGTATTATGGTAGCCAAGAGACACAGAAGGCGGACAGTTTATATCTTAGAGAGAGAATATAATGGCGGTTATTTCCTCTCCGTGTATTTCTCTCGTGCGGCTAGTTTTCAATCTTATATTTTCCATTTCTTATCCATACGACCGTTCAATTATTATCATAATATTCGATGCAACGTCGGAAAAGGTTCGGAAAAATACCCGAAACCAAGTTTCTTTCAAATGATTTCGCGTCGGCCATTTTTTATATTTTTATCTACTTCGACATTCTGGATACAGAAATTAAATTTCGAGTATCGCAGCGTACGACGTGTTCCGAAAACTGTGCCTGTGAACCGCCAGAAAAAAAAAGAGAAAGAAAAAAATGAAACGAAAAAAAACAAAAAAACAAACAAAAAAAGGAAGAAAATTATAGAATCCCGGCTATATTTAGATAAAACGAGACACGCGTAACCCGATCGGCGTGTTTGTAAAGAACTGTATACACGGGGGCGTGCACACGCCAGCGGTTCGGAAGCGAGTATTATATTATACTTACGGAGCCTCAACCCTTTTGCGCGTGAAAATCCGGAGAAAGTTATTTTAATCAAACTTAAACGAAGCGTAACGGGTCCGCGGGTGCGACGGAAGAAAAAATCTCGCGTATAATATGATAATCGACGAACACCTATGTCCAGGTGATAGAAACTTCATACATTATACCCGACAAAAACGCACCAGATATGGTATCAAAATTTTGCCGCTTTTGTGAAAAATCAATCGGGTTTGGTGAGTTTTTTTCCAGTTATATTTATTCTTATTTCTCTCCGTTATCCCATCGATAACCTAATTGGCGACAATATTTCACCTACTCGCGGTAAAATTCACCGAATATTGTGGTGAAGATAATTAATGTGAAAAAAAGTGAAATCGCTCATTATGCAGAAGTGGGGCTCCACCTGTGATCGGGCTGATTATTTTTTTTCACCTTCCTTACGAATAGGAAACGCGACAACAAACGATGTCAAGATTTCGCATGACCAAAGAAAAAAAAAAAAAATTCCAAACGAAATTTATAATATTTGAAACTACATGTGAAACGTTTGAACGAATTTCAACATTCGTACACCGAAACATACAACGGTACGTAAATCGGTGTTTCAAATGGGATGAAAAATTTATCAGAATTTACTCGGAATATTTTTTTTTTATCCTCGAAGATCCTGCGTCACCTTATAATATTGTATAAAATACTATTTTTATAAGGACATTACGGCGTTAACAAAATTTTACAGCCGTTTTAAGGTGGAGCCCCGCTTCTGCATAATTACCGTGAAATCATTGCGACGATATTTCAAAGAATCATTTAGAACACTTTCTCCTTAAAATCAATACGTCGTTCGCATCGAACTGATTAATTATCAACGCAATTAACATACGTGTATATATATCGTAGAAAAAAAATATTCAATTTGTCGTTACTGTTATTAACAACGAGCAAAGAAATGTCTGCGTTATATTTTTTTCATTATTCGGTAAAAAGTACCGTTTTATTATTTTTTTCGTATCGTTCGGTAATCGATAGAACGGTAGCGGAGTGGAAAAAACAGAGGAGAAGCGAACAAAAAATCGAAAATGATACAAAAAAGAAAGAAAATCTCGCTACGCGGTGTTTGAAAACGCGATATGGGTATAACCCTCCTTCTTCCCGTATACGAAAAGGATAAAAATCGGATACGATACACCTACGAAGGATACCCCATAAGCTTTTTTTGATAATCGGCGCGAGAAAAAAGAACCTCCTTATGCGACTGCTCGCGTGCGCGTCTTCGAGCATCTGGACTAGAGAGGAGGCCAGGTGGGCGCGGTAGAAATTTTAAAACACGCTCCATATATGCTCCGGTTGAAATCAATTTTACTTCTTTACATCTTTTTTCCACTGATTCTTTTTTTTTTTTTCACCCCCCTTTCTCTTCTGCTCCTTTTTTACCGCCTTCGACGTATTCGTATCAGCCAGGTATATCGATTCTTTTTTTTCTTCACTCTCTCCGACCTCGAAGTTCGTGTTCGAATCATCAGATCGTCAAAAATTAGACAAGGGTTTTTTGGAGGAGACAAATTTTTTTTGTCTTTCCTCTTTCCCATACTTTTTTCCAACTTCTAACTTCAACGGCGCAACTTCCTGGGATTTACGATCAGGTAGAACTCGTGCAATTCTTCACAGTTTTCGAAAAATTGTAGTTTTTTTTACCGTTCAAGCTACGAGGAGGATACGGTACGTCGATATTAAATACCAAATGTAAATGAATGTAAATAAATCAAAAATGTTTCCTTTTTTTTTTCATCGAAAATTTACCCAGAGATGAATCTACTTGTCGTAATAGTACATCGGACTTTTATACGTCGACCGAACGCGAGGAAGTTGAAATTACACGTAACACTGCAGGCGGAGAATTTTTTGTTGACGATAATTTCGTTGAAAAGAATTTCGTGAGTCGCGTAGAGGTATGTAAACGTGATAAGAGTAAAGAAACGAGCTAAAATAAATTGGGAATAAAATGAAACAAAACAAAATAGAAATTCTGTTACCGTATCCCGCAGTTAGGTGTACGTAGGGACTCGTATGCATATAATGTAAGGTACGCATATATTTATATCATATTTGGTTTGTAATGATCGAAAAATGCGGCTACATGTATTACCATTAGGTATGTACACACGTATGTATGAGATGTATATACATATACGTGTATTTATATTCTGCTTGCGCCATGTGCGCGGGAACCGCGTACGCGTCATAGATGGAGTTAATTAATTAGGAATGAATCTTAATGATAGTTAATATTCGGATAATATAGTACCAGATATATTCAAAGATACCTTGTACATACATACAGCTACCCATATCTATATCTTTTCGAAAAAAAAATTATTCGCTTCAATCAAATTACGGTTGTAAATATAAAAAAAAAAAAGATGAAAATAAAACAGATAAATAAAAATCTTAAATTTCAACGATTTATTGAAATTTGTCATTTGATTTATTCCGATGGTATAATTTCACATCGGTTACCCGTGACGCGACGCCGCGGAATATAGCTAGTAAAAAGTGGACAGAAAAAAAAAAAACTTTTCCCTTTTTCTTTTTTTCAAATTTTATAATTCTACTTGTTACTTGTATTTCGTATCCCATTTTTAAATAATGATATGCGCACAGGTACAGGTATAGGCAGGTATATTTCGTACGCACCATCTTCTTGCATGTACCCATCTACCTGAGATTTTTGTTATTTCGGTAAAATAAATAAATGAATAATTATATTGATAAATAAATCAATAAATATATCTATCGTGATTCGGGTTTCGCGAAAAAAAATTTCGATTTTTTTTCTTCGTTTTCGAATATCGCTACCTCGTACGCGCACATTGCTCTACCACGTTCGTATACCGAAGTAATATATGTATATGCCTATTATAATTATGCTACAGATCGAATTCATAATTACACCCGTAAGCTCGGTGACACGTGTGTATTCGGTGTAGACTTGTACCTGTACACATAATGTATACCCGTACATAAATTCGTTGACAGAATTCCGTTACATCGGATATAAGATAATTAGAACTGGTTATTAGATTATACTTAACGAGGCGAATCGTCGTACCCAAAAAACGAGGAAAAAAAAAAAATATCGAATAAAGTAAAGAAATATACAAATACATAATTTAGAAAAAAAAAAAAAAAAATATCAACCTTATAATGTACACAGGTATATTGAATATCATTACCCAAATTAATAATAATCAAAATTTATTCCACTTTATTGTACGTCTATATACCTATTACAAGTATATATCACCGAAAGATGAATATTTAAATAAATTTTTTATTATTTTTTCCATTTTTTTTTGTTCAAATCTTAATTACAGTCTATATAATCATTAAAATTAGATTTCTGATTTTTTTTGTGCGCGTGTGATTTTATTTTTTGTCCCTACCTTCGTCGGTCGGATCATGTGAATCCGACTGTTGGACAAATGGATCTGAAATGTGAAAATCTAAGCGCCGAGACGATCTCTTTTTCATTTTGTCGTATTCCTCGTTTTTTTTTTTTTTCCGATTTCTTTTTTTACTTTATCACGGAGAACTAGGTGAGCTTCTATAAGTAATACCGAGAGTTCAATGGACCGATAGCGTATTTCTGTGCCTCGGTTACGTATATGGCGGGCGGCATGGTGGAGCTTTTCTGGTTACCGCGTTTCCCTTCGAGCTATCCGGATCGAGCGGCTGCATTTTCAGTTATACGGCCGCGCTACTGCGCATTGCTATTGACTTTTTTTTTCATCTTCTCTCTCCTTTTTCCTTCTGTGCGGTGGCTCGTTCGTGCATTTTTTTCTATTTTTCCCTTTCTGTTTTTATTTCCTAGACCGCGGCCGCCCCTCTTGTAAATTCTTACGGTGCTCCGCGCGCGTTGCACCGGCAACCACGACTACGCGCACCAACACTTCGCTTCGCCTATATACGAAAAAAAACCAAATGGTACCGTAATGGCGGATATCGTAAACAACTTAAAGTCCTCTTCTCACCGAAATCTATGTATATATATATATTTATATTCTTTATTTGAAAAAAAAAAAAACAGAAAAGAAGAAAAATAGACAAAATAGAAGACACGTCCCCCACGTGGGATGGTTATAATTGGGTCAAATTTGACGCGGGTTCTCTACCCTCGCGTTATAGGAAAAGTAGACTGGAGAAAAAGGAAACGCGTCTGGTCCTCTTTCGGCCCGAGACGATGCATTGTAAAGAGTCATTTTCGTTGTACCGCTGCACCCATAGAATAAAAAAAAAAAAAAGGAGAAAAAGAATCACACCGAGTATTATTGAAATGGTACGAATCGAATATACATACGTAACACGTCCAGATCGTTCATGGTACATATGTACCATGTAACACTACACATAGGTATATACAATGTATTTGTCGGAAAAAGAAAATTATCATTCCTCTTCCACGCGTGTAGAACGGAACGGAGAAACTCTGGGCGGTAAGATATTCCTATAAATATAATTCAAGCCCTCAGATTCTGATAGCGATTCGGATCATCCGGTATATCTAGACGGAATCTAACGCGCGCGTGAATCCAAGAGATTCGGAAGGGAGAGGAAAAACGTCCGATCGAATAACGGCAGCGGGAAAAATCGGGACGAATCGCGGGTCGCATTTTCAAAAAATCCTGCGCCCGCAGGATGGTCGGAGCGAATGAAAAAAAAAATACATAGAAAAAAAAAAACCGAAGAAATGCGGATAATTTGGCACAGGATGTAACGTGTGACGTGAACGTAGGTAGCCACGTACCGGCTGTGTAAGTGTGAAACGTGTGTATGAGAACGAGGATGGCACGGTTGGCCGTCTAAACGTCGAGACAAAGGCGGTATAATCTCGAAGGTCCAAAAGTTTGGCCAATTGTTGCATTATTCATGCTTATTTCTAGCTGCTAGCTCTGGGTATACGTCGGTGGTGGTGGTGGTGGTGGTGTGGCGGTGGTGGTGGTTGGAATTATAAGGTATACGTACGCCCGATACACTAGATACATATGTTACGGGTGTGTGGATGGTACGCGTGCACGTAGAGGTAACCGAGAAACGGTCGTAAGTCGTTGTTGACTCGGTTTTATTTCCCTTTTTTAACCTAGACGCGCTATTAACGATCAACCAACTACCTACCGAAGCTGATGCCGAAAGACGAAAGACGAAAGACGAAAGACGAAAGACGAAAGGCGAAAGGCGAAGGATCCGAAGGACTCCCGAAAACGAGTCCCAACTTAAAACTCCCCAAAGTCTCACAGGGTCTTCTTCTCCTTCTCTCCCGAATGGTCAAGCGCGAGACGGGCAAGACCGGTATGGAATTTAATGATTGCTCTTCTCAACTCCTCTAAAGACCAAAGCCCACGGGGCTGCAGTGCTTAAATTTTCTGTTTTGTTTCTCCTTTTCCTTATCCCCCCCTTCCACCCCCCTTTTTTTTTCTTTTTTTCTAAACGCCTACCATAACCACCGATTCATCCGTACGTGTACGAGATACGTGCACCCATATAACTCATATCTCCGTTCTGCATTCGGAGCCCGAGTTACACGTGATCATTATCACGATTCGTAAACATAGGTGCGCATGTGGAAAATGATCCGGTGAAATAATTTTCTACCTCCATCAAAATTTGATCGAGTTACCGATTTTTTGTGTTCTCCCTAATCCTGATCGCTGATCGACCGCGTGAACGAGGCTTGCGAAGGTTCGGATTTTCGAGTAGCTTTTTCAAAAGCTTCTTTCCCTTTTTTTTTTTAAATTTTTCAGTCACGTTTTTGCAGCTTCACTTTTGGAAGATCGACGAAAGTTGGGCCAAAATGAATTTTCGAGTCTCGTCGAAAGCTGCGGACTTTGCACCGTACGGTTTCGCGATAATTTTAGAGATTTTGAAAATGGTTTCTTTTTTTTTCTGTCCCCCCTCACGCTCCCAAATCTACACCTCTTTGCGGTGGGCGCGGTTGTAAATTTTATACATATCCCGTGCAATGGGAGGAGCGATCGAGTGCCTCTATTTTTTTTTTTCTCTCAGTTTTTCGTTATTTTCTTTTTTTTAGTTTCCTTTTTTTTTCTTGTTTTTTTTTTTGGTGGGGGGTAAAAGGCACAGAGCCGAAGTTGGCCGACTCAGGTATAAGTTTTAGTTTCACAGGTGGGTTTTTCGGGTGTGCGCATTTTATAGAGAACCGCATGCCAGGTTCGGTGGGTATACGTATGTGTATAGGTATACCTACACCGTACAGGTACATCATACGTATGTACGGCGCACACATACCTCCGCGGAGGAGAGGAGAGGGAGGGCGATAGATAGAGGAGGATGCTCGATGACGGGTGCCGCTGCAGGTTCTTCTTACTTTTGCGAAGCGTTTTAGTTTTTGACCATCATCGGTAGCTATCCTCTTCACGAAACGACGCGACGTTCCAATAAATATGGAGTAGCTGGCTTTCAGCTATTCCATCCCCCGAGCCCGACGTATAAAGGTACCCATACCTATGTACGGACGTACACGTATACCTGCGGAGGTACAAAGGTAGTTGCAACTCTTGGGTTTTAGCTTTCGGATCGACGCTCTTCGCATAGTCTTTTTCACGTGAATCTTTTGTCCTAGAGGCGGGTTAGAGAAAAACAAAAAAGTTTAAAACAATTCCCCGAATACCCTCTCGTATACACTGGCATATGTGCACATCGAGTGCGATCGAACAACTATTTTATCCATCTCGTTGTTCCCGAACCTCGTAGATGATAAATTTCTCGTCTTTTCACATTTGTGAAAAACCTATTGAAAAAAGTTGAGTCAAAAGAAACGAAAAACTAATTTTTCATTCGAACGAATCGATGAGTTACATAAAGACGCGCTACGTACGTACACGACGTAATCAAATATGAAGAAGCATCGGCGTGGAGGGCGAGGGATGAAAAAAGAAAGGGGAGGGAAAGGGAAAGGATTCGGATAAGACGAAGGACGAGGGGGAAGGGAGTGGAAAGGAGAGAGGGGGGGGGGGGGGGGAGTGAAGTCGGCGACAGGTAAAACGGCGCCCGATATTATACTGACACTTCATTAAGATAGTCGTGGTGGCAAGCGACAAATACCGCGTAGAAAAGCTCGACTTTTTACGAGACTCGACGCCCGGCGTCGCCGTCCCCCTCCTCGTAATCGCAGTCGTAGGTTACGTGACACTGCCGTACTTACTCGGAGCTTAGGAAAGCTTATGACTCGACTGAAATGAAATAAAGAGAAAAAAAAAAAAACGAAGAATCGTACGAAAGGGAGAGAACTGAAGGACTTCTTCCAGAGCAGTTTTAATATCTAATAAAATCCTAATCGACGGAAATAGTTCGTCCTTTTTGTTTTTTTTTTTTTTCCGCCAGCCAAACATTCGAACGATTTGCAAGAATTTCGGTTGTCTCTACGTATAGTTATATACGTGAGTACAAGGTGGGTGCGTACTCGACTAGGTATACCATATGTATAATACGAAGGTATATAAAGAAGGAAATATTTTCTTCTCTCGGAGGTCCTAATGAGCGGCTCCAAAGTTATTTAATGATCCGTGTACGGACCAGTGCCTCATGTATACGAGGAGCCAGGTATAAGAAGAACGACGCTGCAGTCAGGTATAAAGGTGTATAAGGTATGTACATAAGGTATAAGGTATGAGGTAAGGTATGGTAAAAGTATAAGGCAACCTCGGGATAGACACAAATTCTCTCTCTCTCTCTCTCTTTATTTCTCTTCACCCCCCCACCCCTTTGGACCGAATTTTCGACTTCTTTTTTCGTCTCATCCGTTCACGGGGCGAGCTCACATCTACCGCACTCTTCGCATTCGTACGCGTAGGTATAAGGTAACGTACAACGACGACGAGGACGCAACGCTGGACCCGTACGAGCAGAAGTGCATCGGGAAAGTGTTGGACTAGATGCAGGTAGGTACAGCGAAGGAGAAGAGGAGTAAGAATAAGGAGAACGGGGGAGCGGGAGGCGAAGAACGGAGGAAAAAAGAGTAGGGGGTGGGGAGGGAGGGAGACGGAGGTCGAGAGGGCGAAATGGGCGGCTGGGGGAGGGAGGGGGAGGGCGAGATGAAGTGTACGGGTATATACAGGTAAGATCTTTCGGCTTCTCATGGCTGCTGCTGCTGCTGGCTAGCTTTTGCCGCGCTAATGCGCTGCCGCGGAGACCCCTCTATAGCCCAGGTAAGCGACAGAGGAGTTGAGATCGGACGCGTACATCGCCGTCCCGAGGGAATTTTAACTCACTCGCACGGGATGAACGGAAAAAAAAAATCCCTTCTTTCTATCTGCTCTCTCCCTCTCTTTCTCTTCCGCTCTCTTACCGCAGCTTCAGGTAAATTTAACAGGTAAGCATAACCCGACCCCCCTCCCCCCCCCCGCTAACTAACACTTGTACAAAAATTCATCCCGCGCTCTACGTATATTATAAATAATGTATCATCGTACCTTCTCCCCCCCCCCCCCCCGCCCCCACCCTTCACCTACCCTTGCCCCATAGAAATGCACCCCCGATGTAACGCGTCGCATATAATCCTACGATACATTATATCCCATTTACGATATAATACTTGAATTTTTTTTTCTATACACCCCATTGGACGTAAGATGGAAAAGTTTTTCGGAAATTTCACCCCCGTCGATCGCGATCAGACGTAAGTTTTTGTTCTTCCATATTCAATGTCATTAATGTTTTTGAATCGGGAGGAAGTCCGGTTGATTTATTTATTCATTTATTTATTTCACCCTTTTCTTTATCGTAATTTAAGTCCTTGTGCAATTCGTTGTTTGAAGGCGGCGAAGCGATTCGGTTCGCTTATACGATCGAGGTGGTTATACGGCGGCGGCGGCAGCGATTCTAAGAATATAAAATAATAGTGATCCTGCAATTCTCGGTGGCATGTGGCGGTTTTTTTTTTCTCTCCCCTCCTTCTCTTTTATTTATTTACTTCTTTTTTTTTTTTTTTTCTCTCTCTCTCTCTCAAACCCCCAGTGTTCTTTTTCGGTTGATCCTTTATAGGTCCCGAAGTCCTGCAGCAGGAGCAAAAGTAGCGGCAACGGCAGATCGACCGCGCGACGTGGCAGCAGCGGCAGGAGCTAGCCTTATATTCCGCAGGTGTATCGTACGTATATACCATATACCTTTATAATACTTCGCATCGCGCGTTCTCTACCTGCGACCTCGAAATTGAAAAGGACGAAACTACCCGGTGGATTCAAAGGGGAGAAAAAGATGAAAGTTTTTGAGGTGGAACGCAAGAGAAAAATAAAAAGTGAAAGGGGGAAGAATGAGTTTGTACATATGTGTGTAAAAAAGGAGAAAAGAAAAAAAGAAAATGGAGAAGAAGAAGAAGAAGAAGAAGAGTATAAGCGAGGGCATGCGGGAAGAGAAAAATAGAAAAATAGATAAAAAAAAAAAAAAAAGAGACAATAATTTTGAGTGAAGATCAACTGCGGAGGAAAGAAAGAGAACGACGTATGTACTTTGGAAGAAGACGGGCGCAAAAAAAAAAAAAAAAGGAGGAACAAACAAAAAATGCAGATACGACTCTATGCGACTTTATATTTCTGTTGCACAGTATCGCAGGTATATGTGGTGCAACTTGATGCAAGAAAAACGAAAGAGAAACCGAACGTCGAAAACCTAGGACAACGCGAAGCGAGAGATGGAGATAGAGAGAGAGAGAGGGAGAAGAAGAGAGAGAGAGAGAGTCCTAATTCTTTCCAAAGATCTCCCGTGGAACATTCGGGATACCATTATATGTTGCCCCAGGCCCGACGAAGGAGAAGGAGGAGTAGAAGTAGGAGAATATCGCGAGAGACGATAAAAGAAAAAAATAAATAAATAAATAAGGGAGGGAAAAAAACAAATTTAACAGATGCGCACGCGGTTAACATCCGCTACTTTTTCAAACTCCTGCACGCGCCATGCGAGGAATTTAAATGAAATGCTTGCAGAAGAAAGG
Organism: Athalia rosae; assembly: GCF_917208135.1. Taxonomy (NCBI): domain Eukaryota; kingdom Metazoa; phylum Arthropoda; class Insecta; order Hymenoptera; family Athaliidae; genus Athalia; species Athalia rosae. The sequence goes on from NC_064028.1 coordinate 7,672,139, forward strand.
AAGCTAAATATTGCAGAAAAAAAAAAAATCGACCGAAAAATTGATCAATCCATTGGGAAACCTAGAGACGTCAACGATTACTAATTCCTTCGTAATTATCTAGTTTCTACGACATCGCAGATCTTCAGAATTTTAATCGAAAAGAGACAAATTTGATGGCACATATTTTTCTCGTTTGTACAGTAAAATTGGAAGATATTTATGAAAAATTTGATAATACCTAATCGTGGTTCGAAAATATTCGCGAGTCGAGAAATTAACCCATCGCGCAGCGTACGGGGGTTTTCGGAGTGAAGAAAATGAGGCGAGAGGAACTTGAAGAAAAATAAAAAATAACAGAACTAAAAAAAAGGACGAAGGATTAAAAGAATGACTGCGGCAGGACCGCGTATACATGTAGGACCTGCTCGTGTATATATATATATATATATAAGTATATATAATGTAGGAGAAGGGATCATCTGCAGCAGACGTGAGCAAAAGAATATTGCCATGCCCAAAGGGAAGAAGAAGCAGACGACCGAGAAGAAGTAGAAGTAGAAAGAGGAGATTAAAAAAAAATAATAATAACAAGGTTAATAATAATGAAAAAGAAAAGAGACGCCTCGCAAAGGTATAGGGCTACGTACGCGACGAGGGTAGAGCGAAAAGTCTCGAAGGGCGAGAGGATGAGAAGGAGGAGGAGGAGGAGGATGATGTTAAAAACGAGGGATAGTGAGAGTGAAAATACGATTGGAGAAACTGAAAGAGTAGGAGTTATAATAAGGATGAGGAGTGCGAGAAGGTGATGGGTAAGGAAGAAAGGATGAGAGTGAAAAAAACGAAAAATAAGAGGAGGAAGAAGAAGAAGAAGAATAAAAAAAAAGGGAAAAAGACGGGGAGATGGAAGAAAACCAGTTTGGCCGTTAGCCGGTTCGCCGCGGCGCGACTACTACTCGCCCGGGCGCATAACATACTCGAATAAGATCTGCACTGTGGTGATCCTTTTGCCCCGGCACCGTTGCGTACTGACCTATATCCCCCGCCCTAAAAGTCGCAACAACCACCTCCGCCGCCATCGCCGCCATCGTACCCGTACTCGCGAGAAAACGGGTCTTGGGGATGCGACTGTGTAGCGCGGTGCACACCACGGCCGCACTCGGCTATCCCCCACCTACGTGTACCGTCCGGACCAGGACCTCGGAGAGTCCTTAAGGCCCACTGCCCGAAATCCCGAAGGTTGTTCGAAAAGAAGCTGATCTCGAGCGACCGACCGAAGGGCTCGCCACCGACTTCGAAACAATGTCCGCGCACGCTGTATAGGTGGTGGGATACGTTCGCCAAACGCTGCCAAAATTTATGCTAACGAGAAAAAAACAGAGACGAAACAAAATAAACGTAGGAATTATTTTCTCTGATCTCCGGCGTTTCGATAATTATGATTCATGAATACTTGGTCAATTTCTTTAGTTTTTACAGCTTTCTAACGCATTAAAAAATCAATAATTTGGACTTATCCTTCCACGTGGTTTTTTTTTAGTGTAACAAGTGAAAGGACGAAAGAGAAAGCGAATCGAAATTGTCAACCGAATAGGCGATATAAAAATAATAATAATGATGATAATAGCAACGTCGAACACCGAGGCGAGTAACATAATTGCGTTGGAACTGCGCCTGATTTCAATTAGATAGAGAGGTGGTGATTTTGGGAGGAAAAGCTTTTTTTTTTCTTTCGGGGAATTTTAAAATTCATCTCAATTGATAGATAAAGTCTTTGCCGAAAGATGAAAAATTGCTGCGTTATGTTTCGTCATTTTTCGCGACTCCGTTTTGCGAAAATCGTTTCACATGAAAAACATGAAAATGGAATTAGGGGAGAGAGAAAAAATTTGCAAAAACAAACAAACGGCGTACGTTATACGATACCGCGTTTTTGCGGATCGATTTGTTTGCCCTAGGCGAACGTTCCGTGCATACCTATATGTACGTAACATGTGTAGAGAAAGAGACTTTGCACATGCATGAAAAATGCAGCTATCCGCAGCATATAAAGTACATACTAAAATGAAAAGCTCGCCTAGACTTCAAAAGGGAGATTTTCTTTTTTCGTTTTCGTTTTTCTCTATCTTCTTTTCTACTCCGTACGTTAAGCTGCTTGGAAATTTCTTAGCAAGGTCGTTCTCGAATCGCACCTCGATACACACACACACACAGCATGTAATAAAGCGAATAAAAATTAGAAAAATGTAATATATCGAATCGAATAAAAGTCGCATATTAACATACGTAAATTGTATCCTTTATTTGTACGTATTTAATGAAGGTCGACTACTTTTTAGGAGTTTCGCTGTGTAGTATGCATATCATAATAACATCGTTCGCATTTCAATGAACGTCGTTGACGAACGTTAATTTTAAAAAAAGGTGTAACTTCGTAGGATTTGTGCAATAGAAACGGGTTAGCGGACCTTACAATTTTACATATATTTTGTGTTACGTTTCGAATAAATCTAACCCACGGGGACTCGGATGCGATAAATCGTAATCAAGCGACACAATCGTTCGCCGATCCGCCTCGAATCGTCAAATTTCATCCATACGTTAGAACAACAAGGAGGGTACGGAAAAACAACTCACCGGCTTATTGGCGAGCACGGTGGCGGCGGAAGCGGTGCCAGCGGTGTTAGCGGCAGTCGGATGATGAAGGTCGTAGCTGTCCGCGTATTCCCTGTCGTCCCTCTGGAGAATCGGTCTTTGGTGAAGGTGCGTTTGCTCCCTGACGACGTCCCTGAGGTGGTCTCTCGAGTCTCGTTGTTGCAGTTGTTCGGTGTTGTTGCGGTGTTCCCTGAGGTCACGGGGGTCGCGGTTCTGAGGAACGGCAGGAGGAGGGAGAGGAGTGTCGTGGAGGTCGCGGGGATCACGGGATTCTCGATCTCCACGAGACTGTCTCGACATCGCCAATTCGTCCTCCGAGTCGAGATACAGTTCCTCGCCAATTTCTCCCCCGAATCCTCCGCGTCCTCGGGGGGGATGATGGCGCCTTTGGTCACACCATATTTCGCCGGAAGCCTCCTCCACGGCCTGGCCCCTCGCCACCCGGGCCGATCCTCTCACAACCACCCTGCCGGAAGGCTTCCTCCTCTGTACCCCTCCTGGGGGTTTAACCTCATCACAATACTCTTCCGGCGGACCCGATAAACTATTATCACGCTCGTATTCACTTCCGCTGAAATATACCTCGACCGAGTCGTCCCAACCGACCGCTGAACCGCCGCTACCACCGCCGCGTCTCGTGTCGCGACGATTCACCGCACCGTGCGACAATTCTCGTTCACGATTATCTTTGTCCCGATCCTGCGATTTGTGCAACACTTTACTTTTATTATTATTCACACGCACGTCACTCTTTTCTCTCCTCCGTTTCGCCCCGACTACACCTTCAACTCCGCTTCGATTCGGAGCTTACTCTTGTGGGTGTCGTCGACGACTCGAAGGCTCGTCCCGTTCTGCGAAGGTATCAAAAGAGGATGTGAGGACGAGATAGAATTCCGATCGGATGTGAGGTTCACCTGATCGAAATTGTATCAGGTAATTTAAGGAATGCTCGAATTCGCTAACACGTCTGACCCGACGCTTGAACCGGCGAATACTGCCGGAGCGATTGGTACACAAGGGATTAAAATTGCCCGTTAGGATTAGTTTGTGTCTGACGGCATTGAATCTCTGTTTACCCCGCTGTTATTGTGGGTGAGAAAGGACGGTTTGTGCCGAGTGTTCGATGTGGGTGGTTTTTTTTTTTTTTTTCTTTTCTATAACGTCGCGAATCATTGGGTTAAAAATTATCCGGACTTCTGATTCGCGGTGCAGAGTTAATCCACCGAATCCAATTATATAATGCATCGCATAATCGCGCGGGTTGTTACATATTCTCGAATAATGATGATAATACTTTCGACGAAATGAGCGCTATCGGGCGACCCGGAATTATCGATGTTAGGAAATAAAAAATTACTGAAACCAATCGCTCTAATTACCGCTGAGAGCAAAAGAAAGAGAAATAGAAAGAAAGAAAGAAAGAAAGACAAAAAAAAAAAAAACGGTTCGACGGAACAATTCCGTTAATTAAACTAAAACTTCTTTTCTCGGTAATATATTTAAGGAAGAAGATCAAAGTCGTGTGTCTCTGACGGTGGCGTTGGAGGGAAGACGAGTCGAAGATGAGAGGAAGGGGAGTAAGGGGGAAGAGGAGGTCGCACGGCAGATCTAGGGCTCTGGGTCGCGGCGCGTCCTGGAGCGCCTGGCTGGAATATAAGAGGTCGCGGGGCAAACGGGAAGAAAAAGGGGGCGGCTTGTGCTTTCCTCGTTGACGACAGTACACACGGCACCCCGGAGGTTGGAAGAAAAGCCGAACCCAAAATATTCGAATTATTATTATATTTTCTTTTTCTCCTCCTCCTTTCCCTCTTCTCTCTTTCTGTCCGGCTCTATTCTACTTTATTCCTCGGCAATTTGAATGACTCGTCGCGAGGCGCGATTGTCTTGTAACGAGTATCGATGAAGTAAGGAGAGCACCGTTACGCAAATGTTCTTCAGATAGTCGAACAATCCGCAAAATTTGCGGAAAGCACGGCAAATAAACCCGCATTGTATTCGGAACGGACTGCGGATTAATTCGAGCCGTCTCTTTCCCAAAAATAGATGAAAAATAAAATAATCAATCCGAACGAAAGAAATTGAATGAAAAATTGTCAGAAAAAGCAAAAACTACGGATCCGTAAAATGATGCGATGCTGAGGCGAAAATTTAGAAGTTACACGACACGAGAAATTTTCTTTTTTTTTTTTCGCACACGCGCAAACAGCAATCGCACGAGATAGTTTCAATTCGCTCCGATTTTTATCTATTTTTATTTCGTTCGCTTCGGGATTTTTAATTTCCAGAGAAATTTTGTTTTTTTCCAGCTGTTGATTTGGAGGCGAATTCGCGTGAAAATTGACGGGGGTCGAGGTAAGGGGTATGCAAAACGTGACGAGGGTTGCTAATTTTGAACGATATAAAATTATGGGATGTCTTCTTTTTTCGGAATTTTCTTTTTTCGATCTTACGAAACAATATCACGCTGGATGTGCGGTACCTATATTTCGGAAATGCTGATTACCGATCGAAATTCAAGGGTTGGATTGGAATATCGAAATTTCTTTTTTTCCGTCGCAGATTAACAATATTTTAAAAACACTCAACACTCAATTTTATTCCATAGGAAAATAAAAACTATCGGCGTCAGGTATATCATGTTTGTATATCGTATCGATTTAGGGGCGGTGTCCAAAATATATTTTTACTGTAGGTCCGGGATTTTAAATTATGGCAGGTACACACGGCTATAGATTAACAGGTAAACGCGCCTGTTATACCTATTTTCTTTTCCCCTCTCTCCACCTTTTTTCTCCTCGTTACTTCTTGCTCGATTTTCAGGGCAGATCGGACGATCGAAAATACGTAAGAATAATCACACGCGAACGTTTTTTTTTCTTTTTTCCTTCCTTTTCCGTTTTCCTCCTCCTTCCTAATTTCTCCGGATCCGATGGAATTCAACACGTTTTTTGCACAGCAGCTATCGTGGACCCAGCCCCGAGAGCTAAGATCATTTCGAGCTTTCTCCTTTTTATTCAAACCGCCTCCCTTCTCGCCTTTCTTCTTTTTACTCCTCTGTTGCTTCGGAAGGAAAGAAGAAGAAGAAGAACGATTTTTTCTTCGGGCGAAACGAAAGGGTGCACGTTAGCGAGTGTCCGCATCCCAAGCAGCCTCGATAAAACGAACGATTATCATCCCCCTCGGTATTTCTTTTTTTTCTTTTTCTTTTATCAATGTTTATAATAATCCCATATAGTGCGCGAGGGCCACAAAATTCACGTAAGCGTCGACCTGGTCACCCAGTTGTTAAAATTTAGAGTAACGTGCCGCGATCCGGATTATTGTTTGGTGATATTTGCGATGAAATTTTGACACGTGAAAATCAGTAGTTACAACCGCTGAACATACGAACGTTAAAAAACTAGTTATCGAGGGTAACCCGCGTTCACCAGACGGCGACGAGGACACCGAACGGGATCGCGTGTCGTCGGTGGATTTCGAGGGGCGTCGGGACGCCTCGGTACCCCTCGGGTCCGGGGTTTGTGACGTCACGGGGTGTCCAAGGGGCGAAGGGGGTTGAATCCGAGGGGGGAACACGGGGGCGGAAGGGGGTGGCGCGGGGAGGACCTGGACGTCGCGTTTATCGATCGGGGCGCGGGCGCATGCGACGGAGGCGTCGCGACGCCCGTATACTCGAAATTAAAGAGGGACGAAGACGAAGGACACGTGGCGTTTCTTCCGCGATGCACCACTTCCAAAAGGTGCAACGCTATATAACCACCCCCGCCACCCTGAATTCCGCTCCCCCCTCACACCCCCCACATACACAAACGGCGTCCCGATTTACCTGCGAATATGCGTCGCGAACCTCGACCCCGATGACCCCCGCACCTGATGATGGCCCGTCGTTTGCTCCTTTTTTGCGATTCTTAGTTTTTCATAGCTTTTTATTCCCGGAATGATTTTCGGAAAAAATTCACTGCAGAGCTCGAGAAGCCTCGACTGTTCTTTAACTTCTTCAAAGATTCTTCGAAGCGGATAAAAAATCAGGGAGAGAGCAAAAAAGACAAAAATATCAAATTTTTCAAATCGGAGCTTGCGGTGAATCATCAAAAATTCGGATTAGAGACTTGCCATGCATTCAGAGTACCTATCTCTGGTTACAGAGAGCATTTTATTTTACCTTTTTGTAAGAAAATAAGAAGAATGTGACGAAAAAAACAGCAGTTATTATACTCAAGATTTACTCAACACGTACGTGATTTTCAGAGACAAAGCGTCGAGAACATTTAAATAAGAATGTTCAATCTCACTGATAGAATTCGCGCGCACTGCACAGTTGGGTATAGTTATAAATACAAAACTGGTTTTTCTTAACACTTTTGAATATTATAATTCACGTACAAGACGGTATAAACTACATTGCGATTCTTCCGAACAACTTATACGTACCTACGTTAATATTCGCGTTTACGTGTACCAAAATATGAGAACATCGATACGTGAGATTACAAATCCACGTAGAGAACATTCGGAATACGGCGAAATAATTATTAACAACGCTAATATAATAACAACGTACGATGTGATTTTTTTTTTGTCATCAATATTTATCAATAATTTTTTTTCCCCGTATCACCATACCGCGAATCTGGTACGTAATCATTTAATATATGATTCCGACTACGCGATGCAATTTTCGTGAGTCACGTTGGCGAAGAGTGGACGTGTACGAAGAGTAAGGTAACTCGCCTTGCGATATTGGAATTTTTTTTTACTCCTCAAATTCGATTTATCTACACTTCAAGTGAAACGCGAATCGCTTTTTTAGAAGGTGATTTTTCTTTCCTCAACCGAGTGTTCCAACGTCATTATCATTATCTCGCAGCCACGTTCACATCGCGTCGAAAATTTTCACGCAAAAAAAAAAGTCTCAAGTCTCAAGATCGGAAGGAGGAAGAAAATCAAAAATGAACAATCGAATATCGAATTGTCTTCGCTTTGAAAAATCAAAAAAATTTCAAACGCTTAATTATGTCATGTGAGGGAGGGGGGGGGGAGAATGAATTATATAATTGGATACAACGAACTACATCACAATATTTTAATATATACGTATATATTTTGTGTAATTAGCCTGTTATTTCCATTATTGAAATTCGTAGAAACGCTTTTGGTGCAGAGCGCACTTCGCTTAGTTTTTAACTGTAACGAGGTAAAAATATGTATACACGTATAATTTTCAAACGGTGTCTCATCGTGGCGTCCATTATACCGTCACACGAATGAACGAAAAAAAATAAAAAATCAATAATAATTCAAGCAAAATTAGACGACGCGGAGAAGAAATAATGATTAAAATCGTCCGATCGATCGATGAACCGATAACAACGATTAAACATACTATTTAAATAATATTCTTTGTACATGCGCTGTATACGTAAATCACTGCACATCTTGTAATACATTACTAAAATATATCTGTGCACAATATATTTATGTGTACTTCTTATGTACTCGAGTACATATGACGGAGGCGCGCGTGTGTTCGGGTTTATTATGTGTTTATACCAGAATTAGGTGCCTCGCTGTGCAAAAGGTCAGTGAACTTTCGGAGCCGTGATCGGTCGTTGCTTCGTTATTTCTTTCTTTCGTTGATCGGTACCTGAAATATAGGTATGTGGGTATATATCGTTGAATACCTAGCAAATGACTGCACTCGTATCTGGTGCGTTATTCTCGACAATTACGTGTTGAGTCTCTTTCACTAAACGATCAACAAATTATTGCTTCGCGTCGCGGGGTGATGAATAAAAATTCACGTTGAAAAACAGTGGCAATAATTCTTACGTTGAGATTAATTTTCGGCTAATTTGCCGGTGAATTATGTCTATTCTTTCAAAGATTCGGAGGATAAGGAGGTAAGGAATTTTCTAGATTTGACAAAAAAAAAAATAATATATTTATAAGTGAAATAAAATAAATTATGTATACGGGGAGCGTGATGTATCGAGAAATTTTTATCGCGGAACGAGGCGACGTTCGATTTACACCGGTGAAACATTAATTTTTCTTGTTTCTCCTGCGTAAATCCACAATTAAAATTGACCACTTGCAGCGCGGGCAACGGCCATATTGGTCGCGCATTGAAACCGCTGTATACATCGGTTTATCGAGGCGACACGTGGAAGAATTTAATCTTGCCTTCATTAGCCGCGATATCACGTCGCTTAGGTGGTACATATGGTACTTATGTATGCGTACAATATACCTGTGCATTCGTACACACCGAAAATTATGATCACTATACAACGAGGCGTGTACCAGGATTATTAATCGGAGAGATCTGAAAAATTACTCGGAAATTATTGCCGTAATTTTTCCTCTCCGTTTTCTTTGTTTCGCATTTATCTTCTTCTTTCCGATCACCTGATCAAAAAAATAAAAAAATAAAAAAAATAAAAAAACGGGTCAACAGATTCCAAAAAACGATTATTGATGATATACGGTAACCACTATACACACACACAGACATGCACATCTAATCTCACAGGTGAAATATGGAGTAAATTTTTTTTTTCTGTTTCGACCGTACGAAATTTAGATGTGTGCATCGTTCGTTGGATCGTTGTTGATTTTCAGTAATATTGTTTTCTCTAATTATTTTTCTTGTCTTATCTGTAGTCTGTATTACGCGACTCACTAATGATGCGGAACGCGGTTAAACACCCCGTACATATACATATAGATATCGAGTATATGGATTTGTTATATGGGCATGACGTTGGCTAATTGTACTGTTTACTAGACCAGATCCAATACCTGACCGATATCTTAACTCGTATTGCACGTATAGCGTCGCTTTTGAGTACAAGTTGTACACGTAACGATTTTGAAAAATTTTCTATCGTTCTTCAGAAATCTACATTTCACCGACGTCGTCGTACGCTTATCGTCGGTCAGATTCTTCCTTTTTTCAGTTCCGCAACAAATAAATCTTGGAAATCAGCTGTAAATTTAGCGTAGAATAGATCAATTGAAAATCACGGATGCCCGGATCGAGGGAAGACGTCATTCCGTGTCGGAATTATGCGCGGTCCGTTCGATTACTCGATTATCGGGTACATAAGGCGTATAATCCATGTGTACGTAATACATAGATATACATAAATATCTATATATACATAAGTACTTATCCGTCTGTACGACTAGGTATCTGTGAAAATCGATAGTAAACGCTCAAGTTGACGCGCCTGGAGAGCAGCGAGGCTTGTGAGTTATAACGCGTGTACGGTCGCAGAAGGAAGTAAATTCAGGGGCATCTGTGCTTTCGGCGGACTAAGGAATGCAACGAGGGATGAATGAAAATTTTTCATCGGCAAAAAAGTATCGCATACGGCGTACAAAATATACATTCACAGGTGGTACGGTACGCGAATTCGTAGACACGTACAAGTTTATACTTGGAGCGTGTTTCCGGAAAAAGCGGAAGCCGCGGATTCTCTCTTTGCGAGCAAGGGATGCAAACGCATGCGTCTGACATCTGACGGTGAAAAAAGCAACTGAATTTTAGCGATATTACGACACGTTATACTCGTCACTTAAAATTTATTTGACGAAAATAATCGACGCACCGTTTTCAAATTTCGCAGCAGAGTTTTCGGTTTCCATTTTCTTTTTGTCCGAGTTTAAATTTTTTGCGGTTTCGCCGAGAATTTTGCACAAGTGATTTGGGGTAGTTTTTATTTCCTTTTTTTTTTTCTCTTCGCACAGTCCGCGTAAGAATGAAAATCCTGAAAAGGAGTACACGTCACTAATTGTGTTCAGAATTTTCCCAAATTCTGCACATTTTTTTCACACGAATGCGCGGTGAAGTTTTACGTACGAATATCTGAGATAGTTACTTCTCCGCGCGGTGCTGCGGCCAGCGGAAAATTGCGAAAGGTAACTTTCGCGTGTGCAAATTTTCCCACCCTTTGGGCGGCCGAAATTTTTCTTTACGGTAATGATTATCGCGAAACTTATTTCCACCCACGGAATTGGTGGTAATTTTTTGTCGCTTTCGCAAAATCTGATGCAAGTTTTCAGAAATTTCTCGCATGCGAATAACGTCTACGGTGTGAAACGAGGAATCAGTACCCGTTATCGAGTGACGAGATTAAGAAGTGCACGGAAATGGAAGAGAAAAAAAAAAGTTCTTTCCGTGCTGAGCAGCATTTGGGAAATGTCATCCAACGCTAAGTTTTTCGTTTCCATGTTTTCCATCCCTCAAATTTTCGGAATAAAACAAAAAACTGGCGCACACGTGATCGAAGTACGAAAATCGATGAATGCGTTTGAAAAGAAAAAACAAAGATTATCCAGTGATCTCGCATCAATAAAAAAAACGAGGAAATTTATCCTCAAGCGGCTCCTTGAAAGTGCAGTCCTTAATAAAAAAAAATGTCTACCTACATAGAAAGCATAAAATAGTGTAGCCACCCCTAGAGCGCAGAAGGAAGATCGAGAAGTTGGCGGACAGCAGGTGGCGGCATTGCGTCGAGCGTGGTAGCTGTGTGTGGGTAGTAGGGTGCAGGGGAGCGAGGGGTGGAAATATCGCGATGCGAGCATGAGCGCGGGCACAAGTGCGCCGTGCGCGGCGACGTCGGGCGTCGGGACGTGCAGCGGCAGAAAGACGGAGGGGCGGTGCGGACGATTGAGTGGGCGATGGAGAAAGAAAGAAAAGATGGATCGGGAAAGAGAAGAGGGTAAGAAGAAGAAGAAGAAGAAGAAGAAGAAAACCGAGGCGGGGGGGGGGGGGGAGACGGGGATGGCGAACCGGGAGCGAGAAGGAGATACGCACGATGTAAAAATAGACGAAAATAGAGCGAGAGAGATGATCGAATGAGAGAAAAAGAAATATGTTAACTTAAAAAATAAAATAAAATAGACGGGCGGTACGACGCGGCGAGCGAAATGCTGCGGTCAGCTTTGACTCACGTCACCCACCGACTCCCTCCCCTGTAGATCCTGAGGAAGAAGGAGAAGAAACGCAAAACCTGCATACGCGTTCGGTACATAGGTGTATATCTGTATATAGCGTCAAACAGCGCTGCCAGCGGTCTCAAACGGTCTTTAAACGCACCAGAAACGACGCGACGCTCTATTTCCTTCTTTACTTCCTCTCTTCCTTTTTGATATAAATAGGCGAACGTCGCGTGCTTTCCGATCGCATTTTCATCGACGACGACGCGCCGGAGATTTTCGAAAATTCCCAACGCCGAGATTACGCCGAGGCTTTTCATTTAGATCCGCGACGATTAATCCCTCGACATTCCTTCCTTCCGCTTCCGATAGCGGTGCAGACTTGATTCGATCTTGATCGAGCGATATCTCATCCCCTTTTCCCGCGGGGTACTTTTTTTTCCTCAGTTTCCAACCGGCAAGCCTAAATACAATGTCGCGAACGAATCGCATCGAAATTCGCGCAAATTTGCGCGTAGAATTGTATCGCAAATAAACGAAGATCGCGACCTGCGAGAAATCGCAGGGGGCGAAGAAAAAAGGGTGTTCGCGATCGGTTTTCCTTCTAATAAAGGAACGCGCGTATGCACCGGATACCCAGAGGTATCTAAACGAAAACGAATGCTATGGGGTGAGAAGAAGAAAAAGGAAAAACAGCGGAGCGTCGAACCTCTCTGACGGTTGCGTTGTCGTCGTCCAATGAGAGAGAGAGACAGAATAGCGTCGCGGCAAGAGTGGGGGGCACCGGCAGGCGAGACCTGCCTAAGCGGCGAGCGGCCCCATAACTCCGTGTGCGGCTAAGCAATAAGGTTCGTGGAGTGCGCTCCTAGATCGTTCTCTGTTTTTTAACTATAAATATAATCACATATACACCCATCAATTATGCATACCGTGTATATACATGCGTCCCGCGTCTGTACACCCTATGCATTGTTGTAAACAAACGTAAATAAACAAACTAAAATTTAAAAAGAATAATAAAAACACCCCAATAAATTGTTGCCCTAAGTTTACCTCGTTACGAGCCATCGTTCTTTTGTTTATTTAATGAATAATTTAACAAGAGAGTAAAGAACTGCGCGAGTTTCGCTTCTCTTTTTCGTTAAATAATAATCGAGAAACTTTTTTTTTAAATATTACAAGTAAATACCGAATCCCGCGCGTTGCATCTTCGATACGAGATCGTTGGCTCGTGTTTTTTTTTGGCTTTTTTTTTTTCTCTTCGAAAAAAGTTTACCACAAATGATGAAATACCGTTGTTGGTTGTTAAACGTACCTGAATGATGATGATCGCAATAACAACAATGTTAATAATAACAACGAGGATAACAATCATCAAACTTCTCGACTTTTAATATTTGGATACAAACTGACTCGGTGCTTTTATGAAAAAAAAACAAATCCCGATCATTTTGGTATACTATTTTGTTTAAAAAATCCAACTTAGAATTGGATCAATCGTCTCGTGCATATAATCTTCTTCGTCAAATTGAAATTCGTTCGATGATTTCTCTATTTTTCGTGTTTCATCGATCGTTTCGCGAAGGGGGAACTACACGTAGTCGTAACGAAGATAGCTGATTTTTTAATAACGAGAAGTAATACGCACACTGCAAAGCGAAGAGTGGGCGTCCAACAAAATCCAGTAGGTGGGTGGAGGGATGGGAGGGGGGAGGAGATTTTGGGTGTCGAAAAGTAACGAGACGTGAGATACATGAGTTAATAACCACGTTCTTTTTTATTTCGTTTATTCTTATTTTACACTCGTGATTTCCGTGATTCGAGGTTCATTTTGATCGTCGTTCGATCGATACGCGTTTGCTTTTTGTTTTCGGGGTCTTCGGCTCTTAATTGCAGTTCGGTTTCTAGTGCGCATTAGTTGGATGTTTGAAGATCGTAATTGCATCGTTGGAAATTACACGGAATGGAATTATTCAAACGTGGAAAAAACTGATAACGAAGATGCGATAGGGTACGAATTTCGATAACCGATAATCGCGGAATGACATTGTTTTTTATTTCTTCATATTTTTTTTTTTTTTTTTTTTTTCTCTCTTCAACGAGTTTAATTTATCTGAGGATGTATCTGTCATCGGTGTTTGATCGATATCAACGGTGGTTTCTATTTTTTTTTTTTATTTCTTCTACTTTTTTTTTGTTTTCTCTCGTTTTAATTTCAATTTATCGTCGTAATCGATGTCATTATCGTAATTATAATTTCGTTCGTATCTAATTACTTTACTCGGGTCTTCAGATATCGATTTTAAACAAACATCCATACGTCGCTTACGAAATAAAAATCAATCAATCGAACGCCTCTCTTCTAATAACAAATAACGATAATCATTATTTTGGGTTTCTGGTTTTCATTTCCCGAAGAAAAATTCTCCAACCAACTGTGGATAAATGAAAAATTAAATCCCCGAGTTATAAACAATATAAATGAATCATAAAAGTGGAATCGTATAAAGTTTGTTCGCATTATTATCATCATTCAGTGACTGACAATGAGTGATAAATTTTTGTAAATGAAAATTCAACGTTGCGTGTGTTTGAAAAAAAAAAAAAAAAAACAATACGTTTAATTTAGTTTTCCTTTAATTTTTCATTTCAAAGTATAAATTAATTATCATTTCCAGTGTTTTATATCATCGGATTGTTTCGTTACGTTGCGGTGAAGACTGAGAGTTAATTTATCTGAAAATTATCGTCGAACAGTAATAGAGGAAACAATAATCTGTTGAAACAACAACGGATCGATACGAGAGGAGTCCCCTCAATGAAACATGAACAATTTATTGGTTTTTTGATTTGATTTTTTTTGGTGAAAAATTGGGACCCCATCGATCGTCGAATTCGTTGAGAATGGTGCAGCTGAACATCGTCCAGAATTAAATACCTACGTGTATCTACTTCACGTAAATATGCAAAGACAAACGAAACACGTATTATCTATACATATATTCTCGATATACATATACCAAAAATTTTATTCATAATTAAGATCAGATTCGTCAAGGAGGCAAACGATTACTTATCGTGCGCATACACGTCCAGTGCAACGTGCAGTTGCATCGCGTCTTCTACAGCGGGGCAAACTTTTGTCCCGAGACTTTTTTTTTTTTTTTTCGAATCCATAACGTAACTAGCTGTAAGATTGAAGTTTACTCTGCGTTAGAAATTGTGCGAGATGAATATCTTCTTGCGTGGTTTCTTAACACCACCGCGTACGTGGCGTTACTTGTATATATACGTAACCTTAATTAAGGGTTAATTGCACGGAGTACCGACAACAATAAAGAGTCGTTATTGTTGCGTCGTCTCTGCTGAAGTGGAAATAAGAATAACAATACAAACCAACGCACACTAAGGAAGGTGTCCTCTTAGCTGCTTTTTCAAGATTTTCCAAAAAGAGAAATTTTTTGTCTGTCCATCTGACAAGTGGACGCGAATAGGATAGGGGTTGCAATTTGTTTTTCTGGTTTTCTCTTCTTTTTCTTTTATCATCTTCTCTATTTTTATCACGATCTCTCGTTGCAACTATTCCGTCACTCAGGTATCCATCTATTTATTTATCTATTTTTTTTTTCTCCTCAATTTCTCGACGATCAGGAAGCCGGTTGGAGTTTGTTCCACGATACGCGACGTGTCTATGTTTCTTACCTGTTCGTAAGAATTTGGCGCGCCTCCATTTTTCCACTCGCCAGACAACAAATTGTCATACGCACGGCGTATGCCTCATCCATTTACATTAAGTTCGAATATATGTATATTTTCTTTCCGTACATATACTATCGGTATTACGAGTCGGTAAAGCGTCGCTTTTTTTTTTTTTTTTTTTTTAATCCTCGGCTTACACAAACGACAAGGCACTTCATTCATTCATTCGCTCATTCCGTTCATTCATTCGACCATATACGTTCGTTCGTTCGTTCGTTCATTCATACGCGTCGACTTCGGTTCGAATTATCGCGTACTGCAATTTAAAAAACTGTCCACCACCTCGTCGCCACCCCGACGTCGTCGAGATTCGTCGGAGATAAAAATTTCCCCGCCCAAATTTTCGCGTCGCTTTTCGATAAGCGTGTGTAAAGTGAAAACTTCGTCTACCGCTCACGTACTGAAAGGATATTCCAAAATTGCTCAGGGAATTCTTTTTCTTTTATTTTTTTTTTCTTTGAAGCTATTTTTGAACACGTACGTATAAAAAAGATTTTGGACGATCTTCGGTTCAAAGAGATCCAAGTTTTGATCCCTGGACATCTGCGTGGCGATCGTCCGAAGAGCGATCGCGGAATAATCGGATCTGCTTTTTTAAAACTACGTCGAATATAATGGTTGGCTAGGGTAAATCCATACGGTTGTTAGACGGTTGGATTTGTTTCATTACACCGTCGATGATCGCGTGACTCGAGGGTGGTGTGCCGTGGCGCGGATATATTTATACACGTAAATATAGGTATACGTAACGCCGGCATTAGAGAATTGCACACAAGCGAACGAACGAACGAACGAACGAACGAACGAACGAACGAACGAATTTCACATATTCGTACCAACGTAGGAGAGAAACGCACACGTGCGACGACGGTGCGCCGGTTGCGTAGATATATAGGGAGAGAAAAACTTGCGTTTATGTGCGCTACGTCGTCATCGCGTACCGACAACCACTATGTAATTCCCAGACCCCCGGTGTCGGATGAGAGGGAGGAGAAGAAGGAGGAAGAGGCGGCGGAGGAGGAAGAAAGAGGAGGAAGGCCAGCGTGCCGCTTCTGCGATGCGAAGAAGGAAAACTACGTGATGTGTGTGATCAATAAATCGGGGTGCAGCGGTGCTCTTCTCTCCTCTCCTCTCCTCTCTCTTCTCCGTCCACGTAGTAGACGCACACATCGAATTCAACAGTTAGAAGAAGAAGAAGAAGACACGCGCGCGACTCACCGTATAACGGTGATGGTCCGAGAATTTTCTAGCAGTTGGCATTCCTTTTTATTTTCTAGTAATTTTCATCAAACTCGTAAGGGGGATGTGGAAATAATCCCCCCTCTTCGTAACACCCGGTATACGGTTTGAACGTACCAAATTTGTATGAGAAAATGGACGAGTTTGAAGAAAAAAATTATCGACGATTTCAATGAATTTTTCTTTTCTCTCTTCGCTCTACTTATCCTCGCGTTATCATTCCCTGTAACTTTGTTACTGCTTTGTTTTTATTCATTCGTTTATTCTTTATTTTACAGTATGTACAGTTTCCCGTTGTGCGCGTTTCGATAAATTTCATATCAATGCTACTTCCTCTTCCGCGCGCCTTACATATTCGGTGTACGTATAGGTATACGTTTACAATACGTGCGGTATTACACTTGTACACATTTATAAATAAATGTGTACAAAAGTTTTCTGTAATTATAAATCCCACACCCGCGTCCACGTTGTTATTCAAATTACTTCGGATGATTACTCTTCGAATAAATATCGTTTCTTATTTACGTTCGAAATGACACAGGGTTACACGATGAGTTTTCTTTTATCCATCGGTATAATTACGGTCGTATCACGTGCGTTTCCGTAATATCTACGTGAAAAAATGTCGTTGTTAAATTTTGTTATAGTTGATTGCTACGTTTGAATATATATATATATGTATGTACGTATATAGTTTTAACCGCCTTCGGAAAGAACTCGTTGCACAGCCTTGTTCTTGATTTTCCCTAGTCCTCTAAACAACGACAGCCAATAGTTATTTAATCAATACGAAACTTACTCACCGGGAACTCAAACTCGATACACACTCCTCTCTCTCTCTCATTGGCTTATTCCGTTTAGATTCCATTTTATCGTGCCACGTTTAACTATAATAGTTTTATTATAGGTACATCGCTCGGAAATATCCTCAATTCGAAACCCTCGCGTAGGGTATTTACCCTCCGTTTGATTCTTACACATTTTTTCTATTTTTTTCTTTTTCTTTTTATGTTGAATATTATTATCGATTTATTATTATCCAATTATCGATGTGTTTTCTTTCTGTTTTCCAATTTTCTCAAAATTCATTACGTTTACACTTTACGTAAACCGACGTTTCTTACCCCGCCGTACGGGTACGGACCGATTTCTTGGCGAATGAAATTTATTTACGAGTGGGCGTCACAAAATCCGTACGAAACACGTCAATTTCAATCGTAATATAATTTAATCGAGAAATATAATTTTAATAAAAATTTTCTAAAATAAACTCGTTACGAATTTTGTTCCGTAACCTCGTCCGTAACAATAACTTTGTACACGTTTTTGACGCGACAAAGATTGATCGTATGGAAATAGAAAATTAATTTTACTGGAAAAGCAATGTGAACGTACATCTTTTCGGTTTGCATGATTACCAATTTTCATTCCACTCATAAATAATGGAAAATTTTTATAGAAGGAAAACTTATTTTCTACATTTCATTTTTCTCGAATCTTTGTATTTGTAAACTCAGATCTGGGGTGATTTTTTTTTTCTTTATTAACATCGATGAGTTCCTGAGGGGGGGGGGGGGGGGGGGGGGGGAAACGTTAATGTTCCGCATACAATATTCGACGGGGATATTTAGGAATTAGTTTTGACGACTAGGTTTAGGTGTATGCTCTCCGGTTTGATATTTTTCATCGTCGTTTATTCTCTTCTCTTTTTTTTCTCCTTTTTCTGCGGCGGCAACATATCCTTCGGTTTTCCCTTCTACCTTTGCAGCGGCCCAGGTACCAAAAAATATGTATATCTACCATACATACGTCCTACCTGATTTAGGTGCAATACCGCATATACGTGTATATATATATATATTTATTTACCTGTACCATTCCTGCATCCGTCGCCGTATCCCGCACATAAAAATACACGCGTTTACAGTCTAAGTTCTCTCGAGTTGGACCTGAAAATAAAAAAGAAAAAAAAGGAGCTAAAATCTAAAACCTTAAACCTAGAATGTAAAACGCATATCTCCTCGGTATGAGTATACATATAGCGATTGCAGTTAGTATTATGGTATATTTATGGGGTAGCAGGCTGCACGGAGCAAAACGAAACCCATGAACATGTTTTTGGGACTGAGAAAGAAATCTCTCTTATACCTGAACACCGAGTTACATGCTATGCGGAGTCCCTCGTACATCTATCGCCGCATACGCGACGCTGAAACCGAAAAAAAAAAAGAAAAGAAAAGAAAAAAATTAGAAAACGTTACACATGACGCGAAATAGGTGTACGAGTATGAAATTTTTTCACAGCATTTGTACAGAACGTATGCGAAAAAGTCACCTGTCGAGGACAATTTTTTTTCTTTTTAACAGCAAAATGAAAAAACGACAGGAAAAAAAAAGGAATTGAAAGAAAAGGAAAATGGAAAAAGGAGAAGTCGTTTTACCTTGGCAAAAAATAAAAATGGCGAACGTGGAACTGATGTTAAAAAAATGTAAATTTTTATGTGACAAATGAACGTCGCACGAGCGACGAGCTCTGCCAGAGAAACTACTTCGCTTTTCCTCTTTCCATTTTCCTTCAGCGCACGTATACTTTTCAACCCGTAGGAGAGTACGTATGTGACACGTGTGTCTATATACACAAGTATTCGTTTGTGAGTATAGATGCACACAACCCTTACGATGTAAATTATAAATAGGAAAATCGAGGGAAGCCCGGAAAGGTGAAATCGTCATTTTCGAATTCATTCGAAATTAGAAGTGTGAAGGTGAATCCCGTGGGAATTTGTCTTATTTTTCCATACCCCGGTTCAAAAAATTGCCGGGGTCGAGCTCTTCGATCGTTTTATTTAATTATTGCAGGACATTTCTACAAGATTCTGTGGAAAACAGGTTCTCACTTTATATTTGTCGATCCCAAAAGCGCGTTCAGCCGGAAGTTGACCAGCTTTTTGAAAAATGCTATCGTTTCGCTTCGTTCCTTTTCCCCACTTTTACACCACGCGTAAAAATCGAAAGAGACCCGCACATGCACACCCCGGTCGCAATGCACCGCGCATCGTTGCTCGGTCGGTAGGCTTAACTTCGGTAGACACCTTAGGGACGAAGGGATGAAGAGGGGAGGAGAGGAGAGGAGAGGAGAGAAGAGAAGAGAGGATAGGATAGCGGTGGTGGTGGTGGTTGGGTATGGCGAACGGGGGGATGAGGAAGGTCAGGCTAGGTTAAGAGGGTGAGTGAGCAAAAACCATTTATCTTTCCTGCAAACGCAATATGCGCTCTTGCCACGCTCGAATTCCAAACTACGTAGGCCAAACCCGAAGCGAAGAAGAGGCGAACAGCGACCAACCAGCCTGGCAAACAGAACAGCCGGGCACCAACCATTTCCATCCATTTATACGTTCCACACAACCTTCAACTCCGGGTTCCATGGGTTATACTTGCTTCCAGATATCTCGGCATACCTATATTACTCACACGTAGGTACCCATCTCTAGCTCTAATACCTACCGTACGCGTTTACAAGGAAAATTCAAATCGAACGGTTCTCATCTTTCCTTCTCATATTTTACGAAGGCCTCTCTAATCCACGGAGTCGCCAAAATATTATTGCGAACTTTTGGATCGACGGAAATGTCGAATTCTAATTGAGAAGGGAAAATTGTACGTTTGACGTAAAAAAATTTTTCGTTATTTCGATATTTCATATGGCGCGAAACAAGTACTCTATAGACCATATACGTGTATTCCGAAACTCTTGGAAAGTTGGATGATTTATTTCCTGTCCTGGTGGTTGTTTTTTTTTTTTTTTTTTTTTTTTTTCTGCATTCTTCTTCCCGTATTTTCGTTTTTCTTCGAACGGCGGGTAACTTGAGTCTGAAATTTTTTTTTTCCCACTTTTCTTTTACTTTTTGTCATTTTTTTTTCCCCGGTCCTCTTCGAATTTTTATCGTTGTTGAAAGTGCATCGCGAGTACGCCGCAAGCTTATTGCATTGTTGCACACGTGCATTTATGCGTATGCGTCCTACCGAGTAATGTACACGTTTCTATGTATTATAGACGGTCTACTAACGTTATACTGCAGAAGTCCCACAATTCCGAACCCTCGTAATACGATACTCATTATGACCTTTCGTCCGAATAGAACGCACATGCTGCTGCTGCTGTTGCTGCTGCTGCTGCTGCTGCTATTGCCGCTGCCGCTGCCGCTGTCGCTGTTTCATGTGTCTGCAGAAATCCTTCTTTTCTCTTTTAACGAAACTTTAAAAACTACACAAATAGAACGTGATCTTTTCCACGAGTAGTTCGTTCATCCAGTGCCGCGTACCACATGAGGTGACGCGAGATGCACGAATTGCACATAAATTGCACGTAAAAAAATTTCCCAAAACGAAGAAAAAAATAAGTAATTTCTCTGCTCGATTATTTCGGAATTGCGTCGAGGAAAAAATGGAAGAGTGAGGGATCCGGACCCATCTTCCATCGGTTCAAGAAACCTTTTCTTCTCTTCTTATTTTGACTTCACGCATTTCCGGTCTGATCTTATGATTTCCTTCTCTGCGGCGTTCCGTTTTTTTTTCTTTTTTTTTTTTTCTTTTTTTGTCCGTTCTGCAAAACACTACACCTGGTGAGATAAATAAATTCATTTGATAATATGCATATCTATATATGTATGTACACTATTCGTAGGACGAATAAAGTTTCATTCGTTTGTGTGGTACAATACGTTGAATACATACGTAACACATATGTACTCGAAAAGTAGATACATATTATCCGGATCTATTGTGAGATTATTTTTCGCCCCTGGGGATACGCTATGGGCTTACGTGTATCTGTATAGTATTTATATATGTATGGTACACACCGGCTATGGGGCACCTTAACCGGATGTTACGTCACGGGGTGACTCTCGCACCTGCCCGTCTGCCTGCTTCTTTTCATTTTTATTTTCATTTTTTTTCTCTCTCTCTTTCAAATTTGATATTCCCCACTTTTCATCCCCACATTTTTTCGCTCCGTCGAATGTATTATTTATTCGTTGCGTTGGAATCAGCAACTGAAAATCTATCGGGCGCCAGGAGAATTTGCGGGTGTCGCTTTTCGAATCGGTTTTTTCGATTTCGATTTCGATTTTGGTCCGAAAATTCTTCGTCCCTCTCACTCGAAGTTTCACACGTAGAATCATAACGACGTTAATTTAGATGCGATGGTATAATATGGTAATGGTGTGATGCGTGAGATGTTGGTGAACGGAAAAAAAGAGGAATTATCGTATTAATTCGATGTGCGATGATGGGAAGTCGCGGTGGGGGGAGTAGGAGGAGGAGGAGGAGCAGAGGGTTGGGGGCGGGAGGGAGGAGGGAGGGGGGAGGAGGATAAAAAAGCAGACTGAGAGGAACACGCGAGTGGGAAGATATCGAAGTAAGAAAAATAGGAGGGAAGGGAGAAACCGAAATTAACGTTGGAGTCTCTTAAGGAGGGAGACGAAGAGGGAAGTATATACTCACGGTGCGTACCACAAATACACGATGCCAATAATACGCGTCGGGTATAGTATACCGCATGAGATATCGCTCATGCGGATACACATAATACATGGTATAAAATTATAATATAAGTTTACCATACTGCAGCCCGGCAACGTTGATCTTTGCGGTGTACACAATTTTAATTGAGGCGGTTATAATTTCTTATATCCCCCCGGTCCCCCTCCCCCCTCCTCCCTCCTCCCTCATTCCCCCACGCACGTCGAAACCATCGGTTAGTTGGGTTTGTTGGTCGGTCGGTCGGTCGGTTGGTTGGTTCGTTGATTTGTTGGGATATACATATCGCCATTCCGACGACGACCATCAAGGAGAAGGCCACACCTCAAAATTCACCACATTCCTATTTAATACACTATAGGTATACGTACGTGTACTTAGATTAATGTGTAATAAAAACTACCTACCGATCTATTCCGCGTGTATGAGTCTCGATACCTGGTACCGCGTAACGTGGGACATTTCGTGCCGAATAATCATACGATCTGACCAATTTGCGGTAATACTTTTTGTTCGCTTCTCTTTCTCATTTTCCTAAATCAATCGATCGAGTTTCCTCTACGCCCGGTCTTCATTCGGACTTCGGATCGCTGTCAAAAATTTGGGTTTTTTTTTTTTTCCCCAAAGTTTCTTACCCTCTCTGTGTTCGTATAAAAATGAATACGACAAGGTGAAGGATGAAAGGAAATTTGGATCACATCGAGATCGTATACGATTTACATACACGTATGTACGCGATCTATATACCTACGCGGAACCGTTGTAAAAATATTTTCACAACGGTCACCGGTTGCTACATACATATATACATGTACCTAGTTTTTATATCGGCAGGTACATCTATTCTACGATACGTTTGTAAAATTTATTTATAGAAGAATTTCAATTTTTTTTTTTTTTCTCTTTCGGTTTGCGCACATTAGAATACTACGCTTCTGATGTTGTATATTTATTGTTGAAAAAACTACTCACTGATAAATATTGCATAGGGACGATGACGAGGACGACGATCGTTGTGCGCGGTGTAAGCGGTCATCTCGCCTGTGAACGATGAGAAAAAAAAAAATGAGAAAGAAAGAGGTGGAAAAAGGAAGGAGAATTATTCGCGCGATCGTCGATATCCAATCGGTACATACGTATCTCGTAAATACCTATATAGTTTTTATCTGATCTTTATATACACACAAAAATAGCATCTGCTGCAAAGTGTTTCTCTACGCACGTTTAACATTTTTTACAAGTAATTTATACATTTATGGCGCGTAAACATCATTTTCATTTTATATATGTGGGGCATTTCGGGTCAATTCTATGCCAACTACGAGTATACGTATACCTCTACGTAACCCCCGAATCTTGACCACTTTGAATTTTTAGCAAAAACTATTGCACCGCGATTTTCACGACACCCTCCCCCTCCACCCCCGCCAAGAATTGATCGCATTTTTCATCCCTGTGTATTTTTAGTCGATTTATAAAAAATATTAAAACCGAATTTGGAAGAAAAAAAATTAATAATCGGTTCTAACCAACTGATGGTAAAGCAGAGGTGAAATAAGATGAAAATTCTCCCATGTATGGTATACATGGATGTAGATATCTGTATATATATACTGCATCTCCATATACATAGGTATTTGAGCGTCGAGTCGTACGTATAATAATTCCACCGTGAGTTTCGTTATCGAAATTCATCTTTCTTACGTGACTCTTATCTTCTCTGACCCGCAAACAATGTCCGTTATCGCTCACCGCTTAAACCTTCCCACATATTATACGTGCGATATGTAGTTTGTGCGTACATGTGCATACATGGAGAGGCTCTCGAGAGGAGGAAATGAAAAAAAAATTAGATGATAAAAAAAAAAAAAACAATCAAATTAGAAACCAGTCGGTATTAGTAGCTCGTCTATAAATCCAAATTTGGGATCCTCCAATCGGACGATTGAACGGTGCTTTCAGCTCAATTAAAAAAAAAAAAAAAAAAAAACAACTTATGAAGCAAAAAATTAATTACCATCAAAGGGCGAAATCTATTTGAAAAAAATTCTTTCGACTTTTTTCTTCCTTGAGAATATATATTCCAAGGGGTCAATCCGAGATAGCTGCGCGGTACATACGCACACGCGTCGTAGATATCATTATTATTGTTATTATTTATTAATTAATTAATCAATTAGCAGTGATTACATTGTTAATTATGCGACACAATCAGTTCATAGTTGAGAATGGATTTTTTTGGTTTTAATTTTGTTTATTCAATGATTTTTCTTTCTTTTTCTTCTTACTCGAACGTGAAACCAGTTCAAGAATCACGCCATTACAACCAACAGTGTATGAAATAAATTACACATATGTATGTAGACATACGTGTCTTTGATATACACGTTTCAAATAAATTATAAGATAGAATTAGTGAGGATCTTTAATCGTATGTGGGCATATCACGAATATATAATAATACATATATCCTACAGAGTTCCTATTTCGTTATTTATTTTTCATTTCTCTACGTATAATTTTTACTTCTAATGTTCCTCTTTTTTTTCTTCACCCAACCATTTGGACTCGTATTATATCCCAGTCGTTCGGGTCGTTATTATAACTGTCTCCACGTTATTATTATAGGTGTTAGGTTTTAACCGAGCTTATGCGTTGAAAAAAAAATTTATATATGTATATAAAATTAAGCATCTAATCTCTGCAGTAGGCTACTGCACCACCACCAGTTCATGTATACATATACGTATTGTACATAATATACCCCGACTAATTAACACGCGGAGAAATTTAGTGGGAGCGCGCGGTTTTTCTCTCGGAACATGGCTTTTTTCTTTTTTTGTTCACTTTTGTTTTAATTTCATACAAGCGTAATTAGCTATACCGATTTTCACGTGTACATATATGCATACATTTTTTCTACAGGTATACAATGTACATTGTACGAATTATAAAATGGTTTTTGAATTTCGATTATATTATTATTAATAATATTATCATTGTGTCATTTATCGAACACAGATTATACTTTATAGATGTGCGGTGGAATAAACGGAAGTAAATATATACACTACACCGAAGTAATAATGCATGCACGCATTTTGTGTGGTCATGTACCTACGTATGTGCATGTATATATGTATATATAGATATATATATATATATACATATATATTTAAATATGTTAATGGTCGAGATCAATTAACCGCCATATTTAATTTATTTGGAATTCCAAAAGTTTGAAATTTCACAACGAGTATGTGTATAATGTATGTATGTAGTTATTTTATTTATTTTCTTAATTTTTTTTTCTCTCTCTCTCTCTCTCTCTCTTTGAACACGTACACACGTGTATTATTTATAAACGTATAAAATGTGAAGGTTAGTTTGCGTGTCACCAAATGCGTACAATTTTTACCGAGGATTTTTACATTATACATTTGTAACGATGTTCGGCGGACGCCTTGAATTCAATTACCCCAACGGTGCAGAGATTATATCTTTCCATCTTTCTCTTTACCTCTCCGTCTTCCCCTCCGCCCGACCCAATATTATCTGTACTTATACGTATTTATATTATAATTTTCTTTTTCTAGTACGCACGACGTATTCTCACACGCGCGCGCACACAGGCACGCGGGACAGATAGGTATACGATGACACGACGACGACGATGATGATGACGATGG
The DNA here is from genome assembly GCF_917208135.1 of Athalia rosae. Taxonomy (NCBI): domain Eukaryota; kingdom Metazoa; phylum Arthropoda; class Insecta; order Hymenoptera; family Athaliidae; genus Athalia; species Athalia rosae. The sequence continues at coordinate 7,697,947 of NC_064028.1, forward strand.
TTTAAAAGTTGAAAAGCCGCGCGCGCGCGGTCTCTTTGGAATTTACCATGAAACTTGATCGTCTCAGCCTCCTTGTATATATATGTACGAGTATAAAAGTCGGACAAAAAGAAACAGTCACACGCACCTTTTTATACATACGCATATAAATATATATTAGGCAACGCTGAGTTATACTACTGACACTTCCTCTAATACATTTTTTTCTTTTTTTTTCTTTTTCTTTACTTCAATTTTTGCTTCCCAGACGAAAGATCGTTGACACCGAAATAACGCGGACCGATTATTAGCCATGAATTTTGGATTTTGATTTTTATTTTTAGTTTGATAGTTATTGGTATCGGGGGGAGAGACAAAAAAAAATTATTCCTTAATTTTGTAATCGGATCGTCCTAACAGTTCATGTTATATATATATTTATTTGTAAGTCTGATTTTCGGTAATTATACCAGATAAGGTGATTATAATTGTCACTTAATTACCACTTACGCGTATCCTGCTTCTCTACAATGTTTACAATACATTCCTATAATTTTATTTTATACAGTCTTGTGATATACCTTTCTATATGTACCACTTTATGTAGTTTCCCGTAGATGTGCGTGCGCGGTGACATTTTTTTTTTTTTTGTATGCGTTTGTGAAAATTAGCTGAAATCAGAGGCAATTAGCCCGCGTACGAAATCATATACATTCATTTGAGGTGGTTCAATTTTATCAAGATGTCTCACGCTTTTTCAAAAGTCCTACGACTCTAGATGAATATGATGATGTTAATAATATAGGCGTAAAAATTATATACATATACGTATAATTAATGATTACGCGATAAAAAAAAAAATCCATACGTATTTGATTTCATTTTGAAGCGCAACACATCGCGTTCGGTATACAGTGTCTGGAAATTTCGTTCAAAATAAAAAAAAGAAAAAGACATTTAATTGACGATAACGGAATAATTTCGATAGCCTCAAAAAGGTGGACGAAATATTCGCACGATTCGAGCATCCGTACGGGTCCTCGTTAGATCGAAAAACGGTCTAGATTCCAACCCGTTTTCATATGGGTATCGGTAGATTTACATTTTTCTTTCTATCAATTATTAAAAATTTCTTTCCATTTTTTGTTATTCCTTCAAATTAGGTGGTTTTGTTTTTTCTTTTTTTGTCTGAAAATTGCCAGGATTAGTCACTGGACGACGTGTACCCTGTGCTGTATTTTTTTTCGTTGCGTCGACGTCGCGACGTTGACGTTGTAGTCCGTGGCGTCTGCAGCAGCGGCTACACGGTAGCAGCAGCAAGCGCGTCGCGACGCGACGCGTCGTCGTCGTCGTCGTTACAAGTAATAGAGTAGGTACCGCGGCTGCTATATAGTTTAGTTTTTATAAATAGATTGGCTCGTGGTACGAACCGTTGTACACGCGGAAGTGTGTTAGATATTTTTGGTAACGTTCAACGAATAACAACCGATTATTGGGTTACCTTGTTTTCCGAATACTATATGGCATATACGTATGTGTATATCGTCTATAAGTGTATATATAGGTATATGATGTATGTAACACGCGCAAATACGCATTCCATCAAAATTTTATCATCGCAAACATGTTACATATTTATTGGTATATGTATATTGTAATATATTTATAAGACGTACGTTCCTAAGAAAACTGTCTACAGAGAAATGAAATTTTTTTTTTTTTTTTTTGTTATGTATATATATATAAATAAATGGACGAACGAAAAATTGTCAACAACTAATTTAAACAAAAAAAAAAAATAACAAAAAACCGAAGGCGGGTAAAAATCACATTCGTAACTACGATCATTTAAAAAAATTCAATTTGTCATGTAATAATAGTTACGCGATCAAATGACCCGAAACATGGTCAATTTAATCCAATTACCCGCGTCGTGAATAAAACTGTAAAGAGAAAAGAAACAAGGAAAGAATAGACTATAAAAAAAGACTCGGTTATCGAATTTTTTCATTTCTATGAAATTATCATGTAATTAAATGACGACGATGCGAAGAAACGAGATTAAAAAATTTTCAACACGATACATACCTAAACTTGATTTTTGTTTTCTCATTTTATTTCTATGTCGCTTGTATATTTATTGATGATTTTTTTTAATTATTAATATCTGATTGTTACAGAACGACTGAGAGAGGGCGAGAGAAAAGAGGGTGAGCGAGCGAGCGAGAAAAGAGGAAGAGACCTAGAGAGACACAGAGAGAGAGAGTCGGATCTAAGAACACGAAATAAAAAAGACTAAAAAAGAAAAATGTAAAAACTGAAGAAACATTTACTAGCAAAAATTAAATTAAGGAAAAAAATAGAAGAAAAACAGGCGAACGAAGCACGAAAATAAAAAGAGGAAGAGATGAAATGAAATGAAAAGGAAACCAGGGAGTAATTGAACGGGAACAGGTACGATAGACACGTATATATTTCCAAAATATTAGAACAAATTGAAAAAAATTTTCAAAAAAAGAACAAAAAACGAACATCAAAGAACATTACATGTAACAAAAAACCAATAAGAAACGAGGAGAAAGAAAAATTATAATTATAGAAACGAAACACTAATTATCATTTAAATAATACATTTGTTTATCTAAAAAAAACGCCCTGACTTTTGATGGGGGAATTCGATCGTCACCACGAACGCTGTAAACTCGGTGGTGCAGGAAATCCGAGATTAACCGACGGTGCAATAATAAATTATCGAGAAAATCGATAAGAAGAGAAATTTCGAACAAAAAAGGAAGTGAATGCTTTGGAGTGCTTGTTTTGTTTAAATTTCGGTTTTTTGAATTAACGAACAAATATACACCCGTAGGCATTGGAGAGGTGTGCAGTGAATTCTTGACAGCAAAAGTGAGGAAGAAAAAAAAAAGAAAAAACGCCAAAGAATCTTATTTTTGTTTTTTCGCTTTCGATCTTCCATTCCGTTCTATAGACAATTTTCTCGTTTGACTGCGACAGAGCTAAAGAAAACAACGGAGAAAATCAATGAACTATAATATACCAATTTGTAAAAAGTGCACGTGATGATCTCCTCTGTTGATAATATAAAGTCGATCGTAAATGTGCCCCCCACCACAGCTATAAGTGAAATAAAAAAATATTATTACAAATGAAGATTTTTTTTCACTTCCTTCTTTACATCTATTCAGATCGAAGAAATATATAATAAAACGATACACGGTAACGTTGCCCTGTAACAAAATCAAAGGGGAAAGATATTGATAAAATTGCGATGATTCTGCCGCCCGGTATAATAATGACGACTAAATTAAAATCGAAGAATTTTAATTGTTTCAACAATTGTGACGATGATATTTCGAAAAATACAACGATAATTCAACGGTCACATATTTTTTAACCGACGTCGATCGACATAATCAATCCATCCTCGCATCATACGTCACCATAGAAAATGCACTTCTTCGAGGTGTTGGTGTAAAAGTTGGTGCGGTCGTTTTATTTTTTTTTTTTCTTCAAATTTTCTTTTCTTTCGCCTCTTCTCGTCCGTTAAATTTATTTTCACCACCCCCACCCTTCACTCGTTCTTTCTCTATTTCCATCTCCGATTCGTTTCCCACTTGGTTTTTTTCTTTTACTTTTTTTTTTTTTCACAAGTACTCGATACCGATAATAATATTGATTGAAAATTTTAATCCGATCAATCAGTCTCCCCCCATCCTCTCTCTCTCTCTATTTTGGTGCGCCGCGTAGAGTGTCTCTATGTGTGCAGTGTGCAGTGATTCGTTCAATATTTATTATACGATACGCGTGTTGTGAGAGAAGAAGAAAAAAAGAATAAAAAAAAATAATAATTTTTAAACATAAAATATTAATAGTACGAATAGTAGTGTAGTATAAAGGAACAACGTTTCGGAAAAGTAGAAAATGAAAAGTGCTTTCGGTTGAAACGAAGAGTGGGTAAATAGAAAAAGAGAAAGAAGAAAGAGAGAACGAAAGAAAGAAAGAAAGAAAGAAAACAAGTTGGCGGACGACGCGACGTGATATTGACGTCGGGTCAAATAGTGCGGGAGAGATTGACGTTTAGCTGCACGATAGCACCTCTGGTGCCGGCGGCCGTGGGCCCCGGTGGATTGGGCACCATGGCGGCATCATCGTCTTCCTCAAGCGGTGAACAACAGTACTCATTAAGATGGAACGATTTTCATTCGAGTATTCTGAGCTCGTTTAGACACCTGAGGGATGAGGAGGACTTCGTCGATGTTACCCTCGCTTGCGACAGCAGCAGCTTTACCGCTCACAAAGTCGTACTTTCCGCCTGCAGCCCCTACTTCCGGAGACTTTTGAAGGTCAGTCGATGTATTTTTTTCATCCCTATATCATCGTTATCGTTCTTATAAAATTTAATGATATTTACGTAGAAAGATTTTGCGTGCTTATAAAATTTTCGAACAGTTATATGAGTAGTAACGTCTCATCGTGGTTTTTAGAGAATAGAGTTGAATGAAATCTAAGGATTGTTATTTCGTAAAATCAAAATGTGAGGATTCGTCAAATGGTGTAGAATGATTAAGGTACTTCTTTTTTTTTTCTAATTTTTATGGGTGTATAGGTAAGGACCGTTACTTTTATGGGCCATTGATTTCGTTTTTTCTTCTTTTACCTTACCTTCCGAAATTTCTGAATCCAAAGAGAGGATTCTTCGAATTCTCGAATTACAGGGAGTGTCCCGAACGTTTTATATTTAATAAATTTGTGATCATTATCGTCGTGATTAGATTCAATGACGTATTTTAAAATGAAATAAAAAAAAAAAAAAAAAAGGAATATATTTATATACACGTGAAATAAAATTAACAAAAAATTTGATAATTTCACAAGAAACTTGTCCCACTTTTACCTATGGCTATAACTACGTATAATGTATGTGGATGTAAGATAAGACGGACGATCGTGTTATGATAAATATCAATACTAAAACGATATTTTGTCGATTATTCGACTTTTAATTTACGTGTATGTATGTATCGAGGTACGTAAGTACGCACACATATGTGTAGTTGAGTAGTTTTCACCTAAACTTGAAAACCAAACCGAAACGAGTTTCTATATTTCTTTTCTTTTATCACATACTATATGTATACCGTCATGTGGTATGCGTAGGTATTCAAGTGTATAACGATTGATAAGAAATATTCGTTTCGAGTTATGGCCTCTGATTTTTTCTCATTTTGGGGGTTGAAATTTGAAAACAGTTCCGCTGTTGTATTTTTGAGTACTATAGCTGAGTTCAGGAATCTGAATCCGCTGACTAAATTGGACCAGCAATACATATAATCGAGTTATCGCCAATCGGCCCCAAAAATTGCAGAAAACCCAAGGGTGGTTTTTTTTTTTTAAATTCGAGCTCGAAAACCGACAATTTTTTCCGCTGTATTTCGACACATTCTCACGTACTTTGAAGCGAGGAATCCGGATCCGATAATTAAATTGATCCATATCTGTTGAAAGCATCCCATAGATCCGTCTGTCATTCGAATCTATCATTCGCGCGATAATCTTGAAATTTGAGACCTATTCGGTCGTCGACGAATCAACGCACGTTAGAAAACAGTCTCGCATGCGAGTCGGGTGAACATCTCCTTTTCAAGATAGGGATATCAGAAAATGAAAATAAGGCGAGTAAAAGCAGCCGAACCTACCTTCTGGTATTATAGGTATGTAGCTAGGATCGCGATAGAGTACACGCTCCGTTGCGTTACTGAGGATAATTTGAGGCAATTTGAAATTTCCAGCAAATATATTACCTCCTGCACGCGGACGAACCAAAAAAGTATTTATATACACACGTATTCTTCGTGTACACTACATATTTCTATGTACGGCACATCGGATATGTACAGCCGTGCAAGAACGACCGAAGAAATCACAACCCCTAAGATCGCTGCGTTTGATTTTCCGTTTTCGTTAGTTTTTCAAAATGATATCGACATTGCTTTGGGCCGGAATTCCGTTTAATTTCCAGGCAGTAATGACGGTTATAATGAGTCAGCTGCATACTCCAATGTAACAGATTTTCATAATTGAACAATCGTCGCTAACGTAAGGAACAAAAAAACGCAATGAAAGATATTTTACTTCTGTTGGGTATCTTGTGTAACAATTTTCAAAATTTCCATCATTCTCATTACACGGGGTACATTTTTGCGATGGCTAAATAAAATTGAAAAGAAAAAAAGAAAAATGAACGCACTTGTCGAGAAAATTTTTTAACAAAAATTGCAAGTATCCTGGATTCCGGTCCGATTTCGGTGGACTGGTATTTATTGTTTTCTTCGGAAAGAGACTTTCACACGAATATAACGATCGAAAATCACTTTGCACGTGGGTCCGTGTTTCGTGGTTGACGGCATCCCGAGATACAACGACGAAAGATTCGGTCTCAACGGGCGAGGAGAAGGACAGAAGAAAAAAAAGATACATGGGCGCAAAGATTTCTTCTCCCTTTCCTCATTACATACCTATAGATACCACGCACTCTCAGACGGATGATTTTGTTTTCTATCCTCCTAAAAATTTATCCTCCTTTTTTCTTCTCTTTCCCTTTTTTTTTCGTCTTTTTTTTTCCCTCGATCGTTTTACCTGCACCGAAATTGTACGCTGTATGCACGAGATTGTTGTACGTACCTAGGCGTCTTGTATGAAGTTGACTTCCAGCCCTGTTCTCTGCCCGTAGTGGACCATCCTCTGTATAAGTTCTTGAGAGTTTATCTTTTAACTTACGAAAGAGAAACCTTATTTATGGCCTTTTTGTATTCACCTTTTGATTTAACCGTTTGAATTAGACGTTATTCACAAGACGACGCCAACTATCTTCCGTAATAACAAATATGGAGTTACGGTATAGATACGTACGTATATTTTTTTCATATACGCGTACATAATGCATATGTATTTATAACTTGCATACCGGGTGACCACGCCTAATCCAAGAAGTAAAACCGGAAGTAATGTATACCGCTTAAATAACGTTGATTATTTCTTTCGAAATTATTTTCTCGAATTCTTTTGCCCCTCTCTTCTTCTTTTCTTGAACTCTGGACCAAGAAGAATTTACGGGAAATATTTTTCATTTTTTTTTCTCAAAAATTGGAAACGTTAAACGTACGAAAATATGACGAATCTTACCAGGGGTATGTCAAGGTGGTCGTCCTTTGAAAAAAAAAAAAAAAGAAATTAAATCAAATAATATATTTATTTCTATGCATTGTGCAGTGTGTACTTTTTGGCCATGGTGTATAAGTAATCGAATACGAAGAAACCTCTTTTTTCATTCATTTATTTATTTATTTATTTTTTCTTCTAATCATATATTTTACATGTATGGATTTGAAGCCATTACCTTCATATACATTAAGATAAATTTATATAAAAAATGTATATTTCTTACGTATGGTGAAAATTGTATACCCATACATTAGGCGTTAGATCGGTGTGGTGGGTCTGTGCACGTATGGGAATAATTCTCGCGGCGTCTAGTTTTTTTTTTTTTTTATTGTATAGATTCTGTGATGTGAGCGCGTACGTGGCAACGCGCACACACACATGCGTGTACGTCGTTACCCAGCCATGCAGTAAATTAAAAAAACGAAATCTCAGTTTGGTTGACTTTTAAGTGGCAAGAGGCAGGCAAACACGCCTTTTCGGCCACACGGAGTACCGCCAGCCATGTGACACTTTCTCTATGGATTTTGATAGTTGCATAAATTTCGTTAATTACCTTACGGACTAAATCATCCGGCTATTTCTCGTACGTACGTACACCGATCACCTCTACTCTCGTACACACCCATCGACGCTACCTGCATGTATCTCTATTCTATTTAGGATACATCTATACCCACCCGTACACTTCGTATTATAAATTTTATAACGCCTTCCAGACTCTCCGAGATTAAATTATTGACCCACGAAACCTGGATTATTATACGCGTGTAATGCTCCTATACGAATAAACGTACGTATACGTACTCAGGTATATAATATGTATTCAAACTTCGGATGAAAGATCGTATCGTTTACAGAAGAAGTAAGAAAAAGAAAGAAAAAAAAAAAAAAAAAAAATAGAAAACGAAGGAAAAAATAACTTCCAAAAACGTGTGGGATTGGAAATACTTTGAACGGGTAGTTTTTTTAGTTATCTTTTTTTTCTGGATATATATATATATATATTTATTTTTTTTTCCACCAGGCATACCACGCGTGCTGACATTTCCGTGTGTGCACACGATACATATATACGTGTATGTGTATCTCTATGTTCGATATACGTGCACAGATTGTCGTTGAAAAATAAAAAAAAAAGAAAATAATAAAAATTGAAATAAAACTAAACGTTGCCCAACTTTCTAATTATCATAAACAAAAGTAATTGATAATGTAGTGGCTGTGGTTAACCCAGATACGTTATAAATGCTATAATACGTGTACATATATCACGATGAAGTTGGCAGCGGAGTTCGTCGGTAAATTATTTCGTCACATCGCATCCTATGGAAGTGTAATGATACAGTGTGGATGAGAAATGCATCGAACCGCCGCCCGTGTAGATTACGTGCGTACGTATCGTACGTATTGTACGTGTGTAACGCACATTCGTTCGGGCTACGTCACTCGCGGTACAATGACGAATATTTCAACAATGATATAGCTCTTCAAACTGACGACCAATCAACGAACGTAGCTCGTTATTTGCACTTTAATATTATACGATCGCGATGCAATGCTGATTTATATTCATAATGTACGTAAATTAACCCTGTTCTGCCGCAGCTCGAATCGTTCCTGCCTTCTTATTCGTCGTTCTTTTTTCCTCTCCTTTAATTTCTTTTTCATCTACACGCATTTACACGCAGTAAAATTCTACACATTTTGGTCCACCGTTTATATTTTTTATTTACTACATTATTCCGAGACACCTATTTTGTAAAATTCCGATGCATATTTTTTTTTCCTTCTTTTTTTCTCGTAGGTAAATCTGCAGAATCGAACACTTTTTTCACTCACATACCGCGTGTCCCAGCGATTGCAACGCGGTATGTCCGGTTGCCTTACATCGAGCGTCAAATTTACGCTGTAAAATGACGCCGAACGGCAGGCAACCGGACATACCGCGTTGCAATCGCTGGGACACGCGGTATAAAAATAACTAGAAAGAAGTAATTTCGCCCATGTATTACATACACGTAACGTACATGAGGTGCGTGCCGGCGAATGTCGTTGTCGATTGCTTCATATCGAGGAGTAAAATCTGCGTGTTATTCGGTAAATTTAAGGGTTGGCTTATATTTTTTTTAGTACCGGTGGTTCGGAACTCCGGGGACGTTTGAAAAAATCCCCGAGAGCCGGCCGCGGCGCGGTGCTGCCTTACGAAATTCTTCGTCCGGAATTAACGTGTGGCGAATTAACAATGAGAATTCGAGGAGGAGGAGGAGGAGGATATCGTGACGATAGGTAATTAAAATCGAAGGGTGCACCGCGCCGACAATCACGTTACATGTTTTACCTTCGTAATTATACGGCCGATCTCATGCGGTTCGAAGGTGGTTCGAAATCGAGGTGAAGAAGAATTGTGCTCGGGTGTGAACGAGAAAGGAAAGAAAATCAAAGGAAGCCGGTCTAATTGGTTATCCGCGTATTGTAATCGGCACCCCTGCAGCAACGACTCTCTTTAAAACAACACCGTATAGTGAAAGGAGGAAAAATAAGCGGAAAAGTGAAGAGAAAATAACGAAAAGAGAAAAAAAAAAAAAAAAAAAACAATACACACGAAAAACTACGACTATTATACGACTCCGAAGAGAGTTCTTCCGGCATTAAAGGCAGCGAATATAGCTAGCGTTACAGTCAAAGGCATGAGGCGGTTATTATAGTCAGTCAGGCAGCTATAACGTAGTATAGGAAGCCCACGCGTCGACGTACGTAAAAATACGCACGCTCCCTCCCTCCCTTTTCCCCTCTTCCCTCCTTCATTGTCTCTCTTTTATTCTCTCTCATCTCTTTTTCGCCCTCTCGTTCCTCGTTCCATCCGCACCGACGCGCGCTAGGATCGTTCTTTCTTCTTCCACGTCACGTGTGTGCCACACGATACTACATACCTACCTATACACACGTATTTTTACGTATACACGTACGTACTTTATGTATATCAGAAAATTTTCTCGCGTGTAATATCCCTCGGCGCGGCGCGCGTCCGTAGCGTAATGGTAAAATGGAGGAGAACGAGGAGGGATAAAAAAAAAAAAAAAAAAAAAGAGCGAACGGGATGAATCGAAGATGCGGCAAGGGGAGCGGGGGATGGAAGGGGGAGAGAGAGGGAGGAAGAAAGATCCGAGAAGTAGAAACGTTTCGAGAGGGGGTGCGAAGCCGCGGGTGGTGGGTGGGATGCGGAGGAGAGAGAGAGAGAAAGAGGAGGAACAAAAATTGAGAAATAAAAAGAAAAAAAAGTGAGAGAAAAAAGCGTCGCAGTGCCTTAGGGTCTCTTGCACAATCCTTCCTGGGTAACGCACGCACCACTGCTCCATATTCTATATTTAAAATTGTGCGTATGTACCACATTCGATACACACGAATGGTCCATATACGCTGCGCGTCGTATGTAGAGTACATAAAGAAACCGTACACACCAGTCGCGTGTATAACGTGAGTTTACGGACGTATGTACGTAGATATACGCGTATATTCAAGAACTAGTAGCATACCGCACAGTAGTATTATGGGAAAGGAGACGGAGATATGAGAAAAAGAGGAAGAGGAAGAGGAAGAAGAAAAAGAAAAAGAGTGACGAAAAAATAGAAAAAGAAAACGAAACGTAGAGAAAAACGCGATGGAGATGTTGAATCGTGTGTTGCAGATGAGAGGGCGAACCGCGACACCGCGCGAGAAGGTGCGATAGGTATGGAGCGCGAGAAAGAGAGGAAAAAGGGAACGCGGGAAGCTGCGCGCGGAGGGGGCGCGGGGGGGTCGGGGGGCGAAGCGGAGGGAGGAAGGGAATCGGTTTGCAGGGTACGCGTGGGTGTTTCGACTATGTTTTTAAATTTATACCAATGCTTGCAGCCAACACGTTTCTCTTACACAAGAAATGCCTGCCAGAATTATATCCATCCGTCCCAACACTTGCCGCGACTATATCTTTCGCTTTTACGAAAAACACCCATTTCCAAATTTTTCCTTTTCTCTTTTTTTTTTTTTTTTTTTTTTTTCAACGACGGAAAATATTCCCTCCTCCCTGCTCCGCATCCCCTTATTTCTGACTCTGTCTATCCTTCGCTGGCCGATACGCCAGTGTTGTTGTAAAATCAAAAAAACATGAAAAAACGGAGCGAGAGAAGAAACTGAGAAAATTTTGGTGGTTCCCCCTTTTTTCTTTTTTTTTTTAAGTCTTCGTTTATCAATTTTTTGTGGTTCGAATAGTCCGTCAGCTACGTTGTATACCGCGATACGGATTGGTAAAAATGTGGCGGGGATGAGATGGGAAAAGGGAGTTGAAGGTTCAGTCGTTCGTTGGTTAACCCGCTCCGTCTGGTACATAATATTCCATGTACGCGTATATCTATATATACCTACGCATATTATTGATCACGATTTCGATTTTTATCGTGTGTGAATAATGAATATATATCTATACAAATGAACGCACAATGTATGGGATTTACGCGCCGAGTAACTTACGGGCCTCGATATACAGCACATATGTTACATATACATTTATGTATATTATCTATATTGTGTATAATATTATATACCTTGTCATTCAACTCGAGAGAAAAGAATCTGTCGAATAGTTTGTTTAAAAAAAAAAAAAAAACATTAAAAATCAAAAAAGAATAATGAAAATTAAAAATAAAGAGAAAACTAACATCAGCTCAAACTACAAATTACATATTTATAATCGGTACACAATTTTTACGTACAACGATTACGTATTCTGATTGAATCGCACCATATTTTGAAAATATATTTTCACACACTATACATTTTACAATCAATTATTTCTTTTCTTTTTTTGGTTTTCGTTTTTTACCGCGTATACGTTTTTTCGTCTTTTATTATTCTACGTACAGGTTTCGTATCGTCATTAAAAACCACGCTAGTTAGGTATTCTCTCTATTCGATCTTATACGCTTGCACGGATTATTATAATCGTTTCTAATTTATTCATCGTGTCAACAATTACGACAGTTGATTCGAATTTTTGTAATTCAGTGGATCGTGTGTAGTTTCAGACAAGTTTAGTCTCTCTCTCTATTTTTTAATCGTATCGTAAGTCGGGTACCAGTCGTTTTGTTGAGCGGAAAAAATAAATAAAAAAGAATTAGAATCACTTCGGTTAAAATAAGAATACCGATATGTGAACCGAATGCTCACGCATTACACACGAACTTTTACAGAGAAAAAAAAACAGAAAAAAATAGAAAAAAAAATTATTTCAAATATTACTCGTAACGTGCGTTGAACCAACAACATGTATAAACTGCTGTATGTAATAAATTGTGCGTTCTTTACGTACACGTGTAATGTATATATAAATATATACGATGTTCGTAGGTTGTTTTTGGGTATGTGGGCAAGACGCATTTCTTTGCCCCCGGCAGCTCTAGTATTTCCGTTTCTCGTCGGTATATATATTCTTTATAATTTATTATTCACTTGTTCATTTTATTTATTTTTTTTTTTTTTCTCGATTCATTTGGAAATTTTCTACGCCCGCCCGCGCGCGCGCGTGCTATTAACGCGCACGTTTATAGGAAAATAAAGTTGTGAAAGAAAAAAATATATAAAAAAAAAAACTCTATCAAAATGCAAAACAGCAACGGCGAATATACAACGTCCAGCACGATATTCGTATAGCACGGCGGTCGCGCGATGAAACCGCCGTCCAATCGGAGAATAAAGTAATTCTTACAATTGCTAAAATTGAAAACACGAAATACGTTTTATCCCCGCGACACTTCACCTGTAATAATTCTTGTATTTCTGGAATATATACGCCTATGCGGTGTACCTTCTACATTTACGTTACATACGGATTAATGTTGGGGGTAAAAAGAGTCTCGATTTCCTCTTCGCCAACCTGAATTTGATGCCCGATTCGAAGCTCTAAAAATTTATTAGCCCAGTTTTTTTTTTTTTTTTTTTTCTCGTTTCTCTTCTCTTTTTTCTCGTCTCAAGGATTTTTTATACACATACCAGTTTCACGTATGCGCATCGTTATATCATATTCGTTTTCATGATTTTTGTTTTACGTATACGACTAGAAGTGTATTTTTTTTTTTTTTTTAAATTTGTACAATTTCTTTCCTCAATCTTTTCGTGAGTTCGTTTTCCCCCTAGTTTCCCATATCTTCGCGAAAAGTTTTAAGGACGAAAATCCGTCAATTTCAGTATTAGCCTCTCGTGATTTAGTGAGTTTTAAAATCCTCGCGAGGAAAAAAAAGTAAAGCTAACGATCACGTATGTAAAAGATCAAGGATACTTTTATTTTTACAGGTATGTTTTTTTTTTTTTATACTTTTGTTATTAGCGCGTTTCTAGTTTCCACGTAGATGATCTGTAGATATGTTCTTTTTCTCTTTCGTTTTTGTCCGGTTACCAATTATCGAGAAGATAAATTTTGGAGCGGAAATAATCAACGATCATATTACAATATATGTATAGAAGGTACGCTAATAAAATAAAAATGGCGATCGTTTTAGGCGTATACGATGTATCTGGATATATTTAACCGTACAAGCGCCGAAGCCCCATATAATAAGTATTACCGTTATATACGCGTATACTACTTTGACAGCCATTCCCCCCGCCAAAGATTTGCATATATCAGATCGGTGCTTTCCATTTTCTTTTTTCTTTTCTCATCTTTTTTTTCAAATTCGTTTTATCTGCCGATTCTAAGTACTCGCATGTCATATGTATATGGATAGATTTATATCACGTACTATAAATGCCACTATTTTTACGGTGTGAAATTTTTACGTGTGATTTTTAAATAATTAAATATCTCGCGCCTCCGATATGCAGCTCGCTGTGTGAAATGAATCAGACTGGACGAGACGCTACGTAATTTTATTTCGAAATAAAATTAAAATATAAAATACGTATAGCAGGTATATAGAACTGAAATAGGTAAATTTATAATGAAATATGTACGGTTTTTCAGACGTGTGTTATATATAAATAATAAGGTTATATATGTACATATACTGTATTATGTTATATACCATAAACTATCAGCAAGGTGATGATTTTAATTTACTATAAAAATAAATTTAATTGAGCAAACATCAAGACAAATTCTTTTTCAGATTTTTTAAAGTGTCCGTATACGCATAACGCCGTAACGCAACAGGGACAATTCGATTATATTTTATGTCAGTCTCTAGACTGACTGATTGAAGGCTGAAAAACTGATTTTATAGACTGAAACTATATATTTTAAATAGGCTGTTAATATTTGATAGGTCGTAAATTTGATACGACCAGGATAATATACATGTAAACGCGCACCTATACACTGGAATTATTTTTTAAATTAAACGAATAAAAATACTGTAAAATAATACGAAATGAATATAAATGAAACTGGAAGTAGAAGAAACTAGAAAACGTCGAACACGAGCTCAGCTGCTTTTAGGCGTCTAATTCTTGTGCAAGTCATAATCGAATGATGAAATGAATGTAGTATAATGCACGAGTAAATTGAAAAGGAAAAAAAAAAAAACCTATACGAAAAATACTCACTCGCAGTTATCTCAGTTTCTGAATTACGTCGACACGACTTGGTGAAGAATTAATATTTTTTCCTGATTTTGTCCCCCCTTGACCGACTTGGTATGTAACAACGTAGGTACCTACTTATCTAACTTTTAGATCTCGTCTGCTTCAACGCCCACCTGATATTCCCCTGTAATTAAGTAAACGATTACGTAAATATATTTTTAGGTTTTTTTTTTTTTTCTCTCCTTACCGTCTCAATTATTCAGGAAATATAAATTAACATTATCGATAAATAATTCCACAAACGCGAGCGCGGATCGATGCCTTTTGTTCGTCGAAGCACGTTGTTCAAATTACGACTCTATGGTTTATTTCAATATTTTTTTCTTTTATAGTTCTTGAAAAATCTCATTAGAATTTTGATACCTCAATCGAGCGATGTTTCGCTAAATACCACAGTTTTGACTGTACTTACTTTTTATCATATTTAATTAATTTAGTTTTTTCATAAATCCTCGAGCCATGTAGATCAATGAAAATGATTACCCTCATTTGGTATGAAATCAATCGGTATCATTGCGAATTTCCTATCTATAACTAAATCCATATCGCACGAGACCGGACAAGGGCTTCGTGTCCGTTGATGCTCATGCTGCCGATGAAAAAAAAAAAAAAAAGAAAATATATAATAAATACAATTAAAGAAGATGAATAAGCGAAGAAAAAGCAAATTAAAAATAACAGAAAAAAAAAAAAGAAAACTGACTAAAGGTTTACCCCTACAGCGCGATGAAGCCATTGTGTTTTGTAGCGAAACCACCCTTACACGTAACCGGATCAGAAACCATGCAGTTGTATATCCAGTAGAATGATCAACGCCTTTGCAACAGCGAATTATTTGACTTTATTTCATTTCATTCTTTTTTATTCCATTTGCGAAGATCTTTTTTTTTTTTTTTTTTTTCTTCCGCCGAGCTGCTCGGTATTCTGAAAACGGATCTAGTCGTTGAGTTTTATTTTTTATTCACTCGACAAATTGATGATCGATATTTCTCAATCTCACGATGTCAAAGACCCTTGTATTATAATTAAAATTCGGATAAATATCATACTCGTAATTGTTTTCCTCGCAGCGGGACGAATACGGCGAACGTACAGACGTACGATATGAATATATACGTACTTATATGTGACGTTGGTTTTCTAGATGATATAATAATTAATTATTGACCCATTTTAATTACGTTAGTTCTAATTGGAGCCTGGGTGTGTTCTATCTCTCTCTCTCCCTCATTCTTTCTCTCCGGCTCTCCGTTACTCTCGAAGTTGTTAATTGAATTAGTTAATTCAATAGTAAAGTCCATCGGCAGGACTTTGCTTGCCTCTCGCGCATGGTTGATACGCTACCAGATATAGCTTCGAACCTTCTAATGCCATTATTCTAATTACCAATGCTTGCTTACACCGCATTTGTCTAGCTATCGGTATACCTATCCGCCTTCTTCCTCTTATACCTATACCCTATACCGATTATATATCATAGTCTATTTTCTCCATCCCCGTTCCAGGGGAGCGAGGTTCCTAAACCCCCGACGGAATTTGTTTGCTTCTTTAATTTCCTATTAGATGACGGAGAATTAATACGCACCGTGTGTTCGCTCACATTTACGCGCGTATACGTCATAAGATGAATTTAAAAAGAGAAAGGGTGAAAAAAAAGCGCAAGAGAAACCAGATAAAACACATTAGAAATGTCCGAACGATGAAGGAAAGGAAAATGCGAAAAATATATATTCAACGTACGTTTATTTTATCTGATTAAAGGCAAATCCATGCCAACATCCCATCGTTATCCTGAGGGACGTCGCCTCGTCGGACATGGAATCTCTTTTGAGATTTATGTACCACGGCGAGGTCCACGTTGGACAGGAACAACTGGCGGCCTTCCTTAAAACCGCGCAGATGCTCCAGGTCAGAGGACTCGCCGATGTCAACAGCGGAGCAACTAAAATACCACCACCCTCCTCGAGTGCGAATAACGGAAGCGCACCCGTAAGTTTCTCATCCTTTTTCACGGGTAGAAATTCTGGTGTTCTCCTTCTAGGCTTTGTCATTTCGTTCGGTTTTTCACCCTTCGAACTTTGTGCGGAACAATTTCGGAGCGAATCGATGAAATAGAATTGAAAGCTTTTTTTTGTTTGTTTGTCACGTCGACTTTGTTTTTTCTTTCGTTATTTTGTTTTGTCTATTCTATCTTCCATTCGTCTGCAGACGACGCCTCGTCTCCCTTGGCAGGATAACGGAAGAGGCGACGGTTTACCTTTGAACGATAGCGGTCTTAGTCCACCGCCGGAGAAAAGACCACGTAGTTATTCGCCGCCACTCGGTAATCATATCGAGCCAAAACCCGACCTCCAAGAATCTCTTCTTGGACAAGCACTCGAAGGAGGTCCAACGATACACACCACGCCTAGCAATAATGTGCAGGTAAATAAATGTTGGAATGTTCGTCGCGGATCGTTTGAAGATTTTTGTAATCATTCGATTTGCTTTTTTGATTTTTGTAAAATAACTTTTCTTCGTATCTCTTTGTCGTAGAAGGGAAATCATGACAATTCTCTTCAGGCACAGTCTACGGGTGAAGACTCGAATTCTTTGTCCGATAATGAAGAGGATATTTCTAACAACGACAGCATTCTAAATTCCGTAAAGACTGAGCCGACAGATTTACTCAATGACTCCATCGAACATCACCGCAGCACATTTCCAGCCGCTCTTCTTGGACTCCAAGGTGTGTATTTGGAGATATTGTCGACGAGTTTTTATCTCGTAATATTCTTCTTTCTGACCTTTGTCTTCTCACGGAATTCGTAATTCTTAACAATGACTCGATTGGATCTCGTCGTCTTCGATTTCTTTTCGCCCGGAACTGTCGACAACTTTTATTTCTATTTCGATTTTCTTTTTCTCGCTTCGCAGGTTTGATGCCAGGACCTTCGGGAATTCATGCGGCAAACCAGGACCCCAGTTATGGTGAGTAATTTTTCAATAAATTCGAAACCCTCTATTCATGTATAATGCGTACTTCGAAATTGAAACGAATTTTCAACTATGTGCCTCTTATCACCTCGCGTCTGACCGAATCGGAGCCAAAAATCGCGTTTTTTCCCCTTTCTTTTTCAAATCGGTTTAACATCAACATATATCATTTTAACAGGATTTTTTTTCTGCTTTTGATTTTTGTTGGTTTCCTTTTTTTTTTTTTGGTTTGCATTATATTTTCCGTCCGTCTTCTCTTTTACCCGCCCCCGTATATCGTTGCGTTAGATGCGTGGAACTCTCGTACCGCATCTTCGAAGATTCCACTACCAAATTTTGAAAAATGTCGATTCATTTCAGTCGTGCGGTAGCAAATTAATTTATTTTTCTTCTATCAACCGCCTAAACGTAATAAATTAAACTAAATTGGAGAAAAATAGAGATAAGTTATCGTTATTTGCGGAAAAGGTGAGTAGTTACATTGATAGTGACGATTAGTCGATTTGTCGTTAAAATTATCTATGACTGATGTAATTAAGATCGATACGACGTGTTCGACGATGATTGATTCTCGTTCTTCTGTTCATCAATTCATTTACTTTTCCCCCAATCTCTTCACTGTAATTTTAATAATAATGCGATGTTATTACTTGCATAGTTATGCAAAGCCAGACGTACAATTAGCGCCGATTTTAAAGCCCGTACGACAATTTATATCATTAAGTATAACGTGAAAATTATGTTCCGAACGAACGGATAAATTGGTAAATCATTCAAAAGGTCATCGAAGAGAATAAAAAAAAAAATTTATGAGCGAACAAAATACGAAAGAAAACTTCCTCGATCGAGGTGGCAAAATTCTATGTTATTGATAGGAATTCCAGATTTTTTTCTTGACTATAGATTTAATTTTGATTCGTCAAAACTTTTTTAATCGATATTTAAGCCTAACACTCAATTGGCGAAAACGAATTTGATTAAACTTAATAAGTCGATATACATCAATAGAACGATAAATCGTTGAGATTTCTTTTAAAATCAACAAATAAACGGTAAAGAACCAGACAAAAAAACCCAGAACGGATATTTCAAAAAGAAGCAAAAATATGAATGTGAAGTAAATAAAGGAAGATGCCAAAAAAAAAAAAAAACAGACACAAGACTATAACGATGCGAAAGAAATGAGATGAAGAACAAAACTGAGAAAAAAAAACAAAAATCAAAAATAAAGAGGGGTAAAGAAAAAGAGAAAGGGAAGGAAGGGAGGGTACTTTAATAGTGTTTAAGGAAACATGGAGAATTGGCTGAAGAGTGACATTGGCTGGTGGTTCCAGGGCGATGGCAGCCCTCGGGAGGAGACGGTTCAGCCTCGAGTTCTGGATGGCTTCCTGGAACGTCATCGTTGAGGAATGACCTCCCGGGGAGCGGTGCCAGCGCTGGAACCGAACATGGAACCGGAACCGGATCTGGCACCGGGACCACAGCCTCTGTCCAAGCCCCGTACCAAACTGGAACTCACCACGGTAGTTCGACGACGACCCTATCGTCGAGCATCTTGAACCAAAAACAACAGGATCTATCGGCCATACTTCAGCAACACGCCGCTACCACCAGCCAACCGCAACATCACGCGATAAATGCCATAAATTCAGCTTTAAATACAGAACATCTCACTATGATGCATCAAAAACTTCACGACAATTTGCAATCGTTACACCATCATCAAGGGGGTGTTAAAAATGATCAGCTCAATATGATGCTGCAATCTTGTTCGAAGAAAAAAATCGAAGGAATAGCCATGCTACAGCAGGCAGCGGCTGCGACGAGAGACTCTTACCTTGTACAAGGTCATCCGCAGTCGTCCGACAGTCCCAATCAATCCGGGAAACCAAAGTGTCCCGAGTGCGGCAAAATATACTCGAATAATTCAAACCTCAAACAGCATATAGTCAATGTACACACCGTACAGACGGAGTATATATCCTGTCATATATGCAACAAACAATTTAAAACTAAACAGTATCTACAAATTCATTTGTTGTCTATGCACGGTATTAGAAAAAGAAAAAGTTATCCAGTTTATCAAATGCAACCACAAAACTTGTTACAACAAAATCAAATTTCCGGTGGACAACAAAATCAACAACAATACTCGAGATGGGCTGACGATAAACACTGATCATTGTCGAGATCGGGAGATTGGTCTTTATCGGAGCTTCGATGAATCTTTCTATGGGACTAGAATCGTCATTCCTTTTTTATTTAAATAATATTTTTCCAACAATTTTCATTCCCTGTTTTTACTTTTAAAGACTCCAAGTGTTCGGTAACAAGACGAAGAAAAACATTCGCTTAACTATTAAATTAAATAGTGGCTATAAATATACCTACTTCCTAACTATACTTATAGATATTAATACTAAACAAACAAAAAAAAAAATATATATATATATATATTATAGGTATATATGATATACACGATATTAATTGTCAGATTAGTGTAAATATTTTTTTAGCTTAGCAGCTGGATTGCTTGTGTAGATATTTTTATATTAATGGTAAGGCTAGTATTTAAATATCTATTATTTCCATACTCTTCGTATATTAAATCCATATGCACATATTACAATTCGGCAAGAATTTATGAAAACCTACAGAATTTTTGCATTTATATTTTTTCAATGAGAAAAATTTTCAAATGCCACATAATTCCAGTTCAGTCGGAAAACACCCTTCTTTCTTTAACAGCTGACCATAAAACGTAATAAATTGGTTCAATCTAAGCCCATTGAAAATCTAATACCGTCGTAAAGCTTTCTAAAACAACTCAAATCTGGCGATAAATCGGAAATATGATTGCTTTAATTTATATAGGTGACCGTAAAAATCCCATAAACTATTTTCTCGCGTATACCGTCTATAATGTGAGATCCCCACTTGATATCTACCTATCCACCTTATATTACCCCGTTGTGCCACGCAACCATCGTTTATTGCCAAGGGATGACTTACCGCCGAATCTCAGTTTCGAACCCTCCGTTCGCTCCTTCAAAAAAATATTAGCAAAAAAAGAATATCGATAAAGAATGAGAAAAAAACTGGAAAAAATCGATACTCAGGATCACCGGAAAATCGAAAAGCTATTTTTAAGAACGCGGGCGGAATGAGTAACTCTTTTTTAAAATTCAAAAAATAAAGTAAATATTAAAAACGAGAAAAGATTGAGGAGATGTGTTACTGGTAATTATCCCGATGTTTTCCTGGACTCTGAGAAAGCTGTTCCGATAAAATCTAGCCTCTTTTTACTTCATATATATATTGAACGAGAAACCCTCGTCTCTTTTTTTACTCATTTTTTTTTTTTTTTCATTTTATTTTCCCTCCCTTCTTTTCCTCCTCATTTCTACTTCCTAATACTATAGCTAACCACCTTTACAGCGAGCTCCCTTGATGGCCACCCCCGGCCCCTCCTCTGTGCCCTACTCCCACCCTCGACGGGCACAATTAATCCTGCTCCTCCATTACATCGCCTCTATACCTGCCTTTCGGTTGCCCTACAAGGCTACCGGTTGCGAACCAACCCCCTGCAGCACAGAAGCAACCCCGCTTCACCCGACTTTATGTACAAACGTGTGTATATATGTACCTCGTATGTGATGTGCGTGTGAATTTCTATCTCTATACATCCATACCAACGGCCAAAAACTTTGTAAACCCAGTTGCAGGTTCTACGAACCTTAAACCCGCACCTCGCTCACGGAAGAAACCGACCACCCTTCACCCTCCACCCTATACCTACCCTTATCCCACACCTAGTCTCGCTATCGAATTCTTCTTTAATCCGACCTCCTCTTCCGCCTCCTCCTTCTCCTCCTACTTGCTAGGTGCTGACGGACATGCAACGCTTTTTCTCACCCTCAAAACGACCCGTGGAACCACTCGCCGGTGTGAAGAATGACGGGGGATATCGTTGGGGCGCGCGCGCGCGCGCGCGGCACCTTAATCACGAACTTCGCACCTTCATTCATTTTTTAGACACAATTTTTTTTTTTATTTATTTATTTTTTTTGGCTCCGTTTCATCCAACCAGTTCGAAACGATTATAACGCATACCGCGATAATCGTAGAAAGCCGACGTTTTCTGTAATCTTCGGGAAATCGAAACCCAAATTTCGCACGTGAGAACAGAAGAAAAAAAAAAGGGAAGATTCAAGATTTTTTGAAACTTTGCGAGACCAATGGATCAAATGTGTTCTCCTTTTTTTTCGGTTACCTTAATCGTTGCGTATCATGAGCTCGGCTTTACTCCGGTGCTCGCTGGCGCGTCTGTCTCGAAATCCGGGGTGAAGAACGAGAGAGAGAGATAGAGAAACAGGGTTTGGTAGTGTTTGACGGGTTGTGGGGGAGGAGGAGGGGACGGACTGCAACTGTAGGTACATCGTACCTACTCGTATTGATCTCGACGATTCGACAAACAGCGCCCACCACTTCCACTTCCACTTCTACTTCTATTTACCCCTCTCTCTCTCTCTCTCTATCTCTATCTCTTTGCTTCTCTCTCAGACTTTGCTATTGCAATAGTTGCGTAGGTTTCCATACCCTCCCTAATTCTCTCGACATTTTGATTCACATCCGTGATTGATGAGTAGTTGCATCTTATTTCTTCTTCTTTTTCTTTTTCTCAAAAAAATAAACTGGATACATACCTACTATTTATATCGCGTTTAGCAAATACCGATATGCTCATCAGGAGAATAAAAATAGGAAAGAAACAAGCGGAGAAAAGAAAGAAACCTGACCAATGGACCTCTTACCTTGTATTCCTATCGACCCATATATCTACCGACATGATCCGACAAACTCGCCCCCTAAAGCCCACCTTTCCCTTATTTTTTTTCTTCTTTTTTATACCTCATTATTCTCAGACCGCGACTCTTATTTCCTCGTCTCGCAGGATTTTCTACCGGCCTTGACTCCTTCCAAAACTCAAGCCGACGTCGTAATGGAGGTAGTGCGCATTTCATCCGGCGAACCGTTCTTACGCCTTTTTTTTACCCCCTTCTTACTCTCCCTTTCTTGTTTTTTTTTTTTTCTGCTTTCGCAACAGCCTCCATTTTCATCCCCCTTCCCCAGCACTCACCTATACATGGCGAGAGCCGCCCTACCACTACTACAACTTCTTGGGGTCCTCTTCCCGTTCTTCTTCTTATTCTTCTTACTCTTTTTTTTTTTATTCCTCCGTTCCCTTACCACCCCCAGCCTCTTTTGCCCGCGCCCATCCGACGTGCGGGCAACCTCTTTTCCACCCCCCACCCGCTGGAACTCACCGCGGTATATGTGTAGGTGGCTACCTTCTGACCACTCCCTTCGTTCTGGTCTTATTTCGTGCCATCAGCGTAAAAGTCTCTCCCTATACGTGTATACTGCAGAAAGGGAGAAAGAAAGAAGTAAGAGAAAAATAAAAAATGAAAAAGAAGAAGTGAAAAAAAGAAAAAGAAAAGTGTTTGAACCGCCTAAATGCTACCGGAAAAATTCACCCTGTCCTTCCTTTTCTTTTACTTATTTTCTCCTTTCTCTATCTCACTTTCTCTTGCTCTTTATATTCCGTACGGTTTATATACGCTCACTTGGCCTCTGCAGCTATACATATAAGTGTCTACGTATAGGTATATACGTTGTGCCAGTTTTTGGATGTAATCACACAAATGGGCGAAACCGTATCAACCTCAGACCCAACTCTTATCTCATCTTTCGCTTCCACCTTCACGTCATTCAACTAGATTTCCTCTCTTCCTCTTTCATGTTTGCTCGTTTGTTTGTCTGATTTATTTATTTATATATTTCGTCTTTGCGTATCACCCTAGTTTTTTTCTCTCACTTATTTTTTTTTTTCATTAATTTCACATATCACGCTGCGGATGAAATAATTTATTTTTTCTTCGTTAAATCGAGACGACGATCACCGCAAAGATTTTCGCTAGTTTTTTTTTGTCCCTCATTCAAAATTCTATGCGTCCGCAGCGTCTGTATTATTCAAAGTTTTTTTCCCTCACTTTCGCCCCTCAACCCCGTCGTTCATTTTATTTTATTTTTTTCTTTTTCTTTTTCTTTTTCTATTGCCTAACTTTTGAGATAATGCGACGCGCGCTGTATGGGAGAAGTTTGCGTCGGTGCTGCAGGTTTTTCGCTATAACGTTAGAAATTTTTTTTCCCCGATCTTTAGGGGGCAAGTCGAAACGAACACGAGAGTCGCGAGGAGAGAAAAAATATGGACGTACCACGGGTACGTAGATAATGGTGTAGAAATTTGCGTAGGCGGTTTTTCTTGGACGCCGTGCGATGTGTAGACGTGCGTGTGTGTGTGTGTGTGTATGTGTGTGGAATTGTAGTATATTACGCGGTAAATAAGGGCGGTTCGATAAATCGTTGAAAGAATCTTGGTCTTCCTTTCGTCTCTTTCTTTTTTTCTTTCCTTTTTTTTTTTTTCTTTTCTCTTCTCGTTCCCCCGTATTCCCGTATCCCTAAGTTTTACTATACATCTCGCGGATCCTTAAAATTAAACTGCCCAACTTTTACTCCCAGACAACGCGAGGCCGGCGCCAGCAACCCCGTCAGTTGTTGTCAATCTCGAGCTGTACGTATAGGTGTATGGGTGCGCGTATAGGTGGGGGGGGTATATGGTTTAACAGTGTTTGCGTCCATCTCGATTTCCTTTACCGACCAACCGACATTCTAACCAATGCCACAGCAGCGGCAGTAGCATCCCCTAATTCCGGGACTCCCGTATCCCCCGGATTCCGGTCTAATTCAACCCCGAAAAGTTTATTCCCAAACTGGCCAACTGCAGAGTTTCGGAATGGCCGCGGAGAATCGAGAGTCTAGTAGATGATCCTAAGGGGATGGGGTATAGGAAACGTCCCACGGATTTATCCCGTTTCAACGACTAATTATCTGCTTTCAACATTATCCCGCATTATCTATTTATCCCGCACAGTATTCGGGACACTTTTCTATCTTCGAGATGACAAAATTGACTCCCATTTCTATCTTCTATCTCATCGGATGGTTGTTTTTTCTAAAAATAATAGGAAATTCCACTGGCACTGTTATTATTTATTTTATTTTTTTCATTATTCGACGGGGGAGTCTGATTTTTCGATAAAAATGAAGCGGAGAGTTTAGTTCGATGGACGGTGAGATAAGAAATCGGATTTCCTGGTCGCGGAGGTTTGAGAAAAAAAAATAGAAAAAAAAAAAAAAAACTAATAATGAAAAAGGAAGAAGTCCTTGAGAGCCGGTATTACGTTCGCCGTTCTCGTCCTCGTATTCGTCGTTGACTCGGTTCTATTTCACTGGATTTTCTTCGGGGCATCTATACGGGAAGGCAGGTCCTTTCCTCCCCCTTTCGCAGGTTCCTTCATGGACGTAGTGGAAGAGAAGGAGGGCGTTTTTTCGGTATATAGATACATTGTGTATATATCTAGGTACGTAGCGGTGGCTAACTTTCGATTACATTTACGTTTGTAGATTAGGGGCCATCTATCACTCAGATTCGATCGAGATAGCCCCGGTTTTCGTTCGGTCTACTCCAGATGGTTATCCAAGTCTCGGTATATAGCCGCCCGAACCACCCTCGACCTTCTTTACCTCCCTTTTCCCCGCTTCCTTACGTTTTCCCTTTCTCTTTCACCCCTCGCTGTTTTCTTTGCTCCCGTCGCGCTTACCTCGAAACTCGCTCTGGTCATTTTTTTCAGTTTCAACATTTATTCCAATTTTATTTTTCGCATCGTTCTGCGACGATTACGTGCAATACCTACTCACTTCCGGTATACAATACCGTTTTACAGCAGGTAGATAAAAAAAATTGGATTACGTATATATCGGAAATAATGAAAAGAAAAAATAATACGGAACGGAGAAGCACAGCTGCAAAAATTTGACCACCGCTGCGCTGACATGTCTGCAATAACCTTCGGGACACGCGAGAGATAAACGAGGGAAGCAGAAAAAGAAATAGAAGGAAAAAGAAAAAGAGAGAAAAAAGAAAAAAATGAAATAAAAGAAAAAGAAAGACGTACACCGAACCATCTTTTGTATTAGGGTGTGCAGCAGCGACCGACGTCTTCTCCTTACCCTCCTGAACTCGCGCGAGTTCGTGAGTTTCGTGCGTGCGTGCGTTACTCAAACGAAAAACACGGTGACCGGGTGTGCGCGATGCAGAGTTTCCTCTCTCTCTCCCTCCCTCTGCCTCTCCCCTTCGGTTCTTTTTCTCTCGCGGAAGGGGATGGAAGGAAAAGAGAAGAAGGTGGATGAAAATAAAAAATTAGAACTGTGGGGAAAAAGGAGGAAACAGCATGCGAACGTCTTCATACTTTTTTCCTGCGGTCCGATTTCGGATATAGGTATCGAATATTATTCCACCTTTTTCTTTTACCTCCTCTTTCCATCTCGCTGCATATTTTATTTCTACTTCCTCGCAGTTTGCCGTATCATTACGTACGTAAGTAGGTGGAGTGTATGGGACATTTTCGCACCGACTCGCCTAGTCTTTGTTCCGGTAAAAAAAAAATAAAAAATTCCCGATTTCACGTTATACGTACCCATATAGATCGAGGTAGTTTTTCTTTTACACCGGACCAGGTCTCTCTGCAGGGTCCATTTCGCCTGGAAATTTTTACCTCTCCTCACTCTACTACCGTACAGTGGGACGCGACGACGACTCCCAAAGTCGAGTCGTCAAATATTTAACGAGCCAACCTTTGGCGTGAGGTTTTTTGCTCGTTCAATTTCTTTTTTTTCTTTTATTTTATGTCTTTCACCATGGCGCCGACACGTTCGCCGCGAGGTGGTGCAGTGGTAGCCCGCGTTCTCATTACTTTTTTTTGGTTTTTGTCCTTAAACTGAGAAAAAAAAAAAAAAAAAAAAAAACGGTAATTTTTTTGTTTGTTTTTCATTCTCTCGTTACTCCCGTTAATTTTATTTACGGTGTATTTTTTTAATAACGGGAAGATATTTCGTTACGTATTTTTATGGGAATTTGGAATCTAGAAAAAAGAAAACGGAGTAATCTTTATTTTTATAAAAACTTTTTTTCAACGGCGTTTGCAAGGCTGAAAAGTGGGGGGAGGTTCAGTCGTTTTCCCGTCCGATTATCCCCTGACATTTGAGAGTAATGGTACCGGATCAGAGGCGAATTACAATTGTCATTTGTCCAGGAAAGTAATATAGCCTAGAGAATCGCCCTGTTTCTAGAGGGATAGGAATATAAGGGAGGAGAATCTCGGGAGGGGCTAGACCCGTCGAATCGCTATACCTATACCCACGCGCACTGTACAAAGAAAGAAAAGAGAGAGAGAAAATCTAAAGGGATATTAGGGAAGCCAAGAAGAAAGTGTACGGGGCGCGGGAAAGGAGCAAGGAGGAAAAAGGAGGAAAAAGAGGAAAAAGAATAAAAGATGGAGGGAGGATTAAGGATAGTTCGCCAGGACACACGCGTGTGTCGTACGGGTCCTTAACCCTCGAGGCGTTTCTTATCACGTGACCTCTCCGTATATACGGTCTTATCCTCGCGTTACACTTTTACCATATTCTGTCCTTTTATTCTTCTCCGAAAAATTTTCATTCTAATTTTTCCTCGTTTTTTTTCCTCTTTCTTTATTCGTACAAAATTTCTATCCCCAACGCGACTGTTGTACATTCTCCTTCGTGCGTCTAACTTTTTTTACAACCGTAATTGTGATTATGAAATAGTTGGCGCATTTGTTCGAATATAATTCGAACCCCTTCGAATTTGAAAATATAAATCTCTCGCTTTCTCCCCCTTCTATGAAACTAACTCCACCCCTATCTCTACGGGGGTCGTCTATACCTAAATAAGGAAAAAACGTTACGCTGCGCAGATTATTCTTCCTTTCATTCCGTGTATAGGTGTACGTATAAGTACGTACGTGTACGTGCGTGTACAAGGGTTGTTTTCGAACAGTTTGAAATTTAGTCGGATATCGATTTCATCCTTGCTCATTCGCTATAATACAGCGATGTCTTCCGGGTCTACGAGTTAGTTTTATCCCACGATAATCGTTTTCTCTTACTTCGAACAACTAAAAGCGCAGAAGAGAAGAAAAAAAAAATTAGATGAGAGAAAAGAAAAAAAAACAATTTCCTCAATGATCGTAATATTTGAAAGTAATTCGTAAAGTTTTTTCTTCTTTCTTTTTTTCTTCTCTCTTCCTCTGGTCCGTTACGTTACATCGCATCGAATACCCGCAGAAATCTTCATCGAAATGAGAATAAAATATACATATATATTTATACAGTAATAATGAAGAACATTCGAGATTTTTATGTGTACGAGAACAAGCTCTCTACCGTAGGGAGCAACGCAGCTATTCCGGAAAACTTCCGAAAGATCCATATAGCCGTTCCGGGTTTGTTTAATGGCACTTCGCTCTAAGCCCTATCAAAAAAGACACCCCCTATCGTCCCCCTTCTGCTGGAATTTCACGACTCCACTAAGATCTTCACTTTCTTCTTCTTCATTTTTTTTTTTTTTTTCTCTCTATCACCTCTTCCGTTTTCTTTCCGTCGATTTTGGTTTCTCTCATTCTCGTCCGCATCGATTTCTCCACATATAGGGACATCCGTCGGTTTATTTTTTTTTCTTTCCTCAGCATCAGGTGACGTGTGATGGAATTAAATCATTCAATAGTTGCGGGCGGAATTCCTTTCTTTTTTTTGTACCTCTAATTTCATTTTTATTGGCTTCGAAAGTTTCGTACAAAATTCCTCCTCCGGTTTTCGTTTTCTTTTTTTTTCACTCCCCCCTCCCCCCCCCGTTGTTATTTATGTATTTTATTTATTTTTTCTCTCTTCGGAGGGATTATATAATAGCAAGGATACTGCTTATGGGTATTATTCGACCTGAAAACTTGAAGGAAAGGTTTCGCGGTCCATTCTCTCCGCGTAAAAGCTTCTAACCTTTTTATATATCATTCGGTTGTCCCGCGGGATATGGCGACGCGGTCCAACTGACGTGTTTTGATCTTTCACTTTTCTTAGCAACGCTTCTTAGTCTTGTCTCTGCGACGAGTCCCACATATCCAATTTTTTTCTTCTTTTACTTCCATTTTTTTTTTTTTTTTTTTTTTTTTTCTTTCTGGTCCCTCCTTCGTTATACTCATATCACTTTCCGTCACTTGTTGTATCTTAACTTTTACTATCGATGGTTTTTTTTTTTTCTTTTTCATTCATCGCGATATTTTCGGAATACCATATCGTTCGAAATTTCAGCGATGAAAAGATAACGCGGAAGCGGGACGTAAATTCTTATATTTATATGCGGAGGATTGCCCCTCCTTGTAAAATCTTGTGCAAGAATAACGCTCGTCAATCTCGCTTAAGATTGAACCACGTCGTTCTTTCTGCTCTGCAATTTCACGTGTCGCATACTTTTCCTGTTTTCTCAGTTCTCCTTCTCTTTTTCCATGTTCGCTCGTTTTGTTTTCTTCGTTTTCCGTGGCACTTCTCGTTTTTGAGGCGGTACAGATATTGCGAAAACTGGATAACGGACGGTATTTCGATCGGTGGATTCGACCAGGTCGGGTTTTGCGGGGGGTGAGGTGGATTTTTTTCGAGGGTGATAGGAGGGTGAGTAAAACGGGGACGAATAAGGCGTAAACCGGAGTCTCTTCTCGGGAGTCCTGCAACGGCGAGGAAAGTAAGAGCGAGAGAAAAGAGAGAGAAAGCTTCCAGCGTTCCCGCAAGCTTCCTCTGAGGGTCTCGGGATCGATGCCCGTGCAATTCCCCGCACATGTCCGCATTGATCTGCCCTCACTTGCCCCCGGCGTTTCACTCCTACCCCCCTTTACTACCTCCCCCCCCCTAACCCGAAAACACCCACATTCTCCCTAGGATACCGTACCCTCCTTCCTCCCCCGCTTCCCCCTCGACGCAACACTCTTTCCTCTCTCTCCTTCTTTCTCCTACGGGTTTTCCTCATTTCTCTTCCGTACCTTTCTCGTCTTTCTCCGTTACTCCTGTTATTGCTGGTGGCGGTGGTGGTGCTGCTGCTGCGCTGCTGCTCGCCCCTCAAGTCATTCCGACTACGTCAATTCACCCTCTATTTTTTTCTAACGCGAACAGGGCCCACGCCACTCGCGGCTCTTATAAATCTCAACAGTCGATTCGTGCGAGCAGAAACTCGCCTTTTTCTCCTTCTCTCTTTCCCATGTCCTTCCGTCTTCACTTTTCCTTTCGTTTCGTATCCTGTACTTTATTTCATTTATTTTATTTTCTTTTACATTCTTACTCCCGCTCCATTCACCGTATACACTTTCTAACGTTTTTCGTTGGTGCCCGAAAGCCGTTGGCAAACACTGGGAGAAACATGCTTTTTCAATTCAAGGAATACAAGTATCGTCACTCCGAAAGCGTTACCGACACACGCGTGGATCGGTGTACGTACACCATTTTCTATAGTTCCTTCAAAAATCCCATGTAGGTGTACGTTCATCGCGTACGTACGTATGTGCGCAGCTTTTTATACAAGAGGGAGGAAAAAAACACGTATCTTATGTTTCGTTGAAACGTCGTTTATTTTATTCTTACATTTTTCAATCCGTCCGAATCGTTTTTTTTTCTCTCTCTCTCTCTTCAATTTCGTTCGTTTTTTTTCTCGCCTTTTTTCTCTCACCGCTTCCTTTTATCATCCCGAGACTCGCAAGCTCGACCGATAAAGCGCGAGTTTTTCCGTAATACGACGATAGCAAATGAGGGAACTACCTTTATGATTAGTACCGCAGGGAATTTAAAAGACTTCCCGCGGGACTCGATTCTTCTTCGGTTCGATACCTTTCCCCCCGTATACGGACGAACATATTTGGAAGAATTTTATACTTCGTTAGCGATTCCGCGGAGCTTATTCAAAGACACGTGACACGATTATTTTCAACTTCGATTCGGTTCAACGGTATATTATTTACATATTTTTATGTTCACCCAGCGATCGAAGGGAAACTGTGAACTTGAATCGATCCACTTAAACCCTTTTCGCGCGAACCCCCCTCGATTTCGATGATGCGAAAAGATTTCAAAATTGTTGCGGAAAATAACGTAACGAATACGTACGTGAAATCGCCGTATATGACAAGTATACGAGGTATATACATACGCGAGGAATAGAAGATAACGTGGAGTAAAAGAAGGAAATAGTTGTATAAAAAGTAGGGAGTGGGGTTCTCTTCTTTTTTCCGCATTTACGTTTTCCCTTCTCTTATTTTCCTTCTTTCCTTCTTTCTTTTCGCTTTTTTTTCTCCTTACTCCTACGTCGGGCGCAATTCCATCTACGATTCTTTTCTATTTCGGGACAATATGCTAGGAACACGCGGCGATATCAGATTGGAATCAAGTATGCCTGGTGAATAGGATATGGACCCATGTACGATCTTGGTATATATAAATACGTACGTGTATCTATAAGCGTACATACGCTATACACATAGTTTATATGTTTATATGTATATACACAATACCATATACTTTAATATAGGGCGTCTCGCCCGAAATCTATCCGACGGGAGAAGAATTCTTTACCACTTTTCCACGACCGACGCGTACATGCGACCGAAGAAAGTAGATGAAAAAAAAACGAGAACGAAACGATAGGGGGGAAAAAAATCAAAAAACAATAGAAATAAAAGAAAAATTTCACCCTTCGATTCTGGACGGGGATTACGTTAGAGATATTCAAATCCGAGTCTGAAATTTTTTTTTCTGTAATTTGAAATATTCAAACTCGAGAAGCTTTTTTTCTTTACATCTTGTCTTATTTTTTGTTTTGTTATTTTATTTTTTTTTTTCTTCTGTTCTACAATTTCATTTATTACAGGCGTTCGTATAAGGTACATAACTTGAGTATATACGTAAAACTATGTAGCATATATGGGCACTATTGTGTACGTATATAGGAATAAAAAGACTGCAGGGATCCCGTAGGGAAAGAAGGGCACTCGGGAATATTTAGACCGGATGGGGCAGACTTGACAGACGTTTTAAATTGCTATTGTAAGTTGCGGATATTGGACGTTTGCGCGCAGACACATCAAGATTTCCTTGGGAAAAAAGGAAAAAAAAAAAAACACGAAAAACGAGAAAAACGAGAAAAGAAAAATAGAAGATGATAAAAGAGAAAAAGCTCTACGCGTCTCTCGACGAACCGACCTCGACTTGCAATTTACGTATATAGTGAAGAATTGAAATCTTTTTTTTTTCGTAAATTTGACTTCATTTTCCTATTTTCAAAAACCAAAGAATGACGGCTATGTTACACACCGCGGGTCATATTTTGACGATATAAGGTTCGAAGGACTAATCAGTCGTCAAGTTTTAAGAAATCTCTCCTCCTTTAAATTCTTAACTATGAGTGCGAGGGGGTGGTTGAGGGGGGGATGGGGGGGAGATTAGAGGGTTAAATTCTACCCACCCACCTATATCCGTACAGGAGTAAAAAGCAATACGTCGAAAGCCCAAGGGTAGGTTGGGGGGAGGTAGGCAAGCACTCTAATGGACCGCCACAATCATCATGGTTGCTTGCTACGAGATTCTCGTTTTCTCTCTCCCTCGGTCCTTCTCTTTCTCGAACTTTCTTTCTCTACTTCCCCTCACTTTACCCTTCCACCTTTTCTCATCCACCTCAAGCTCCGAGATCCCGTGGCCTCCAGTTCCATTCAATCAAGTTGAGGCTGTGAGGAGGTACTCGAGAATCGAGATCCGCTTCTCCCTTTTTTTCTTTCACCTTCTCCTTTTTCTTCAATTTTTTCATTCTTCTCTGCCTCTCTCTCTCTCTCTCTCTCTGTCTCTCGAACCTCGACAAACCGCGACTAGCTAAAATTTCTTCGGGCGATAAAAACGCTCCAAAAAATTTACCAAAAAAAGCTCAAAAATTCATCGAAATTTTTCTTTGTCTCTTCTAATTTTCCTCTTCCGCTAAAGATATGTCCAGTTTTCAAGATAAATCGTCCAATTCCATCGATTGATTTGTGTTTCAACTTCGAACTTGAAATATTAAAACTTTCGAAATATACGTACCGCAATAGAAATAAATAAAATGAGAAAATAAAACGTTGAGACGGTAGGGAGGACGTAAAATTTTTCCTTTTTTTTTTTTTTCTTCTTTTCATTCCGTTCGTCTTTCCTACATACGTACTATTCTAGTGTAATCCCACATATGTACCTATAACAAGTATAAACTTTGGCAGTTTGTCGATGGGTTACACAATCAAAATTCAGCCCTGTTCATTTTATCAGTCGTTTCGCAGTGGGATGAAGCTAACTTTTCTGTATTCGTAAGGCCTTTCGTTATATCAAGCTCTATACCGAACGTGTAACACCCCGAACCCCACTTTCAACCCTCCCCCCCCCTCCTCCCCTCCCAACTTCAACCCCTCAAACTCTCTGACTCGGACGAGACGCACAATACTTTACTGCATTTTTACGAGCAGGTTTTACGCTTTGCCTTTTACTGCTTGCGAGTTTTCGCTCTCATTTTTTTCTTTTTCTCCTTTTTCCTCTTCTTCTCTTTCACTACTTTTCCTCACTCGCCTTTCCTCCCGCTCGAACCACCCCTTTCTCTCCTTCTTCATTCCCACCCTCCCGCCCCCCTCTTCCAACCTACTTTGCAGCTCTCGCTCATTCTTCTTCTTACATATCTTATTTTTATCTGAGTTTACTCTTTTTTTTTTTTTTCAAAACAAAATGTCGCATCTTGTTTCATCCCCACATACGTATGTTCCATGTATAGGTTTTTTTGAGTCGAAATTTTCCGACGCTGGTATTATTGTATGTAATAATTATCTTATTTCAATTATATCGGTGTGCGATGATAAATTTGAACTTTGTAAAGATTTTGATGATAATTTTTTTTTTTTTTTTTGTCACTTTTGCGGTAAGAGGAGATATGGATATATAGTCGCGATTCCGGTGAGAGTTGCAAGGAGGGGGTGACTTGGCGGGAGGATATTCTTCCTCATAGGTTTAGGTCTTCGGGTGATTCGAGTCCGGCTGAAACATATATCAGGTCGGTATAGGGTGGTGGTTCAGTTCCAACTACACGGACGAGTAATTCTAATAGATTGGTTCAATGTTTGCCATCTCCCATAAATCAGTACTCCCAAGCCTTCCTCCTATCCACCTGATCCAATGAATGGTCTGCCCTCGCGCCGATTCCACCGATGCTGCTGCCGCTGCGGTTGCCATGCTTCGAAAAAAAGGAAAATTTCCAACCCCCGCAAACATCCCTTTCTCGGTTTTGTTTTTCTCTTCGTTGAAAAAGTCACGCCGAAATTCTGACCGGTTTCCGCTCGAAAATGTAAGAAAATAGATTAAAAATGGAATAAAAATGAAGGGGTGATACAGTTTTTCTCACGAGGTCGGAATATTCTCGCAAAGTCGTAGCGTCGGAATGTAGAAAAGTGACGATGGAGATCAGTCGATGCGGGGAATATTCGAACGTTAGTAATTATTTCGATTGTATTTAGAGAGATCGGTTGGCAGAGATAGTTGCAATAGGGAAGTTTGGATCAATACCAGCTTCTTACGTAGTAGACCACTCGTTGCCTCTCTCCGTCCTTGTCTTTTGCGCACCCTCGACACCAGCAGCCCCCACCCCCGCCTCTGCCTATCCGAATGTGCTTTCGGGGTGTGAGTGAAGTTGTAGGTAGTTGAGGGGCCCAGGAACAGAGTTCCTACGCTTAGAGGCGTTCCTCTTCCTCCTCTTCCTCCTCTTTCTCTTCCTCTTCCTCTTCTCTCTTCTCTTTCTCCGATCCCCTCCTACTGCCGAAAGGAGGCTAGCGAATCGATACCGGCTTACCTACTAGGTGCCGCAAACCCTCCTGGGCAACTTCTTCCTCTTCCTTATTCCCTCCTGCCCTTTTTTTTTTCTCTCATTTTTTCTTCCCTTTTTCTCTTTTTTTTTTCTGCCCATTTTATCCCTTCAATCGACCAAAATCCTACAACGTCCACTGCGGTACTACCCTGCGAGCCGGGAGGGGATAGGAGGGGGAAATTTAAAAAGAATTAAAAGAAAATCCTGATGACGGTCAAACTTTATTCCTCACGATGTTAAACGCGAAATCAATAACAGCGATAAGAATCGAAAATTGTAATTCTGTTCGTTGAGAAAATTTACACATATGAGTATATAACATGATCTACTGTATTATTTTTTACAGCTGTAAATTGAATAGTAGCAAGATTTTAAATCGACAAATTATTTATTGACATATAGCGACGAATTTTACCGAAGATAATCTTATTATATACATACATACCTATATAAAATAATATAATATAGAAAAATTAAAGTTCCTTTTTTTCTTTGAAAATTTTACCGATGATTAATTTAATCTCGGTACAATTTAATTATAATGCAAAACCAAATGAACAAAAAAAAAAGAAGTAA
Source organism: Athalia rosae (assembly GCF_917208135.1). Lineage (NCBI taxonomy): Eukaryota > Metazoa > Arthropoda > Insecta > Hymenoptera > Athaliidae > Athalia > Athalia rosae. The sequence continues at coordinate 7,733,207 of NC_064028.1, forward strand.
AATAAAAAGAAAGAAGAACCATTCTATCCTACAACTGGGCATGGCCTGTATAAAAGAGCGAAGAGATGAAAATGAAATAAGAGAGAAACAAAAAAAAAAAAAAAAAATATCGAAGATTGTGAAGTTGATTGCATGCGCGTAAAATCAATTGAAATATCAGGGGGGGAAATAAAAAGAAATATATTTCATTGCGGTGGTAAATCGAAGGAGTAAATGACGAGCGTCTGCAATAAATGAAAAAAAAAGAAAGGACGGAAAAAGATGAAATAAAACAAATAAAATAATCGATGAATAAAAATGAAATAGAAGAGCAAAAATTGAAAAATTGAAGTAGAAAAATGAAATATAACGATTGATGATTGAGTGATTGGTGTTTCGTGAGGGGGAGTGAAAGAGAGAGAAAATAAAGAAAGTAAGAAAGAAAACCAAAAAAAAAAAAAAAAAATTCCACTGACGGGCACACGTGTTCCGGTTGTAGGATCGGTGGTAACCAAGAAGGAAGGGGCATCTACTATCCTTGGCAACGAGTCACAGGCAGTGGAGAATTTTGCAAGACTGTACAACGCCCTTCATCAGGACGACACTCGACCGTTGTGCCGTTACTGCGGTAGAAGCTATTCATCGCCGAGCAACTTAAGGCAGCACGTCAAAAACGTACACTCTAATTGGCCACCGCCGGATACGTGGCCCCAGTGTAACGTTTGCGGAAAAAGATGCAAGACTAAACATTATCTTATCAATCATCAACTCCAAGCACACGGGATACATCAAAGATCGAATATAAATAATAGCGGAGGTAGCGGTGCGAGCGGCGGTAACCTAAACAACCTACAAAATTAATCATCCTCGTTAGCCCCGCTGTACACCGGTTTAGAACAAAAGGAAAGAAAAGAGGAAAGTAAAATCAAAAGAAAAAATTAATAAGATAAAATCATATTTATAGCGTTAACGTAAGATTTAGAAGAGAAATTTTCAAAACGATCAAGACTATATATCCGAAATCCGATTGATTCGTATTTTTTGCGAAAATCCTCTGTTTTCAGACACTCGAGTGAAACGAGAAAATCTTTTCCTTGTTAAGTCCGGAGAACAAAATCCCGGCGTAAATTGAGTACATCATATACAAGTTTGCAAGGAGGTAGCGACAAGATGAGGCGTTTTTTGAATTGAGGGAGAATTATTTTGCCTCTGTACCCCCCTTCCCCCGAATTCTATACATTTTATAACAGGGCCAAGTTTGGGTGTGGGTAGGGAGGGAGGGAGGGAGGAAGGGGGTGCACGAGAAATATAATATACGGTATGCGGAAAACTTGGTTTTCGGCGCAACCGAGGGGAGGGGGGGTAAAACGTGTTTTAGAATTTATTGTAAGTTGAATAATTTAATGGCAAAATATAGGCAACAACACCGAGAAAGAAAAACTTTTTCAACCAACATCTCCCCCGAACCTCCGAACCCCCCAACAAAAATGATCGATAAAAAGAAGTTTTAATACCATAGAACTGTACAGAGAAAAAAAGGGGAAATCAAACGAAATGAGAAAAAGATTGAAATGACGATGCACGTATATAAATAACGAAAAAAAAGTCTCTTGATGTTGCGCAATTGATCCGACGATATTTTTTTCGTTGAGCATAATATCTGTTAAAACGAGTAAAACCCAAAAAAAGAAAAAAAAAAAGACTCGAAACAGTCGCGATGACATACCGTATTAATATTCAATATTGCGATGTAATTAAAAAAAAAAATGAGCAAACGATGTGTGTGAAATTGGAGTGAGAAAAGAAAAAAATCAAGTGGATATTGATTTATCAAAATGGGAAATAAATGATTAATGATGATGATGATGATGATGATGATGATGATGATGATGATGATGATGATGATGATGATGTTGGGAGGAATTTGTGGTGTTGAATTCCCACGGTGGCGGTGGTCGCGGTGGTAACCTTGGTTCGGTGGTGGTTCCAGATACCGCGGATTTCGATGAAGGAGTGAACGGGCTTTACCACCACCGCCACCCGAGCCATCGTCGTCAATCGCCGAAGGGTGCGGGGGCGACGACAACGTCGACAACAACGTTTGTACCGCATGCGGGAACCTCGTCATCCGCGGCAGCTAGAAGACAGACGATGTTAACTTCGACACAGCGGGATTGCAACCTCAGGCAACAAAGGACGCTGCACGAACATCAACGACAACACGGTTATCGTTGCCCGTTATGTTCGCGCACATTGTTGGACATTAGCACTATGCGAGCTCATCTGGAGCATCATTATCCGAGAGACTCGCCCACCTGCCCCGTAACGTCGTGCGCAAAAACATTCTCACATCCGAACAGCGTTAGAAATCACATGCGAATGAAACACCCCGTGCAATGGGATCAGATAAAGACACTCCGATGGGCCTACGTTTGAAACGATAGCGCTCCAATTCTAGGCTTTTCAAATTCAACTTCCGATTTCCAACGCCCTTCATCTCCCCCTCTATTCCCTGTTCCAAACTGCTTCCGTTATCCGGTCGTTCGGTGGCAAACATCCCGAAAGAAGAGTAAAAGCGAGAAGAAAAGACAAATTAACGAACGTGCACGCAAAATTCATCAATTATTATCAATAACCCGACAAATGTATAAATTAATTATCCGAGGCTATGTAATCCTTTTCATTTTCTCACTCTCGTCTTGGTTTTCGTTCAGGTTCAGTGCGTAAACGATTGTTTTTGAGAAAAAAAGAAAATTGTGTAATCGATAAAATGATGTTCCTCTAAGCTGATTTAAGCCAGCCTTAAGTTAATAAATTTTATATATAGTTACCTATGCGTAATAAATGATCGTGAAAAAAATTAAAATGATAATAATAATAACAACAACAACAACAATAATTATAATAATAATGATAGTTGCGTTAGTGAGAAAGGTGGAATGCCGCTGGGTGAATTCACTGCGGGCGGGGTAGGCTTCATATTTCCGTGATTTTTAATTGCATTCAAGAATAGCAAAAGATATAAAATGAAAACTCGCAATTGAAAAGAAATACGAGAGATAATAATTGCAGACACCGAAGAAGCTCAAGAGTGAAAATCGAATTTTGATTCTTGAATATTTACAACATTCATAGTCCTCGGTGTTATTTTTCTACAGTCCTTGTAACCACCCCTGAAATCAAAACCTGATCACCTCTTGTATCGTTACTAAATATTTAATTTGTTGTCATTGTTATTATTGTTGATAATGTTGTTTTTTTTACGTATAATATAAATATAGAGTCGTAATCACATTTTACAGTAGTGTCCTTGAGTATGAAAATATTATATATTATATATTATATATATAAATGCGAGTGATGATGTATAGAGTATTGTACTATTTTAGATAGTTGACTATATAACATAATCAAATAAAGTATACTATTTAAGTAATGCTTTGTATAATAAAATATATTCAATGAAATTAAAGATCTAATTATTTTTATCAAGCTATGTCGATATAACTTGACCAATAAAACTGTAACATAACTCGGTGGGTAAGCACCTTGGCTGGAGAAGCCTCATGGGAAAACACTGAACAAGATTTTGGAAAACGTTTACGACGTCGATGATGAAATCCTGAAATGTCTTTTTCTCTCTTTCTCTCTCACTCTCTTTTGTACGTACAAATGGATGGTCGAAAGGAGCACACGCGTTAGCGATTAGATTAAAAATGATCGAACTCTGGTTTGAATAATTGATTTATTCGGACGTCGTTTATTTTTCTAATTACAGTTGCCCGTCGAGGATTGGACATGATGCGAGTTCGCGCGACGGATCCACGTCCCTGTCCAAAATGTGGGAAGATATATCGTTCGGCTCACACATTGCGTACGCATCTGGAGGACAAGCACACGATTTGCCCGGGTTACAGATGCGTGTTGTGCGGTACGGTGGCGAAATCAAGAAATTCACTCCACTCTCACATGTCTCGTCAACATCGAGGTATAAGTACTAAAGATCTGCCGGTCCTCCCCATGCCGAGTCCCTTCGATCCCGAATTAGCATCGAGGCTCCTCGCCAAGGCCGGTGTCAAAGTATCACCCGCTGAATTGAGAGCGAGGGCGAGTCCCACCGGTCCAAGACGCGGCGACATGAGACTCGAGCTGCCGAGAGGTGCTCCTTCGGAGACCGGAAGTTCCGTCTGCGGCGGCGACGATCCCGAAGATTTGACGCTACCCTTGAGTCTACGTTACGGTTCGCCGACGCCGAATAACAACACGGTTATAACGAAGGTAACTAAAACGCCGACGGCCATTGCCGCTAAATCATTAGACACCATGCATATATCGCGTGAGCCGAACACCGCTCCTCTTCATCCACCGGGACACCCAGGACCCGGACATCACAACAGTGCAACCGGTTCGGCGATCCTCGATACCTATTTACAATTTATCGCCGAAAATTCTGTGCTAACGATGGGCCTGAGTCCGGAACAGACGGCGGCGGTCGCTGCCGCTCACGCTGCTAAAATGGCGCATATAAGCGCCATGGACAAAATGGGCGGTCGTGGAATAGAAGATTATCCGATGATCGGCAGAGACGAGGGTAGGGGGCCGGGGGTTGTTCACGAAGACAGACCGGAACATCATCAGGGTCACACGGCCATGGACGAAGCAGATTCGTCCGGGGGCGAAGACGACGATTTCAGTGAAAATGACGAACCGGAAGTTGTAAAAGCTGAATGAGGGATCAGTATGTAAAAGAAATTGACAAAAATCACAGTTTTGTTTTTGTTTTTATTTTTTATTTTATTAATTTTTTTCTTTCTAAATTAATTATTAATATTATCTATTATTACGCGAACACAAATTTACGCAACGATAGGAGGGGCGGTTCCAATCCGCAGTTATTAATTATTAGGAAGGTGAAAATAATCATCGAATATTCTATCGTCATTATTACCTTTAATATCATCGTTATTATTATCGATCATTTTTTTTTTTTTTCCATCATTACCTTTTCATTTTTCTTCTGTTTTTTTCGTTCATTTTTCTCGGACAATTATTATGTTTTTCACCCCTCCATCCCCCACCCGATGATAAACGAAGACAAAATGAAATGAAAAAGAAAGGAAAAGTAAGAAAAAACGAAGAGAGAAGAGAAAAGAAAAATGTGTAAATCTTTGTGTAACTCTACGATCCACAAAAATCGCCCGACGCATTATATATTGTGGTAGAGTGAAAAGAGAGAAAAATCTATCTATATATATATATATATATACATATGTATACCCTATAATTATTAAGGAGAAGGAAAAAGATACGATCTTGAAGATGGTATGCTAAAAAAGAAATAAAAAATTGATAACGGTATGTAAGATATTTAATAAGAAAGACGAGTTAAAATTGAAACGTTTAACGCCTCGCACCACGTTTATAATGCCGAATGGAAAACAAAATGAAAAGGGTAAAATAAAAAAAGTGAACAGGAAAAAATCCAGACGAAATAAAAGGTCGGTGGATTTTGGTTCGGTTTTGCCAAATATCCATTTTTGTCGAAATGCGAGTCCCCACAGTATACGATAATACGATACGACAAGGAATAATAATAATGTAAAATAATTATACAGCGAGACGTATGCAGAAGCAACCCCAATACCTCATATAAAAGAAAGAAGCAAAAAACATTCAATCGCAAAGCTATGTAATCTAAAGTAACGAATGAAAAAAAGGATAACAATGAATCCGAATCATTTTCTTTCCTTTTTTTCGAAAGTTAGAAAAAAGAAAGAAATCTTGCCACACCGTATAAGTTTTTAGGTGGTTTATAAATATTAGACGCGTTGAAGCTGATTGGAAAAAAAACGAAAAATACACAACATACGTGATGATATTTCTATACACATTGCATTGGTATAGAAAATTTACATATATTAAACGTTAAAAATGAAAATGAAAAAGGAGAAAAAAAAAAATTGTGACAAAATTTAGTTTTTATTGATTTATCTTTGTTTCTTATTTTTTTTTCTTACTTTTTTTTTGGTTATCGAGAACAGAAGACAGTTAAAAGAGAGAAACTTACACTACTAAGTACATGCATATACATACATAATGAAAGAAACAAAATAAAGAACATAAAATAGAGAAAACTAAAAAGTAAAGAAATGAAACTATATACTATAATAATATAGAAAGTCCATCCACTACCTCAGATGAATTCTATTTTTCGAATTTTAAAGTGACTAATAACTAAAGAAGAAGAAAAAATACTACTACTGATACTACTACTTCTACTGCTACGACTAATAATAGTAATAATAATAATAACAACAACAACAACAATAATATTAATATTAACAATAGTAATATGATAATAATAGTAATAATAGTAATAACAGTAACAATAGTGATAGTAATAAGAAGATAAAGATGAAAAAAAAAGAAAACGAAGAAGCTCCGCTTGCGATTTTCAACTGGAATCGCGGGCCACAATATTATATTCCATCCGTCTACCTCAGTGCGCATAAACAATAGAATTAGATGAAAAAGAAAAAAAAAAAAAATGGGAACGAAAAAGAAAATGAATAATAATGATATTCAAGTATAAAAAAAGGTTATTATTTTAATAGTACATATAGACATACATACCTATACATAGAAAATTACATGTGCAGTGCATATAGGATTCCATGTAGGATGCCGTGTGAATAACATGACGAAATAATAATGAAACTAGACAATTGGAGATTTTTTATATCCAATCCAACTATTGCAGATTATCATAACTGTTTTGTAGAACAATCAATGATTCAATGGCGGATTTAATTCGCTGTAATCGATGTACTTCATATATCGTCTTCGCTGCGGGTTTGTAAATAATGATAGAAAAAAGAAAGTAAAGAAAAAAAGAACAATTATTGATTTTTGAAAAACATAACGAAAAACACTCACTGCAGACCAACTCAACGTACATTACGATATACATATTAGACCTGTACACTCCACATACCGTGTGAAAAAGCAAACATAAGTAATTTTCTTTTTTAATCCATTCTTCCAATAATTGTTTCATCTCTCTTCGGTTTACGCTCTATTGAACCAATCTTTTTAATTCAATTTTGTTTATTGTTAGTATCGTTATCATAATTATCATTGACCCTTCAAATCCGAACAGAATTATCCTGCTAATTTTTTCATTTTACACGCACACCTAGTATATTTTATACATTTGAACGAATTACTTTATTATTATTTTTTTCCACTGTTGGACTCGAGGTGACGAACGAAATCAATCATGATTATTATTATTATCATACATGTATATACATAGAAATGTTGAGCAAAAATATATATACATATTGGCTAGATTTATAGAACTTAGCAGTGATCATGTACTATATTAATAATAATAATAACAATAATAATTATAGTAATAATGATAATGGGTATTAATATCGCGAATAGAATTTTCATAAATATGTATGTATGTGTGTTGGTGACATACGTATATATTTATAATATATTAACATTTATAGGGATTAGCTGATGGTTAGGTATGTACTTATAATAACGTAAGGGAAATTAGATATTATGTAGATAGATAGATGAATAGATAGATAGATAGACAAATAGATTGACAACGTTTTAGAGTTACTACATACATTAAGGTATATATGTATGCATAAGCATATATTATTATGCATAATATATATGTATTAAAAGGCGATGAGCAGTTTTTAAAAATTAAATATTACCAAGGACGTTGATATTATTATCATTATTAATATTAATATTATCATTATCGTAATCATCGTACGCTTAGTCCAAATGATAAAGAAATAGGAACAATGTCGAAGAACAATCAACAATGTCCGTTGACATAATCGTATCAACTTATACAATGATTGTAAAATGCAAGATGAGTTTTTTGAAAATTTCTACGAGTCGTGGTTTGGTAATACTAATATTAATAATAATAATAATAACCATAATAATAATAACACCAACCACAACAACAGTTGTAACAGTAATTGAAGAGAAGCAAATAACTTTTTAATTTGTTTCTTTGTAATTCGGCTGTTTTTCTTTTCTTTTCTTTTCTTTTTCTTCATCGTTTTTAATACGAAGTGATGGTTTAATCGTTTGTAATAAATGACTATTGAAATTATATGATCAAAGTTTGAAATCAAAATAATTACTCAAATTATCTAGTTCTGAATTATTATTAGTTATGTTATTATAGTTAATAAGAATATTCATTTAATGGAAACAAATAGGGAGGTAGAAATTATTTTTTGTTTTAATTTACCTTTGTCATGATTCATTTTTAATGCACGTTTTGTTTTTCGTGTTTTAAAAAGTTCCGCTCGTAATTTTTGGAAGTCTTTGTCCCGACGCGTACTTGTATTTAATTATTTTCTATACAATCAATAATATTATTGTCATTATTTAATTCGTTTAAGTACATACATAGTTCTCTATCATACTGAACAAATTAAAGAGAAAGATTTTACTCTCTTCGACTAATCAAAATAACAGTTGCCATGACGTTTGATTCACTATCAATAAATTATTCTCGACGGAACGATCTTGTACGAAATAATTTGCAGAAAAATTTGATAATTACTATACATGAAAATAAAAGATAAGACGATTAAAATCGGCGCGGATATAGTTATAAAATGGTTCCTACTAATATATATAATATAAGTTGTGGAAAAAAAGAATGAATAATGAATGTTAAAAATGAGCGGAAAAGAAAAAAAGTTTCCCAGTTCCGTTTATTTATTAATTTATAAATTATTAAAATCTTTTTCTCTTCTCTTTCATCGCGATCAAATGTGGTGTATAAAAATGACACTCGATTTTTATTATTTAAACGTTTCAAGGGTTAATTCTTGGTAAAGGTAATTTTTTTAGTTTTTTTATTTCCGAAGTATTTATCGTCTCTCTTCCATGGTTCGATCTTAACTTATTTTCTTTTCCTTATCATTGCAACAAATTATAACGACTAATAGTTTATACTAGTAATAATAATATTGATAATAAAAATAACAATAATAACACCTAACTATTGTTATTATTATCATAATCGTATCGAACAGTAATAATAATAACAACAAAAACAACAATACTTGAAATAATGATTTTACTATCAAAGAGAAAATGTATGTACTAACCGTACGTATTAAGCGTTACATGTCGGATACTATGATTAAAAGAACATCACGTATTAGTGCATAAAAAACAATAATGATACATATGTACCACTAATGTTGCCGATACTGAATAGTAATAATCATTACCATCATCATCATCATCGACATCATTGTGTATCCAATACAAGCCTATGAACATATTAATACCTACGCGTCAGAAGACATGATACATGTTTTTCTGACGCGGTGATGATTATTATTAATATTATTATCAATATTGTTATTGTTATCGTCATCACTACTACGATTGATTAATTATTGTTGGTATTTTTTTTAATCTCAATTTTCATTCCTTCTTTTTTTCATTGAAACGTGATAACAAATCAGACCGTAAAATGAAGTACATTATAGAGCTGTGGACAATTTACAATGAATAAAGAAAATCAAATAAATAAATTGATTGAATAAAAAGAAACAAAATAGAATTATTGAAATTAAAAAAAAAGGAACACTGTAATAATACCGTTGAAAGATTGAATACATGCATAATATGCTGCAGTGATGAATACATAAAATTTTTATGTACTCACGTAGAGAAGGTACTTATAACGAAAAGATTACGCTGCAAGTAATTGTGTGCATTATAACAAATGTCTCGTCCGTATGTACAAAAGGAAAGGGGAGGAAAAAAAAAACCACATACGTTGTATACGAATTTATATAAATTGATTTTGGCTATACGATATGTATACGAAATAATTCATCATCGTTATACGAATATGTATATTATAATATTGATGATAAATAACAAAAGTTTGAATGAAGAAATTAATGAGCAAACAAATTGATTAAACGAAAAAAAATAAATAAAAAGTGAAAAATAGAATGGAAATAATAGCATAGTGATTAATAGTATTAATATTCATATTGATATCGATATTGATATTGATAATATTTAGTAATACAAATTTTTTCAGTACACTCATACTTACATATAAATTAAATTTACGTCCAAATGATTTATTCATAATGATCGTGTGTAGCAATATTTTTTACTCAATTATTCAACAAAAATATATTGAATATGTATACACGATATAAAAATACATCCCTACTATAAATATATAATACCCATAGCGAATATTGAATTTTGAAAACGAGAAACAAGTAAAAAAAAATTGAAAAAACATCAACTCAATAGACAGAAATAATTAATGTTAAACGTATTACCTCAAAAAATAGTTGTAAAGTAGAAGAAACAAAAAATTGCAAGAAACAGGAAATAAAAAAGGCAGTACACGTCCACAGCTCGTTCGTATGTATTATACCTATATTCGTCGCACGAGCGTTGCGAAAAATTAGAGAAAAGCAAAAAAAAAAAAAAAATGGAAAAATTCTAGAGAATTAAAAAATAAAACCTCTATTAAAAATAGTAATATAGATTATTGAAAAACGGAAGTATACTATCTATATTATTATGCATGGTAGAGAGGATGAAAAAAAAATCGAAAATGGATAAATTAGAATTTCACGTTGTACAATGATATCGAATTATGAGAAAACAAAGAAAGCAAATGCCGATATAGTCGAGAGTCACTTTTCTTATTGTATAATAGTTGGATTTGAAAAATCATTCTTTATAAGATACGCCCTAAAGGTCTGATCGCGGTACAAAAGTTAAAAAAAAGTTAATAAAATAATTGAATATAAGAAAAAAGGATAAAAAAAACAGCATATAATAAAGGAACCACTTCTTGCCTTGAAGATCTCTAGAATACAAAAGAAAAATTAATAGAAGAAAAAAAAAAATCATGTAAAACGATAACTTAATACTTATTCAGAGTACAAATTTTCATCCGAAATACATACTATATAATATCTATTGTATAATTGAAAAATAGAATGAGGTGAATCACTACCGAATGAAAAACAAAAATGATCTTAAATGAGGAAAAAAGAAAATTGAGTACATGAAAGAAAAACTGCAGCAATTACGACGTTACATAATAATTATATTCCTACATAAACGTGTACACATAGTATGTATACATCATATATTTGATTATCGTACTGATATTATCGACAAAAAAAAAATTGATAAAAATGATACAAAACTTGATAAGCTGATGATAATAACAATAATATTTTTAATAATAATAACGCAGTAGTGACATATAGAACTATATAGAAAATAATAAATTAACGTAGAACTGTAATTATTATAATCATAATTATTATTGTTGTTATAATCGTGCCATAGTTCTTACTTGTTAACTCGATGGATAGGCCCCTCTCTCTTTCTCTCTTTCTCTCTCGTGATTTTTTTCTTCTATTTTGGATGCGTATCACTTCGGTTTTAAATTTCTACCTCTGACTCAACGGATCAGGAATCTCTGGGACATTTTTAATGCATTTCAAGACTCACATCCAAATTATTGTTGTTATTATTGTTTTACTTGATTATTTTTCAATCGTTCGACTAATTCATCATTGGGTTTTCTTTCATCAATTATTTGACACGTGTGCGTGTGGGTGTGTGTTCTCATGTATGTACTTTATCCATACACATCGATCTATGCTTTATACGGGTAATTTTTATAGTAATTTTTTCTTGTTCTTCTGTTTTTCGTCCTTTCTCTGTCCTTAGGGAAGAAATAAAAATCACACGTATACTTATCGTTATTAATTAGTTAATCATTTTTTTTTGTCGTCATTACTATTGTTATTATTATTATTATTATTATTATTATTATTATTATTATTATTATCATCGATACAAAACTGTTGTGTGGTATATCATGTATTATTATTTCATTATTTTTAGGGAGCATGCGATTTTAAAAAGTACTTCATATTTATTTTTCTCTTCGTTCGGGCTTGACAATTTTGTTGTTGTTATTATTATTATTATATGAATTTCACGTTACATATACATAATTATAATTACTTACGCATTAATATACATTCAGACATTATGTGATTTTGTGTCTAATTTTTATTTCAAAAATGATTTTTATATTCAGGTCCCGATAACTGATCAGTCACATAATATTTCATTACATCTAACGCAATTATTATATTATTCTTCTTCTTCTTATTATTATTATTACTATTGTCATTATTATTATGTACTACCGCATTATCACCATATTATGTACTATACGTATTATATTTATATTATATACAGTATTTACAATATCAACCTTAAAGAAAAACTGAAAAAAGGAAAGAAATGCAAGAAAAACATACTATATCGTACGATTTGAACATTTTATTTTATTCTTTTCGTTTTTCCAATACTATATACACAGTTATAGATTACGTGATAGTTGATAGTCCCGTTAAATAATAATATTAGTTATACTATAAAGTACTAATAAAATCCCACGAATAATACTATTCCAATCGAAGAACTGTTACACGATGTGATGGAGATATTTTCGTTGCAATAGTTAAAGAAAATGATGGTATATACATACCGTTGAATGCATATCTTTGTTCGACCTACTGTGAAAATAGCGTTGCAATAGTTGGTTGAAAATTTTTTAGGTTTTTAAAATAACAAGAGAAATGAAAAGAAAAGAAAGCAAGAGAAATGAATGAATAAATAATTATAACCATGATAAAAGCAGAAGAAAAATAGAAAATGGACTCAGGTACTTACATATTACATATATACATGCACTTACTACTTCTACTACTACAACTACTACTTAATGATAATAATAAACATAACATAATTAAATAAATAAATGAAAAAAAGAACAAAAGAAATAAATCAAACTCAGGAAATTTCAAGCAGGCAGGCCGTGATACTTATAATAAATCTACACAGATTATTTTTTACGTTTTTCCTCTTTTTTATTAATCAAGTTCCGTAAATACATCATGTTATGTGTCCGAAATACCTCGCGTGATGTTTGATCTCTTTTTAAAACTGAAAAATGAAAAAATAGAACGAATGAATAAAGACGGATGAAACAACGAGGAAATCTTGATGGGAAAATAGCGATGAACGGAGATGAAAACGATCGTTTACCTATCTCTTATTCTATTATTTATTTGTTATTTTTCTTCTCGTTTTATGTAATTACGCAAAACATCACTTGTATGATCATACACTACCGCACTTATTGTGCGCGAAATATTACGCCATATTCAAATACCTACCTCCATAAATAATGTTGAATTACACATTATAATATCAGTCTTCTAATATATAGTAATAATAATATACATAATACACTTACAATGTTATCATTATATCAATAATGCCTCGTGAAAATTAATACACATGCCATATATTATTATCTACAGATGAGATTTAGCGCGACTTTTGCAAAGCTAATTGTTTTTTTCTTTTGTACCGTTTCTTCTTCCACGTTTTGGTTTTTTTGTACACGTTGATAGCGAGATTGAAAAGTTTCGAATTGGAATTTTCCATCTCGTATAAACTGGCGATTATATTTTTTCTGACGTTGAAAGACAGTCGAGATAAATATCACGAATCATTTATAATCCATCGATCGATCGGCATCTTTGAATCGATCGGAGTCACTGCATGTATGGTAAATTTGACAGAATTTTGATATCACTGCCATTTTTGGTGTTTACCATAAATAATTAATTCTTACACGTAATTATTGAATAGTTTATATTACGATTGAATTCAAATTCACCTAACGAAATAATCTCGTCTGTTTTTATTTGCGTTTTCTCGTCAAATTTAAACTTTTTCACAAGTTACTTAAAATTTTTTTTGATCGAAGGGCTGAATTCCAAAATAAGAATGCAATACTTTATGTACTTATATAATACTACATATATACATACATTTATCATTTATCCAAGTCATATTATACAATTAACTTCTCTCTCTTTCTTCTTTGTTGGTTTTTTTTGCACCCCATTTGTTTTGTCATTCTCTTTTTGAATATGCTAGCGAGAGAAAAAAGAAAATCACTAATACATTAATGTTAACGTTATATTTTATTATAATCGGTACGTTGATCACACGATTGCGATCTCTATAATTTATTATCATTATTATCATTATTATTAGCATTATTAGCATCATCATTATTATTATTACTATTATTATCGTCACTATTACTAACGTTGTCATTATAATTACCTCGACGTATACGGAAACGTAATCAGGGAAGCATTACAATTTATATATATATATATACACAATTATATATTACATGAATATTTAATTAGATTGACCTAATCCATAAAAAATAAATAGTTAAGTAAATAAATAAATAACACGATATATATATATGAATATATATAACAAATATTAGGATACGATGATATAAACGCGAGTAAATATACAGATATATATATATAAATATCGATACATACCTAAATACACATAGGTATAATTATATATTATGCAGTGTCGGAGAAACGTCCTAAAAGCCATATATTATATAAATCCAAACTATAGGTATACATAAAAGAAAGAAGAAACAATAATAATCATATTTTAGAAAATTATTTCAATTAATAACCTGCAGAGATCTGAGAGGTAACGTATTTTTTTTATAATTTTTTTAATTTTTTCACTAATTTTCTTCCCTTCGTAAAATTACTTTTTCAGATCACAATTTTTGTTTTGTATTTGAATTTCGTCATCGTTCGATCATTGATTCAACTTTTTTTCTTAATTCTTTTTTTCTTATTCAATTCTGTTACCTCGCAAGGTGCTTCGATATTGTTACTATACATTAAATATTATTATTATCATCATCATCATCATCATTATTACAATGATAGTTATTATCGACATCATTATTGATCAGTAATTTTTCCGATAAGGGAGAATTATCATATATAGATATTACACTTAATTATGCTTATACCTATATATAAAACAAACCATACGGTCTATCGAAATATTAATCAACAACCCCCCATTATCATCAGTCATATGCTTGTATACCAATTTATCGAACTTTTCTCACTCAATTGGTCGCTCTCTTGTTCTTCGTAATTATTATAACTATTATTATTATTATTTTTTTTATTAATAATGATACTATTATTGATTTTTGTTTTCGTTTATTATTATTATTACTATTATTATGATTATTATTATTATTAATAATATACTTAAAATATTATTGTCATTAATAATTTTCTTGTCTTTTTACCCCTGTTCATACTATATGAAAAGTATAGTATGAACATACGTACATATATAAATATATATATTTCTTGTAAATACTTAATAGTTTATTTATCCTCTGTAAACAATATATATATATCTATATATATATAATTCATTAATACTCCCGGTTCATTATATACATATAGATTTCTACGATATTATTATTACATCATTATACTATTGAATTGTCATTCATCTTTTATTTGATGATTTTTTATTTTGTTTTGTTCGTTCGGTTATTGATTGTTGTTTCTTTTTCTTATTTCTTTCTCACTACGCTCGCGTAATACTATACGCATTATGGTTATCATAATTATAATTATTATAATAATTAATATTATTATTATCATTATCATTACGTGGCTTACGTTTATTTGTTCTACGTCTTACGTTTATGCCATTTTAGCGTGTAAGCCAACCACCTTGCCAACATAATAAACATTTTACATGAAAATATATAATTTTCATTTGTTTTATCGTTTATTTATTTACACATACGTGAAATTATCATTATTTTACACATCCTCATCCTCATCGTTGTTTTGCTGAAAATTATCCTTTTGATTAACGCGTCGATACATTGCACATGTGATATTGTTTCTAAAATTATTTGAATCCTACGAATCATTGTTACCCACTGCAGGTTATTGATTTGGGATCCTTCTTCTTTCTTTTTTCTTTTTTTTTTCAAATCCTTGATCATCGAACCGGACACGTGTAAATTAATAATTTGTTGTTAGGGAAGGGAAACTATTTTATTTTTTGGATTTTTTTTTCATATAAACTCGCGTGCATGATCGAGAAAATTGATGTAGTCATGAACAGGTATCGATTAAATTCACCGGAAACATCGGAGTAAAAACGAAACGAATCGAAAATCCTGAAAAACGAAAGCAAAAGGCCAAATATGGTCATCATCACTGCCGCGTGTCCCGGTGCAATTCGTCTCCATGACTTGATTGAACCAAGAAATGAAAAAAAAAAACAGGATAAAAGTTCAAAAGCTCATACGAATACATGTATAATTGATTAATTCATTAACCGATCAATCAATCGGTAGAAAAAGAAAAACGGAAAATGATTACAGTATATATCGTGAAATAGTAAAAATATTACTATACGTATGGGTATATAAGAAATAAAAGAAAATTATACAACTACTATACGATTATAATAAAAAGAAATGAATAGAAAAGAGAAAAAAAAATTGAAATGTTTAGGTACATGGAGCATGCATTATGTATAACATACTTCTCACAATATTCATACATATATATATACTAAATATAGAGGTATATAATAGGTATACATATAGTGCAACATGTATAACGATATACTATTAAAATATATGCGTAGGTATATATGCGTATGTACCGATTTCACTAAATTCATAATTAACTATAGTTACGATAAAATTTACATATAAAATAATGCTAACAACAATAATAATGATAATGATAATAATAATAAGTTGACAAATTTACACGACTGAATAAAACAGATTGCAAAGCAGTATATAGGTAATAATAGGAGCATATAAAATATACATATACATACAAATAGGTATACTTTTTGATTCGATGTAACATAAATGAACAAAAAAGCAAAAAAAAAAAAAAAGAAAAAGTAAAATTTGAAAATAGCGAAAAATGAAATATGCGAAATGGGTATACATATGAAAAACAAAATAATGAGAAACTGTGTACAGATGAGAAGGATCGGGGAGGAATGAAAAAAACTGCTATTCAACTATCGATGAAGGTGGAAAAACAACTAAAAAAATAAAACTAATATTTGCACTTGCCATTTATTGTAAAAAACGCGGTAAAAAAGAGAGAAAAAAGAAAATTTCAACTATAAAGTTAACATGTATATCACGTGATCCAATATACATTACGATATATGTATAAATATTATATATATAAAATTTTATTAAATAAATAGAGAAAAAAGTAAAAGAGAATGAAAAACGGAAACACATGAGGTATACTTTGTATCTGATAATTTATATATAAACATAAATAAAAACTACATACTATATATTATAAATATACGACACACACTCACGTCGTGTATGTAGTTACGATAAATTCATCGGTAGTACGCAGCGGCACTATAGATACGTAGATTATACATACACACATATGTATGCATTTTATTGTGCATTATATGCATTGCAAGAATAAATAATTGAATAAATAAAATTATTTACCATAGAGGTGATACGCGAAACTGACACTACTATACGCGCTGCGGAGATACATAAATATATAGTATAACTGTTCCTTATCATGGCAAGTGCATTTATCCATTAATTAATAAACAATAATAACACGTAGCTAATTATGATATAGTTGTTACATGCGGTAATAAGACATGCAAAATGTATACTAATAATGTTAATATTACGTATATAGTCTACGGTACACACATACATTATCGATGAATGATATAGCTGCACTTGTAGATCGCAGGATTACACTATATTTACTGAAGTAACTTAGTGTAAACTATAAACTAAAGCTGAGATTACGATGAAATAAAATAACGATCAGAGTTTAGGGGTATAATTGTCGCACGGTTGATCGCACGTTCGTAATCATTTTCATATACGTATACATACTATACATCTGAAACGCGGTGATCTCTTTTTTTTCAAAAGGGAAAAGGGCAGAAGGGAAGAAAAGAAATTCGTTTTTTTATGATCCGAAACGCAATTCAGTTTGGATATATTGAAATCGTGGTCGTCCGTTTGTCGTCGCACGATTTTAAATAATTTTTCTTCGATTTGCTTTTCCTTTTTACTTTCAAATTCAGACGTCTGAGAAGCGCGATTCGCAACGTTACGACCCCAGACCAGCAGCTACGCACCGATTAGAAAAAATGAATGATCAAAAAACGGTAATAAGAAATTAAAAGAGAGAGAACCAGATGAAGAATGAAGAAGTTGCGAGGAGTGAGATAAAAAGGAATAAACCAAGAAAGAAAAAAACCTTTTTCGAGAAAATATTGGCTGCTGGTTAAAGACAAAATAAATGCGCGCGCAGATGAAATAAGATCGATAACCGTTACTTTGCAATCTCTGCGCGTATCGCTCCTATTTAACTCCAATATCATATGAAAAGTGATAATGCGGAGGTATTCGAAATGAAAACGGTATAGTGACGTATAGTAGAATGAACCACGTATGGATAAGAAGAAATACGTATATTATATAAATGTATATGTATATTGAAAATAAATGCGAATAATTACGCGTGTAATGCTTGAATTAGTAAGACGCTTGTTAAATAGTAGTTTTTAATAAAATTGTTCAAATATGGATAACGAGAAGAAAAGATGATAAGAAACAATAAAACAAAAAGGAGAAATATGAAAAATGAACGCTACACACGTTACGACGATATACATTTATAGTCGATCGGATGAATTTTCAAAAATTCATTATTCGTAACCAATTCATTATTCATGATCAATTGAATTGCGTGTAAAATACATTGCGTCGTCGGCTCTAGTTATTGTTCTTACAATTATTAAATTGTGTTGTACGATAATTAATCAATTGATCGATCAACCGACGAGTTGATTAATCAATTACGTAATTGTTACGGTTTTTATTTATTTTTTTATTCTATCGTTAAGTAACGTCTCGAAATGGTCGTATTACAAAATTTGCCGTTTGGTATGACTCAAAATTACAAAAAAAAAAAAAAAAATGAAAAACAACAACTTGACAAATAAATTGATGAATAATTGAAATAACGAGTCGACGTTACTTGAATAACGAAAAATTAAAGGGGTGAAAAAAGAGGACAGAGAGGATTTAGAGAAAAAAAGGAAAATGAAAAGTGTAACAACAGTTCGGTGGAAATGAAGAAAACGATGAAAAATTGAAATGAAAAGAAAAAAAAAGAAACGTTGTAAGCCAATGAAAGTATTAAGGCTTACAATAAGAATAATTATTATACGACATGATATTATAAATTTATATAGGGGCTCGTGTGTTGAGGGGCCGGTGCCTTTTTGCGGCCTGGTTGTACGCAAACTGCACCATAAATTAATATACTGCACCGTACAATATATATATATAATTTTACATGCATACCGTATGCAATTGTTCATGCAACGATAAGTCCGTCAATTTTTAATCACACCGATTTCATTATTCCGAAACGCATATCGGTCGCGGCCGAAGTTTTCCGTTTTTTTCACGTCTCCACCATTTTCCCATTTTTTACTATTCAGGTGACGATATATACGAATCATCCAATTTTGGAAATCTAACGAAAGTGAAGGAAAAAACGTTGCGTATCAAAGGTGAATGAATATATGTATAAAAATATATAAAATTGTACGGAGCATTGTACATCAGGCGATCACAGTTCCTATTTTGCCTCCCCACATATATTGTAAGGTTATATATATATATATTATTATTATATATATGTATGTAATTAATAATAATAATAAATTACAAAAAACAATTATTGAATAAACGATAATTGAATAATTATACTATATGATAATGACGATATAAATGAATTAATAATAATTATTATTATGATAGTGAAAATAATTTTAGAAAAAATAATTAATGGAAGGAAGTTGTAACAAGAAGAGATCAGAAATTAAAGAAAATTTGGAAAAAAAATTAGAAAAAACAACAGAAAAAAAGACAAGTTTACTGTAAGACGACTAGAATTATACGGAAAATATTATACCATCATACATCATAAGTATATTGAAATGAATAAAAAAAAAATTAAAAAAACTATGTATACATTATATATATATATTATATATAATACATGATGCAAACACGTGATTATATAAGGAAGTTAATTTTTATAGTAATTAGACCATGTACACGAATTAGAGCGTAGAAGTTGAAAAAAAATGCTAGTTGTGGGAACGAAAAAAAATAAAAAACCAAGAAAAAAAATAAAAAAAAAAACTTAATAAATAAAGAAAGGAATTAAAAAAAAAAAATTCATACAATTAAGAATTCATTTAATGAACAAGACATGAAATTATATATGAAGAATTAGAAATTGTTAATGCGACTGATTTCAGAATGCGCATAGTTGAATTGGTAAGGAACCAATTTCATTGTTTGTGTTTTTAATATTGGATTCTCTTTTGAAGTCTTTCATACTTCGCATAATTTAAACACGCATTTATTATTACGCTAATTATTATTATTTTACTTCGCATTACGTGGAATAAAACTGCAGCATTTTCGCAGTCACCTGTCCTCTGTACATATTGATATATCAGCAGATATTTGTAGATTGATTATAATAAAACGAAAAGAAAAAAAAAAAAAAGAAAACGGAAATGTTGATTAATTGTATTTGATATATCGACAAAGCTCGATGAAAAGCGATATTGCCAACAGTCGGTTGCAGACCTGATGGCTCGGTCGCCAACATAAATAGTAGGTACCTATAAAAATTCATTCATGGACTAGCCAAAAATTTTTTCACACTCGATTGATCGGTGCTAAATTACTGTGCTAAGAATCATGGTCGACTGCGATCCGTAAGTAATAGTCATTCATGAGCTATGACGAAAGTTGTCGATAAAAATGGAATCCCCTAACAAATTATTGCACGGTACTAAAGAAAACTGCAGTATTTACCATTGATAAATAAACTCGCAAATAAACAACCGATGATAAATCGAAACGAAAACCACTGGAACCAGAATTACGGTTACCAACTGTAAGTAAAAGACCAAAATTTCAACGCTTCAATTCGAAAGACATACGTGTGTCCGATTATCAGTAAAAATCAAATCTTCATCAAGGAAGAAAAAACGAATTACAAGATCTTTAATAAAAAAAAAAAATAATTAAATCAAATAAAACATGTAGACGAGATTATCAATTTTTTTGCTGAGACTTGGAGAAAAGATTCCTATTCTAACAGACTTTACGGTAGTGTGGAATTAGATGGGAAGCGGTTTTTCCTTCTTCCATTTGAGATCGCGTGCGTCGAATTCGTTTTACGCGTGTGCACCGCAAGCGGTGATCGCATAATCTTATCGAAATGGTGGCGTAGGAAACTTAGAGAAACAAACAAATTTGAATGAAGAAATATAAATAAATATATGAATGAATGAAAATAACGATTATGCAACTTGGAGTATACGGCGTCGCGTCGCGGAACGTACGTACGTACACGTACCGCGGCTTGCACATCAGCATACGTCACGTCACATACATTCACGCATGTGCTCGAGGCTGTGCCTCCGATGTGGGCGTAAAACGCAAGCGTATCGTATCGTTGTGTTAAATTACATACATCGTACATATTTAAAAGTTCCCACCAAAGTTTGTCCTATTTATATACGGACATCTATAATACGCATGTTTATCACGCTGCAGACGACCCACGCGCGACTTTTCTCGCTATAAACTATAGCACACGCATTTTAATTACAAAATTCCTCGAGTACCGCGCGCATGATTCTTTCGTTTTTTGATTCCATTTCATTTCTCGATTATTTTCGTCTATCAAAACGCCGTTTTCACTCCAAAACGGAAGCCACGTACGATACACGCACGTATTGTAACGAGGGTCTTATTTTTCTCCGATGCTGTTGAAATGCCTCATTTTTATACGAATGTGAACACTATGCTCGATGAGTAATTCGAGTTGTTTTCCAACCAGACGAAGAGTAAGTGGAGAACCGTAGGCCGTAAATAGACGTAGAATTTTATCGAATTGGGCGAGATTAACTAATTGTCCAATTGACGGCCATTGATCGCAAGGCTTTTTATTTATCTTCGTCTTCTTTTCTCTCATCATTTTATCTCGTACGCAGTAGATACACGTATACCTGTATGTGCTCAGTGTGTAATTGACGAGCGTGCAGTCCGCAAAATTACGCAACAGCTTTGTAAATATCATCGAATTAATTACAGGAAACTCTGAAAATTTCGAACACTTCATACACCGCTGCACTCGTAACCGTTACGACAAAATGCCTGGAAAAAATGAAGTTGCCTTCGTGCGTTGCAGGTGGAAAAAAATTACATTTTATTTTAGATTTTTAGTTGGATCTATTTTTTGTGGTATGGCATTTCAGAAATCAGCGGTATTCGATATTGTTTTCTCATCTTTTTCTTTTGACCTATTTTTCCTCCGTCTGTACATCATTTTTCCCGGGGAATCATTCGCGCGTGATTACAATTACAGTTTTCACAATGCAGAAGAGCGCTGACAACGCCGGTGCATGACGATTTGTCAAGATTATTTTATATCTCTCAAGACTTTCACTTACTCCTCGTGTATCATTGAAGTACGTACGTACGGACGCATACCTACAGACACATATATGTATGTATAAGTGTTAGGTATACGAATTGTCGGTGTAGTTTATTTTATATAATACTCTTCAACGACTCTCCGGTATCTAAATAGCATATGAATATCAATAGAAACTAAGTGACTTGAAAACAATTAAGAATACGATATTTTTATCTCGACAGCGGTTCCACGTGGTTGGTGATAATTATTGTTATTTACGGTATGTGAATAATTTATTGTAACCATCGAACGTATCTACAGGCTCCGAAGATATAATTATTTCATTTAAATTGTTTGAACGGAAAAGTATTTCAATCTTTTTTAAAAAGATATATATATATATAATCCTCCGCCCCATGGGGCTAATTTGTGGGCTATTGTACGCGGATCGTCGATATATCATCTTCGCTGTAGTTTTTCGTTGGTTTTCACGGCCTCTTTCGTTTCACCGCGCGTCGCAACAACCCCACGGGATATGCGACAGGGTCAGTTTTATTCAACAATTCGACCATCGCCACAAATAATCTCTTCAACGATAAACCGAGTCGCTCGCTCCGGGATATTGGGGGAAAAGAAAAAAAAAAAAAGTTCCGGTTAAATATTTCCGAATGATTTATTGCCCGAGAATTCGTTTGGAAATAAAGTAGCGAAAAAACGGGTTATAGATTCATAGATTATACACTGGGAAATCTATGCCTCAAAGTTTATTTTCAATCTGATCTCGAAGTGTCGGGTAAAATTTCAAAAAGCGAGATGTGATGGGCAACGTCGAAGGTGTTGGTGATTTTGAGGATTTATCGGCAAAAGATTGATTCATTTTTTTCATAGTTTTAGCGAATGTTTGGCGGCGAATCGATATAATCGATACACGTATTGTACACTAACGGAGGAAAAAGGGTCGTTTGGATTATTTTTCTTCCTTTCGTGTTCTCGTCGTTTTATTCTTTTATTACCACCCCGTCGAGGGTCTGACTTTCGTTAGGGTTTGACAAAACTCCCCGTATCCTCTCGCATACCTTCTCCAAACTCTCCGGTAAAACCGTTCGGCATGAATTGACAGCCGTAATAGATTACAGAAGGGGCATTTAGTAACCAGATGCTTTCATTAGCAGAAGTATAAGGTACACACCAAGGTATATGCAATACACGTGAATACCTTTTAACGAACCCGCGTGCAACTTCGTGCGGACTATCCATAATAATTTCTCTCACATACCGTACCTATATGAAATC
Source organism: Athalia rosae (assembly GCF_917208135.1). NCBI lineage: Eukaryota > Metazoa > Arthropoda > Insecta > Hymenoptera > Athaliidae > Athalia > Athalia rosae. The sequence continues at coordinate 7,757,053 of NC_064028.1, forward strand.
CTGCACGCGATTCATCTCATCGAGAACGCGAGAACAAATTTACTAAAAATATTGTAATTACGCTACTACCAAGAATAATAATAATCGTTACAGAATTTTCCCTCGTTCAAATTATATCCTACATATCGCTCTTTGGCTGAAAATTAAAACGAAAGTGAAAAAAAAAGTTTCTCAGCAAGTTTTTTCGTTTTTATCTTCGTTTTTCAAGAAACTTCAAAATTTGCAGCTGTGCATGCGTGTGCGAAACAAAAAAGAAAAAAAAAAAAAAAACAAACAAAAAATGGTGTAACATCGGTTAATATAATTATCGCAGTGTAGATAGAGTATATCTAAGTATGTTGTATTTATGTATCGTGATAATGACGTAATTTATGGTTGAACGTGGCGGTGGTGGTAGCCTGAAAGTAAATTACCATCCAATGTTATTGCACATACGTTTTTCCGATGCTGGCTAACGTGGAATTGGAATGCAAAAAACAAATTGAAACAGTACAGTTGAAATACGGTAACTATAGACATAAATTTTTCGGAGTACAGGAAGTCAGATGAAAATAAAATACGTATATTATACAATAAATACGTAGATAAACGGTACGTATACATCTGCTATTATAATAATTAGATGATTCATGAACGATACAATTATTTTTCGGTATACAGGCGAGTATTTTTTCTGTATATCACATCCATATAACGGTACAGTTAAATGCGCGGAGTAAAGGAAAAAGAATTTATTGAAAAAATTAAAATTCTTTTTTCTTTTTTTCATTAATACTCCATAGGCAAAGGGTGTGCCCAGGAGTGTCGTCTCTACAAACGAAAATCATAAGCCGTGAAACGAACGAAAAATTGTCTACTTTTCTAAAAATATTTTACAATTTATTTCAGCCGTGTGAGACGAGAGGCTCTATGATTTTATTTTCCTAAGCTAGTTATACTTTCCACAACGTACCCTACACAGCCACGAGTTTATTGACTCACGTGTGTCTCGTTAATAACCGTTTGTTAATTGGAGGAATTTGTTTGCGTATTATGGCAAAGTAGAGGTACGTATACACGGACCGTATGTAGTGTAACGACGTTCGAGAATTGAGAATGGCTTCTCAAAACTCCGATGGAAATAGCCGGCGAGAAGAAATAAAGGTTCATTGTCGTATGTGCGAATGTGTAATGAAAATTCTCACACGCAATTAATTACGATATTTGCAGGGCAGGCGCTGGTGCAGGGGATTCAATCGCGCGAAGAGAGATTAAAATCTCGGCACAGACGCCCCGAGATTTCGAGAGCTTGCAGGCGAGGGTTCGCGCTATGGAAATTATTGAAATATACAATCGATTTGTTCATAAAAGCTGCGCACGTGCGGTGAAAAAATTAACGCACGAGAAATTATGAAAAGTACTTATTGAATTTTAATGCAATTCATTAGTTTATTGTACAGCGATGGTTCCGGGAGTCGGTCTACACGTGGTACCGAACAATGTTATTTATTTAATTTTATTTTCCATTTTCTCGAACTCATTCTTAAACGGAATTTTCGCGTAAACGAAAATTACTAATCGGATACAGGTCGGACGTTAAAACTGGAATGAATGTTGACGTGGTAATTTAAAAAATGAAACCACCATATCCCTGTTACGGTTACGGATGGACGCTTCGCGAGACTGTAATTGTCAATGAGGTCAGTTTCCGGTCTGTTTAAAAGGCGCATCGCAAAATAAATGTCACATATAGTCGGCGCGGCGTACGCGCCATTATCCGTTCACAAAAAATTCCGTTACATCTCACCAAAAAAAACAAACTAAAATTTTCTCCCCGCATATGTCTATTTATTTTCCTTTTTCTCTCGTCTTTCGGCCATCGAGCGAAGTGTCTGCCGCGGTAAAGAGGTAATCACATATTTAATTACCTCACCAAATTGCGTCACAACACCCGTCAGTACTCACATCGTTATAAGGTATAGTCCGTAACCCGCGTAACGGACAGCCACACGGGTCGGAGGTAGTTAATCATAATTTTCAATAAACTTGAAATAATTATTTCTCCGCTTCGGTGTGTCGGAGTTCTATACACAGTATATAACAACCTGTTCGAAAACGGCGGTCATGCAAATATCTCATCATGTTGATATATAGTAATACATGTTCGGATGCAGAGTTGACGATCCCATAATATGATTTATCGCAATTTTCGGCCAGCTAAAATGTGGTGTATATAATTATCGCAGTTTTTTTTTCGAGTTATTCTGCTATAAAAATCTCGTTGAAACGATGAAAAGTCGCTGCCGAATATCTCGCCGTCTACGAAGTGTAAGAAGACCGGTAGAAAAACGCTCGGTCATCTAGGGGTGCGCGACAAGATGGCGGCCGTAGCCGCGACGTCGCGCGTCCTTTATTCGTTTCGCATTCATCGCTAGAATATTCAATGAGATTTTTGTTCGTATGCGGCAGGGTGTTTGGTATAGATCGTTGTAATGATTGAAAATGACAATAAATTTGTAATTAACGTGACACCTGTCATCTCTGCCATATCGTTAAATTTTAAAGTTATAGATTGAATTAGACACATTTTCAAACGCATAGTGTTCTCTATTCGGAATCGATCACGTGAATTACATACCTATTACTATACAATATCCATGCGTATAGATAGGTATATACAAAAGTAATTATTATTCAAAAAAGGCACATTAAGTCACGCGCGGACGAGTGCGCTCCTTTTGCTTGTCGTTCATTCCACCACGACTCAATTCGTATCACCGCAGCGTCTTGTTCTCTCTCCCTTGGCCATTAGGCGCAATAAAACGGTTACGACGGGGTCCATTGTGTTCATAATTTTGGATTTAATGGCGTTCATCGAACGTCACGTGGCACAACTGTCCCTTGCAACGAATCTTCGACGACGGTTGGAAATAAGCGATCATCTGAGATCTTTTCAAAAAAATATCCTTCAACTTCGATTCTTTCCTCGTTCGTTCGTATTATACGCTTCCTTCCTGCGTTCGACACGAACCGCGAAACACGATTTTTAATTCTACGATTCTTTTTCTACTCGTCCTTTGCCGAGCCCCTTGTAAATTCATCGGGACGCTTTGACTCGAGGAAGGGGTTGCTGCGTCGCGGGCACGTTTCGGTCTTGATAATTCCGATCGCGCACATCCGGTCCCTACGCATCGCGGAGACGCGCTACTCCTGCGTATTTATAACGAGACGTCATCGGCCATGCAAAATATAACTTCGACCGTGGGTTAGGTACAAACCTCCGACTTGTCTACTACATTGTGCGATGCTTTATAGGTTTTACAGTTACGATAGAAGAAATTGTCACGTATTCCTCGTGGTATAATTTCAAAGGGGTTATAACAGTACACGCTGCAACGCTCGAGCTTCGTTTCACAATCTCGGTACGAACGCGGGAGGTGAAAAAAACAAAAAAAAAAGCGGAAAAATTTTCACGTCGTTCCAGAATTTTGTAACATGTGATGTGGGGCAAAAAAAAAAGAAAAAAAAAAAAAAAACAAAACAAAAATGCCAAGCAAATAAACGAACATAAACCTAAACCCAGTGTGGAATTTCATGGCGTAGTACGTGATATCATATCTATTTTGATCCAATGGCCCTGACGTCGTAACGACAACTATATAGCTGTTTGCTCGGTGGCGACTAGCACGTGCAATCGCTCTCCCATAAAAGCCCATGGAAATCGTATAATGACGAACTGCGGTGATCCAACGACTCGACGAACAATCAACGCTAGAAAATAATGAAACGGAATAAACAGAAAAAAAAAGAAAAGAGAAAAACGAGAAAAACGGAGTATCTGTCAAAATACATGTCGTAACCGAGTGTTACTTCCGGTTTTGACCTTATTAAGCGTCCTGTTCCCCGCATACCCGTACGAGTGTGTCTTCAAGAGGGTCGTCAAAAGATCGTTCAGATATTTACTCGTGTCGTATAGAGAAGAGAAAAAAGGTCGAGTGCATCTTCTTCTTCTTTTTCTTCACGTCGTCTCGGCGCGAGGAGGTCCTTTGAAAAAATCTGGAATAGGGTAGCGCCGCTCCCGTGGGGCGTGTTAAGTATCTAGAAAATTTTTCTTATTATAAATGGACCGTGTCAAGCGGCGTATGGTTGGCGCGTGCCAAAATATTTTGCACCTGGACTTCCGGCCGAACATCTGCGGCTCGCCCGTCTCGCATAGCTACAAATAGGTCGTAACTACATTATTTTTCCTATTATATTATACCACGTTATACGGCTCCCGGTGATCTATTCGAACCGCCTAACGAATTCGTACCGTTGTTTCGTTCGTTAACGAATCATTGTAAAACGTAACGCGCGTCGCCCCCGTACGTATATCCATCTTCAATTTTACGGGGGGAAAAAAAAAAAGGCAACGCGAAATATCAAACGCGCGCTCAAGAGTGAAAAAACGAAATAGAAGAAAAGTTTCGTTTAATTCTTACATCGTATATGTTTTACAACTAATGGTGTGACTAAGAACACCGGACCAGTTGTTTTTTTTTTTTCTTCTTCCTTTTTCTAGCCATAAGTACCCGCTAGTACAATGAACCAACCCAACGTATATACCGCGGTATGTCGGTTTATCCATGGTTTCGAGATTCGAAAGAGAACGAACGGGTGAAAAAATGTCGAGAGAAACGCGAGTGCGGAGCGGAACGACCGCGCGACGGAGGGGCAGCGGTGTGCAGGCGCCGTTCCGTTAAGTGTGACGACGACGACGACGACGACGACCGGCGTCATTTTTATTTTCCCGTATCACGGTCGCCTTATTTTCCGGCTTAGACGATGATCCGTTGACCCTTGTTTTTTTTTTTTTTCAACTCAAAAAACTGGCGAATCGTAAAATTTACCCCAGTTTCAAAAAATACCGCGGTGTTTCTGAAGAAAACGTTTTCTTCCACGTGAAATGTTTGCAGCCGGTGTACGAAAGCTATCAAAAATCTGCAGAGTTTATTTATCATTAGACTTTTCTTGTCCTGGGACACGTTGCTAATTGGGAGCTCACTTCGCGTGATATACACTGTACGCATGTATACGTATACATCTGTCTTGGAAAATCGGTTGAAACTTCGGGAGGGATGAGAAGCGGAATAGCGTAGTTGGGACATGGTGTGGAGAAAGTCGAAGAAAAGGGGAAGGGAAACTCACGGGATGAGGAAAAAAAAAAAAGGAAAAGAAAAAATGAGAAATAAATTAGAGAAGGGGTGGAGTTTGAGGGATCAAGCGTATCCCCCCTCTATACGTGGCTGCTGCACCGCGTGCATTATTATAAGGAAAATTCTAGACATGTGCAGCAGCAGCAGCAGCGGCGGGCGTTTCTGATTCTTTCCGATTCTTTCTTTCTTTCTCTTTCATCAGCTAGCTGTTGCTTCGTAATGTGTGGCGCAGGAGGAAGACCGATTTTCCTCGGTTTGGTTCGTGTTCGGTTTATACCAGCAGCTTAGCTTACTCTGGTAAGCTGCTGGCAGCGTGTTGTCGGTTCTGTCAGTCGTCGGTTAGCCGCGTACCAAGCCGGTCGCAAAGACTAGAGAAATTTTGCCGCTTCGATTCATCATCCTCTTCATCATCTAGAATTCGCTTTGTCATACGTTAAATTTTTATAATAAATATTTATTGAAAAGAAAAAAAAAAAAAAAAATTCCTTTATTTTAATTTTTTTTTCTTTCTCTTATTTGGTCTATGTCCGTCAATTTTGCTTGTAGATTCACACATCCATTTCACGCTACGCTTTTATAATATACGTCGTTTAAAAAAAATAATTCAGTTTTTTCTCCCTTCCCCCTCATTTCCGGATGAAATTATCGAATGTAATAAATTTATTTCACACGTATGAGTAAATTGAACAAGTTTTTTTTAAACCAAAAAAAAAAAACCAAAAAAACAACGAAAATTCTCTGTCGATCAAAGTCTGAAGGAAACTTTGAAAATATCAACTGCATACGTGCATATTGTAACTGTAATACAAACGCGATAAGAAAATTGATTTTTTAATTAAAACTGTATCGGATACGTTATCGCAAAAGTCGTGCATTCTTTGGTATTACGTATGTGAGAATATATATGACGGTTCAAAGGTCGATCGAAAGAGAAGAAAAAAGGAAGCAAAAAGGCAGAGAAAAATTGTGCATCAAGTTCTCCTCATTTCTGCTCGATCGAAGAAATGTATAAAAATTAATGATCGAACTCGTCGTATCGCCGTTTCGTACTAATGTAAAGTTAGAAACTCCGAACGAGACTGGATCTGCTGCATTTATTTGAGCGATAAGGGTGACCCAGTCGCGTTATGTTCGCCATTCGATCATTCGCTTGTCAACAGATATATTCAAATTAAAACAACTCACGACGATAACCTGCGGGCCCAAACTGTTACGGCAAAATTGAAGCCGTTGGCCTTCTCGAATTACTCTAAACAAAAAAACAATTTTCACTCGTGTGTAACCCAAGTGCAACTTCCTTGTGTAATTATACGTGATAACAAATAAATAATCAAACTGATAAATTGGTGAGCGGTTTTTTTTTTGTTTCAAATTTACAAACAGGAAGTAGTACAAATTTTGAGGAAGTGGAAGGGCGGCGAGAAATAAAACAGAGGAACCGGGAGCGTTGCCGCCTGTAAAGCAAAGGAACAACTGGGTCGAAAAGAAATTTATAAAAAAAAAAAAGAGAACGACGATATAAGAGGAGGACAGAAAACGGGAGGAAATCCTTCCGAGAATCTGGGAAGAAAGGCCGACTGCGAGGAGCGAGGATCCTCTGCGTTACACTGCGCCGTGACGTTCCTTTCCATTGAAGGACCGAAAGGAAGAAGGGGTATCAACGGAGAAAAATTGAAGGGAATTTCGAATCGGAGGCGCGAAACAGAGGAGAACAAGAAAGAGATAATTAAGATAGAGAAGAAATTGAAAATCCTTGACGCCCGTCGTCGCCATGGTTGTCCGTTATCGGGATGATTTTTTCCGAACCGAAACGGAACCATAAGAATATTTTCAAAAGGGAAGCGGCTGGCGGAAGAAAAATCGTGAAACTGAGGAGTTCGGTAGCGGGTGTGTGAAATAAAACGCCAAATATTCAAATCGGAGACAAAGCGTCGGTTTATTTTTTTTTTTTCAAAAGAACAAAACCACAAAAAAAAAAAGAAACGACCGAAACCAACATCACCGGGACGTCATGCCGTGGATAAAGTGCCTCGGTGGAAGAGGTAGTAAAACAAGAAGAGGGAAACCTCTGACGGTCAGTCAGCCGATACATCTTCTTGTGAAGGTGGGTGTTTTTTTTTATCTTTTTCACTTCATTTTTTACGCGCTAACATTTAACGCGCATTTTTCATCGACGTGCCTCTGATTGCGCGTGAATATCGCACGTAGGTCCGGGCTAATTTGGAAGCACGATAAAATTCGAAGGAATAAAAATCGGAGCGAGGGTATCCTCGGTTGGGATCCTTCAAAATTCACCTTCCAGAGATATTTTCACTTTTCTTTCCCCTTTTTTCGATTTTATTTCCTTCTCTTTCGTCATCGAGCACGAGAGTCTCGTTATGGGCCAACTCCAGACGGGTCCTTCGACCTCGTTAGAAAGAAAGGATGTTCGAAATATCTCGAGGATCGACCATGATTTTACGGGTACCAGGCATCCCATGGAGTAAAACGAGAAACAGAAAAATAAAAGAGAAAATCTTCCGTCGTACAATTGGAAAGGGTTTGCGGAAGTTGTACTATTTTCTATTCGTCCTTCATTTCTTTCGAAAGTTTTTTCGTTCTCCGGAAATATTTGCAGACTAACGAAAAATGCGTTTCGGATCCGCTTTACCTAAAATTCTTTTTTTTTCTTTTTTCTCCAATTGATCATCCGCGGCGTATTTTGATGCCAAGTTAGCGGGGGGAGGGGAGACCGGAATGAAACAAATTACTGCGCACTTATACGAGTCCCCGTGTACGTAACGGCTGTTCACATATCCACACGGTGTATAGATTATTCTACAGCCGACTCTACCAAACCCCTTTTGAATCAAACGAACGCAAACTACGCCACAGAGTAACCCATACGCTCGCATACCATCGATATACGTACAATCGAGAAGTAAATAGCTGCGAGCCAATTGTATGCGACCCATTAGATCGCTGTAATTATTTAACACGCGTATTAGGTATGTACGCGTACGTATTCTCGCTACACGTTCGTACGGGGCATTCTTCGACAAGTGCTCGTATCGCCGGCCAACGTTTGAAATTTTGGCGCAGAATGCACCGCGTTGAACTGCACGTTGCGCGGTGCATTCGCCGTGCGAATTCCATACGCCCGATGGAATGGTATTATTTGATCGCGTCTGATTCGAATTCGATTCGTATTTAACGCGCGTCGTCGCGTGTAAAACTCGCGTACCTGGAATCCTCCCTTCGTTATCGTGTGAATTTGAAAAAGTTCCGACGGTCTCGTGTCATTAGCTTTGATTTATCGCAATGCTCGGTATTATCAAAGGCGGTCTTGTACAAATTTATGGCTGTTTAAAATGGTATTTATCACGGAATATATGTTGTACACGATTGCATGTTTCCATTTCTTTTGAAGCATGAAAAATTGTGTTTATACACCCAAATTGAGTCAGTTTTTCCCGGAGTCGTATGGGAGGGGTGTAGAATAAAAAAAAGAGAAGAGGGGTGTCGGTATACACGTAGCGTACACGATGATATATAAATGTTCGTTCGGTCGATTAGTTTTTATATACCTTACACGTTTAATGCGAGTAAGATAGGTGGGTAATATATATATATATATATATGTAGATGTTATTTGGAGCTGTGACGTACACACGTACTTCATATCGTTAGTAATTTATGTGCCCGCAAGTTGACGTCGTCCATTAAAGATCGTATTTTTTTCCCCCGTGTGCATGCCTACGTGGGTGGATCGGCGCTGCGCAAGTAAGAACAAAGTACAGAAAGTAAAGAACAGGAGAAAAAAAGAAACGAAAAACAAAAAAACGAAGACCGTAAAAAATATGGTGGAACGCGGTGTGTGCAGCGGTTGCCGCAAACGGTGTACAGTGGCTTCGGCTGTTACAGCTGCGGTATATACATATGTATACTACGTATGCCTAGAAAATGGGAAAAACGAAAGCTCGGAAGGGAAAATAGACGAAATGGAGAACGGGAAAAAATGAAAGAAAAATGCAGGAAGAGATTGGAGAGGATAAAAGGCTTGGTGCATGTCGATGGCCCGCGAAGAGAGAAAAGGGTGAACAAATGTATGTGGAGTATCCGTATAGGTATGGTATGTACGCACATAAGGTATGCGGTTAGTCGTGAGTTGAACATGCCGACCGATGGCAAATATGAGAGAAGAGACGAGAGACTTTGAAGAGATGAGCTTTTACTATATGTATTCATCTTCGTCTCGTTCCTTTTTTTCTTCATTTTTTTTTTTTTTCTTTTGTTGTTCCTTCTCGTGTGCATAGGTAATTCTTCGGAACGACGTATTTTCGTTCGGGAAACAATACCCCGTGGTCTGACAATGCGGGATAGAAGAAACGTCAGTTTTTGAATTTTTGAAAAATAAAAAAAACAAAAAAAAACGAATTACTCTACAAATTACGGTGAAAGAAATTTTCTTTGAACGAAAATCATTGTCTGCAGCGCACAAATTGTACGAGAGTGCGTTCTATATTTCGAGAAGGTTTCTTCATCTTTCTGGTTGCGCTTTTTTCCGATTCTTTTTCTCTCTCTGTTCATTTCACAGCCTAAAATTTGTTTAGGAAGTCTCATAATCTGAGTAGTGAGTTCGACGATGTTATGGCAGCGTGGTCGATTAGATTCTCGGTATATAACGTCTGCTTAGTTTTATTTAGTTTATTTTATCAATTGATGAAATTTCAAGTAATCTAACCGCCCGATATATAATTAAGATGAAGATTAATTTAGTTTTCGTAGGGCGTGTGCAACGTGGCAACTTAATGTATATCAGACGTATCTAGATAAGAGAAAAAGAAAAAAAAAAAAATAGAAATACCATGCAGGCATTTATAACTATAAATGTACTACACATACGCGTCTGCTTCAACATTTTTAACTTGAGAAATCGGATCGTGAAATTGCACGGAATTCGATTAGTTAATTTTAAAGAACTTTTTTTATTCGTCGATTTTACAATAAATTTCTCATCCAACTTATCTAGAATATTTTCGAACGGTTGACGAACGATGCCTACGCAATTTTCCTGACGGATTACACGCTTTCTAAGCATGCACGATTTCCTTTCCTTACTTTTTTTTCTTTTTTGCCATTTTTTCTTCCTTCTTCTATTCTTCTTTCCATTATTGTTATTGCTGTGATTTTGGTAACTTATGAATCGGTTGTACGGATACTACAGTTATCCGCGTTTCTTTCTTCTTTCGCTTCACTTCCGGTCAAGATCGGATAAAAGAAAGTTGTGCTCCCGCCGGTTCGCTGCAATATTACTCGCTTGTGCAGCACGTCCCTTTGTTTGGCTCTGTGTAACCTTTTACGGTGACGCTTTTTTTTATACACGTACATACAAAAGCTTACATAGGTGTGCACTTGGTATATATGTATATATTTATGTGCACGCGGTTCCATAAGGCTCAAATAACAGAAGCTATAAAACGGAAGACAGTCAAACGTGAAACGACACCTGATTTCCTCGTACGCAAGGAAAAAAAGTACCGTAAGAATGAGAAAAATCCAAAAAAAAAAAAAAAAAGAAGAAATAAAAGAACTCGTTTTTCCGTACTGACACCGCAGCCCTTTGAATGAGACCGAAAAAGAGACGGGGAAAAAAAAAAGAAAAAAGACGAAAACAAAAATTGACGCTGGAAAACTGGGGCGTACGATGTATAATTTTTACGCTCGATTTAACCATTCGTCAAGATTTACGGAGACCCGTGGGAATTTTCACGAAAGTGACAGTGCGTGGAAAAAAAAAAAAAAAAAAAAAAAAAAAAAAAAAAGCGAAACGCAACCAAGTTTTTTATGATTAAATAAATAAAGAACAGATGATTTCTTACGTGGGACTACACACGTATCTGATCAGTTTAACTAAACGCCCACAGTATATCACCCTTAACTGATTTTAACCTCTCACCTTGACCGCTGCAGCACTCTATGGGGATACCTTATATTCGCTTTATCGCGCTCCTTTTCTCCTTTTCTCTTTATTTTCCCGAGAGAATAAATCGAGTGAATAAATATTGTATATATCTGGAAATAAATAATTCCAGAGAGAAAAAAAGATCCCTATCTGTATTCATCCGAATGAGAAATGAAATTTCTGAAAATCGGAACAAAAAATAGTAAAGAGGATCGAGTACACCGCGCGTGTCTTTCGCGCTCGAAGAACCTTAGCTTGCGAAAAAATCTTTCGAAAAAGAAAAAAAAAACAACCGTGAAAGTTTGGAGGTGAATCGAAAATTTCGAGGGCCAGAAGCTCGTCGAATTCGAGCCGAAACGCACGAAATGTAGGTAGGATACGCATGGAAAAATATAAATGAGAGTCGACGATGGTTTTACGTAGCAGCATCCGAAGCGGAAGCACCCGGCGTAGGTCTCTAGGAATTATATTATAACGAATGGGTCATACGTGGATATACGTATATGCATAGCCGTGTGTATATAGGCATACGCGTCCACGCACGTGGACTATTATTATTTAGTTATAGACCCGTACGTGGGCATTATCTATATTTAATACATCTATACCGGTGTTAAAGGGATAGGGATACATACACTAGTGCGTACATACCGGTGCACGGTATATATATATATATATATATGTAATATATAAAAAGAAGCACGTGGGCGATCATTGAAAAGATTTGAAGCAGACCCACCAATCTTACAACCTGTTCGTTTATACCTTGGGCGTTTCACGAGTGAATACGGTGCTTAATTATCGGATGAGTAGGTGGGCTATCGACGTCTATTTTTTGTTCTATGATTATTATTTCTCTATTTATTTATTCATTTATTTAGTTTTATATTGTACAATTTTTTTTCTCCCGACGAGTAGACTTGTGTTCTCTCGTTTCTTATTGCATATTCTATTCGACCGTACCATCGGACATCCGATACTCCTCGGCGTGTGAATTATCGCAATATCGTAAGGGTGTGTAGGAGGATGAAATACTTTTGAAAGTTCTTTCCAAGTTTCATCCAACTCTTTTCTTCATCTTTTTCCTCTTCGATGAATTCGATTTTACACTCTGATTCCACGTCGAATGGAGAACAGTTTCGCGATAGAATCTCTCGATTATTATCTGATTATTTTTTTCGTCTCACAACTGCAATCATTTCCGACATCACGAGATCGGATCGTGCGTATCGTGTACAGCCGCGTTGATGGATCATAAATTATAGAATGAGAAATTAGAATTTGGACGTAGGAAAATAAAAGAGGTATATCAGAGCAGAGACTGCAGGCCTTTGTACGGCTGACCTGGGCATTAATTGTTATTGACAAATAGAAAAAAAAAAGAGAAGAAAAGAAAAACCTAAAAATTACCCGGCAGCTGTCACTAAGCAATTTATAACGTTCATTTCGTTGTTCTCGTTTCTAATGCAACAGCCCTTTACGTTCGACGCCAATAGAAGTCGAGAGAGTCGAGACTCGGGAGATCCTGTTGTATGTTTCTGGAGATCAGATTTAACCTTAGATAAAAAAGATATCGACGCTCTGAAATTCTTGTCCCGCCGTCCTGCCCATTTGTTTTATAACTGACCCTTGAGAATTACGATGTGTACTCATTCTTTTTCGTAATTCAAACCCGCAATAAGATATCCTTGTATACCTGTGTCAGGAAAAATGAAGTATTTATTTTTTTATTTTCACTCGTTCTTTCGAACGAACTATTAATTTTCAGAGCCGGGAATAGAGTTCAGATTTTTCCTGCGTATCAGATCTTGGAATTTCTTCTTTACCGTCCGAGAAACTTCTGTTATCTGCTTTCCTTTTTTTTTCATCCCCCCAGCCAGCTCGGCGAAGTAGTTCCATTTAGCCGCAATTTGACTTGGGATTTGTCGGAACTAGGGGTAGGTACGCAGGCGTAGCAAGGGGTTGAAACCGCAGTCGCAAAAATCAACGTTCCCAGATTTTGTTTCTCCCACTGGTTTTCCGCCCGCGCTCGTTTCGCGTTGGTCAAATTTTAGCGTCGTTCGTATCCCTCGACTGATATATACATTCGAGCGGTATACACACAGCACCGCGATAATTGAGCTGCGCCACGGGCGGCCTCCACGTGACAATTTTCGTCCCCATTTTACGACCCTCCTACTAACTACACTCGAATCGTCGAGACGGCTAATATCCGCCTTCCCGTCATCCCTCTCGGTTTACCCCGTCTGCGGCTGCGGGGCGTCGGCATTTTTTTATCTTCATTTTTTCGTCTTACCTCGCCCTTCAAGATGATCAAATTCTTCAACTGTCCAACTTTTGAACGCTTCGAGCGAACGAACCCTGTTTCATCGCCTTCGTCACCTTTCGCGCGTAACGTGTACGAATTTACGCATGAAAAAATTACGAAAACTCTGAATAACCGCGAGAATCGCGGTTCGCGTGTATATATGGATATGGAAAATACTTTTCATTAATACACGCGATTCGTATAAGATGACGTGACCCATATATCTGTATAACTGCGACGATGAGGGAGGGAAAGAAAAAGAGATCACATGCATGAAAAAGAAGAAGAAATTGTGAGATAGCAGCGAAATGAATTTCCAGCTGCCGCTGCAGGCACCATATGCACCGTGTATAGCTTCTCTCATTAACGTTAACGAGCAAAATTTTTGTTCCGATGATAAGATGAGTTTTTAATTATAAGTTTAATCCGAAAAAAAGCACCTCACCGGGTGCAAAAAATATCGCCGCAAGTACGATTACTTTTTCCAAATCGATCGCCACCGAAATATATCGTCAATTTGGCAGAAAATTGATTCAATTGATAGAAAATACAGTCGCGATCCTATTGGTATCAAAAATTTTGAAAACTGACTTCGAAAAATCGGTGGGAATATCGTGTGTATATTTTTTGTCGGTTCGTCGCTCCGATGAAATCCTACGCCTACTTATCCGCAATGAAACTTCTTATTTTATTTTTCTGGGAGATTAATTTTCTTCCCTATTAATAAATGAGAAAATAATTGCCATGGGGGATCAAAAGGGAGTTCGGAATAAATATTTGCCGTACCCAAACGGATATTACACGATATATGGGACACGTGTGTATGTACTCATGGTACGTCGGTTATTTCAACTCCTCGATAGACCGAGCGTCTTCTAGCTGCACCGCAGGTTCGACTCCAGATGATGAATCACCTCATTCGAGATCAATTAAAAAATAAAACACCTTTATCTACACTACGTGAAGCCAAAAGCCAAGACCCGAAAGAAAAGCCGGAAAAGAAACACAAACGCGAAAGAAATTGTTGTATTTCTCTGTTCCTTTTTTTCTTCTCCTTCTCATCTTTCGATACCCGCAGCAGATCTGCGGGATACAACGTAATATATCGTGAGATTCTTGATCCGGACGTTTTTGTTGTTTTTTTTTTCTTCTATTTCTCCTCAATTCGATGACGACGATACCTACGGCGCGGCGCGATGAGACGCATATTTTCTTTATAATTCCGGGACATGATCTTACCAGGTCCAGACGGATTATTTAAGTAATCTTGGAATCATCCGCGTCCCTTGGAGACCCGCATATTCCGTTACGTATACATAAATATATATATATATCAGAAGAGTCATTTTCTTAATCCCCACATAAATAATCTCTTAGCTCCAATTCTACGCCGACGATTTTCCTTCTACGGTGGGAATGCATTCAACCCTCATGCGCGCGTCTTGAAGTCTCTGCTTCGATTCTCGTACGTTTCACATCGTTTATCACGAAATTTATAACGAAAAAAAAAAAGAATTCTCGAACAGTACGGCATTTTTTGCGAGAAGAATTTCAGTGGGTCTCAGAATCGTGTCGTAATGGGGCTTGGAAAAACAAAACCCTTTTTCATTTTAATCCTAGACCGTTATTCCGCCGCGGTGTCCCTACGTTATATACATAAATTATGGAATCGTACCGGTTTTCTTAAGAGGTTCTCAGGACACGTCTTCTGCCGAGTGTCCTTTGATACCCACACACGCTTACCCGTTGGTAAAAAAAAAAATAAAAAAAAAAAATAAAAAAATACACGCGGTACGCGTCACGTGAGAATGTCTTTCCTTTCTCTACATTTTCACTCCTCACTTGAAGCGGGGCCAAATCGTGCCCCCGCGACGCAACGCCGCGTTACCCACCACCACCCCCATGAGCCCCGATTCGATCGGCATCTTGGAATCTACTCCGAAACGATTGTCACGGTGTAACGATCTGTATGGGGAAAACAGGTGCGGAATACATGGAAAAAATTGGGATAACTCGGTCAATTTTGGAGATGGATCAATTTGGCTTTCAGATTCGAATTTCTGAGATCGAAATACATGGGAATAGCATGGGAAACCCAAGAAAAAAAAATGTTGATTTTTGACCCAAAATTCGATAAATTTGCACGGGTTCAAATCCCGTCGGGTTTTTGGGCCAATTTTTTTTTTTCTCGCGAATTGATCGCATGTCACATCTCTGATGTATTTTGACCTCAGGATTTCGATTCTGAAAGAAAAATTGATCTATCTCTGAAATTGAACGAGTGATCGCCAATTTTCAGCTGTTCGGAATCAAGAAACAAAAGGTCATTTTATCGTCTATTTTGATGTGATTCGTACCCGATAAATTGTATCTGAGACAATAAGAATTGATCGTATGACACTTTTTTTATGTATTTCGACCTCAGGAACACGAATCCGTTGTTTAAATTGAGCTACGATTCTTTCCCTTTGAGATATCCTCAAATTTACGCCAAAAAATGCGAAAAAATTGGAATAACTCGGTCAATTTTGGAGATGGATCAATTTGGCTCTCAGATTCGAATTTCTGAGATTGAAATACATGGGGATAGCATGGGAAACCCAAGAAAAAAAAATGTTGATTTTTGACTCAAAATTCGATAAATTTGCACGGGTTCAAATCCCTTTGGGTTTTTGGGCCAATTTTTTTTTTTCTCGCGAATTGATCGCATGTCACATCTCTGATGTATTTTGACCTCAGGATTTCGATTCTGAAAGAAAAATTAATCTATCTCTGAAATTGAACGAGTGATCGCCAATTTTCAGCTCTTCGGAATCAAGAAACAAAAGGTCATTTTATCGTCTATTTTGATGTGATTCGTACCCGGGAATTTGTATCTGAGACAATAAGAATTGATCGTATGACACTTTTTTTATGTATTTCGACCTCAGGAACACGAATCCGTTGTTTAAATTGAGCTACGATTCTTTCCCTTTGAGATATCCTCAAATTTACGCCAAAAAATGCGAAAAAATTGGAATAACTCGGTCAATTTTGGAGATGGATCAATTTGGCTCTCAGATTCGAATTTCTGAGATCGAAATACATGGGAATAGCATGGGAAACTTAAGAAAAAAAAATGTTGATTTTTGACCCAAAATTCGATAAATTTGCACGGGTTCAAATCCCGTCGGGTTTTTGGGCCAATTTTTTTTTTTCTCGCGAATTGATCGCATGTCACATCTCTGATGTATTTTGACCTCAGGATTTCGATTCTGAAAGAAAAATTGATCTATCTCTGAAATTGAACGAGTGATCGCCAATTTTCAGCTGTTCGGAATCAAGAAACAAAAGGTCATTTTATCGTCTATTTTAATGTGATTCGTACCCGGGAATTTGTATCTGAGACAATAAGAATTGATCGTATGACACTTTTTTTATGTATTTCGACCTCAGGAACACGAATCCGTTGTTTAAATTGAGCTACGATTCTTTCCCTTTGAGATATCCTCAAATTTATGCCAAAAAATGCGAACAAATTGGAATAACTCGGTCAATTTTGGAGATGGATCAATTTGGCTCTCAGATTCGAATTTCTGAGATCGAAATACATGGGAATAGCATGGGAAACTTAAGAAGAAAAAAAGTTGATTTTTGACCCAAAATTCGATAAATTTGCACGGGTTCAAATCCCGTCGGGTTTTTGGGCCAATTTTTTTTTTTCTCGCGAATTGATCGCATGTCACATCTCTGATGTATTTTGACCTCAGGATTTCGATTCTGAAAGAAAAATTGATCTATCTCTGAAATTGAACGAGTGATCGCCAATTTTCAGCTGTTCGGAATCAAGAAACAAAAGGTCATTTTATCGTCTATTTTGATGTGATTCGTACCCGATAAATTGTATCTGAGACAATAAGAATTGATCGTATGACACTTTTTTTATGTATTTCGACCTCAGGAACACGAATCCGTTGTTTAAATTGAGCTACGATTCTTTCCCTTTGAGATATCCTCAAATTTACGCCAAAAAATGCGAAAAAATTGGAATAACTCGGTCAATTTTGGAGATGGATCAATTTGGCTCTCAGATTCGAATTTCTGAGATTGAAATACATGGGGATAGCATGGGAAACCCAAGAAAAAAAAATGTTGATTTTTGACTCAAAATTCGATAAATTTGCACGGGTTCAAATCCCTTTGGGTTTTTGGGCCAATTTTTTTTTTTCTCGCGAATTGATCGCATGTCACATCTCTGATGTATTTTGACCTCAGGATTTCGATTCTGAAAGAAAAATTAATCTATCTCTGAAATTGAACGAGTGATCGCCAATTTTCAGCTCTTCGGAATCAAGAAACAAAAGGTCATTTTATCGTCTATTTTGATGTGATTCGTACCCGGGAATTTGTATCTGAGACAATAAGAATTGATCGTATGACACTTTTTTATGTATTTCGACCTCAGGAACACGAATCCGTTGTTTAAATTGAGCTACGATTCTTTCCCTTTGAGATATCCTCAAATTTACGCCAAAAAATGCGAAAAAATTGGAATAACTCGGTCAATTTTGGAGATGGATCAATTTGGCTCTCAGATTCGAATTTCTGAGATCGAAATACATGGGAATAGCATGGGAAACTTAAGAAAAAAAAATGTTGATTTTTGACCCAAAATTCGATAAATTTGCACGGGTTCAAATCCCGTCGGGTTTTTGGGCCAATTTTTTTTTTTCTCGCGAATTGATCGCATGTCACATCTCTGATGTATTTTGACCTCAGGATTTCGATTCTGAAAGAAAAATTGATCTATCTCTGAAATTGAACGAGTGATCGCCAATTTTCAGCTGTTCGGAATCAAGAAACAAAAGGTCATTTTATCGTCTATTTTAATGTGATTCGTACCCGGGAATTTGTATCTGAGACAATAAGAATTGATCGTATGACACTTTTTTTATGTATTTCGACCTCAGGAACACGAATCCGTTGTTTAAATTGAGCTACGATTCTTTCCCTTTGAGATATCCTCAAATTTACGCCAAAAAATGCGAACAAATTGGAATAACTCGGTCAATTTTGGAGATGAATCAATTTGGCTCTCAGATTCGAATTTCTGAGATCGAAATACATGGGAATAGCATGGGAAACCCAAGAAAAAAAAATGTTGATTTTTGACCCAAAATTCGATAAATTTGCACGGGTTCAAATCCCGTCGGGTTTTTGGGCCAATTTTTTTTTTTTCTCGCGAATTGATCGCATGTCACATCTCTGATGTATTTTGACCTCAGGATTTCGATTCTGAAAGAAAAATTGATCTATCTCTGAAATTGAACGAGTGATCGCCAATTTTCAGCTGTTCGGAATCAAGAAACAAAAGGTCATTTTATCGTCTATTTTGATGTGATTCGTACCCGGGAATTTGTATCTGAGACAATAAGAATTGATCGTATGACACTTTTTTTATGTATTTCGACCTCAGGAACACGAATCCGTTGTTTAAATTGAGCTACGATTCTTTCCCTTTGAGATATCCTCAAATTTACGCCAAAAAATGCGAACAAATTGGAATAACTCGGTCAATTTTGGAGATGAATCAATTTGGCTCTCAGATTCGAATTTCTGAGATCGAAATACATGGGAATAGCATGGGAAACCCAAGAAAAAAAAATGTTGATTTTTGACCCAAAATTCGATAAATTTGCACGGGTTCAAATCCCGTCGGGTTTTTGGGCCAATTTTTTTTTTTCTCGCGAATTGATCGCATGTCACATCTCTGATGTATTTTGACCTCAGGATTTCGATTCTAAAAGAAAAATTGATCTATCTCTGAAATTGAACGAGTGATCGCCAATTTTCAGCTGTTCGGAATCAAGAAACAAAAGGTCATTTTATCGTCTATTTTGATGTGATTCGTACCCGATAAATTGTATCTGAGACAATAAGAATTGATCGTATGACACTTTTTTCATGTATTTCGACCTCAGGAACACGAATCCGTTGTTTAAATTGAGCTACGATTCTTTCCCTTTGAGATATCCTCAAATTTACGCCAAAAAATGCGAACAAATTGGAATAACTCGGTCAATTTTGGAGATGGATCAATTTGGCTCTCAGATTCGAATTTCTGAGATTGAAATACATGGGGATAGCATGGGAAACTTAAGAAGAAAAAAAGTTGATTTTTGACCCAAAATTCGATAAATTTGCACGGGTTCAAATCCCTTTGGGTTTTTGGGCCAATTTTTTTTTTTCTCGCGAATTGATCGCATGTCACATCTCTGATGTATTTTGACCTCAGGATTTCGATTCTGAAAGAAAAATTGATCTATCTCTGAAATTGAACGAGTGATCGCCAATTTTCAGCTCTTCGGAATCAAGAATCAAAAATTCATTTTATCGTCTATTTTGGTGTGATTCGTACCCGATAAATTGTATCTGAGACAATAAGAATTGATCGTATGACACTTTTTTCATGTATTTCGACCTCAGGAACACGAATCCGTTGTTTAAATTGAGCTACGATTCTTTCCCTTTGAGATATCCTCAAATTTACGCTTAAAAATGCGAAAAAATTGGAATAACTCGGTCAATTTTGGAGATGGATCAATTTGGCTCTCAGATTCGACGGACGATACAAGATTTTCTAAATTGAATCACGTACAATGAAATAATTTTGAGAAATGGATTCTCCTTTGACGCAGTTAACTTGGCGACGAAATTTGATTTTTCTTATATTTTAAGTTGATTGAAAATTTCCGACCTGCTCAAATCTGTTCACGAGGCCTGCCTCACGCCGAAGTATATTAAAAGTATTTTCTACCTATAAAGAGGTCATCGGCGAAGGGCGTTTTCGATCTCGTTCTCATCGTCGTTCTTCGTAAGGCCCGCGTCTTCTTATTTTTAATCTCTTTTATTTTGGTTTATTTTATATATAATGTATACCTACGTACGGTGATGCGGTGCACCGATTGACACGGCATAGAGTGCAATGGACAATAAAGCGATTCGTATCGCTAGGGACGCCCAAGTACGTTATGTATTTATATACATATATATATATGTGTAGTTTGTACGTATACATATACACCGCTATACTGGGAACGAAACACCCGTTTGATTATGTGGTGCTTCTTTATATGGCCGACGGACAAAAAGAAAGAAAGACAGACAGACAACAGACAGATAGACAGATATGTCTAGTAGATGCCTGCAGTCATCTCGAATGACCCACTATACCTTATGCACCTACACAGACACCTAGTCGTTTTATTCTCATCTCGAACGCGCTCGGATCTCACCCAAAAACGAATCGATAAAAAAAACGGCAACGTTGAAAACTCTTTCCAAATAATTCCGCTTCTGATTTTCATCCGAACTCGCGGCCACGGTAGATGGAATTTTTCTAAAAACGTCACTCCGAATTCTCGGACACCATAATTTTCTTGTTCGGATCGGAGGTCTTCCGAAAATATTCCAAAATTCTCGGACACCATAATTTTCAGATTTTGTTACACGCGCCCTGAAAACGGTTCGTTCTTTTGTCAAAAGAAAAAAAAAAAAAAAAACGTCGCTCCGCTTGCATGCTGCTCCACTAAAAATCCATCACGCGCGGTATACATATGATACGTGTAACGTGTCCGTGCACACGTGTGCAGTTTTGAGAGTAAACCTCGTCCGGATGAACAATGCGTATCGTTAGCCTGACCACCTCGAAAAAGGGGCTTGGCTTTCCTCGTTCCTCGGCTCGCGTGTTTTCTATTTAACCGAGTGCACTTCTCGGCTGACGAGACTCCGCGCGACCGACGAGATAATTTGCGGCTAAAGTTTTTTGCAAGCCGACCGAAGAAGCGACAGCGAATTTTGAAAAAAAAAGTCTACTTTTCGGATTTCACCGGTCGACGACGTTTCTCTTCTTTCCTACTTTCATCGGGTGATTACCCCCGGAAAGTGGAAATTTTTGAAAGTGCAGTACGTACGTAATTCTCGATATAGTAGGTAAGTTTTTGAAGATGCTACCGTCATTAGATTTATCTGAAGCTTTCGGGATCCTAGGCGCGTGATATTTTACGAGGCGGAAATATCTCGCTCTACCATTGACGACGGGGGAGTGTAGGTACGCCTGTTTACCTACCTAGGTATACATATATAGGTATGTACGTACATCGCATTCACACCGATGTGTACATACAAATGGTATATGTAACGCACTCGGGCTGTTTATAACTTTGAACAACCGGTTTTTAGTGCATTTGAACGACAAACGGCGTAACGAACTTAAATGTATTTACGAACGTATATATATATATATATATATGTATACATGATACGGTATGCAACACATATTCGTCTATCTATGTAAAACATATCGATACACGTGTATTCGGCCAAGCGGGGTGGGGTGAGCTTAAAATCCTGGGGGGGTTCCGAGTTCGAAAAGCTCCGGACCGTCGGACCTTCTTTATAGGTTGAGAGTAGGTATAACGCGCACCTTATATCCCCGTACACTATATATACCTACCACCTCTCGCGTCTTACGTCTTACGTCGTGGCCACCCACGGCAGTACTTTACATAATCGGTCACTCTCGAGTCTCCTTGCCCTCCAGCCTCTTCTTCAAACTTCTTACGGCCCTCGCTGCTGCCGTTGTTATTTCTTCTGCCGCTGTTGCACCCGAGTTCACCTTTTAGGCGTACCTATGTATACCTGTAGTCCGAAACGCGTACATATTCCGGATTCCATCCTCGAGAAAACTAGAAAAAAAAAGACGAGTCCGATCTACCCCTAACTTTTCAAACGTCCGAACACGGTCTACAGTCGTCGACAGAAACGAACGTTTTTACGCTCGTTGAGATCGTTTTTCTTCTTTTTTTTTTTTTGATTCGCGTTGCTTCTCATTTCGCAAAAGTCAAAGAAAATTTCTCGATTCTCGGCTTTTGAGTTCTATTTTTTTTTTCTCTTTTTTTTGTTCTTCTTCATTCGACGGGACGAAGCGTTTCACGTGTATGTAAATGGCGTCCAAGTGTTTCCCTTCTCTCTTTTGTCATGCTGAGAATTCTTCGTCCTCTTCTTTTCTCCGGGCCACGGTTTCTCACGGTTTATGACGTCAGCTCTGGAAAGGTGAGAATCTCTAAACCTAATATCTTTCTCACCGAAGACTCGCCCTTTATTTTTCTCTATCCCTCTCCGGAAACCCTTTGCCCTTCCTTTTTTTTTTTCACACACTTTCGAGTCTTGGCGATATCTCGGGTTACCGGACTACCACGTTCCGATGGCCAAAACCCAGAGTGGCAAGGTGGTCAACGCCGAAGAGCAGTTTCAATTTTCAGGAGCGACGTATTAGCCTTTTTTTACCACACGTTGTTCTCGTCTCTTGGTAACTCTTCTGTTTCACGCGCGTTAAAAAGATTCTTCGCATCGCTTGAAAGGGATTGAGCCGAGAATTTTCGCTCTTCTTCTTTCCGAGTTCAGTTTTTCGATCGTTAGACGCGCTCGCGCGGACGATTTCTTTCAGCGTCCTTTTAAAATCCGTCAGAGAAATTAGGAGGGAGTAAAGGAGGCGAGGGGAACGCCATCGATTTATGGGGAATGAATGGGCATTGTACAATAACCGACAATCGGCTAATTACCAGGACTAATCGAACGGGCTAAAAGCCAAAAGGGCTCCTCTTACAGATCCTCTTTCTACTCTTACTTCTAGCATGCATCCGTTGATTCCCCCGTTTCCCTTCTTTCTCTTCTCTCTGTTTTCCGTTCTCGATCCTTCTCCGGGGTCTCTCGGGGTCCGTATTATGTAGAGGCGCGCCCCCGCTGGCGCCGCTTTGAAGAAAACCGACCTGCCTTCAGCCCCCGCAACTCCGTCCTCTTTCTCTCCGCTCTCCGCTCTTCTTCTTCTTCTTCTCTTGTCCGCCGCGCTCTCCTTCTCGCTCGAAGATCGGCAGCCACGCGGAAGTCAAATTTTCTGATCGCGGCACGACGATAAATCTTCTCCTTAATTTGCGAGCGCGCCTCCTATTACGTTACCCCCGGTGAACCGCCGCCGCCGCCGCCGCTATATTCCTTATCCCGCGAAACAGTGCTCCCCTCCCCCCCCCCCCCCCCACGTCCGATCTTCGCATACCGTCGATTTTATTGCACAACACATCGAAACACCACCGACGCGCACCGTCGGAATTGAGACGCCCCAAAGCGACGCGCCGCAGATATGGAAGAGTATAGAGAATGCATCTCGTCGGGCAGCTGCGGCTCAACGGGCCCCGAAATAAAAGGAGGATCAGAAGCGAGCCAATTTAAAAATCGATCGAAATATAACGCGGTACACGAGGAGAAGAAGAAAAAAAAAACACGTTGAAATTCAATCGATATATATATTTGCGTATACTTCTTCGGGGAATCGAATTAATAAACTCGGCGATATGATCGAGCGTACGCGATGCAAATATACATACATATATACCTGTACGTACAAGTACGTGTATCGGGCGCGCGATGATGTATTTAAATTAAATTGTTCTCCAAAGAGGATATCGGTTGGGCGTGGTATCTGGTGATTATCGATTGATTAACGACTTTGAAATTCACATTGTCGATGCATTGGATTATCTTATACCGTGAAATCGACTTTTCGTACCTGCCTTTCGGAATGTAGCGATCGTTGATCGGAATAAAAAATACTACATTCGAACGGGTATCGAATAAAAATAATCCAAGCGCACGCGGGACAACTTGTACGATGAAGTAGTGGGCTATGTTTTCGGTCTGCGGCTCGTATATATTTCCATTCGTTATCACCGTGTACCCCGGTGGACTGCGGTTTACCGAAAATCTGAGAGCGAAGATTCCTAGCGAACTCTTTTTTTTCGCGCCCATCGAACGCTAGGTATAGGTAGGTAGGATTTTCTAGATTTGCCACCCCCCTTTTCATTCTTTCGCTCGATCAACTCGCGTGTAAAAAGAAACCAGGTGGCGATCGAGGTGTCACGAGGTGGCCGGGGTATCCGTTGAAATGACAAAGAAGAAAGCAACGTCGAAAATGAAATGACACGAAAGACTCGTCGTAAAAGGGGAAAAGGGGGGGGGGGGGGGGGGAGACGATCATTTCGGACCTTGGGGTGCACGTGGGCGGACGGTAATAATAATTGTAAACGTGGACGGTCCGTAGGCGAAGGGTATACAGTTGTAACTCGAACGGCCTGTTTGCTTAGGCCCTCGGGAATAACATGAGCCTGCATAACACATTAAACGACCGATGACTGTATCGATGTAAGACAGCAGCTGCACCCCCGGAATAATCGATCGATTTTTACGCTCGACATCTGCCGCCATTTTGCCATTTCAATTCCACCCTTGCGTAATGTAAGGTATACGGAGGACGTATTGTTCGATCACTTCCAGCCCGCTTTTATTTCGTTAGATTGGTTATCGTTTTGCGAAATTCATTGTCACGGGATTAGTCGGGACGATTTTCGTCGCTGAATCACCTGGAACTCGATAACGAACGATGCCTCGTCGCCCGTATAATTGAACGGTTTTTCAGCAGAGTTAGGTGCGGAAAGCGCGACGTAACCGGCGATCGTGGGCCGCCGCGCGATCGGATGAAAGAAATGCCGTTTGGAAATAGGAAACCAGATTGAGAATGGTTCGGACCGTTCGAGTAGAAGGAGGAGGAGGAGGAGGAGGAGGAAGAGGATACCACGGGAATATGCGGTTAGTGGTCAACGCCTCATTCATGAGGAGTCCGCTGTCTTCCTGTTCGGGGCCTCGTTCTTTTCCTTGGAACGTACAAGGTTCACCTCGCCTCGCTGTGTGTATCGACTGGGTGAGTCCGTTCCCCGATCGGAGCCGAGATTTCCGCTCAGCCCTTTGACTGCAGCAACTGAATTGCAATCTCTATTTTACAAAACGACGTACCTTCCCCAACGGTTTAGCATATACGATCCGATTGCGGCGGACTCTCCTCTCTCGACGCTCGACGCTCGACGTGAAACGGGAATCGGATGGAACGTCGTCGGAAAACGATTTTCGGTAAACGAAATTAGTTACCGCGTACGTCGGACGACGACGTGCAGGTTTGAAAAAGGTTTCTCGTACGGTGTATAAACGAAATGATAGAAAGCGAGAGGCGTCGGGTGGAAAAAAAGGTGTCAAATACTTAATCCATCGGATGACGGCTCACGGGGGAGAAAGACGCGGCAAATATTTGTACTTTCGTGTCATCGAGAACGCGATATTAACGCCCCGTGTCCGATACACTGTTAATCCCGCGTCAGAGCCGACACCATGGGAGCGTAAAAACAGATGGAAATAAGCCTGGTACAAGGGGAGGGGGGGGGGGGGGGGAAAGGTTATTTTTTTTAGAGGTTTAAAACCAACAGCAACCTGATCCTTTCGAGGACTGCGTTAATCATTTTAACAGCGACCGGTAGGTGCAGCGCGCCAAGGTTCGTGCGATGGAAGGTGGAGGAGGTGGGGAAGGCCTGTTCAAACATCATATCCGATATTAAGCTAAGAATAAGCATCGCGTCTGCCGGCGCACATCCGAGAAAAAGTATTACGCCCGTCACTTTTGTAGGGATGGTCTCGACAAACCTTGATATTCGGGGAAATGCGTCGCGGACGACGACGTTACGAAAATCGACAATTCCATCCAAGAGGAATTCTTATGGCCACGAAATATTTAAAAATCACGTCGAGTAGACGACGTATGGAAATTGATAAAAAGCAATAAAGTTGGATAACTAAAAGAAACTGTCATTCATTATTCATTCAGGTTGTTGTCCGTCTCCTTTGCACTCCGTGTGCTACCAGAGTAGTGAATAAGTTCGGATCGATATCCACCTGATAAAATTCTTACCGCGAGAGATGCAACAGGTTGCTAACCGCGAGATCAACCAGAACGTGGACTGTACGAGAAGCGGGGTGAACCGCCGATATGAAATACGATAGTAATAAAATTAAGAGGACGCTTCGAGGGTCCTTCAATTTACAGCGTTATCGATTCCGAAATAATACAAATTGCTTAACGGGGTTCGATGGCCTTCTCTTCTAAAAATTTTCTTGCATGTATTTATTTACAAGTGGAATGAATGAAACAAATAATGTACCTATATGGGAAAAAAGTTGAGCGGGTGTGATTTTTTTTTTTTTTTTTTTTTTGTATCTTTTCGGGTAAAAAATGACAACGAACGTAGTTTCCAGATCACTGGGGAGACGCTTGATTCGCCTCCCTCGACCCATAACTAGTTGTCAGGGTCTGATTGCTGATAGTTTTCTCAGCTTTGGCGCGTCTCCGTCGAATTCTGTTCGCTACCGGAGGTGTGAAGTACTCGGGATCCAGTTCGGCGATCGGCTCCTTCGTCCAGAGTCGCCAGAAATTACTTACAGCGAGACCGACAATTACAGCGACCACGAGACCCATCGGTGCGTACCACATGTACGAAACACGGTAGAGGTAAAACGCACTCGAATCTCCTGGGGGCCTGCGTTAACGAGATTACGAAGAAGATGTAGGTGTAGGTAGGTGTAAGGTAGGGTAGGTAGGTATACGCCGTCGTCATTATTTTCTAACGAGGTGGAAAAATAGAGTAATACTCACGATTGTTCAACGTTCGCAAAAGTGGTTAAGGTCGCGTTGCAGCCGGTGGTGGACACCGGCAGTCTTACCGTCTCTGGTCTGGGCTGGCCGAAAGCGGCCCAACAGACGATAGCCAGACTGGTCAAAGTCCCGATTACGGCACCTTTCTCATCGGCCGACTCGAAGAACATACCGAGAGTGAATATACCCAGTACTGGTCCACCGACGGCTCCGGTTATGCTGAGGGCCGCTTGAATCAGACTGCCCAAATGCTTGGCGAGGAAGGCTATCAGTACACAGATCACACCGATAACGAGGGCTAATATTTTTCCCACTAGGGCACCGTGCTTGTCGGGAAACACGCGACCGCATTTCGCGTATGAAGGTTTTATGTAGTCCTCGAGCGTCACGGCGGCGAGGGAATTCAGCATAGCCGAAACCGTGCTCAGACCAGCGCTGAATATAGTGGCGACAAATAGACCGGCTAATCCCGGTATGTGACCCGCTGTCTCCATCACGAAATACGGCATCAGTTGGTCAGCGGACGCTATTTGACCAGCCGCGATCGGATCGCACTTGCTGTAATAAGCGTAAATCGCGAGTCCCGAGAACGATGTCGATATACCCAGGAAGGTGAGAAACGGCCAATTGCCCCACATGGCCATCTGAGCTTCTCTCAGGGTCCTGGAAGCAGAGAAAACGAGAGGAGATTGTCCCTCCGCGGATCGCCGCGCCTACGAAAACTACTCACCCGACCGTCAGCAAACGCTGGACCTGGACCTGATTGACTCCGTAGAGCGTTAGGAAAGTGCAAAATCCTCCGATCGTCAGGCTCCACCAGGAGTGCCGCGTGGTCGGGTCCGGAGAGAAGCTGAAAGAAAAAGAACTCCCCCCGTTGGTTCGCACGTTTTTCGATCGGGGGGTGAAAACTCACTTGTCCAATTCGACGCGATTCCCGTCGAGCGCCAGTTGCCAAATACCGGCGAGACCACCCTCCACGTTAATGGCGGCGAACGTTATCACCATCACCGCTGCTAGCAGCATCAAAACACCTTGAAAAACGTCCGTGACGAGAACCGCTTTGATTCCGCCTACCGTCGAGTAAAATGTACAGATCAAGCCGATCAACAGAACACTCAGGTCGCCCGACAGACCGGTCGTTGCTTCGAGCGCCAATGCCGGAGCGTAGAGGACCACTCCGGTGTAGATGAGAAGCTGAAGGGAATTCGCTATGCTCGCGGTCAGTCTGGCGACCACTCCGAATCTTTTCTCCAGATACTGTTCGAAATGAGACGCGTGTAATCGGTGGTGAGTTTTCTTGTGTGAGAGAGAAAACAAACCGATGGATTCATGGACGACCTACCTCGTAAGCGCTGGTCTTCTGGAGTTTGAAAAATACGGGTAGGTAGAGATAGAGAGAGACCGGGGTGCCCAACGTGTAACCGAAGTATATCGCCAGGAATTGGGTTCCGTAATTATAATTTTCCGAGCTCACTCCCAGGACAGTTACAGCCGACATGAAGGAAACCATCAACGCCAGGGAGAGTGGTGCCACGCTCATCGCTCGATCGGCCGAAAAATATTCCTAACGAGGTAAAAATTGATTAGAGAATTTATTCGAGGAAACAAGTTTCAAGTTTTACCGCAACTGGGTCAAATCGATATCGATTATTTCGGCTCTTTCGATCGGGTGACAGCGAATACTTGAATAGAATTAGGTATGTAGTTCACGTACCTCTGTGGTCTTTTGTTTCCCCCCCGTGAATCTGTAGTAAATACCGATACTCGCGCTTATTGCGAGCATAACACCGATCACCACGTAATCCGGCCATTTCAGCGTATCCACGAAATCGGCGTCTGACTGAAAATAAAAAATCCCCGTCAAAATCCGATCGGCGAGTCGCCCCGTCGCGCTTACCATTTTTCCGATAATATCGAACGATCCAGTTCGGAATCTGTGAGCGGGAATCTGGTCACTCGGGAATATCCTTCCACGTTCGAACCGTCTAAACCTACTGAACGAATTCTCCTCAGTCAGCTTCGCGCAAACGTGATCGTCTGTTTTATCAGTTGTTAGTAGATCTCTTTATCACTCCAAGGTTTTTTCAGAGAGGGATTTAACAATCACTCTCTCGAACTGCCAACCATTTGTTTCACGCGTGCTACGCTTTCGTTCCAATACTCAAAAAACTTGTCTCATTGCAAATAACACCGACTATACACGCAGCGTATAACGACACGGTTGTTAATACAGCTGGGGAGATCCGACGTATCCGTTGTACAAAACTCAAAACTCTTGCTTCTAACGCACCTGGTTCAGCGGTGGCGGTAACAGTAGCCAGCGGTAGCGAGAACGTGTAACATATTTCGTATGTCCTTCTTCTCGGCGAGTCCACGCGACATCGACTGCCCGTAAGTTTTTAGAGTATCGCAGCTATCATCGCGACGTTACAGAGACAGACACCCCACCATTTATATTCCATCTGTGTAAAAGTCTAGTGTAATATTCTCGTAGTATCACATATGCCACTAACAACCTGTGTAAACAGAAGATTTCGGCACGTATTATTTCAATGATATACAACACACGTACAGCCGAACTCTCACGAATAACACCGCAAAATTTATTGATGTCGGAATAATAGAGAAATAACTGAGCAAAAAACTAGACGCTATTCAGTCGTGTGTTCGAACAGGTATTCCTGAATTGCTAATTCAACGACTGGAACGGCTCGCACACGCGTGATGCGATGAAATTTCAATGCAAATCAATTGCGGATGCAATGCTTACGTAACTCGTAATTGTAATAATTTTATTGCCATTGAGCCGGTAATTTCTTGTTTTTTTCGATAATCAGCCGAATCGTGACGTAAAATTTTCAAACTTCTCGAAGCTCAAGGAGATTGAACAGATTTGTTTTCACGTTTTTTTTTTTTTCCTCTCTTTTTTTGCTCCCCCCTCGTACCAGACACGGATTCCTCACCTCTCGTACGATAACACGGGGTGTTTTTAAAAAAAAACAAAAAAAAAACCCACGTGTAGGAAATCCGGCGTAAAAAATATGTGTAAAAATAAATTTTCCACCCCATCGTCTCTGGGATGGAGAGAAAAAAAAGAATAAATAAATATGTTCGAAAACAAACCGGCGTCAGCGGAATGTCGGGGTGCCTCGGGTGCTGGACGATCCGTCTTACGAATGATCTTATCAGATTTTAATCCGACTTTTTTCTACAATCCGGGGTACACTGCCATCGTGTACTATCGCTTATTTACTTATTTATTTATTCGTATCGATTATCGAAACACTTTATTCAGATACGATGATACCACGAGACAAATGAAAGCCTGTACCGATAATAGTTTGACATTGCAATCGAGTGGTTTGGAAAAATACAGCCGACGATTAAATAGTGGTAAATAAAAATATGTCGTAATTTTGATAAGGTGGTTGCGCGTCTCGTGACTCGGTTGTCAGGTAGACCGGAGTATTAACGTTAAGCTCTAAGACAGGTAGAGTTAATAAAGGTTGAAAAAAATGCAAGAAAAAAGTGAACGAATAAAGGGGTTGAAAAAGAATTTCGTCCATTTTTAATTCACTATCGAAGAACGGGCGCGTGCACAATGCCTGATTCTTTTCCGAAGTTAAACCGCATCGCCATAATTGCGGTAGACCGATGAAAGTTTACTTACATTGTTGAATAGGTTTTATCGCTGCACTTAATCATAATCAGACAAAGAGAATCCTTCCTTTTAGATCTACTGATTGCGAGTTTTTAAGGCATGCCAAGTACCACAAACAGATAAGAAGAATATCATAATATCTAGGTTAAAGTTAAATGACTCGAGCAGCAATGGTTTCTGGCCAACCGAATTTTCCGGCTTCGCGCACCGATTTATAACGTTTTCTAAAAATCTTCACGATTCAGCGTCGCATTGACTGATCAGTATTTCTTTTTTCTTTTTCTTTTTTTTTCTCCACTCGAGTGCATTTTTCACGATTATTATTATAAAATATATATCGGGATGATGAGAAACGGGATTAGATGATTATGGGGCAGGAAATCAGCCGGGTTAAGTACCGCTCACTCACCATGGCAAGACGATCATTATGAACGTATTAACGAACTCTGTAGTTAGGTTCGTATATGTACAGCGGATATATAGGTATATAGGTACATCGCGTACCTCGCCTATATATATGTATATACTATAAGTTCTACATCGCAGTCCGTACAAGGCGGTAACCTGTTTAATATTAATAGATGTTAACGAGTCCCCTATGGATCTGGGGTAGCCATTGTCGATGCATGCAAATTATACTAAGAGAATTTTACTGCTACGAACAAGACCATAATTCACCATGAAGATACCACCATACGACACAACGACGCACGCATGGCGAAATCATTCTTTTTGTTTTTTTTGTCATTTTTTTATCCATTCTTTTTTCATACGTCTTTCTTCGTTTTTCCATACTCTACATTTTTTCCGTCGCCGTCCCGCATGAAACAATTCCGGCAATTTAGAAAGCGAATAAATTTGCGCCGATCGAACGACCGGTGTGATTACTTCTTCTTTTTTTCTTGTTTTTTGTTTTTTTCATTGCAATAAAAGAAGATTTATTCAATGTTTATTGTCTACATTTCATATTTATCAAGCACAGTTGATCAAAAATAACTTTTCGGTAAAGAAGTTAATTGATGTTGGATGCAATTACTCTTTATGGGGACATATTGAATTTTTTTTGATTTTTTGCTATAAAATATTCGATGCCGATCGATCGCTATTGAAAAAAAAAAAAAAAGATCACGTAAACCGTTTCAACAGTTTTCTAGAATTCTTATCTGAATTAAATATCCGATTATCTTTTGCAATCTTTCGTATTTCAGGTGTTCACCTGTATCTCTTTCAATAAAATTCAATATCAAATTTCACGAATCGAATATTTCATGCTGCTTATATATATGTATAGCGTACACACACGCCAGCGCTGAAGTGTGTAGAAATCTGCTTACCCAATTTTTCACGTGAATATTATTCCACACTTTCTTTTTACGATCTCCGATAAATATATCGTTCGTCCGTTGCGTTGCCATGATTAAAAAATAATCGACTATTCCATATACATTAATTTTTTTAATGGCATAAAACAATCAATCTTTGTTGAAAAAAAAAAAAAAAAAAGAAAAAAAAGAGTACAAAAGATCGGCACCGCATCGATCTGCGTTACAGGTACCTATAGGTATACGTATATAATACACGTATATGAGATCGCGGACAAACGTACAGATAGTGCCTCATACCTGGATATTGTTGTACAATTTTTTTTTCAATTTTTATTTTCAGTTTCATTTCTCTTCTCTCATTGTACACGACGCGGTTTGTTCTTCTCCCCGCGTATCATACAGTATAATATCGGTTTGTTCGAGTTCCATATCTCATGTAGTTGTGCCTCGAAACTTCGCGGTTCTCCATGTGGGAATTCATGCACGGATTGAAAATCTCGCATATCCTCGATCTTCGGTAACAACAAATACAATGATAACAACAAAAAGAAAAAGAAAAAGAAGAAAAAGAAAAAGAAAAACCAACAACAACTTGAAATTGTATACCAAACCGAGTGAGATGGTCGCAGCTGTGGTATAGGCATATCTGTACCTATATTATTATTAAATACCTGTAACAGCGGAACGCCGCGCTCGGTAAACACAGAACAATTCAGTCCGCATTTATACAGCGTAGAGAATCTTTGCCGGGCTCGTATAATAACCTCGCCACGTTTAGATCGGCTTGTACTCTTTGATCCTTCGAGTAAATAGGAGAAATGTATATATGTTATATACGTGGGTACATGTATCGATACGCTTTATATATATATATATATATTGTACATGTACGGAATATATTCTCATTTGATATCGTACCGAATGTAAAACTGAGCATACACGCGTGTATGCTCGTATAGGACATTCCGGGTCGATAAGCTCGCACGGTCACACACAGCTTTCGATTCGATTGAAACATTTTTTGGCTCGTTTCCAAAAACGCGAAAAAACTCATCGCACCCTCCCGAAGGGTTTTTCATTTTTCTATTCTGTTTTGCGTCCATTTTAGCAGGTATGTGGTGCGCACAGGAATTTACAATATTTTTTTTCTAATTCAACTCTCATTTCCGTCAGGTCTGCATCTTCCTGTAATTAGCGGCAGGATTTGTTACATCATCCGATTCGAAACACATCGTACGTGTGTTGCGACGAGGGAGATCTTCACGCGAGATTCGAACCGGATGACAATTAAATCGAACCGTACAAACGCGTTTATGATAATCCGGACAATTAATACATCAGAATACGGGATAATGGTCGTCTTCGATCACTCGAAGGCTCATACCGTAGGAACTGAAAAAGTGAAGAAAAAAATTCGTGACACTATGAAGAAAAGTGGTCTGCTTAGTAGATCTCGATGTCGAGATGCCAGGCTATATGGCTATACGGGGGTTCACGTGATACGGCGTAGGTGAGAACACGCATTATCGTCGATAAGCCAATGAGATAGGACTATGAATAATGTACAGATCTTATCGACGTACGTACGTATAGCCTGCACACGGACCGAAGTCGTCCTATACCTATCCGACGAGCCCGCACTACGGCGGTGTCCGGTTTTTTTTTTTGTTTTTGTTTTTTTTTCCAATTTATACTTTTCATTTCTAACTTCATTCATACTTCTTCCTTTTTCCTACAATTAAAAAGGGCTCATTTGCCGCTGTTTAACGATGTGCGATACATATTCTTATCGCAGAATGTAACAAATTTTTTCATGAATCCTTTTTCAAATTACACGGAATTACAAGCTCATTTTATTTCTATATTTTTCATGTTCGTTTCCTGTATCTTTTTTTCTATTTCCAATCAATTCTCACTAATAAGGTGCGCACGGTGCATTCGATGTGGAGTTCGTGTAGATCGTTTCTTCTCCCCCTTTTTTTTTTTTACTTTTTTTTCGGATGTTACGGTATACTATTAGATCGTCACGTTTGTATTATAGGTTTTAGAAGTGTTTAAAACAGTGAGAAAATCACGTGAAAAAAATATCAAGAGATTAAACGATTGATATTCCAGTTATACTCACGTGGTAGATACGTGTTTTTCGAGACTTTGGAATGACGAGAAAAAAATATGAATGATTGAATAATTTTTGTGAGAAGAGAAAAGAGAATCAAATCAGAATGAAAAAAAGGTAACCGCGAAGATAGGTCAACTATTTGACCCATAATGAATGTTGTTATTCCGCACGGAGCTGTTGCAGCGAAAGGTTTATATATGCACATGGCTATACACGCACATGCATATAATAGATACGTCTCGACGTCTCCCGACGCCCTCGCAAAGCGTCGCGACGTCGCGGTCGCCCGGTTGTTTCTGCCCCCCCATTGTGTTCCGATACCGCGCGAGCGAAAGACTCGCTGTGGGGTAACCGCGCCGTGGAGAAAATGAGAGGGAGAAAAAAAAAAAAAAATATGAACAAAAGAAAGAAAAATTTATTTGAGATTTATATACTACACCGCGTTCGTGAAACAACGTGTTAAAACGAAGACGGAGGAGCGAAGGGAAGGAGTGAAAAAAAGGGGCGGGGGGGGGGGGGGAAAGGACGAGGAGGTTGAAGCTCGGAAATTATGACGTTTCTCGGTAAGCTGAAAATTCATCGGGTTCTATGATCATAACGTGTCTCCGCGTATGTTGAAGAATTCATGGTGAATGTTCACGTGTTTGTAATACGATGTTCACATATGCCCGGTATATTATTCGTATGTGAAACCCGCGTCGCGTTGTCGATGTCATGAAAGTTTTATGACATTTCGTGGCATCGTCGTCATCGTAATATACGTACGTACATATATGTGAAAAATTCTATCTCTTATATATATATATGTATGCGTACGTACCCTTCATGTTCTCACACGCGCAAACTACCAGCATGTGACTTTCTCATACCTCGTTACGTGCAGGCGGCTTCTTTACGCCCATATAATTTTATACAGCTCCTAAAATTATGCCAGCTGATGTCTTACGGTTTGTAGGAACAAAACCGTAAGAACTTTGAAAACTTTAAGGGTTCCGGGGGACAGATCCGTCCAACCGTGAGATCCGAATGGACCGGCCCTCGAATCACGAAATGTGTGTACATGGTAATCGAGTGTTCGCAGGAATGATTAAAATACGTCGAAGGAAAAATAAATACGGCGAGTTCGACGATATGGTTTTTTGATTTTCTCAAGCGCCGACCGAACTGCACTCGGAGTGTTTGATTTAAGAATCACTTGAGAAAGTCTCGATGGGGTGAAGTGTACATAAAAATTATAAAACATATAAAGTGGCAGAATATTCGAGTCGAGCACTTTTTACATATTTGTTTGAATCTTAATAAACCCTGAAGAAATTTTCCGTAGCACGAGAAAAAAAAATAAAAATCAAAACGCTCGAGAGTTCGTCTTACCAACGACTAAAGACAACATCCTTCGAAACTAATGACTCCGAGATTCCATATCTCATATTTTTATTCGATTTTGATTTTTTTTTTTTTTTGCTTCGAATATCGAATGATCAACATCGGTCGAACGTCCTCTGGACGATTACCTTGTGAAGAAATTTGTCCGATCTGGACAAGTTTCAAATCTAATCGGGATATTCGAGCTGCGAATAAATCTGGATACGATTTCGTTCACCCTTAAAATTGTAATCGGTTTTATCGTGTCACGTGGTGGGTGTGAAGTAGATGCACGTTACATACGTATGTAAAGAAAGGAGAAAGGATGATAAAAGGAAAAGAAAGGACGTGATATTTTACCGCCACATGAGTGCGTGACAAATGACCATGAGACCATAGAGAGCTCGGCAAACGTTCAGCTGTCTTCTGGGTCTTCTCATTCTCTTTTTTCTCCTTCTTTTTTTTTTTTATTCCCTTTTTTCTCATTACCTTTACCATAGCACTCGTTTCTCTTATAGGAAAAGAATAAAGAGGGGAAAAAAAAAAATCGAGAAGACGGAAGAATAAAAAATAAAAAAAAAAATAAAGTCAAACAACCACGACCTTATCTCGAAATGCACGTCGCCCCGTAGACGCGTTTCAAGTGACTTTGAACGATCGCCAGGAGGTTCTAAATGCAACTGTGTTTCACACGTGAGTCACACGCCGATCGAACTACTTACCGAGTTACTGCTCCTATGTATATTTGAACCGTCGCAATTATAAACTCGGCGGGACGTCCGGTGAAAATCAATTACGGTGCGAACGTCGATTTGAGAGTTTCAGTTCTGGACTGCGAGACCATATGGTAATCGCAACGCGCATCGTCATACGATTCGCGATATTTTAGGTACAGACCATTTTAGAATTTCCTATTTCAAGAAGGTATTTTCTAGTAGCTTGAAGAAAAATGAAAAATCGTGTAGCGTAACGCGATAATTTTCGATCACGCGGTGCTGCGTGATCGATGAAAAAATGTAGGTTTGTTATACCTACAGATATATATTCCACAGATCGTGATCCCCGCAATCAGGGTCTTCTTTATATCCGCGCGTTCTTACGATCGAAAAATTTATAACCAACATACGTTTCGGGCTTAGTATAAATAATTTGGGTTACCATAACGAGAGGATGAAAAAGTATTTCGATATACAATCCTCCGCAAGCTACTGGGGATTCGATAAACCGTCGCAACGATCACACGCTGCTACACTGATTGGTAATCTCCTTTGTAAATCCTCAGAAAAAAAAAAAAAAAAAAAAACCATGCAAAGAAAATTTTATTCCGATCCAAGAGTATACGTTACGTGTGAAACATTAAGCTTCTATTTGGAACCGCAAGGTAAAATTTATCCAAAGAAGAAATCGAATTCGGAATCCCTACGCGAATAGCGAATATTTTTCGAATCGAATTTTATTTTATTTTAAGATTATTCGTTCTTTTTTTACTTTGCATTTTACGCCGTACATGTCATTCATAGGGTAGGGGGGTAGATGCTTTTGATGGAATAGAAGATGTCTCGACGTTTTGCTTCTTTTTTTTTTTTTTTTTTCAATTTTGTTTTCACCCGCGACGGTAGAGTTTTTGTACGTTTCGAGTTTCGCGAATCACACCAGGGTACGAGAGAGTGCGCATCTCGTCAACTCTTTGCGAGCCCATCGTTCCGGAGAGGGTCCGTCTTTTCTGTATCACTTTTGCGAATCGTGCGGCATGAGTTAGAGCCGTAGAGAGAGCACTGCAACACGGCACAGTTTTATGCTAAACGAATACACAGGATTTCCTTTTATCTGTTTGTGCGCTTTACCCGTTACACGAGTGCATTTTGTAGCAGCAGAAACAGCGGCAGCTGTATCTGCAGCATTCGTAATATCTGCATCTATAATAGCCGTGTGCATTGCACTGCAGTATCAAAAGTGCACGCTATATATTTCCATACGTTATAAAAATAGTGAGAGGTGCCTGTGAGATACTCGAGCCTCTCAAGCTGTAATGCCCTGAATATTGCGGACGTAACTTATCCTCTACGCGTATAAAGGGTACCTCTGTCTGTTACCGAGAATTTTTTCATCGACCAAACTGCAAAATGAACAAAATATAATAATAACAATAATGATAATAATAATAACGATTTTTGCACCGCCGTTATCTCCGCGGCTGGAAATGCGCCCTTAAGACTTTACGGTGTAGAATGTCTATATTTTGTAAATGATCGTTTTTTTTCTTTTTCTTCTACATCGTTTTTTCAATCTTATTCTTTGCACTTGAAACTTTTTTTCCCGACTGCTCTTGAGTGTCTAAACAAAATCCTTTTGAACCGTAGCCATAAACGATCTCGAGTGTCCAAAAGAATTAAGAGTTCGATCACCCGGCCATACGTTCAATCTATTTTTAAATATATGAGGATGATAGATTAGAAAAAATTGATGAATAAAGTCACGTAACCCTTTTTTGGATTTTTTCGGTTGGAAAATTTCTTACCCAGTATATCGATGGTTTCGCATGTATTTTGATGTAAATTGAGCTACAACTGTACCAGTAATCGAGATATTCCATTTTTTTGCACTATTCGAAGATATAAATGGGCGATAATTCGATCATTTTAATAGATTGATCAATTTGATTAGTAGATTCAGATTTTTGAGATCAAAATACATGCATAAGAACACCCTGTAAAACCTCGTTCAAAAAAATATTGATTTTTTATTTTAAATCCGAGCAAAAATCGTGATAAGTTCAAGTCTTTCTAGTCTTGAGATTTCAAATGTTTTCCACGGTTTATGACAGTAGAAACAAAACGCATTTTCACAAGATTCGTCGACGTGTTCGGCTCGCTACATTCGTCTTTTAATATCGACCGTTTTCTTATTTTTTTTCTCTTGCTCCGTGCCACTGGCAACGTTATGCCCTATGCGCAACGTATCTGCAGGCCGATGTGACTCTGAATTGGTGTAACTGCATGCCATCTAAGTCTTTTTTTCTCTCATAAGTTTCTTCTCCTCCTTTTTTTTTAAATATTTCC
Organism: Athalia rosae; assembly: GCF_917208135.1. Lineage (NCBI taxonomy): Eukaryota > Metazoa > Arthropoda > Insecta > Hymenoptera > Athaliidae > Athalia > Athalia rosae. The sequence continues at coordinate 7,795,572 of NC_064028.1, forward strand.
ACACCACGAACGGCTATACCGTGAAAGAAGAAATTGGGTTAATTATACCAGCTTTCAAGATAACCCATTGAACAACTGCATAATTGTGTGTATAGCCGAGTGCAGCTTAATAATCCGGTACCAGCTATACTACGTCCCATACATACACGTACAAATGTTATAATTACACGTATATAAAACAGGCGTAAGACGTGCGGACTTATTTTTTAACCTGAGCGTTGAATATCTCCGAGCACGCAGCACGCGCCCTTTTTCATCTTTTCCTTTTTCATCTGTTTCGTCTCGATTCATTCTCCGTTAGTTTTAAAATGTTCACGTATTTATGTAAAACCCTGCAGCGCGCCACGCGCACGTGTCCCCGTGTATCCCTCGCACCTACGAGGAGGGGATTCCCCCGTCGTCGAATCGCCTCGAATGTCTCTGGGAAATAATTGATCGGTTTTCTATCTGGTTCGTAGGAATTAGAGTCGCGGTACATGTGTGTCGTGCGGCCTTATTAAGCTCCTGGTGGCATCGACATTTATGAATGCTTTAATTCATACATGGGGTCGGAACGAATATATATATGTAGCGGAGAGTGGCGAGCTTCCTCCCCACATAGGTACACATGTATGCGCTTGTTACTGCGCCGCTAAGCTATTAATAAAATACAATCTCTGCTCTTCAGAACTGAACTACGACTACGAATTTGTAGATGAGATAACGCGTACTCCGTTTCGTACGTGTGTACGACACGGTGAACCGGACCACCCTTTAGAAGATGTACAAGTTCGGATCACTCTACTCGCGGGGTGTAAAACGGATTAATTTGTTTGATAAATAAAACGAGACGCGGTCGCCTCGTATTATAGATATATGTATATATATGTATATATATAAATATCGTACGTGGGAGAATGGTGGAAGCACTTTCGTTACCGTGATATACTGTAACGTTAAGTGCTCGAGATTCAATTGAAATGAGTCACCAATTTTCATACACGGTGTTTGTTTATTCGTTGCGGAGGAATGTCGGGCGGCGATGCCCCCTTCGTAAATTTAATCGTAACATATAACGTTGCAATTGTGTTAATATAATCGTTAAAGATACATAAGCATAAATTTATTCACGCGGTTGTAACGGAGTTAAGAATCTACCTACGATCGACGTACCGTACCATAGCCGGGGGAACTCGCCACTACGCGGTGGCTGTGCGGTGTTGAAACGTGAACTATATGCCGTCTTTGATGAGCCTCGAATGTTTGAAAAATAGAAAAAGTAGCTAAGGGTTCCGACGAAAACTGAGATCAATTATCTGATCACTGATCTTACTTATGATCCGCCATCGACCTTCCATTCTTCTACCTCCTCCTCTCCTTCTTCTTCTTCTTCTTCTTCTTCTTCTTCGTCAAGATTTCATTTGTATTCATTACCGCGATGGGATGCGATTGGATAGGATGGGATAGGATATGTGATGTGATGTGATGTGATGTGTGAAGGACTAGGGTTTGTTGTAAATAGTAGCCGTAGGAGTTCGTCGACCCTTCTCATCCTCAACACACCATAACGTACCGTACCAACGTTCGTTGGTTCTCTAACAGCTTCTACGTATACGTCTTCCTATCTCTATACCTTCACCGTTTCGTCGTCCAATATCTTCACCTGGTCAAGGAAGATCACCGCAACTTCCTGCTGGACTTTAAACCTCTTCCTCGCACTCTGCTGTAGAAACTTCATCTCATACTCGCCGAGACGGTCTCGGGTCACACGAGTTCACTAGCGACGATTTCGTTTCTCTTCATACAATTATATTCGTCCGTTTGTCGTCGGGAAAATTTCTTCGAGTACACATGACCGCACCAAACCCGTTTAGTTAGGTACGAAAAATTTTCGACAGCGAAAACAGTCGATCTCTGCGATCGGTAGCGAATATTTTTTCGAAATAATTGCACGATTTCGTGGATTTCGGTTCAATATAAAAATGTTCCGAGTTGGAAAAAAAAATGGAACCGGAAGCGTTGAAGAAAAAAAAGGGAAGATATAAAAAATCAAATTTCACTCCTCGTTAATATTCCCTCCCACTGCGCGTGTTAAAAGTCATCGAATTTAATTCATTATAAATTAGATCCGTTAATTAAAGAAAATTTCTCTTCTTTTTTTTTTTTTTTTTTTTTTTTTAATCGGTCAACGAGAAGATCTTTCGATGATGATCTCTTCCAACGCCTCTGCACTGCAGTCGCGGTGAGTTGATGTTTTATATTACTGTTGCTTCTATACTGCAGTCATGGGGACTATCATAGTTTGCGGTAAAATATTATTTCCTCATTCCAAAGAATCCCGTAAAATTATCTTGTACAGTTGCGTAATTCTCTGTATAACGTTACAAACGCGCGTACGTCTCTGTATACAATATTTATAATCTGTACATGTGTAGAAAAACATAATATAAACTGCACTATGCGTTATATTCTTATGCGTGCATAACTTAATTCAAACGCATAACTGTAACATTTCCCGCGCACACGCGAGCCCCTTTCGATTTTCAAAAGAACGAACCGCGACGCAAAAAAAATCAAGTCACACGCGTGTGCGCGTGAAATAACACGTGAATAACATTTTTTAATCGTGCGAAACATTTCTCATTATATTTATTTGTTGGCTCGCGCTTATAAACTTGGGTTACTCAACGTACCCGTATAGGCATGAGAATATGATCTATAATGACATTCACTCCCTCATCTGCATCCATACGTCTCCCAGCATGCGTGTCAGATAAATTGCCACGTTATGGCGTATGGAATTATATTATTCCTTGTACTCGGCGCTTCGTAACCGCGACGGGTCGGTTCGCCAGTTTGATTTACGTTTGCCATCACGAAACTCCAACTAGCGTAGCTCCGTCTCATTTCCCGGCATTGAAAAATTCCACGTCGCACTGTTAGAATTGCTAGGTAGAAATGTGTTCAATTGTGTTGTTTTTTGAATTTTTTATTTTTTTTTGCCTCCCAAAGGAAAGTGCGCGGTCGTTAAGAAAGGTATCTTCTGTACCACTCGAACGACGGTAAAGCAGAGGCCTATCTTAGTCTCTGTCGGTAATCGTTCAGTGACGATTCATCAATTTGAAGTTTATTGGAACGAAAAGCAGAAAAATCTTCATGAAGTAATTCGAAAAGTAATCGATATTGAATTTTCATTGTTTCAGAGTGAGTTCGAGCCCCAGTGTCACATTTTTCGGACAAAACAGCTGAGAAAATCGAGACCGTGCCATCTTTGCCATCAGCCGATCATAAAACAGGCTTCTTGCTGCAGAGGTGAGTCCAAGAAACTTGGAACTTCATTTCAACCACCCGTAAAAAAGTTTCGTCTCGTTTCACAGATCGTGCGATTGTACTCCGTTTCTTTCGCCCGCGGAATTCAATTTCCCAACGACGCAACCTAAAATATTAGACCGTCTTTCAACAATTAGGATTTTTGTCTTGTTATCTTTATTTTTCTCGTAAGACACGTGTGAAACGTGATTCATTTTTATTTTTTTCAGACAGGTAAGACACCCCGGCGAATAACTTAAAAAACTTCGCTTTTCTTATTGTCATTGTTTCATTATTTTATCTCTTTGTTTCAGTATGCAAATACATCTGTCACAAGGCCTGCGAAGACAAGGTAAGAATGATCATTTGAACACGCGTCTTTGCCATTGTAATTTCTATTGTCAAACAATGCACGCGGGGTACATCCACGTATATATATATATTTTCGTGTATACCTATGTACAGATACGAATCACATTGTATACACGTGTATGTATGCAACATCATCGAGCTACCGTGTCAAATCAACTCATTGTCAGTCAAACATTCATTACATACCAATAGAAATATAGCGTATGTAAAACTTCGTGTAATACTCGATGTATGTACATCCTATGTACGAGCATATATATACATTTATTTATATATTTATAATATCCGTTATGTGCCGCTATTTATTACATTATATGCCTGTAGCCGATCTATTAAGAGCCGACTCTGTCGCTATTATTTCGTCTATACCAAATTAGGCGAAGGTTGATGTATACGATTGGGAAAGGATATATAGTAGGAGAAGGGTAAAAAACTAAGAGAAGATATATCGTATATATATATATATATATACCTTGTACCAAATTTTATTGCGTCATATACCTATAGCGATATACATGAACCGTATGTAGTACATAAACGAGCGCGGTATCGACGCGTGCAGCAGCTACCGGATTAAGCCACACCTTTATTTGAATTCCGATGATTTCTTTTTTCGGTTTACTTTTTCTTTTATCTTTCACTCAATCTTAATATACATCCTGTTATATTACCACCCACCCCCTGACGGCACTTGTTACCCTGGAGTGCTTTTTACGCCGTACGAATGTTTTATTCCAATTTGCGCAATTACGATTATCGCGGAAAAATCAGCGCGATAACGCGGGCCAAAGGGTAGCTAAATATAGAAGCCGTCGAAAATATATTTTTAACGGAATTATGAAATTATTTCTTTTGGAACAAAAATAAAAAATTTCTCGGTTCAAAGTGGAGCAGTTTTTTGAATTGACAAAAAATTGAGTTACCACGGTGACTAGCAGAAACCGAATATACGCAACACTGCAAAAGTGAAATTTTCGCTCTCGAAAATTTCGAAAGTAATAAAAACAAATTGTTATTTATTTTTTTTGAATTCTTCATCTTTCGAATTCAATGAACGTTTTCGCGGTGTATCTATGAGTACGGAATTTCTGATTTGTTAAATTATGCATACGCTAGAGTAGAGGGAGAGAGGAACAAGGTGGGATCCGAACGATCTCTTTGGCATTTATGCGAGTGGCGCCGAGGGCCCCGAAGCTATTCGTTTGGAATAATATACGAAACAGGTACCGAAGAACCCGTGGACAGATGATGTCACGGGTTCAAGGCGACATCGTCTCCACCGACGATTTGAGCCCGGCTTATTACATCAGCAACTGTATCGTCAGTTGTCGCACAAGTTATATACCTTAATAGATATTATCGACGATTTTATGCACCGTCTCTAGACCTGTAAAATTACCAACGCTGATCTTCACCTTCGCTTTATACCGCTCCGATCCCGCGTACGATCATCGCGTCCGCGTACAACAGCTACGTTCGTACGAATGGAATTGTTTTTTTTTTATCTCTGGAACGGATGATTTTTTTTTTTTTTTTCTTTCTCTTTTCAATTTTCAATCGTTCATTCGATGTATCGGAGTGCATTCGGCTTTTTTTTTTTCAGTCTCATTGTTCCGCTGCATCGGATATTTGCCGACTGCAGAAATATACGATGTAGAGATAGTATAGCGAGTAGGTATGCGGTATAGAAGGATCAGCGTATAAAGAGTCGATTGTCGCACGTCGCTCCCCTTCGTTTGGTCCCAAGCTACTAACTGGGTCGAAAGTTCGAAGATCAATTTATACAGTGACGTATCGGAGGGATACAAATTCATGCGAAATGTATATAGAGGCTAACCGCGTTCGAATTAATTCACCAATCTAAATTCACCTCGTCTATTCTCTGGAAAAACTTCTCAAAATCCGAATTGTCTAGTATCGGAATATTATATTGCGCTACGCTGCCGATTCTTATCGAAGAAATATTGGATGAATCGTTTTTTCCAAAACCTGAACTTCGGCTGCTAGTTAAATAAAATACAATAAACTTTTATTACATGTAGTCCGCAGGTGCTCACGGTCATTGAGAATGCGTGAAGAAATGTCACTCTTTAGTCTCGATACCGTCGTCCGGAATGCGTTGAACGATCGCCCGAAGAAGATCTGCGGAGAATACCGATCCAACGGTTTCGGAAATTCCTCCCAAAAAAACTAATCTGGAAAACTAGGTTTCAGAAATTCCGCGACCAAAAAACAGAAAAAAAACAGAAAGCTCAGATGTACCGATTTTTTTGTCAAACGAAAAGAACTCATCAAAATTGCGTTCGTTCATTTTTTTTTTGTTTTTTTTTCTACTTCGGCGTGCGAACGAGAGGCTCGAAAATTTTTTTAGCTCATTTTATTTCTCTCGCCGCGGGTTGAGGTGTGGAAATTTTGCAGAAGTTCGCAGGTATACGGAGGTGAGATGAGAGTAACGAGTTTAATTACGCGAACGGGGATCGCGCAGTTCGGTGGCTTCAGGAGTCGGCAGTTCGCGGAGTAAAACCGCTGCGGAGTTCACAGTATTACGGAGTAGTGTGCGGTGAAACGCTTCGCGAGTCGATGTTTTGCAGCGTACTCGGAGGTACGTTGGGTAGTTGAAAACTCGCTCGCCAACCTCCTCCTCGACGGCCTTCTCGTCATCCTCGCGAACCAAGGACACGAGATTCCCTCCCCCGTACCCCCGGTGTGTACACAGTGTACACAGTCCGGTGTCTCGACCGGTGAGTGAACCCACGCCGTATTTATCCCCGAGGAACGTAGTCGGACCCCGTTTTCCCTCCGATCGGTCGAGTCAAGATCACGACGCGTACGCTCCTAGCCGCGCCGCCGTTCGCGCGTCAAAGCGTCCAATTTATGCCTCTAACAATATCGGTTAAACCGGGACTTCCTCCCGAACGATCCTCCTTTTTCATCCTCGACGAATCTGTTTTTGTTTTTTTTTTCTTTTCTTTTTCTCTTTTTTTCTATTCCCTCCGCTCCCTTTCTTCGCTAAATTAATCCTCATTGTCTCGTTGACGACACACCGTCGACGACCGCCGCCGCCGACTCGTAGATCGATCTGCGGCCCTGAGAACGACGGGACAACGCGGAAGAGCTTCGTACATTCGTTCGTTTCTCTAGGTACGGCTTGCCCCGTTCTTCCTACACGCTTACGAAGAACGGTCGGTTCATTGATCACCCTTGCCAAGGTGTTACTCGAGTAGCGAAGCCTCCCGGTCTCGATTGATCGATTTATTTTTGGCTCGTAAGATTCGTCGGCCGGTACGTCGGAGCTGACGAAACCGCGGGACGATTCTCTTCGAACGTGGTTCGAAATTTCGACCGTCGGAAAATTTGAAAAAAAACCGAAGACCGAAACCGTCCTCGATTGTACGGATTCCGGGAACCATTCAGTCGTACGAAACACCGCCGCGACATCATCCACCACACCGAACTAAATCCCGACAGATCTTCATCCAGAAATCCCGTTGAATCGCTTCGCGAATAGAGTCCGATGTCAGTAATGTCTGCGCTCAACGGTCCACGGTTACTTTTAGTTTAAAAGGTGTACGTACGGCGTTACCATATGAAGAAGTTGAACCGGCAACACCATGAACAGAGCGGAGCGACTTCCAACTTGCGACTCGTCTCGCGTATCCAGCTTTTCCAGGATAGTAAACATCCAGCAAGAACCGGAACGACCTCTTTCACGTAACCAGGTGTGCACTCGTCCTCGACTTTATTACACCAGGTATATTGTATCTTGAAATTAATCAATCCGCGACTCTACGGATGCCATTGGCGATGTCAATCGGAGGCACTCGACTAATGGACACTTCGCATTTTCGAGCCGTTCGAAGTGACTGAAAATTTGAAAAATTTCTTCATCTTCTTCTTCCTCATCATCCGACCACTTGGCGATGAGATCGATTGGAACATTTCATCGATTTATATCTAGCCGCTTTTACTTTTTTCTTCGGCTTTTCCCTTCGGTCCTTCTCCCAGTCCTTCGGCAAAGGTCACCCCGTTGTCCGTGATGTCGAAGAAGAGGAGGAGGAGGAGGAGGAGGAGGAAGAAGAAGAAGAAGAAGAAGAAGAGGAGTTGTTGGGTGGTTTGTTGGCTGGCATACCTTATACCTAGGGGTCTAGACTAGCTGTTCGTTGAGAAGTCAGTGTGTGCTGACAAAGCGGCTGTTCGGTGTTCACTGTTCAGTCCGTGTCGCGCGTTCAAACGCGAAGCACGTCTTCTTCATCGGTGATCGTAGTGGTTGTCGTCCGAATTGTTTTGCAGTTTCGAGTTCTCTCCTACAGTCACCAATACCGATAGAGAGTTATCGCTTGAAAATCTTTGCTTTTATTTTTACCTTCAAACGTCAAACGCCGATACGCGAATAAATCGAATGCCTGCAGTCGTTCGTACGATCGATCGATGCGCGTTTACCGGCGTTCCTATACCGCGTTTATACCGCACACATAACACACCGCTCGATAATTTCATTTTCAATGTTATAAAATCAACAGGTGCGCGCTAACTTATGTTAACTCTATCGAATTAGATATTGCTCATTTTGCTTATTTTTCTTTTTTATTCTTCACATTTTTTTCCATTCTCATTCGTCGAGCTTTTATCACGTTACGCTCGATCAGCGCACAGTGTGCTTCGCTCGTTGGTTGTACAGAAAATTATATCGCTTAATTTTTCGTTTCTCTCTAGCATACTTGTTTCGATATCACAGTGCGCGAATTCCTATCAGTTTTCTTCCAACCTCCGTATCTTAAACGTGAATGATGTGAATATTTAAGTTCAGTAAAAAAGAACTAGCATCCAACAGTAGTGTGGAACGTATCAATAAATTAGGAGTGTGGTTGTTGCATAAAAAGTAATGGAATATCGCAGCTGATCGAAGCCGGACACACGAAGATATGAATGTCCACAACGGCATCGCTTCGGAGCTGGTAAACAAATTTAAAAAATTTTCTAATTACCGACGAATTTTCGAATCAATTTTTTGCGAGAACAATCGCCACAGGCTCCCAGCTTTTTCTCTTTTATTATTGAAATTTTCGTTCCCCTCGCAGCAAGTTTCTTATTTTTATTTTTCTATTTTTTCCTCGCGCGTACGTGTACCGGGGGGTTCAGCTGATAAGGAACCTTCACCTGATTAGATAACATTCGAACGGTTACGCGGTAACAGGTGTGTGTTTTATTATGTATATTACTACGTACGCGTGTAAAAGGAATTCCGGTGTAGGAAAAAAGCAAAAAAATTTGTTGCCCTAAAAACGCGTACGCGATGCACTCGAAATTGCGAGTGTTTCGAATTCGAGGGTACAAAAAATTTCAGGGGGAATCGTGGGTAAGGCACAAATTTAGCGATTGGGCAGGTAATTTGTGGTGTACGAAATTTTCGCAGAGAAACGAAGCGGATCGGATCGAAAAGTAAAAATTGTCATTCGGTTTTTATTGTTCTTCCGCAGGCTGATAACGAAAGTCGGCGAGAAGTGGCTCTTCGTGTTGTATGTGTATACGGTGTACGTCGTAGTTTATCGCTTTACTAGACGTAATCTAAAATTCGCAACGACGCCGAAGCGAGAGTTCTAGAAAGCCGTCTCCAATAACGATTCGCTCTTAATAAATTCAAGGGGATCAGGGGATCCCGGGGATAAAAATTCTCTCCCGCAGATAGCAGAGCGTCTTTTTATCTCGCGGCAGCGGTCGAAAAGCGAGAGTTTTCGCTCGAATTTTAATCGTTTTTATGCAACGGACATTTTTTTTTAAAGATAACGATTTTGATCGAACCGAAGGCGTTCGTTCGTCGTTCATTTATTCATTCATTTATTCGTTTATTTATCTATTCGCACGTGTGATAAATTACTGTACCGAGCTGGGCGTCCTTCGCGTTGATATTTTGTGATGCAAATTAGGCGAAAAAAATGAAATTCTGGTTCGACGATGTACGAAAGCTATATATATATATATGCATCGCGAGTAGAGATAACGAGAGAAGACGAGGATTCCGTGTACGTACACGCGTCGCACACTCGTCTACCGTCGTTGTACGGAGATTCTTGTTCGCGGAAGATCCGCGCGCGCGAGATCGGGAACGAGAGGGGAAATATATTCGAAGGAGAAAAAAGACTTGGACAGGTTTTGGCGCTCTTAAAGATGAATTAAAAAGTCGTCAAGGTAAAGAGGCGGCTCTCGTGTTTTCGACTCCAAAATAATATAATCCCGCAACAAAACTATCCACGTATTATACACACGGCGGAAGAAATTTATTACTCGAATTGGTAGATCTATACCCATGCATATCAGCGTATACCATTCATATAGCAAAACGCGCGATGAGGGCAAAAAATCACCCGAGGCGGTAGCCCGGGAGATAAAATACCCAAAATTATATTCATCCCGAATTCTGAGAATCTGAGAATTTCAACCAGAAACAGGTAAAAAGCCAAATTCTGATTTTATTCCAAATGAAAGGGATCGAAGGAGAGAAAAAAAAGATCCGCGATGCGCCGAATAGTTTTTTCAAGTTCATCGCGATTCTTCGAGTCGCTGCATACAGGTAGAGACGTATATGTATATGTATATATTTATTTTATGTGTTACCTACGTTTAGGAATGACGTAATCACGCGGTAACCGAGAAGTCGGACTTTCAAAGTATGCAAACTAACGAAGAAACTCGAATGAATTTGCGCCGATACGTACGTATACGTTATAAACGCCAATAAGGACGCGAAGCGAATGCTAATCTAGTTATATAACAAAACCTAACAGCGAATGCTGCATACATCGCATCGTAGCATCGCAATAATAGAATACGATCCCTCGATCCCTCATGTTTTCGCGTTACTTTTACCTACTCCGTACTGTAAGACTTCGCCAATGATCTGTTTAGAATTCTGGAAACCGAGTAGCGCGCGATTCTGATAGGAAAAAAAAAAAAAAAAAAAAAAACCGAACCAACGAATATACACGGTACAATAAGCGAGCTGATTCTCCACCGAACTTATATACCCAATAAATTATCATACGTAATGACCATATATGTATATCTTAGACCCAAAGTGTAATAAAAATGAGGCGTGGCTATTTCAGAGTTTATTTAACGCGTGAAACTACACTTGACACGCAAAGAATAATATTTAATCGGATCACGCGCTCCACTGATTAAGATTGACGAGAATTTTTATCTCGTCAGAAGAATATTCCTCATTCTATCGCGAATTTTTTCCCCCGTTCGTCGCGATGATTTTTTTTCGTAAAATTTCAATCACTTTTTTTTCTCACCTCTTCCACGGGGTCGGATACCTGAGCGTACCTCCGCGCGGGTATTTGTCATTTATTTGACGAAAAAGAAGAACGGCGAGTTAGTTTGCCAGGGATAAATAAAGGCGCGACCACGAGCGCCTCTTCTATACGTTAATGTAATATACAGCGTGTGAACTTAGCTTAAGAATAAACAAACTAAAGAGATGGTTATGCGTGTCGGTTTATAGTGCGTACGTACGTACGTATACGCACGAATGTTACACGCGTACAGACATTTATACCCCTCGCGTTAGTAGGCGTGCGTATCGGGGAGGACCTGAGTTGATTGCGACTTCAATTCTCTAATACATCTCGCTCATCTTCGTCGCCCTTTTAATTTTAATCTCGATATAAAATATGTATACGTATACGCGTACGCGTACGCGTACGAACCGTCAAAATAAACGCCGGAGACCAACAATTATTGTTTTATAAGCATACGCGGTATCTCAATACACGCGCGTCGTACACACATCTCTATGCAATACGGGTTAGCAGCGTACAATTACTCCGCACATACGCACTTGTATGTAATTTTTGTACGAATACATACGGAGGTATGTATATACGTAGGATAAATATATCACGTTAAATCATCTACGTCCCCGGTGATTTATAACGTACATATGATCAACTAAATTGATTGTTTTGTTGATTATGTACTTCTGTGAGTTGATGATTCGTAGTACGCGACGTAACGTACTTTTCGAATAACCCGTGTATACCTATACACGAGTATACGCACGTACACCTACATACCTATATGTATATCTTTCATCGAACCTTATTAGTACTAATTAAGTTACGATCAAAACGAAGATCGTTCATCCGAGTGAGGGACACTCGTTGCGGGAGGAAAAAATGCGTAATTTATTCGGGTACGAGGTGGTATCGGTTCGTCGTCGTCGTCGTTATTTTCTACGAGCGAGATCGAGGCGCTGTTTCAAAGGATAGATCGTCGTATAACCGGGCGCTCGCTACTCCGGCGGCGGTCGTCATCTCCGGAGATCGTGGGCGTTGCGGCGAGCGAAATTCCTCATGGGACTATTGCGCGCTGTGTTCTCTTCCACGGCAGTGACTCATGAACCAGACCTCTGCGACCCCTGCTGCAGAAATCCGCTTACCCCTCTTCTGATCAGGGACTAGCGGAAATTATTATACTTCAGAAACCGATCCCGCCGCCCTGCGCAGGACCACCTTATTATACCTACCTTATTATGTACCGTGTTCTTCCGCATTCGATGACCCTTACAAATTTAGCCTAATTTCTATTTTGAGATTTTCACCTCCGGTTTTTTTTCGTTCTTTTCTTTTTTCACTAACTTGCGAATGGAACGTATAACGAGAGCCACGTTCTCAGAGGATTGAATTCGATCTCTTCTACTCGTCTCCTGTGTTTCGATTGTGCGAAACAAATAATTGAAATAATTGATTCGTTGATCGTCACCGTTACCCGATACGCGCGAGATACGTCGTGGTTCATAGCCCTTTATTTCGATAAATAATTGCAGCCTGGCAACACACCTCCATTTAATGTATATATTATAAGTATAATAATGCATACGCGATGGTAATATATCCCATAATCTGCTATGTGTATGCACCTAACCCACATATATGTGTGTATATACCTAGCTGCGTTATTTTTTCAAAGTGCACAATCTGTAGCAACGAGCAACGATATTATATTTATAAGCAGAGATATGTATGTATATCGGTACGAACGTGACTCTCGTTGCGCTGGTCGTTGGCTGTAAAATCAGCTGCCATTTGCCAACTCTGGTGTATCGAGTGTCGTTTGAAAAACAACCTTATGTGACCGGTACGTTATACGTTAGTCCCTTCTTAGTATTTTTCACTATGTGCCTACAACCGCCTATGCACGCATCTGTCTACCTATGTATACGTTATATATATTTACGGTTGTAAAGCACGTTTGCAACAAGAAGGTAAATATATACGTATACATGTCACTCGTACGTATATATTGTGCATGGTATGACCCGAGGCATGAACCGTCGCCGGTCATTCGCCAGCTAACGATCTCTTTTTTTAACTTCACTCTCGATTTTTTTTCACAAATTTCTTACATTTCTTCAAAACAGAGAATGTCCGATTGATGTATAGGAATAGATCGTTTTCGTCGGACCAATTGGAATTTGACGGTCATCCGGCACCGCGTTTCAAATTGACGACCTCCCGTCAATTAGACGAGGTGACAAATCGACGATATTTGTGTTACACGTGAGAGAGCGACGATTTGTCGCGCACGAGGGGAAAAATAAAGAAAATCAGTCGTCGTTGTCGTCGCATAAATTTTTTCATACGCTTATATTTTGTTTTGTTTGAAAAAAAAGTTTATTACAATTCTTGAAAAACCGTATAAGCATACCGGTCTGCAGTTGCTGCCGCATCGTTGCTATAAAATATACCTGATGCATAATAATATTCATATACGGTAATATATATGAAGTAAGTTGACACCTCGTGTCACTCCTTTCAGTTCTTTCGCCGCTCAACAATCTTGACAACTTTACTCCACGGCTTTGACGAAACTTTGATGGAAGATAAAAAAAAATACATGGGTACGATATGCGTGTACGAAGACTTCGCTCGACGACGCGGCATATGTTATACCCTAGGTAGTGATAATGTTGCGAGCACGCGTTTCATTTTTATCGTCAGTTATGTGGAACAAAATTTCGCTTTCTTACTTCGCGAAGCATATTTGAGTCGATAGATTCGTGTATCCAAGCTCAATATATCGCAAAGACTATTTTGAGGCAAATCTAACGCGCCCAAGTTCATCAAATTTCGATTATTTGCCCCTGAGACACGACAGAAAACGTAACTGCTCGTGCTGCTCGATTCGAATCGCGAAATCACGAAGAATTTCACGGAGAAGCGAGCGCTCGAGGCTTAGTTTCCATTTCTTCCAAAGCGCGGCGCATAATTCGCTCAACTTTCTCGCAGACGAAAGTACCCGGTAGGATAGACTAAAGGCGCGACCGGTAAAGTCGAACAGTTGCTTTACCTACGCGCTAAAATGCTGGTGTTGGCTTTAATGGCCAATTTTGGTGACTTGTCGGCGTGTGAAAGGAGTGCAAAAATAATGTGGATATCGGTTTTCGACGGGTGACGAGGTGTGAACGTCTTGAATTTTTTTCGCTCCATCGCTCGAAGGTGTCAAACGATTTGTCGACACCTGTAAAATCTTGTTCGCACCTCCTTATTTTTTCAATTATAAAATTTTACGACGTGCGAAAAACGTCGTAAACAACCCTCCGAACCAATTAGTAACCTACCCCGATGCGATGAATTTTTCTTCCCCGGAATTTCTGTCCAACCGTAAAAAGGTATACAGGGGTATGCGTGAATTCAATGGTTATCCATTGCGGAAATACATAAAGTGCGTGTATGTATATTTACTGAGCATACGCATACTTCACGTTTTACGGTATTTTATGTTATTCCGGTTTCCTCTGCACCTGCAGGTGTTTAAAAAATTCGTTGTACCCACCTACCTGTATATTACATGTATAAATTCCACTTCCCACGATACATTTAGATCAATGATTTATTTTAAGTTTTTTTTTTTTTTTTTTTCAAACAATAATAATAATGGTATTATAATAATAACATCGACACGATTAGTGCCGAATGAATCGAAAATGCAGGTCATGCAGCTGGGATTGGTGGGTAATTGACTCTGGGAAAGCCTTCGTTATTTTATTTATCTGAATAATTTTCTGTATTAATTGACTGAGATTGATATTTAACGCTTGATTGAAGTGCGTCCAATTATAGGCATATAGGATACGTACACATGTGTGTACACATACATGATGTACGTACGTAGTACGTTATACGTACGCGCAGGTGGGACGATTTGGGAAAGGTTTTCGAATTGCTGCAGAGTAAAAGATCGTCGAAGGACACCTCGCAGGTATATATAAATGGGTTTAGGTGTCGTGACTTTTATTATATATAGTTCGTAGAATAAAATAAGTTGATTAGAAATTTTAATGGTCCGTCCTACATCACTAGATGTGTGTAATGTAGATGGTGGTACGAGCCGAACCGGATTCATTTATTAATTATTCATCTCTTTTGTTTGCTTTGCTTTATTATCGACATGGCGTTCCAATGCATGATTGAGATACGCGCGATATGAATGATCGATTCAAAAATTGATTCATTTCTTTTTCGTTTTTTTTCACTCACGTTTATCGTACCCTACTTTTTTTTTCAAACGCCCCTCCGTCGTCTTCATTTTTCTTTTTCTTTCAATGTCATCAGTTTTTCTTTTTCTGACTTCAAGAATCGGCTTCGAAAGGCGATGACAAGTTTTTTTAATTTAAAACTCGGAACGGAAATTGATAAAATATTGATCGCATTCGTTTCATGTACAACGATTGTATGTATACTATGACGTATGTACACATGAAAATAAACGAACGAACGAATGAATGAATGAATGAATGGATTCTTTTTTCCGCTAAACGTATACGTATATAATATGCGGGTGATGTCACCTTATCTACCTTCGGTAAGAGTGTCATAGGTTTTTAATATTTACCTTTTCGGATAAGCAATGCAGATATATATGTGGCCTACCACGTCAAATCGAAAGGGGTATCCCTTGGATTTCTTCTTAGATTTCAGGGTTGAAATTCGACTTTCTTTGTTACAGGTGTAGTTTAATCTGAGAAACACGAATCAGTCGACTAAATTAAGCTAAGATTAGTACCAATTGGCATATCTCCATTTTTTCGTTCTGAAAAACAAAAGTTGGCGATAACCAGACCGTTTTTTTGCAAAGATATAATTCGAATAATAATCATTTCAGGTCGAATAGCGTAATTGTGTTAATTTCGAAAGATGCACAATTCAAAAAATGAGAGCTTTCATTAAATTATGTTTAAAATTTCGAAGGCAATCGGAGACCGGTAAGTTGAAACTTCTTCATTTCGACGTGGAATGCCCCATTTATATATACCTATACATACTTATTTGATTGATAACGCGTTATATAGATTTAAGAAAAAAAAAAAAATTTATCAATACACAATACCTTCGGTTGGCCTACTACGCGTATAAGCAATAAAAGCTTCCTGTAAGTATATTCTATAAAAAATGAAATCAGAAGTACCACGATCGATACCTTCCAAGTATATAATTTTCGTACCTAAAGGTTGAATCGTATTAATACATGTTCATTACATAAATTATGAAGCGTATAATTGGCGATGATAGATTGAAAGTTCAGATTATATTTCACATTATTATATACGAGTCTGACCGTAGGTACAAAATATAAGGTACATATAACTGATACATTTATGCCGATGTGCATATTAACATAGATAAATGATCTTTACATAAATTGACCTTTTCGAATAATAAATCATAACACGTATATAACGTTGTTTTACAAGATATACATACGGTTACGGCAAATTAGGCTGGCTCGGTGCCATTCTAACGTAATATAATGTCACCGATTTATAAATACAGCCGTCGTATAGGGCAGAAAAAATGTCTGAAAAATCAAGCGAATAACGTTTCGAATTCTGACGTGAAGTTTTTCTCTAATTTTCAACACGCTTTTCTTGAAAAGTTTTTTTTTTTTTTCTCACGTACAAACGAGTCACACGTACTGCAATTTTACATCGTTTGAACAATCCTCTCCGTGGAACTTACAATCTACATGTCGCGTACGTTGTTCGGTATAAACAAACTCATCTTTCTCGACAATTATTACTTCACGTCGTAAACGAGTTTAATATGGTCATATAAGCCTATATACACACACTCACTTATACGTAGCGACGCCGAGGTATGTGCCGCGTGCGTGTTTCATCGTCTGAAGATAAAATGATAAAATAAAAAATGAAAGGAAATGAAATGAAATGAAATGAAATGGTAAAATTAAAAAGGAAATAAAAGTGAGAAGAAAAATAAAATAGAGCCAGTATCTACGGTTAGTTAGTGTGTCGAGAGATATCGATGCACTTCAAGACGCATATTTCATAACTGGGTCAACGAAATGTCGCCCCGGCTACTCGATCCTCGACCATCGGAAAGACACGCCGGCCCGACCCCCCTGTATCGTACGGAGTAATTCGATTACGGTTTCAATACGGTCGATTCCTTTCAAAATTTCAAGCTGCCCATGGAAACTCTTTTGGGAGGCATTCGCGTGACCGAGTAATCGTACTCAGTCAGATTTTTTGCTCTTCTTTATCCGGCGCTTCATCGATCGATTCCATCGAAAAATCGAAAATTGAAATTCGATCATCTTTGCTGTAGAATTTTTTACGTTCGTACCAACTTTTGCCTTATTACCTCAGGCAACGCTCGCGTCCATGCGTATTACGAGTTGCGTTAATTGAAGAGAAACTAGTTAGATCATAAAGAAACGCTTAGCTGGTAATTAGACGCGTATAATATCGTTGCCATATAACATCACGTACATTGCGGGATAATATTTGCATACTAATTTGTGTATATAATAATTATTGTAAAAATTAAAGCCAACATTCACATGGCTGTACGTATGTATCTCTTATGTATCTTCCATTACATAATTACGATACGCGAGAGCTGCAGCTCAAGTGAAAACTTGATAATCATCGACGTTTTTTTTTTTTGTGTGCAGTCATTACATCGATAATTGACGTAGGTATTTATTCATATTTATATAGGTTACATAAAATTATCGGTACGTGAGTAAAAATGTAACATACAATGGCGACATTTGTTGCTGCAGCGGTTATTATATTTATATTTTTCTATAATATACATCTGCAGTATAGACTTCAAGGTCCCCGTTACTGCTGTTCCCGCTTCTTACAGATCTATACGTATACATATACACCTAGAGATATGTATGTAAAACATATATATGTAACCGCGTTGCAAGAACCGCCGAATAATTTGCGAGCAAACTTTCTTATCGCGAACTATATTTTCGCGCCAGTTAGACGTCCTTACATAATGTAAAAAAGTTGCATGAGAGAAAAAGAAAAATGGCTGACGAGAAGGCCGAACGAAATGAAGGAACTTTATATCGCGACCTCAAAGAGAAAAATTGAACCGAACACATAACTTTCGCCTACGAGTAAAAAGAAAAATTGAGAACGGTGTTTCGAAGACGTTTTCATCGGGACTGAAAATTTTCCATCCTTCCATTCGAAATTTTCTATCGATCACCAAAAATTCGAAGCCCCAATGGATCTCTTCTGCATCCGGAAATCCCTGAATTAGCCGCTCCCGCATCACATCCGGTTTTTAAACGCGTTCCCTTCGATCAGCAATCGCGTTCTCCAACGCAGCGGGTAATATGGTCTACCCACACGGAAAAACTCACGACTCCGATTCATCTGGCGTGTAAAGATTTGAAAGAAAAAAAAGAAGGTAAATAAAAGAGTTACGGATTCGTAGCTACCGCCGTTGTTTGCCGGCTGCGAGATGAAATTAGTCGCGCAAGTTGAGCACGCGGAGTTCAAGTTTGCGTACGCGTTCAGTCGACGTCGAGTACGTCCTGAGGTTTCCCACTCGCGCTACCCCCTTCTCTTAAATAAATTTCACGTAACAAAAGAATAAAACTGAATAAAATGAGATGGAACAGAGAAAAAAAGAGAAAAATTACGAGGCGAGGGAAGCAGAAGGGGAACTACATGTGCGATCGTTATACGTATACGAATATCGTATTGTGTAGTAACGCGTATACGTATGAATTAGAAATATTTGTACACCCACACGTGTGTCGCATGTGTGCCTCTGTGTGTACCGTAGAGATGTAACGTTATATATATAAGTATGACTTTAAGTCACGCAGCTATAAACACACGCGACTCGCGATACAATCGAACGTACACGGTACACGCATACACGCGTACGCGTGTATTGTTTTATACGCGCGTAAACGTACACCCAGGCGGCACTCTCGACTCTCGATAGAATCGACTCTGCATACGTCGTCGTCGTCGTACTGTTCCTGTTGCCGCTGCTGCTGGTTTGTGCTGCAGTGTCAACCGCTTCTCTCGAAACCGCGGCGTACTATAATAATTCTCGTCGTAGTCAGTCGCGCAACGCGCCGTCATTTGATCGGGTCGTCGCGACGTACGATCTGCACGATCGTGACTGTAACGTAACAACACCTCGGATCGAGGTCCTGGGCGATCGGAATATATCCCCGTTCCTCGCCAGACGATCGTCACGAATTAACATCGTCGCAAACTTTTTCTCTTTCACATTTTTAATTTTCACCATTTTTTCTTCTCGCGATTTTCACGCGCGAATTTAGTCGTCCACGACGTCGAATTTGCGTCGATAATCATTCGTCGGTCGTCCCGTCGATTGATCCGGAGTGTTTCGATAGAATTATTGAAATTATAACACGCGACGTGATCGTTGGAATCGTTTTTTTGCGCGCGAATTTTCGAACCCCATCGGCGTCCGCAGGATTATTACTATGGTATTTCGAAGTGATTTCAACGAGTGGGCAGGAAACGAGGAAATATTCGTTCGTAAACGTTACGGGGTCATTTCGACGGATTTGTTCGTACAAAATTTTGCTTTTTTTACAAAATAAATGACCGTGCAGTGATTCCGAATTTGTATATATATATATATGTGTGTATCTGTGTGTGCAGATGTGAAAAACTACTCTGCATCATAACAGCCGGCTTCTGAATTGATGCAACCGTCGCGCAACAGCGGCAAGAAATATCTCAAAAATCGAAAACCTTATATTATAACGATGTATCAATAAATATAGATTACATGGAACGATCGTTGCCTTGATAATTGATACACATACATATACATACTTCCAAGTATATACGTGTTATAAAAATATATATATGTATATCTTCTTCGAATGACGAAATTATATCGCGTGCTGAGATATTTATTAGGTATATCGATAACTTTCTGAGATAAATAAACACCCATGCAGATAATTTTTTTTTTTTATTTACTCTCACCCTGATGTTGTATAATTTCCGGTGAGCGTTATGTGCGCGAATGAAAAGAGAAAAAAAAAGAGAGCAATTGATGCTCAAGATGTGCAGACATGCATAATAATTCTTTCGTTGAAATTGTAGTGCAAAATACACTACAGCCTTGAAATATTCATTCAACAATAATAATGATGTTAATAATAATGAACAGTTGAAGAATAAAAATTACATTCCCGCATTTATGTAAGTGTACAGAGACGCACGTTCAAAGATACTACTTCGCATCTGAGACGATAAAACAATTAAAAGAAAGTTATATAAAAATATAAGAACAAGAAATAGGAGAATTGAAAAAAAATAAAAAATAAGAAGAAACTGTTCTTATACTCTACAGCGATTAGATAAGCCAGACATCATCAGGCTCATGCACAATAATATAAGTCCTCATATTAATATATATACATATATATATGCGTGTGTGTGAAAAGGAATTTTAAAAACAAATTAAAAGAAAGATATGTACGGTGCGTACATAGTGAAAGTGTATTTTTGGAATGCGAGCTGTAAAGAAGAAAATAAACTACTAATAACAAAGCAACAGTGATTATATTTTTGGAAAATTTATAAACTGGAATTTGAATTTTCATTTCTTAGAGAAGAAAGTTCAGTGGTTTACGGTCGTCGATTATTTCGTTTCTCTCGAGTATCTGCATTTGCGTAATGGATACTTGAACTACTCAATGCGGGATGCATTTAACGTGGGTGTTGGAACCAGTTACGATTTATACTATATCAGAGACACCTATTTCGTATGGATGAGATGCACGAAAAAGAAGGCGTCGCGACGCCCCCGCATGTCACGCCGGTTTAACCCGCAACGCCACAAACATTGACCGAACATTTTGTTTGTTTTTTTTTTTCTTTCGCTGTAAAAGAAAAAAAACCGGTCGCAAAATTCATGAATGAAAGACGCCTCGAACAAATTATTCAAACACGTCGAGTGAATTTCGGAAGATTGTAAAAATGGAATAAGGTCTTCCGAGGGGACGGGAAGGGAGGATGTGTATCTCGATAAAAAGCATCCGCGAGAAGACGCCGCGCTAGCGACCTTCGTTTTGAAAAGCTATTCTTCGGCGCCTGCAGTCACACAGCGCTTCGGGAAGAAGATCCTATTATTAGGACGTTAAAAACTCCCGGCAGTTCTATAGAAACAAGTGAAAAAAAGGTCACGAGTGCATTTCGAGACGTTCACGTCTATTTTCCGACATCGGATTCACCAGACGCACTTTTAAAAATACGCATAAATATATTTTTAGTAGTTCAATTTCGAAGAGGTTTATAAATTCCTCGTGCACGCGACATACCGTTTAATACCGGGATGAGATAGTTTTCGAGATATTCTTTTTTTTTTGCGGAAGGAAAAAGCGATCAAGAAATATGCAAAGATGAGAAACAAATCCCGGAATCGAGCGCTCGACGATATCTTCGACGAGGTAAATCGAACGATCGATCATAGTTTCCGTCTGTATAGGAAACTGATATCGGGCATTTTTTCATTTACAATGGTTTTCTTCTCTGCATTTATTTCTCTGTCTTCGTTCAGTCATCGAGATATCGTTCGAATGACTGGTCGATATGGACAGCCGATAAATACTTGTACGGATTATCTGATATTTTTACGATGCGATCTCCGCAACCGATTGTATATCGGTATTATGCGCTATCGCCGTCAAAGACACGTGTGTATAATCGATTCTTTTGTTTTTTTCCCATTTTTTTTTAATAGGGAGCCAGGTTCAGGGACACTTCGCAACAGATACACAAACAATGGCAAGCCGATCCTTCGAGAGCTTTTCCCACCGTTGGTAGTCCGACTGGTTTAAATCATGCCACTTCTACTTCTTCGCCTCCTCCTCCTCCTCCGACGTCGCAAGATATCATCAATAATTCTTCCGATGGCTCTACCGCGACACCCACACCGAGTCCCAGCCCAACGAATAGCCAACATCAGCACCAGAACTCGGTAAGAGAAATTTTAAAAATCGTCCCGTCGATTATTTTTCGTTTTTTGCTTTTTTTCAACAACCCTGCGCTCTCAGGTTCACGAGGACCTCGATGCCGACGAGCAAAAACGTTACAACCGACAAAAAAAAAAAACCTCTAAATATCGTTATTTAAAAATGTTGGTTGAGACATAATTGTACTGCTGACTGATAGTCGTAAAATTATTTTCATTCGTAAATCTTCGATAATCCCGAAATTTGAATACGCGCGAGCTGCACCTCTAGTTTCACCGGGCGTCGCATATCTTGCGACGTGCATCTAATAAAATAGTAAAAATTTGGGGCGTATCATTTTTTACGGGTGGTCCGTGCAGCCCACCCCGATGATTTCACCGGGTTTTAGCCGGCTCACGTGCGATGTGTTTGTGTGTGTGTTTTTTTTTCTCTCGTTCATTTCTGTTTTCCGCTTACACCCGAGAAAATAAACAAGTTTTTTGAGATCCGAAAAGCGACTCGGAACTAAACCCTAACATGCCCATACGTATGTATATGACGACGACGACGACGATGACGCGGCGGACGTGTCTTCTTCTCACGTGATGTGTGTGTTAACCGGCGACGTACGTACGTACGTACATATGTACGTGTGCGAGTCCGAAGTACACGTAAACGTAGCGCGCACGAGTCGCGAGATTTCCTCCGGTCCAGACTCCGGGGGGATTTCCCCTCGCCCTCAACCCCCGACTCCGACGCTCCTTTTATACCGCGTCATTCTCTTGGAAGGAGTTTTTATGGACGTCCGCGTCGTAAACATGTTAATCCAAAAATCTCATCCTATTCCTCGTTCCTCGTCCGCCACCGGAGTCTCCCAAACGTATGCGTGTGACACTTTTTTTTTTTTTTTTAACGCGTCTACGAATAAGGAAATTATTTCTTTTCGTCGGCCTAATACCGGAGATAAGACAATCGGATGAGACGGCCGGTGGTAAGATTGTGAAAATTTTGAATTCGTCCGCCCTCCCGTAAGTCCCGTAGAAAAGTGATGATAACGTCATGGAAAAGTACGAATACGCAGGAACGAAGTATCGAGAAATTGCCTTTGAGATCATTTTCATTTTTTTAGAAATATACCCCAAGTCGGATCCGTTTTAAAATTGCTTTGAATTTTTCAAGAACGAATTTTTCCAAATTCGAATCTACTAATTTTTTTTTCTTTCTTCCCTTCAATTGTTTCAATCACTTTCAACGATCGCGCCCTTCCGGTTTCCTAGAGACGCCGATTCACGTTCTCATCTCCCGATGATGTATTTACCGCTCGCGGATGCATCTCCTATATTTACGCTACGTAGCTACGGCTCTTTTCTCACACACTTCGAACCAAAACCTGCAGCATCTTTTCTTCCCCTCCTCGTGTATTCGATCTGGCTTAGCACGTGCCACGAACAGCATCTGGTATGTTTCCCCCTGTACATCCGCATCCGAATTGCTGCTAAACTGCATCTGCACTTTTTTTCCGGCCTCTCGAATCTCATTCGTCTGTACCCTTAACGTTCTCGGATTTAACGTACATCCAGAAGGGCGTAATCGAATGAAAAAAAAAAAAAAGGAAAAAAAAAATTATCCCTAGGAGAAAGCGAGACGAGTGAAAAAATGAACGCGATATCGGTCGCTGCGGTTGGGAAAGGTAGGGTAGGAAAATATATTCGAGGTTCGATACGATGACCGAAAATGTTTGGGGGATGAAGTGGGATCGAAAGTGAAAAAGGATATAGGTACGAAGACCATTTACTTTCGGTCCCATCGCGAGTATAGTATAGGGGTAGGAATAGAGCCTCCCGCGGAGCGGGATGCGGCCGTATCCTGCCGGGCTATAATTTGTCAATATTTATCTAACTAAAAGTTGACACGCGACGACCCAGATATTCGTCCCATTGGTAGAAAACGAACGAATAAGAATGGACGGAATAAAACGAAATCACTCGGGGATTTGTATTCTGCGAGATCTTTCGATGAGATTGAAAGACAGAACGAAAACATAGCGAAAACCGGAAAACGAAGAAACGGTCATTCCGATTTTAGCCTAACACCACGAACATTGTGGTCAAAGTTGTTTTTGTTTTGCCTCCGGTTTATTTTTGTTTCCTCTACACTTCGCACTCTATTTTCTCGGGGTCAGGGGCGCGCGGAGCGCAATAAAAGGGTTGGGCCGCAGATCTGAGGGTGAGGCTTCTGTTCAATTTCTTAGACACTAGCGGCGGCTACATAAGATACCTATATAAACCGACAAAACAACCCCCCGACATTACCGAATAACTTGAGACGGAATTACCCCAACCAAAAACAAATTTCAAAACACATCTCTGCTGCTCGTAATTTCACGTTACATCCGCAGCCGTTGAATGATTCTAGGCATGGCAACCCCCAAGTTTTCCAAACTCTTTTAAAAAATGGAAAAAATAAAAAAAAAAAAATGGCGGTAGGGGTCCGTCAAAGTCCTTCGGAGTAACGGTGATACCGTTATTCGTTCTTTTTTTCTTTCACTTTTGGATCTGTAGACAAGAGCTTTTTGGGCAATGAAACGATCCGTTTCACACAGCGAGTTTATGACGAACGCCTGAAAGCTGAGCTTTTTTCTTTTTCTTCCCCCTCTCTTTTCCAGTAATCATTCTAAATATAATTTGATATTTTTCGATTGAAATATTTATATTGAAGAAAATTGGACGCCCAGTAGCGTCTGAAATAAAAGCACAGCGGGGTAGTGGCGCCCACGACGCTTACATAGCCGCACACGTGTGTACGTGTACATGGTTACGAATATGTGGGTTTTATGTAAGCGATATGTACGGAGATGGGTGTATGTGGGCATTATGTGTTACATGTACAATGTGTACATATATCTCTACATCGACATTAACATCCGGAAATGCGCATGCGTGGAGCTTTTACAGCTCGACTGATATTCCAGACCGTGGAAGAGAACCCAGGCGTTTTGAACTCTGCCCTCCTCTCTTTTCTGTCAGTCTTTCTGGCACTTTCAACATCGCGTAACCTCCGCTTCCCCCTTTTATGCCCGGTATATAACTGTACTGCGTGTGATAGAGAAAAATGCGAGGGGTGTCGAATAACCGAAGGAATAAAAACCCCCGTACCCCGACGATGGAAAAATGTTCAAACGAAAATTAAAGATTGTCGCCGTCTGCAGGGGTTTCGGTCAGAATCAAAATTATTATATAACGAAACTTGCGATCGAATGATCGAAAAATTTCACCCCGGCTCCAAGCGGTCGACGAATTGACAAGTTTTCATTCACGATATACAAATGCTGTCGAATCCATGCACTCCGGCGACGATGATATTCTCACGTGGCTCCCCATGGGGAATATGATAGAAAAGGAAGGAAAAAATTCTCACCATTCGAAAGCTCGAGGTGGATTTTACTCCCCGTCGAACGTACTTTGAACAACGAGATATTACGAACGAATAGCTGCATTGGAAAATGAAAAAAAAAAAAGAACTGCAGCTACGTTTTGCAGTCACGATTAAAAATAATAGTAATTGTTGTATTGTCGTTATCGTCGTTGAAGTAAAAAAATAAACTACGCGTTAGAGAAACTGAGAAGGAAGATGATGTCAACCGTACAGCGTGACGAGATATTTTATAATCCCTACTGCAGATATTCCATGGTGAGTCAGTATTTTTCGCACCGTTGTTACATGGCTTTTTTTTTTATCCTCCTTCGTTTTTTCCTCTTCTTCCTTTTCGTTTTTCATCAATTTTGTTGCGCGATGTTTTGCAGCTCCCAAGTGCATTTTTCAATAGTTGATCCGCATTTGTATCGCGTATATACAGATACGAAAGGGTGTGATTATCACGTACGCGCATTTTGAAAATTCTGCGAATCGTTTTCATCGATTTTTTATT
Source organism: Athalia rosae (assembly GCF_917208135.1). Lineage (NCBI taxonomy): Eukaryota > Metazoa > Arthropoda > Insecta > Hymenoptera > Athaliidae > Athalia > Athalia rosae. Next base: position 7,821,442 of record NC_064028.1, read on the forward strand.
TATTTTTCGTTTCGTACATTTGTTGAAAAATTGTGACGGTAATTCGGTTGTTCCTTTCGAACGAGCAATGGCTATATGTATCTTATTTTTCTACTCGCGTAAAAGGTTCGCCAGAATTCGTCCGAATAAAGTCGATCTTGAGTCACGATCTATTCTCGTCTTTTATGGCATAAACAAATGTACCCAAGAATTAAATTTTCAACTCGTACGACGTACACGTACACGAAATTTACATACATTTGTACTCGCGCGTACCCATACGTACGTACGTATTTTTTTATCGCACCCAACAGCTGCGGATTATTTCGAATGCGAAATTCGACTGTACTTAAATCGTCATTTTCATTATCGTTATTGGTGCTATCATCGACGTTATTATCGACGTGAATTTTTAATTAAACAAATGACAAAAAAAGAAAAAAAAAACTAAGAAAGATGACCCCTGATTGGATGGGGGTATTTTTCGCGGAGTTGAAAGTTCGCGATATCCGTTACGTAATTCGCATCTCTGTACACCTCGTCGCGAGAATGGAAGTTCTATGTATATACAAAGAGTAGTTACACGTTACGCGTGTTTATTGTATCAATCGCTAGTAGGTGTACACGGTATATACTTTATACGGTTGTCTATTAAAACATACGTTACGATGATTCGACGTGGACAGGAGACAAGGTTCGTTGTCAGGTAAATTCACCGCGTTAACATATGACATACGTGTAAACCGATTGGAAAAAAAAGGGCAAATAAATAAATTGATAACGTAATAAATTAAATAAAACATCGCTTTTATGTATCTACTACCGATTACGTATATACATATAAATACGTACGAGCACATAATGTGTTCTTGCAGCCATCTGGAACCGATGTTGCTGCCGTTGCAATTATAATACGTGTATATTTACCATATATAAACCACTCGTGTATTGTAATTTACATATGCATAATATATATATATATATATATATATGTCCCGCATTGATAACGAATCCCGCGAGCCGCGCTTAGTTTTGAATAATTATTGTGTTTGCCGTCGATTTACTCACGTACCTACCTGGATACCTCATAGGTAGAATTATCAATTGCCAACTGCGTTTTATCTGGCTAAAGTTTGCATGTAATATTTTTTTTTTTTATTTTCTCTTTTTTCTTTCGCTTTTGCCATTAAATTTCATATTCATGCGGTATAACAAAGATTGGAAGAACGTAACGAAATTTCGGAGTTTTCAATCCTCGGATGGATTCGAGAGAATCTTAGGAAGCAGAAAATAAGAAGGGTGGATTGCGGATTTTTTTTCAACATTTCGACAATGGCCGCCGGGAGGCAGATCGAATGGAGTGGAAAACGCCATTTTTAAGTACCACCCTAATATAAAATTTAATCCATCATAGCGAAGATCGCAATAGGTGGTATTTAGGTATATGCTATGTACGCGTGTACGTAAAAAAACTCTCGTGCTCTAACTTCAGTGTTCACAGTTTATTGGTGCTAATTAAGGAGAGTCGAGAGTGAAACTTGAGACAACATCGTGTACTAGATATACAGATGTACGTAGTACGATATACGTACGTGATATGCATGTAATACATATTTACTTTTCGCTAGAATAATCGTCTATTTAGTTTATTAGGATCTCTCAGCCGTAATAGTTTCATTTTTTTATTTAATCCGAAAAACGAATATTACGATACGATATCTCGTTCACCAAGATAAGCAGTAAATAAAGTCGAATAAAGACATTTTTCTACATTCGCTATTGTAATACACAAATAACAAATTACACGCGATGTGATATAATTGTTCTGTCATTTATACGTGTACACGTGAAATTAATTATTGCCGATAATATTGCTACGCTATGGAGGAACAGGCGGGACAATATAACGATTAAATTTAATGCTCGAACGGAAAATTATTCACAGCTCTGAACTGGAGGGTCAAATCGGTGTCAAACTGTTTGATTAACAAGCGTGTATAAAATCGTTTAGCGGCCGTACAAACCACCTAGGAATGATACGTATGTGTTTACAATTATTACAATTCATGTGTGCGGTGTTGAAAAAGCGAAGGGTTGAAGTTGAATATTTGATGAGATTTTCGTAGCCGTTTGAAAATCTCGATATTTGGACGAGAAATTGAAAATTTGTATCCCGAAGTATTTTCATATCTTCTCACGTATTGGGATCTTCATTTTTTCATTTTTCGGAGCGATAAATTCGAGATCAGTCGATCAATTTTAAAAATGGATCAATTCAGCTGGTGGATCCGGATTCCTGAAATCAAAATACAAAAGAAATCAAATACAATTGAAAAAGAAAGGTTGATTTTTGATCCCAAAATTGAAAAAAATCCAAGGGGTACCTCTTTGGATTTTTTTAAATTCTGGGCCACAAACCAAAACTTTTTTTTTGCAATATTCTAATGTAGAAGGGAAAAAGTGTGAAAAAATTTTGGAATACACCTTCCGCAACATTTCAATGCCGAGTATGAAATTCGTAGGAAAATGCAGGGCAGATCCGTATAATACGAACGTATCCCGATTCTATGCCAGTGCGCCAAGGTCACAGGACGTACGGTACGGAGTTTCCGCGCTAAACGCGACTACCCCAACCTGCACCGAGACACCGAGATATCGGTGTGTCAAGGTCACGCGCAGGATCTCCGGTTCACGACTGCGTCAGATGACGCCGCAGCATCCGTCCGGGATTCGCGTTTCACTCGCCCCCGCTTTCCTCCTCGCCAGGCCGCGTGATTCTCTACATATCTGGCGTCGAACGTCCAGGGTCCTGGGCTTTCTAGGGGACGCGGGATCCGCACGAGTTTGCGTAGGGGAAGTTTCGACGCCACCCACCGCGTCGTCATGACGACCAATTTATCCCGGCACACCCTGTCGCCTCTCGCCGACCAGTATACCGCGCACATCCTTTCACCAAGGATCCGAAATCCCGAATCTTACGATTAATCAAGGAAGATAGATCCGAACGAACGAAAATTCCTTCCGATCCTTTCGACCATGAACGCTAAAGATCTGCACCGAACACGTTCGTCCTTATAAAAAAGAAAAAAAAACAAAAAAGAAAGGGCGGAACCCTGACCCTCCCGAAATGCTCCGGACGAGGGATCCGGATTGTCCCAGTTATTCGAATTTTCATCCAAACGCTGACCTATATTTCGACATTCCGTTGAAAACTACTCCGGACCTCCGATCGCTCGGACATTCGATTCGAACGTCGCACTATTTGTTCTTTTCAGTATACCGTCGATTTTTATCGTTTTCTACAACACGAAGATCAAAATCAACGATCCGCAATTGCATCGGTGAACCGGATCGGCTCTCGGGGACGGTTCTCCGCAGTGACCTTGAAACAATAATAATCGATCCCCGTAAACGCGACGTTACCCGAACGAGACGATAAAATATTCGTGTGACAATTACCGTTCGAACACCAACTATCGTTGGAAAAAAAAAAAACGTCGACAGATTTTCATATCACTCTCGGAATCCCAGACAGTCTGGTTCGCCGTACGCGTACACATTTGTTAAATACAGCTACATTTACTCACCTCGAAATCGACGGTTGACTTATCCGAGCTTATCTGAAACCTAGAATCACCCGCGATTAAGAGATAGATTCAAGTTAGATAAACAGATAACGACACGCGGAATACGAGTGCTTAGGTTCATTCAGAATTGATACAGTGAAACTCCGCGTCTATGTACGAAGGTAGTATCGCAGCGATCGCAGTTTCTTGGATTCCGAGTACCGGGACGACGAAAAATGAAAGATTCCTTCCGAAAGCACCTCTGAATCGATGAGAAGGGACATAAGATAATCGAAAAATGTCAAATTCGAACGAGAGTTCCTTGTCCCGATCGTGGCTCAGAGCTCGTTGCTGTCGTCACGGCGACGGACTCGGATGTTCCAACAATTTGGACACGGTCAACAACAACAAAAATCTACCGAACAACGGCGAACCCGATAACGGCTCCCAAAATAATGACGGAGATCTCGTGGTTTTACCGGGTGAAACTCAGACGCTGCTTCATCGCATAGCTTTTACTATTTGGCACACAGCCTTGCACATCGAACGAGAGGTGCGACCCGCTATTTTGCATGAATGATCGAAAAATTGTTGTTTTTTTTTTACAATTTTCACAATTCCGGTCTCAATTCTTCGCCATTCGTCTTGTGCGATTATCGCGATGTCGTCGTTTTTATTTTTGCGATTCGGACGATTTTTGGAAATTCGCGCAACGCGGCCAACACGATTTGCAATTGCGTATCTCTCGCGTTTTTTCTTCCTCGCTGTATCCCCGTTCTACCGAGGTAGGAATAAGCTGAAAGGATTTTTATTTCCCCTCTTGAATCCTTGCCAGCGTTTTTAGGTCAACTTATATTTACGGGCTTGCTTATAGCGTAATTCTACGTCCGAAGTAAAACGCGTCCCTAAATCTTCTGTCTCATAGTTTTTTAGTGCGCGTACGACGTACACATGTTGCGTGTGTAACTACGTGTACCTCTCGTTAGACGATTTAGGGTATAAAATCTCACCAGTATTTTACTTCCCACTTTGTCAAAAGCTCGTATTTATCACTGTTTACCCAAGAGACTCGTTTGCGTCGAACTTTACGCGGTTTCTTCGCAACGGCTTGAACGTCTTCCTCCATCTCTCCATCGCGTTCACGTTGTAAAAGTCTCAGCCTAAATCACAATCGTTATTTTAGACTACACTTCATCGTAACGCTGTCATGCCTGTTGAAAAAAAAGAAAGAAAAACCACACGGAATTATGGAATTTTGATTTTTTGATTATTTGGTGCTTCCGCGATCTACTTTTTGGAAATCGTTCACTAACGGCCTGTTCGTTTACTTTATCTGTTACAGCACAACAGCAACTATGAATCCCCTTCGAAAAGTACATCTACTATTTCTAGAACGAAACAGGTAAGGCTCGATTGTTATGCATCTGATTTATTTATTCATTTCCTTTTGGATAGAGTAGTATTGTATCTCCTTTTCGGTTTTCTTGTAACACGACGATAGCCTCATCCGTGCTTAATTTGAAGTTTCGTTTTAAATGGCATAGTTATAATTAATATTAGGCGTCGTCAATTAAGACCCTCGTAGATAATTGAATTATTGAAATAACCTGCAGTTGGCCTTTCGCACGTACTCAATTACTCTACCCTTTCGAGACGATGTGAACCTAATCGAATCAGGGTGTAGAAAATCGCGAGTCACATGCCGATCGAAGTAAAGAGAAAATCGCGATATTGACGCGGACGAAGAACGTGAAAAATAAATAGATTGTTAAATAAAAAATGGAATTTCAAGGGGTCGATCTTCTCGGTAAGACGATATTACAATTCTCGTTGAATTTCTTCGAAACATATTACACACACAGCCAGCTCCGCTTCGTGTAATGGCAGCTGCAAATTGAATTTTTTATGATTTAGTATAACCGACAAAAACCCGTTGGCGTTTCTAAATATAATTTTATGGGGCCATAAGGTAGAGCCGCGACTGCAGCCAATGCTTTTTGCCGCTGCGGCGACGCGTCGTCTCAGTTTCAAAAAGAGTGAGTTCCGAGTCTCACCTACTCCGACTTCCTCTCGCTCTATAAAACTTAACCCGGATAATGAGGATTCCATTATTGTATACATATTTCAACTCGTCTCAATATCACCGAGAACTAAATAAATGGCGGAAAAATAAACAGAGTTGGAAAAATTCAAGCCGATGGTGGGAAAAATTTTTTCACAAGCGTAGATTTTTCGAAAATAGACTTTCATCTCACTCACGTCGGTTTTTCCAAATTCCCACCTTTACAAAATTCACCTTTCTAGCTTCCATTTTTGAAAAATGTTAGTCAGTATTTTTTTTTTTTTTTTTTTTTGGGCTAAATCGTCCGCCGCGTACAATACGTAAGTATATCGTACGTACCAAGTACACGTAAATGCAGTGGGAGTCGGATACTTTAGTATTATAAGTGCCGCACCATAATTTAGCAGTAGCAAGCGTAGTACGCTGCACGACGATTCCGTTACGCAATTCGTCGACTGACTTTAACAAGGAAGAATATAACAGCGGAATAGAACCTTAGCAAAGTTCGTAACAACGATATTAACGCAGTTTCAAACCAACCGCGACCTACTCTCCACCGCGTAATTATATATTCGTTCTTACGTTTTGTCAGGAAATTTCGCGCGATAATAAGAAGAATTTTCAATTCGAGAATTTCGCCCTCGTCATGACCAGGATTACATTTTTCGTCAAAATTATCTACAAACCGGTTTACTGCATCGCAATAATAAAACAGGTAAACCGATACTTGATCATATTCGCGACGAATTAGCTTTCTCTTGTCTCGTTCGTTTCATCTACGCCCTATCTAAAAATACGGTTTTAATAGCTCCCTTTTTTTTTCCGAACCATTTTCATCGAGAGCAATTATCGGTTTACGGACGATCGTTCAATTGAGGTCGAATTTTCGAAAACCCCGTGTGAAACGAACTCGTGCACCTACTGTAATTGGAAGTCTTTTGATCTACTGGCAATAAAAAGTGAATGAAGAAAAATAAAGAAACGAATCGAAGGAAAGGACAGAAAACAAAAATTGACGGTTCAATTAAATACACCGCGGCAACCGGCGCGGTGGGACGGGACGTATATAATTCCGATGATAGAGTTTAATTAAGGAAGTAATATAATATAGGACACGCTGCACCGAGTCGATTGAAAACTATTCGTCATTTATTGCGATTCTATTTTATATATACCGTACAAAAAAAAAGATAGAAATATTCAAATGTCCGTAGTCGGTTTATAAAATACACTTCGTCGCGGTACAGTGGGCGCGACTATTTATATAGACGATTAGAATTAATTGCGATTAATTACTGCACGAGAAAAATACAATCCGTATATTATGCGTTGCCGATGATAATTATCGTACCGCGGAAGAACGCTCGTGTGTTACGATGTCGTCTGTTTCGCTGTTCGAAGTATAGTTTATAGAAACAACCATTTCAAAACCTTGGAATCTTCATCGTATTCCGGTGCCCTGATGTTTTGTTTATTTTTCTGACCTTGTACGATCTTCAGGTGACGTCAACGATGACGAGGCCTCGGACGCCGGGAGTCGGGGCGGACGCGGTCTCCATAGGGGCCGGTAACAGGGGCGGTAGGGTAACGGAAGTCATGGAATTGTGCTACGTTACCGAAAGAATAATAGCGCTTTGGTACAGAGAAGATGCCAAAGGTATCCTCGATCACGCTACCACCTTACTCAGAGGAAAACACGCCGACAATTACGTGGTGAGTTTGCGAAAATTGTTTCTCTATTTTTCAACGCTTGAATTCTCGACTTATTTTTCCTTTAACCGTTCGTTAAATTGGACCGCGGGTTTGTGCTTTGTTTAATTAATTACGCGATTTGATGTAAGTATTTTTTTCTTTCCTCTATTCCCAGATATTCAATCTATCGTCCCCCGGTCGTACGACGGAGCCGAACACAAGAGAATCCGGATGGCCACAAAATTTAGCACCGAGTTTAGAACGACTTTGCGCGCTTTGCAAGGAACTCGATTCATGGCTGAACGCCGCGCCCAACAGAGTGGCGGTTCTTCACGCGAGGTGAGTGCAAAGATTTTAAAAAATAATTCTCGTTATCGAGTTCCGAAACTGTCCATCCATCTTCGACTCGTAATATCTACCCTATTCTCCATTTTTTACATGAATCGTTATCCCGAAGAGGTGGCAAAGAACGTCTCGGGGTTGCGGTTTCCGCTTACATGAACTACAGCAGTATTTGCGGCAGCAGGGATCAGGCACTCGACAGATTTGCCATGAGAAGATTTTTGGACGATAAAATCGGACCTCTTCACGTTCCCTCGCATCGCAGGTAGGCATCTAAAAATCAACTCGAAGATGGAAGAAATTTAGGCTTAGGATTGTTAGCGTGTACGTTTCTCTCGTCGCGAACAAGATCTTCAATCGTCTAATAATACATTAGTCGGCTATTACAGACAATTGAAAATTCCACACGATATTCTTACACAATACTTTTCACAGCTATGTTATTAGCTGTAATTTATGCAAAACGTTTCGAGGCTGCACTGCCGAGACCTAATGCATACAAAACAGGCGGGCGGGCGTGCACCCGCTTCACGATCCGAACTATCGTTCGTTCACCTTGTCTAAAATCCATCCTCAATGACGATCGTGAATTACAAAAACATATAAAAAAAAATATCCACAAAAATAACGTAGTAGAGCCCTTTCTTTATGGAGGATGTGACATTTTTTTGCAGGTACGTCGAGTACTTCAGCGGACTTTTATCGGGATCCTTGAGGATCAGCCCTTCGCCTCTTTACCTCACGCATTTAACCGTCCTCGGAGTTCCGCAATTTGAACCAACGGGCTGTCGAGCATTCCTAAAAGTTTACGAAGGACTTACACCGGTTTACACGTCCGATCTATACTCCGTTACGAACGCTAGAGAATTCACCGTCAATCTCGGTGGACTCAGACTGCGTGGCGATATACTCATAAAATGCTATCACAGGGTGTACTCCAAACAGAGTCGTGAAGTCATGTTCTCTTTGCAGGTAGTTATGATTTGTTTTTTGTTTTTTTTGAAAGAATTTTCTTTTTTTTCACCCTCGTTACGACCCGACACATGTGAAATTAATTGGCGGATATGTTTTATTCGATCGCAGTTTCACACCTGCGTTATTACCGAGAACGTGGTGACGTTTCCTCGATCGGAATTGGATATCGCCTGCGACGATCCACGGTGTCCGTCCGACAGTGTCGTGACCTTGTACTTCGCGAGTGACGCCAGACGACAGGATGGTATCGGAGGTCCTGTCCCTGCACCGACTCCTGCCGTACCCCACGCTTCCGCTCATCACGATCCGATACTGCATTGGGACAGTTACACGAATCTTGAAATCAGCGACGACGGTGAGTCCGGAGTTTCGTTGACACTTTTCTTCGAGGATTTTCATTCTACGGTGTGATAACTGCGTCGCGCGTCGAATTACACGCTTCAGTTTTTTCACCCCTCTGTTTTTATTTTTTTTCATTCTTTTCTCGATTCCCATTTTATTATCGCGCGCGTTAAATCTGTCAGCAGCGAACACGGCGTTTAGTTTCCCGATATTCTTTTACTCGGAAAATTACGTCAGCGTATAAATATCCGTGGATATAATTTTCACCTGTTTTTATTTCTCTTCTTTTTTTCTTCCCATATCTACGGAATCTTCATTTATTTATTTCTTCTCATCTCACTCGCCAACTCGTAGCTCACCTCCAACCCCGATGGGTATAATCGGACGAGGCTTGGATTTACGTTAAAAAAAACAAATGGGCTGGTAAGGGTATATGTTTTTTTTTTTTTTTAATTCAATTTTGTACATACTTCTTTATTTTTATTCGTTTAAGAGTTAGTTGTTCGAAGAAAAAGGAAAAAAGAGAAAGATATTCTTTCCAGAGAAACAAGACAAAAAAAAAAATAATCTAACGAATGGTCTATGGGCGACGAGAGGATCTGAATTGAAAACTGTCTAGGAATTTTAAACCCTGTAGGAAACGTTGTCATCGCGACAACTTTTTTGGAAAACAATGCGGAGAGAGTCGCTTTTTTGTTCAAAGATTTTTATTTTTCATCTCCAGAAACAGATTCTCGCGATGGAAGAAGCGGTTCAAATTATACGTTTATCGACCGATTCGTACAACGATCGATTATCAGTCAACAATTGTAATTATGTCAAATTGATAGAAAAATAAAAAAAAATTCCTCGAAGATGGATCGTCGAAAATGCACGAGAATCGAAATTTGGACTTTGATAAGCGATTTTAGATAAGGAACGAAATGACAACCAATTGTTTTCCCTCGCCGTTATAAGTCCGCGTGTAAAATCATTATCGTATTACGTTGAGATTACTTCGATTGATTGCGACGATGACCTTGAGCGTATGCGGACTCTGCAAGGTTTTAGGTTTGAATCATCGAGTCTAAGCTTAACTTTTCGCAACGGAACGATTATATTGTTGGCCAAGGAACCTCTGCCAACTCTCTGACTCAATCCCCGCGTTACACGAATGTGTGTTGAGAACGTATTTCGAGATTAGAATTAAAGGTAGCAGAACTAAATTCGATGAGATTCGTTCGCCGAAAGAGCGAGGATTTTATTTGAGATTATAAACAAACAAAAAAAAAAAAAGAAACAAATTATTCGTCTAATTATTTATGCCGGAAACCAGAGCGTTCTTCCGGTTAAAATTCTACGTTCGGCTGTTTGATCTTGATTTATTTAATCACACCTAAACTCAGAATCGAGGAGGGTGCGCGGGTGCACCGTCGTATCTTCTATTTCTTCAGTCGTCCAACTTTTCAGACGTCGCGATAATAATCGTTAGTTATTTCTTACGATATGGTTATTATTACGCCGACTGGAACGAATCGCTTGTAAATTAGAATTCATTAGGTTAACTTTATAACGTTATACTGTACGTATTCTGGTCCGGAACAGATTTGATATTCACGGTTATAAAACTAACAACCGCCCGGCCAAAGATTGAACGAACGAGCCGAATGAATGAAGGTTTTAAAAATTTGTTACCGCGCGTATTACGTCAACCGTTTTATATCAATTTAAACTAAACGTCTGTTATCGTTATTATTATCAACCGTACATCTTGCACACCCATATACAATACACGGTACGATATCCTCGGTGCGAACAGGACTACTCTCGATTATTAGAAAATTACCTATTCCTACGTGTTGCCGTTACAATCGAGGCGCAAGCTCGTAAATATTGCTTGATCTTGAATCGAAAGACCCACACCCGGTTTTTTTTTCATTTTCAAGGTCCGCCTCGCCCAGCCGCTCATCCAACCTTCATAATCATTCGTTCCTTATCTAACTCGGCAAACCTAACGTGTGAATGGGTATCCAATAAACTAATTGCGCTGACGGGCCGCAACGGGATATTGTAGTCGCAGATCGATTTTAATTAAGGCAATGAAATTTCAGCGGAAAAATTTGAAAGAAAACACATGAGGCCAGCTCTAGAAATTTTTGACGAATCGCTATTCGAATCGCCGATTTATGGATCGAGAAGAAAGACGAAAAAAAAACAAGTAAAAAATCGATTTTCGTCGAGGTGCTTTTACGTAAGTACGGTCATGCGTTTTGTATAGGGACACGGTTGCTCTCCGGTTGTGAAAAGTAGTGGGGAAACGCGGTAAAGTTATTCTTGGCGAGGTTTGCTGCTTCTACCATGCAACGTATACGCAGTTCCTCGATATACCGGCTTTCTTCGAGCTGCTATCCATGAACAGCATCATCTCACAGTACGATCCGCGATCTTCAAACAGAACGCGGTGCTCCCGAAGATCGACTTCGCAGTCGCCCATCCGCATCGGTTGATCTCAGAAAATCTTTATATCTCGCGTTATATCTCGTTAATAGCGCCGCCGTTTTCGGTCGAAGTGAAAATTTCGATTAAAAAAAAATCAATCGACGATTGCTCCTAAACTTTTCATTTGAGTAAAAAAAAAAAAAATAAAAATATATAGTAAGTTACATTGCAAACCAAGAAACGCTAAAAATCAACCCTGCTGTCATAATATTGCAGTAGTAAGTATACAAATTTCGAAAAGAAAATTTTACACCCTTTACTTTTTTTTGGTCGCTAGAATATAAATTATTTTTTTTTTCAATTCGAGGGAAAGCTATGTCAGGGGCTCCTAATACAAGTTGAATTAATCAATTCTCAAATCCTACAATTATAATTGGTATAATTATGAAAAAAATAATTAAAAAGCATGAGACGTAACAATTGTATTTTAAATTTGATCATTGTTAATTAATGAATTTGTTAATGAACTTAATTATCTTCGAATTAAGAATTGAATGAATAATATGACGTATTTTACATGATTGATTACAATTCGTACGCGTGTTCAGAAAATGGTTAGAGATTCTGCAGGATTGGAAAGATGGGATCTACACGATCCAGACTTCACGTCATCCGTAACTCGTTCGTTCGTTATATGCGATTACGAAAAAACAAAATCGCGAAAAAAAGACGAAGCAAAAAAATCATTTACTTTTGCAACGTGCGTGTTTCACGTGTGTTCGTAGTTTGAGAAAGTCCATTCCTAGAAAGTTAACTGGTATATCTGTATACACCGTACAGATCCAACGTACCTTTATAGGTAATATAAAGCCTTACAAGGATAAATTCGCGCAGAGATATATATAAAGTTGCTCGGTGCGGTGACCGATTCTCTTTAAATTCGCTTTGGGTTGGCGGAAAATTAGCATCAACTTTCGGCGATTTTAAAATACGTTGCAGATATACCGTGCACCGCTACACCCGTGCATGTAGTATACCTGTACACAGATGAAATTTATTTACATCGTGCTATATTCAGATATAAATTCACACGCGTATATACGTATACACGTACCCGTATAGCTACGGTATAATCGCGGAAAAGAACAATCGACGAGAAATATAAATTATTCTCTGCGCATTCGTGTTATCTACGACATCTTGTCCCCTATTTTATTATATACGTATATATTTCCCTTCTTTTTTTTTTCGACGAGAGTCCTACGCTACGTTTATCGACGATGTCTAACGATATCCGATCATCGGTCTTTTAGTCACGTCCTTGTCCTAGTTAGAACGAATGATATTATGCATCTTTTAATGTCGTCACTGATCCGTAAGAAATCACTCACTCACTGACTGACCATGTCATTGCACAGTCGATGATTCCGTCACACTCTGAATCGATCGATTTTTTTATAAACGCGAGCAAAAAATCGAAGGATTGATCGAAAAATAGATCAACGAAACTAACAAAAATTAACCAAAGGAATACATTCCTCTCCATTCAATTTATTATCTCAATCGTTATGAAAACGGTTAACAAATGTGATTGTAGATTTTTTCTCTCCTTTGTACCCGGTAATTAAGATTTCGGCAATTCGGTCCGATTGTGGGTTTTGCGAATTTTTTTTTTTCTCTTTTTATGCATCTCATTCTCGTTTCTTCGAGGTGCATTACAGTATTTTGTGTCACCGTATATGTATTCGCGTACAATGTACATCGCATTGAATTACACGATGCGGTAATATGTCCAAGCATCAAGCGCATTTATAATGAGACTGCATTACAAACGTGCAGGTTTTACACCTTCTTATATTTCTCTATACGTGCATATACGCGTATCCAACGTATCCACCATATAAGTATATGCATATATTATGCGTACGGTATAATAACTGCAGGCTGCACGTGTCGATTGCAGAAAAAGGAGCCGCTGCGAATAATTCTTCTTCTGTTCGTGAATGAAAAATTTATTCAAGACGCGCGATTCTATGCGCCGGTTGCGTTCGAATCGACGCATCCTCATTTTAATATTGCATTATTATTCAACGTGCGCGTTGTGCGTATAATCGTTACGATGCGCGTATGCACGTCTTAATAAACACCTCTGCGTTACGTAAAGGTACAATCGATGACCTTGATATAATTAACGATTCGTGCACGCTTCTTCTTTTTTTTTTATACTACGGTAAAAATATAATACCTTAGAAGAAGGGATGATACGTGGAAACTGGCCTATCCGTACGCCTTAACAGCGGCAACTCAACGATTCGCGCAGAAAAAATTTCGTGTATTGGTGCGTTTTTATATGAGCGGAGATTGATTTGCCGCTATTAAGGCGTACGGATAGGCCAGAAATACATTCGTCATTCTTTCCTATATTCTAAATCATTTTTAGGACAAAAATAAAAATCAAACCAATCGCGATGAAATTTAAAGAAAAAAGCAAACTACTCGATCGTGTCGAAATTCGCAACGAAGATAAAATAGGATATCGAAATTTCATGAAATTCGAAATACTTCGGTGATGGGGAACGATCGATGAATAACACTTTACCGCAACCATAAGGGATATCGAAACGAGTATAATATAATATGGTGGTTCACGGTTCGTTCGGTTACCCTAAAAGGTCCGACTGTGGGCGCTCAGTGAGCCGAGTAGAGTAGCTTTGAGAGAAGAGAAATATGTATAAGTTATACGTGCTGCCTCGAGAGAAGGATTTTTCATTTGTCTGTATGCGAGTATTCATACTCGTTCGTATTAACGTAGGTATATATTGAGATTTTATGTACCGGACATTTCGTGCCAAATCTTCGGATCTCGTGGCTCCGACCTCTACCTGGATCGTTTCACGTGTTTCTCGAATTTTTTTTTCATTTTCTTCCCAAATTTTTGCGCGATTGTTTCCAAAAATCGACGATTTTCGGGAGATTTCGTTGAAAATCGCTGAAATTTCAAATAAATCTTGATAAAAAATGTGAGAAAATTTTCAATACTTCGTATCGGAGGTGCAGTGTAATATTAAACACTGATCCAACGTGCATGATTCGCACTGAAAACCGCAAACTGGTATAATGTGGTATTTTCATAGCACGTTGTGGTAATTTACCACGAATAACTTTATGTCATCGGAACGTCATCGGTGTAGGTATAGGTGTATGGCGTATGAACTTATATATATATCTGTATGATCTACAGGAATGAGATATTCCTGGCAAAATAAGGCTTGATTACGAGCGCAGAAAAACTGTATACCTAGAAAAGCAAAAGAAAAAAGAAAAAACAAAACAGATAAAAAGGTAAGAGTAAATTACAACTATGAAGTGAGAGCGGCGGCAGTGGCAGTAACAACTTCTGCTGAATCCCTGCAACACGCGAGCTTTTATACAGTCTTTATTTCGAACGCGAGCCGAGTGGACGTACCACATACACGTGCAAATAAATAATAAATAGTGTTGTAGCTGTACTCATTTTTACCGCAGGTGAACAATTTATTATTCGTTATATTTTAAAAACTGCTGTACGATCGTTAAGTTAAATTTAGACGTAAAGTTATGCGTGAAAAATCAATAATTTTTGACGGGTTCAATTGCGTCAAGGTGTGCGAGAGAAATTTTTTTCTCTCATTTGCAAATATACATACGTATAATGGATACGTTCTCATTTTTCGTATAAAAGAAAAAATAAATATGAGATGAAAAAAAATAAAAAAATGGAACAAAGATTTAGCGAAGCGGTTTCAGTACTTCGCGTTAAGCGTATAATGATCTGAACTGCAACAACAGGAGCGGCGGCCGCAACGTGTTGGGGAGAAAATGAAAAACGAGGATAAAAAGAAAAGGGAGAAAATAAAGAAATAAACAAAAATCGTATCCCACATGCAACGGAGAGGAGTGTTAATACCCTATCCAACGTGTATAACTGGTTCTTAAATTTTTATAATCCTAGGTAACGATCGACTTGTTGCACCTCAGACAATATTTCACTAGACGAACACGCGGTGCGGTTCAGCAGTAGAATTACGAGGGTAACGAGACACCCACACCTTCGGCTAAAACATATTGCAGAAAAAAAAAAACCAGCGATTATTTTAACGTTTTTTTTTTCTTCAATTTTTTGTTTCTCCTCACTCGACCCCTTCCTCCACGCTCTGCACTCGCTCGTTTTTATGTGTAACATAACGGAATGTCAAGATTACCAAACGAAGAAGAAGTGATCCGCATCATATCGTGGGAGTATCGCGGTGGGCGGCTTCACCAAATAAGACATTCTATCACGTCTCGGATTAAATTCGACTGCATAATAATAAAAGATTGTTAAAAAAAGAAAAAAAATAAATAAATAAAACGAGAGAAACAAGACGAGACTTTGAAACTTCTGAACACCCACGCAAATCGCGACTGGAAATCGTTGCGTACACCGGCATGAAGCTTATTGACTCTGTTTTTTTTTTTTTTTGGTTCTTCAATTTTTCTTAAACTTGAAAGAATAAATAAATGAACGAGTAAAATTTGAGAGTAATATGGAGGACGAGGTGATGTTTGAATATCGATTCGCGATCGCAAAATTTATCGTACAGATCGCTACGTTCTTATACGCGTCCGCTTGTTCATGTTTCATCGCATATATGTTCTTGTAATCCTCTGCAAAACTCTTCAAAAGCAACCTCAGGGCATGAATAACGTATAGGAACGGTGTAAATCATTCTAGAAAATTTATCGTGGGCGCGGTCCATATAACTAACTAGCGTTGCGAATAATGATTCGAAGCAGGAATTTTTTTTTTTTTTTTATTGTTTTTTTCGTTGTACACATTCTACACTACAGCTAGCTAACTCCGACGAAACCCCTCATTTGTGCCTCTTGTTATCTACAGCATATCCGCGCTGCACAATGTCCTTGCCGAGCTTGATCTGAATAGGTTCAATTTGCATTATTTTTTATTTTTTTTTTTTAAATTGTTTTTTCTCCGTGGAGATACAGATACGAAGCGGGGATAATTACTATCCGCGAATATTGTACGGCAAAACATCGGTAAAATATATTACCGAAGTTGAAAAAGAAGAAGAAAGTTTTTTTTTTTTTTTACCACCACTCAATTTTCAGGCTAATTTTTAGCCTCTGATTCTGGGCGTCAAGGGTTAACCGCCAAGAGATGACGATTACGCGTTGCGCGGTTGCTGAGGCCAACTTCCGGCGCCAGAGAAAATTTTTTAGTTCTAGATATCTATAAATAGAAATGCCTAGAGGATGAACGGAAGCATCGCTAGATGAAGCGTTAGAATGCCCAGACAAATTATATCTGCACGGATTTATCGACCTCCGTAATTTATAACTAACGACCTTGATCGGTCGAGGGAATATTGTATTCGAATTATTCGCATTCGTATTCAATCTTTATAAACAATTACCGCAGTCGGTATTAAATATTTGTTACAGCGAACCGCACCGCAGGACGTGTAAATTCCAAATTTTCGAACAAGTATAGGTGTTTGAGGGTATTAAATTTCGCGCATAGCCGCTGCCGACGCTGCTGCGGGTATGAGAAATGAATCTGTGAGGGAGAAGGAGCAAATTTATAAGATGCGTTTCACGATAATAACGTGGGTGTTAAAAGATTCATTCCATCGTACGACCTACGGCGCCGAACCGCCACTGCTGACCGTCCATTTATCTCGTATACCGTACACTTGATATGTAGAAATTCATCCCACTGCCAAAAGATCGATTTGCATACGCGAAAAACAAGTCCGCGTTAAGTTTGCGAAAAAAAAAAACGATACTAAATTTCCTGCACATTAGTAGCGTATATGGATCGTGTATTTCTATTTTTTTGTTTTTTTTTAATTTATAATACAATCCGGTCCCGATGCGGCGGGAAACACTGAGAACAAAAAACAGTTCGTTAATTAGCATTAAAAGAAAAATGAAAAGCTTCGCGAAACTTGTAATTTTATTTATGTATATATTCGTTTAGCGAGATAAATTATCCGGCAAATTATTAATCGAGGATGGTGAATATACGCAGTAGTTGCGTTCGTCTGCGGAAAGCAAAAGAGGAACATCGTATGACGAAGAATAACAGAGAGAAATTACACGCAGAACTGTATATAGAGAGGTTCTTCAGAACCCTCATCGCAAACAACTTCGTGACCACTTTAGAAACCACTTTGCATTTTTCTTTTAACTTGCTGCTGCATAGGAGGCGAGAGATCGACGAAAATAAAGAAAAGTAAATAAATGAAATGACACCGCATGTAGTCCGGGGTTAGAATAGAGAGAGACAGAGAGAGCGATGATATTTTTCAGCAATCGGGATTTCGCGTGTAAAGTATATGGAAGTCGCCGAGTAAAAAAAAGAGAATTACTTTTTCGAAATCGGGGCATAAGGATATGCGGTGTACGAATACGATACGTCATTTTGCGGAAGTATATGTATAAAGTCATTAACTGTGGTTACATACGTATGGGTACATGATGTATGTTGCATTATAAAATTCTGATGCGGGAAGAACGACTATTTATAAAAGTGATGGTGTTATGATTTAGACGTATAGTTTGCGGTCGTTCTTGCGGTTCAAGGATCTGCTGGAAATATTACCGCACGGTATAATAGTCACTGCAGAAATGAGAAAATCTATTTGCAAATTACGCGATAAGGAATCGTTTTAACAATGACCTAAGCCCGATCATCACCCATGGAAATAAATAACTCGTAGCGTACCTATACTATACCACCGCAATGTCATACGCGTACAAGTATGTTTAATATAAAATGGCCGCAATGAAGAATGAAAAACACAGTCACGACTACCGCAATTCAAACTACACGCAAAGAGTTACGTCATTAGCCGTACGCCCGGTATAACGTATGACGTAATTATATTACAACGTGTCTACATCGTAAATTGCAAATTAAATTTAGACCTCGCTGAAATTCGAGGAATGACCTCTAATTTTTTATTTTTCATTTACGAAGACGAATTTCAATCGAAATTCACCTCACTTCGATTGAGTACAGATTATTCTGCCACTTGGATACATGAATGAAAATTCCCTCACGAAGTCGTTGAAAAAATTTCGCAAACGAATAGTTAAGAAATTCTTCGCAACCGGATCTCGAAGTTTGAGATATTCTCCTTCTTTGACTCGTAATAATCTCCTTTTTTTTTTTTTGTTGCTTTGCAAATTTCAGAAGGTCGTGAAACTCCCTTGTCGCCACCACCGCCATCGAACTCTTCGGTTCACACGTCTCCGCGAGGTTTGGGTTACACTTGCGGTCCCATCGATGGCTCGCTCTACGCAGTCGTTCATCAAGGTGGTGCCGGTGGGCCACGAGGTTCTCCATTGACAGTGTCGATGGACAGCGGTATCAGCAGTGCTCCCCCACAACGTCCGAGTCCCCCGGAAGCTACGGAATTGTTGCCATTGGAATCGGAAAACGATCGTCTGAACAGCCACGGTGACCTTGACAAGCTTCTTCACGATATGATGCTTACCGTTGAGGTGATTTTCGGATATTCATTTAATTTTTGTTGATCCTTCGACCGTTTCGCAGCACCTTATTAACATGTTTTTTTTTTTTTTTCCAGTCGATGCCAGACCCTCCAAGCGACAAGTACAGCAGCAGCAAAACCGAAAAAATGTACATCCAAGAGTCATCCCGATCCTACGGGAGCGGAAACCAGTCTTATTCAACCTTGAAGGATTCCTACAGGAGTAATTATTCGTCGAAGAACGGCGGAAGTCCGACCTACAGTGGCAGTAATTATTCCACGCTGAAAAACGATGCGCACGAGCCGATTACCTTGAGAAAGGATACACTGGAACGAAGAGAGGAGATAAGGAGTTTTGACGTTAATTTCGGAAGGTCTACGGGACAAAATTCCCAGAATTCAGATTCGTATCGAAAGAATAACGAGTCCTTCTCTCCTCCTGGCAACATAGACTTCATTGACGATGATATTCCTTACCACGCGAGGCAGACGAGTCAACCTTTCACTTACGGGGCTACCACCGACATGATAAAACAACAAAAATTGTCCTCCCCATCCCTGGTTAGAAAAGCATCTCTCAGAGGTGTCGCACCTGTTGTAGATATCGACGATATCGTCGGAGAAAGGGACAGAAGGGCTATCAGTCCGCTTAGTCCAACTACTCCGGATCCACCACCAGAATTTGCAAATGGATCAACAAACGCCAAAAATCTTCCCGATTACTCAGACGGGTGAGTTGCTTTTCTTTCTTTTTTTTCTCTTTCGATGAAAAATTCAAAGTTGCTCGACGAGTGAATTTTTATTCTTTGCATTTAGTTATTCGCGAATTATGAGTAGCGGAAATCGAACGATTTCTCTCTTTACAAATCCCAGCATTGATGTCTCCGTGGAGACTCGAAATCAAAGAACAGATCTAGAATATCGCCATCTTGGATATTTTGTACGGATCATCGAGCAGCTGCTCGAAATCACCCACAATGAACATTTGTTAACGCACCGTAGTAGAAATAAACTACGTACTTTTACGTTACATTCTCATTACATCCAAGAATGGCGAAACGCGGTCATGACTCACCACGATCTGTACGATCGTACTCCTTGCTTCATAAAAATCCCCATGAACGGTACTAATTGGCCGCTGAGCAATTTTTCTCAATTTCTAATTGGAAAAAAATGAATCAAAGTGACGATAGAATCAAATGAATTAAAAAAAAAACGATACATCGGTCAGAAAAGAATAAAAGAATTCGAAACCAAAAAAAAACAAAAAAAAAAAACACGTATAAACGGTACGGTTTTTTTTTTCACGGCGTCTAACGGACAAAATATGTTGGAAGAAAATAAATGGAGAATCACACACCCTTGCATAGGATACGATAACATTATAAAGTTTCCTTAATGTCGGGTAGGATTACGGAGGGAGGCTGTTGCTGCAGTTTGCTTAGATAATAGTAATGTTTGTGAATACGCGAAGAGTGGGATGAAGAAAAGGGGTGAAGGAAAAGGGGTAAAGTTTATCGATGAAACTATTGGCAGATGGCCATCCTTATATAACCAGACGCGCACGTTTATATTCTGCTGATATTTTGTATACGCTTCTATATTACCTTATATACGTATATATATGCCTGCATACTCACGAATATGTTACATACGAGAGCATGTGCTGCAATCTTATCTCTGTACTTACAGGCACCCATATACTTATATATACCTATATCGATAGTTACATACATCCGCGAGAAAGCAGCAACAGGCTCGGGTTTTCCTTTTACGGAAAACGATTTGTACGATAGATTTTGTTTCCATATATTTTTTTTTTCTCTCTTACCTTCGTGGGTTTTTTCTTATTCATATTATTATCTGCGTATGTGTTGTTGTTGTTTTTTTTTTTCTACATATTTCACTTATTTTTTGTATACGTGAAACTTTCTTTTCTCTTCCATATTTGTAAAATACACGCCGTACATGCATGGAATCACCGTGAAACTTTTTGCAGACGGACGTGAATTCGCGAGTGAGAATGTCATTTCGCTCTCCAGTTTTCTAATGTTTTTTTTTTTTTTCTCGTCTTTCGAAACTGGAAACTTTTCAATAACGTAAGAGAACGGTGTACCGTGAGAATGGTACTTTTTTCCATTGAAAACTGATTTTCGAACAAGGCTTGCGATGAAAAACGCCTGGTTTTGTACTTAGCGTCAATTATCGTCCGCTGAAGTGGGGAAAAAAAAAACAAACAAGAAAACGGTACAACGTGTACAGTGCAGGGTTTTACCCCAAGGTGGTGGAATGGGTTGCGGGTACATCAACGTAGGGATACATATATATATACAAGTATATAAATTTATCGCATCTACCTTAGGAGAGGAAAAAAATGATCTCGACTATTTTAGACCCTCGAGAGTCGCCCTCTGACATAATTTTAAATTTAGAATCTACCCGCGCGCGTTCTGATGTTGCACGATGCGCGTCGCGACGCTTTGCTCGATACCATACTTTCCGTACGAACGCAGCGGCGGCTACTTTGCTACCTATACCATTACTCGCCGAGGAAACGAATACTTTTGAAACTTTCAGTTGTTGATCTTGTCAACAATCCAAAAATCTCCTCCCGTGTTTTAAATATAAATTCAATGCGATGTCTTCGTTACGCTTTTGATTCTCGCCAAAAGAAAATAAGTAAAACTATAAGCAGAATAAAATCAGTATACGTTAATCGTACGTCGCAAGGACTGAAGTGCAGCGGGGTAAGGATTCGAAAAATGAAGAAAAAAAATATATCTGATATCTGATTTATTCCGGTCACTCGAAATCGCCCATATCACATCGTTTACTATACGGTCTATACTTATATAGAGCGGCGGGCTTTGGAGAACGGAATTTAAATTGTTCTGCAAACCACTATCCGTACACAACGTTGCGCCGCGCGTGCGGGCGATTCCGGGTGATGTTGTGGGCCGCCGGAGTACGGTTACCAAAGAGAGAGAGAGAGAAAGAGAAAGAAAAAGAAAGAAAGAAAAAAAAAACTGAGAGAGAAAGAGATTGCGGTATACGGGATAGTTGGATCTCCCGAATAGGAAATCCAGGAACTGATGCTGCGACGGTGATGTTCGCGTCCCCTTTTCTTATTCTCCACTTATCCGTCAACTTGGACATATGCAGCACGCTGCCGCTGCTACCGCTGATGAAACTGCTACTTTCTGCAGCCGCCTTTCGTGATGCGAAAATTTTCATATTTCATATCCCTTATATGTACGTACATGTATTCGGAAATCGAACACGCGCGCTCCACCGCAAGAACGATAGTTGATCATAATAAATACAATTAAATTCGATCATTCATTAATCGTCATTACCAACATCTGTAATTTTTTTTTTTTGATTCGTTCACGTTTTGGGCACAAGAATAATCA
The DNA here is from genome assembly GCF_917208135.1 of Athalia rosae. NCBI lineage: Eukaryota > Metazoa > Arthropoda > Insecta > Hymenoptera > Athaliidae > Athalia > Athalia rosae. Next base: position 7,843,769 of record NC_064028.1, read on the forward strand.
ATTGATATTTGATCGAAATTGTTGAAAATTGTTGAATTCAACGCCCGTTAGTCGGTGTACCTATTTTTTATTATACTCGCTACTCAATTCGAGTTGTTTCGAGTGTTTCGAATGGCATAAATGAAGGTTTGGTGATCGCGACCGAGAGCCGCATTCTTCGTCGTACACATTGCATTTGTGTAAGTCGCCAAGTCAATGTTATATACCTACACGTAACCTACGTGACGAGATCAACACTCTGGAGGAAATCTCTGATCTACTGTGCAGCCCCCGTCGCGCGGTGTTATAGTTGCAGCGAATTCGGTTGGCCACTCGAAACTCATTCGTGAAACGCGATTAAATCCGGTATGGATGTTATCTTTTGAAATACTCGCAAAAATAACGACGACGTTTCCGAAAAATCAAAAAAAAAAACTATCCACGTATTATTAAAATGCGTCAAAACCCGATCGATTTGACACGGAATGCCTCATACATCGACCTCGCTCTATACCCTATACGCTACAGCGGTGCACAGCGAATCTTTAATTATCAATTTCCGATAGCAATTATTATGAAATACTAGATCCCGTTTGACCACAGGGTAATTACTCGGAAAATCGCTTATCAGGGTTTAATACCTAAGCGCGAGTTGCGGCGCAAATCATCGTACTGCATTCATAGCTAATATAATATGCATCAGATTACGAACGTAATCTTCCGTGTAATACTCTTGGAATTTGCAAACAAAAAATACAAAAAAAAAAGAATACGTATTTTTCAAACATTCACTCAAAGGTTCAGATTCGAAACGAAACAATAAAGATCCGAAGATTGTGAGCGCAATTTTACAAACTTTGAGGCGCACCCTTTACATTCGTCGTTTTATAGTTCATTAATAGTCATAGTCTAGTAAAAGTCGGTCTGCGTGCTACGTGATAATTACGAGTCCCTCTAATTGCTCGGTTATCATCAACGTCCGCGTCGTCCGCAGTCTCGAACGTTACCTTATTTTCTTCTACAAAGCAACCCCGATAATTTTCTCTTTCTCTCTTTTCTTTTTTCTCTCTCTCTCTCTCTCTCTCTCACACACAACTCGCACGTATGAGAAACTTGAGAAAAGCATGACGTAGGCAAAATGCAACGTTTATACGAAAAATAAAAGCAAACGACAGTGGACCGGATTTATTAACGAGCGGATTATTAACAGGGATGAGAAGCTATAATAACGTGCGTACGCACGAGTGACGAATGGACATTGAAAAACTAAAACTAAATTTTAATAAGAGAGCCGAAAGAATGAAGTAAAAATTTCCATTGGTAGGACAGAAACTGCGTCTAGAATTTTATTTCTCTGTCCCTACTCGCTGTACTCGAGTTTTAAAAAACAATTTTTTTCGTACCGATTATACAGTGACCGAAGGTATTGTATAATGTAGATCGAAAATAGTTGGTTATAATCACGTGACCGATGTTACGTAAGATCGTAAGAAGCGATGGTCTATTGCTCGGAATCGATGGCCCATGACGACCTCGTCAATCAATAGATAATTACTCCTATCTTATTATACCGAGGGTAAAGCTATTCCATCGATCGAAGAGCCGGAGACCCTTTTTACTCTTTCCTTTCTTCTTACTGTTGTAGCTTATTCTTCTTTTTATATTCTACTCCCGCGTTCTCAGTTCGTAATTCTTTTCAAAGAAGAAGAATCGATTTCGTCCATCCGCAACGGTGCATCGTTTTATATCGTTGTACCTATACAGCTACTGCAACGCGTGTTTCGAATTTTAGTCTTAAAAATATGTAGGTAGGGGAAAGGCGTACAAAATGGCATATATTGAAAAAATGAATTTTTATTCCAGTATCCCAATTGTGTTGTAAACTTTTTTTTGCTAAACCGATGAATTTTTGATCGTTCAATGATTCGTTTATTATCTTTTTATTTGACTTTAGTCAATTTTTCGCTCATTTTCTTCTTGTAGATTATCGTGGCTCAGACAACAACAGCTAAAACTTGCCGCACGAAGGGACGAACGAAGCCCAAGTAAACAATGGCGTCAGGAATCCGGAAATCGCGTCATCGGAGAACTGAGAACTATTCAAAGAGGAAGAATTCGTCAAGATGGTTACGCGAGCGATTCCGCCGTTCTGGACGGCGACGACGATAATTGGACTGTCAATTCTCCCATACAGGTATCCCATTTATTTCTTAATCTGTTTTTACCATATCTTTAAATTTCTGGCACTCCAAATTTTTGCGACTGAATAATGAAACCAAACTCGCTCCTTTCGTCGTTCTTTATTCTCGTGTAAAATTGGAAATTTCAAACCATAATTGGTTTTTTTTCTTCGGTTCCCATTTTCAGCAGCAAATTCGATCTGCCACTTATACTTCGGCGCCAGCAAGTCCATTACTTCCGCAAAGATCTAGTAGCAGGAAGTACAACGGGACGCTTACCAGTGGACGTCCTCGTGCAGAAAGTTTCAACGAACGTCCGTTCGTTAGCGTGAAACGTGGCTATGAATTTCGCAAGAATAGCGAAACTCAGGTAACTATAATTAATGATTATATTAAAAATTATAACATAGGGCAGACAATTAGTTACTAGATTATATTACACTAATTAAAAGCTACTCTTGCATATTAATTAGCTGTTTATTATTCACTTAGATGAACAATATATTAAATACTAATAGACCACTTATACGAAGTTTGCGATAATATTACCCGAAGCTTTTATTTTAATTTTCATACAACCAGCAGAACTAATAGCCGCATTAGCTCGCTGCTGCGTAATCACTGCTGATTAATAATATTACGAATGAAGAATGTTCACCTCCTTCTAGCCGAATATACGATTATTTTTTTTTCTTTCATACACCTTTTAAAAAGAGCTTTTAGACGATCCGATAGATGATGAGTTCAAAGTAAAATGACAAACGCATGATGTAAAAAATATTTCAAACGAATAGAAGATAGAACGAAAACATATTTCCACAAATCCCGGCATGTTGGCTGCAAATATATAGCAAAATTCCGCTTATTGAACGCGTTACAGAGTCCCCCGATGTCCCCAAGGTCGGCTTTAGCAGCTGCACCCTTAGGATATGCCTTCCAACAGACTATCAATCGTCAGTATCAACGGCAGCTGTATCAACAGCAAGAAAATCAGACAAAGAATAATCACGAAAATCATCATCATCAGTCTACACCACCTCAGCCAGAATCGCGAAGCGATAGCTATGCGAGGACAGAATCTCTTATGAATCAACATCATCGTGCTTTAGCACTTCAATCTTCCGCAACGATGACTTCTTCTAATTCCCTGAGTCAAGATAATAATTCGCAGTACAATAATTCTACGTTCAATTCGAAACAACTTCATTCGAACGAAAACAGAACGACCTTCAACTATTCCCAAAAAATGACGGAGGTCGATGGTGTTCAGGGGAGTCAGATTAACCGGGAATCATCTGGACTTTTGAAAACCGTTGGTAACGATGTAAAAACCACGTCGAATGGAAATGGAAATGAATATAATGGAAATGGAAGCACGGACAATGCGGATCCTCTCGTGAGCTTATTTCAGTCTTTGGCAGAAATATCGAACGTCAGAACATCGTCATCTACTAATAAAAATGAATTACAACATCATAATCGTGATACATCCACATCCATATCTGCATCTGCATCTGCATCCGCATCTGCATCCACAAATACGACTAACAGTTCCCCTAATCAGTCGCCAAAAGCATGGCAAAATACACAGGTTTGTTGCTATTTAGAATTCATCCAGCTTTGCAAATTTCCTCATCGCTATTTCACTAATTATTCATAATCAATGACTCAAAAGAGAAATGGATAAAAAAAAATTCACCATGATTTTTCATTATTTGCTTTAGCAACTATTTTACTTTCGACAACGCTGAATAATTTCACAAGTCTTTCAGGGTCAGATAAAAGAAAATAGTTTTCTTTTTTTTTGGTTTTATTTTCACTCGACTGCCAATGAAATTTTATTAGACATCATGCTTGCATATTGTACGGATTCGCCCAGCGGTAAGCGACGATTGTCCACTTTCAAAATGGAAAACAAATCGAAAATTTTTATCGCCCACAATTCGTCACGAATAAATTGACTGTTCGCTCGTTTCTTTCAACGCTTGATGTGACTATTGGGCGATTTATTCATTGTCGAAAATCTTCATTTCGCAGTCCCACAATGACTCGGTGTCATCCTGGACAGAGCGGAGCATAAGCCCAGCAGGAGTTGCTCCCGGAGGTACGGTATCCCGGCCGCAGACACCAGCGTTTCCGGTTCACCCGCGGACACCGTACGTCAACAATTCATCGCCAACGGTAACATTTGCGAGCGATAGATTGTACGGAACATCGCCCAACAACGTTAACAACATCAATAACAACAACAACAACAACAACAACATCATCATCAGTAACGGGAACAACAACAACAACGGACCCGAATTCGAAACTAGAAATTACAATGGTAATGGTAACTACGGAACTTACTCTACTGAAAGAGTATACACCGTTGAAGAAAGACGGGAAATTTCAAGAGAGACTGGTCTGCCACCCAAGAGTCCGACGACCCAGCGGTAAGATCCTTCTTGTCATTTTTCTAATTATCATATTCTCATGTATTTGTTCAGTTTTTCTTGAAAATAGACGGCTTCGAATTACGCGGACGAGGACAGCGTTGTCCGTTTTTTTCTTTTTTTGTTCTGATGAGATACTCTGTTTAAATGAATAGATAGCAACAAAATAGAATCGATAATGACGAGAGAATGATTATATTCGTGATTTTAGACGCTTGAGTTTCCCAGCAAGCGGATCGCTAAAGCAAACGCATAACAAACGATGGCCGCTCACTAACCAGTCGGCGTCGTTCGACTATAGGTAATTAATAAATGAAAAAATAAAGCTGGGGGCCAATTGTTCGATCGCCGTGCCTTATTTTTCTCACTACATTAATGGACGGCGCGATGCGATTGGCTATTATTTTGATAACTCGTATATTAATTATTCACTGTCGCGTTTTACTAACACAAAAAATTATGATAATTAAGTTTGTGACTCAAGCTCGAAAATTAATAACTCACAAGCCTGGAAAATATAAAAATAAAAAAAGAATCCGAACCAAGCAAAGACAATTGGCAAAGTTTAGATGAAAAATAAATCTATATGGATCAAATTTAGTAACAAGATGGATTTTTGTTACGAGCTTGGGGATCGAGGGGATTTTTCTATAGGCAAAAAAATATAATGCAAACTGCTAATATGAATGATTATGACAAAATTTATGTGTCCGCTTCTGATTTATTACTAACTACAATTGCGAAAAATTTCCCTCAAGCTTTGCATCGTGTGGAGTTCATGACTCGAGAAATTTTTTATTTTTGTCTGTCTTTTAAAAATTGTCGTTTGGTGCTTATAATATCATTGACTCTTTAACAGACTTTCGATCTTATCTCATTGCGCACGATGAAATAATGTGATTGTTGTCGTTTTTATGTGTGTGTGTTTTTTTTTCTTCTCATTTTCACTGATACACGGAATGATCAACTTTTACACAGATCTGCACCTATCTTCGGCAAGATGACTCACAAGTATAAATTATATTCGATTTCAACTAATGTTTTCCTTTCTTTCTTTTTTTTTACCTTCGAAATTACAGCAAGGATCGACCTAACTCTCCCGGAGGAGAGTACGCCAGTCAGTCTCAAATCGCAAACAATCAAAGCCCAGCTGGAACGCCAACACAAATTGAATTCGCCCAGAGTCCAAAGGTAGTTTTTACAGAAAATAGCAAATCGTACCGCTAATACGTGATTAATTTCGAATGTTGACGGTTATTTGATTATGAAATATTGCTTTTCAGAGCGCAATTTCATATACATCGATAAACAGCGGCGGACAATCGTCGCCGAAAGTATTTTATGGATCGAGGAGATCGAGTGTTCATTCAAACACCGAACCTCAGGAAGTTGCCGATGCCAATGTTAAATTCGTTAGGGACACTAGCCGAATTTGGTACAAGCCAAACATATCAAGAGAACAAGGTACGGCATAAAAATTCGAGTGACGTCGGTTTGGACTCGTTGAAATATTCTTTCGAAATCAAACAATACAAATAAAACGTCTTATTTTTTCAGCAATTTCCATGCTGAAAGATGCGACTCCAGGAATGTTCGTGGTTCGCGACAGTAATTCTTTCCCCGGTGCTTTTGGTCTTGCATTAAAAGTAGCAACACCCCCACCGGGAGCTCCGAGTAGCCCTCGGGATCCGGCCAGCGAATTGGTCAGACATTTCCTCATCGAGCCAACATCAAGAGGAGTTCGTCTGAAAGGATGTGCCAACGAACCAGTTTTCAGCTCGCTCTCAGCTCTCGTTTATCAGCACAGTTTAATGGCGATGGCTCTACCATGTCAGCTACTTTTACCGGAACCGGAAGCCGCTGCCAGAGCACTTGATTCTCCAGGAACAAGTAGCGCTCAACAACTTCTGGCCCAAGGAGCAGGTAAACATCAAACGTTCGGAAAAGAAATAAAGAACAAGTTTTTAATCACGGATGATGCTCCATTCTGTTCTTCGTGTTCTTTATGAATGAGTTAATTTTTGTAAAATTGTTACAGCCTGCAACGTTCTCTACCTCTTTACAATCGACACGGAATCGCTGACCGGACCACAAGCTATAAGAAAAACAGTCGCAACGCTCTTTGAGCAGCGACCGTTACCGTCAGCTACAATTGTTCATTTCAAGGTGTCTGCCCAAGGAATTACTTTGACGGATAACGCTAGAAAATTGTTCTTCAGACGTCATTATCCTACAAATAATATAAGTTATTGTGGCCTTGACGCAGATGAAAGAACGTGGAATTTTACTGGGGAAGAAAACGGTCAAAACCGAAGCGCACAGTGAGTACAAATTCGAATTTCATAAATTTCCAACGAGATAGAATTTCCATTTCAGTTCCCACAGTGGACATTTAACCGCTCGATCTTTCTAGATATTTTTACCCATAAAAAACCCATTTAGTTTAGGTCAGTTTAGTTCATTCCCATTCTTTTCCTTTTCGTGATTTAGTCGAAAATTATTTCAGTCAGCTAAAGAATAAAAAGATGAGAAATACTTATCTAAACTACTGATACCATACCTCGTGAGTTACTGTAATGCAATTCCGTCGTTTATTTCAACTACAATTCAAGTCACGTACATTTTTTCCTTACTTACTTACGTCCACGTCCGCATGTCAACGAAACCGGCAATAATAATATCGTCCTGATCTCGAGTAGAAAAGTTTGACCTGCATTCATAAAATTCGAGTGAATCCAACTAACAAAAAACTCATATTCAATTTTTAACATCTCGATATAATATTTAGTACGGAATAATTAAATTTTCGGAATCGCACAATAACGAGTAATCATTTTCAGTCGTTGCTTCGGTTTCGTGGCTAGAAAACCAGCTCACAAATCCGACAACCAGTGTCATATTTTCGCCGAACTTGAGCCGGAACAACCAGCGACAGCGATAGTAAATTTCGTAAACAAAGTCATGATGGGAAATGCTCAGGTCAAGGCAAACATCGTCTAGTTCTCTTGCCGGTTTATTTCTTCCAGTTCTTTCGAACGGTGAAGAAACAAAATGGCGAGCTTATTGCCTATGTGCATTACGCAGGTGAAAGAAGAACATTCAAACTCGCATAAAAAATAAATAATAAACGAGCAGTTGGTACAATGCTGATGTTAATATGAAAAAAATAATATTCGAACGCGGATGATGATTGAAAATTATATAATTATCAGCATTGCCGAACTGGAAACGAGAAAAAAAGAGAAGAAAATATGCAGGAATAATGAACGGATTAGATTTACAACCGTCATCTCTACGACCCTTGTTATTATTATTATTGTTGTCATTATTGTTATTGTAATTTCGTTCATTCAATCCAGAGGCCTTTTCTCGTAAAACATTATTATATTAGAATATATGCCTAAATAATAGTGTAACAATGAATGTAAACCGTGAAACAGTAATTAGGTGGTATACATATAGTACGATTATATAAACTCTGATTAGAAAAACGAGGGAGGAATCATATAAAGGAAAAAAATAAAAAATCAAACAATTATATCGAAGTTGTAGATCACACCGCAATATAAATATAGATAACGATGACAATGATAATTATAAATTGTAATGAAACATCTCTAAATTACATTGAGGGAAAAAAAGAGATTTACGAAAAATTAAATGTTGTGGGATATACATACGTGTTATTATAATAATGTAACGATAATAATAACGTTAACAATAATAACAATAATGAGGATGTACAACTGCCAGAATTGGAACTGGATATCAGGACTGGCCTTAATAATTTAGAATCCGATATCATCATACCTATATGTATACTTATGATATTATTCTGGTAGTATGTAATAATGATAAAACGAATAGTCACATCTCACTATCCGTTCAATAGCTATTTATGTAGAAAAGAAATGAGAAAAAGAAACGAGTATAACATTTGAGGTTTTACTTTGTTATTGAAAATCGTAATCATTATCGTTTATTAAAATTATCACATCATTATGTAATGCAATGATTATGCAGAAAATAATTGTTGGACGTTCAGAAATATTGTAAATATAAATATACCTACATATACATATATAAACGTAGTTACGTGTTCAAATCATATTATTGTATAATGTAGGAACACACATATAAAATAGTGAACTAGAGTAATATAATAATATCTGTATTATAATTACGATGAATATATGAATCTAACAAGTGCACAACTACTTGCAAAATTAATAAGTCAAGAATCAACTAATAATCGCAAAATAAAATAAATTTATCGAAAAAAATAAGCGAGAATAAGTGAATGTCATGTACTATAGAATATATACACAATATCGAGTTACTTTAATCTGTGGTTCTTGCCATGTATCGATAGAACATTTGAATCAATTATTTTATTTGTTGCTAATTCCTGATTACACATAAATATAGTATAAATAGTATCTAGTTATGTAGGAAATGGAATGCTTTTGACTATAATAATGTTATCATTATACATGATTAATAATTAATACAACTATATAGAAATATATATCACTTATACATTATATTGTAATAAATTATTATAACACACAGTCAATTACTATTCGTATAAATTATACGACAATATATATTACGCATGTACATATATATGTGTGAAGGTATATACACATATATTTATATTATTTCGTCTACTGATGTTGCATTTTTGATTTCAAAAATAACAATAACGATGATAATTCCGATGATGATGATATGCCGGTGAAAATTCTGATGGAAATATTAACTCAGTCAGTCCAACAATGTTACTTTTCAAGAAGTTTTATTTTATAATCGAACTAATAACGTAATTTATTCATTAATTGACGAAATATAAAATTTCCCAAATTGAAGAGTTAGGCGATAAACGTGCTAGTCAAAATTTGGGTAACTCGATTTACGGTTACGTCGCTATAAAATAATAGTTGTAATAATAGTGGTTTCATTCTGGACATTACACATTCTAATTTCGATTATCTACCTACCTGTCAACAGTTCATGAATCCACTAGCTACGTGGATAGGTACGGGAAAAAAGAAACAAAATTCTGTATATAACAACAAAAATAATATCATTCATTATGGATTACAATTAATCTGGATAATTAACTATTAATTTACTATCTCGATCTTACTTTTAATCTTATAGGTATATATCAATAACATATGCATGACCTTTATCGATTATGGATCATGCATTATTATCCGCAATGATATTTATTTATCCTTCTGTAATATGAATTATACATATACCCCTATTGAGAGGTGAAAAAAAGATAGCAATAGCAGCAACAAAAAAAACCATCATTCAGGAAGAATAATAAATAATTGAATATCAAAATGATACTCAAATTGAGCAAATGGTAATTAATAACTATAATTACTTTACGGATATCTCAACAACACCTTTCCATCTTCATGCCATACTCCCTTGTTATCCACTACTTAGATTTATTGAATAGTTAAAACGGAAGAACAAAAGATTTAAGTCAACCACGGAGACATTTAGCCAGTCGAAAGTGCAATTCGGTTGTACGTCATTAACGTTCGGAGTAAATTGGGCAGTCCTATAATAATTAGCAATCCGACGTGCAGGTAAATATATTTGTGTGCTTTGTTGTGTAGCTATAAGAAAATACCTCATGGGCAAAATATTTAAGCTAGTACATAACGGCAAATTTACTCAGGCTGACCTACTAAGGTGTCTGTCCTTCGAGAAGATCGCACCGACAATATAAAGTAGAATTTTATACGTGGACCAAATTCTTTTGGTTTTTTTTTCCTTCCGAAGTGTATTAAAAGAAATCCAAAAAATTCTAATCTATAGAATTGAAGAAAGAAATCGTAGGAAATCAATTGAATTTGAAGAAACACGAAACTGGTGAGAGTATGTAATAATCTCGAAAATATATTGAACTCTTTCAAGTTAACTAATCGGGTTCAATTGATTCCGATCAGAAGATATTTGCAAAAAAAAAAATCGAGCGAGTCTTCCAGGACGCAGGTGAGTTCTTGGTTTCGACCATCGTTTTTCGTGTATAATTGGTGTTACGGCTAGTAAATGGGGTCCGCAGAATGGTCAGTGAGCGAAGAACCGTCGTCGAGTGTACTCATAGTTTGAACGTCGTCCCGAGTATTCTGAAAATTATTCGAGCCTTCGTTCTTTGCAAAACAAAACTTAAACGAAAAACAAATTAAGATGTATAATGAGAATATAAATAATAATTTTACGGGGATCAGTTTATTGTTCACGCTCTCGTTTTTTCTAATAGTAATTCAACTAGTCAATGGAAATTATTTAGGAAAATCACATACTACTGAATTTACTGCCGAACAAACGAATTTCTTTTCGAAAATTAATACCCAGCTGGATAATGTCAGCGCGGATTCAATTTACACCAATGAAAACGGAAGTTTCGAAAATACAAGAGGGGAATTTTTCCCGCCTTACAGAAGACGCAGCAAGTCCACGATTTTCAAAACCATAAATGAATCAGAAGCCGATTTTTCCAATGCAGTGGAAGAAAAAAAGGAAAATTTGAAGTCGATGAAGAACGAAACTTCGACTATTGCTACTTGGTTAGCAGAATTTCGCGGTATTTCGTTCGGAGGAATAGTAGAAACTATTTTCAACGTAGTTACTACCGGTATAAGTTCGATAGTTACGCATGTTCTTGGAGAATCTAAAAACGGTGGAAAATCACGAGGTAATCGAGTCAATTATAAGGGGTATCAACTTCTCAGAATAACTCCAACAACCGATACACAAGTCACCGAATTAATCGATATGGTAGACACTAATGACGACGGATTGAAATTCTGGACACCTCCGCTAAAAAACAGGTAAATTAAATAATTTGAAAAAAAAAAAATTTTCATCTTTTCGTCTTGAAATTTTATAGTCAATTAAACTGATGCTGCGAACATTTGTATCGGACTGCTGCAGATACTCCCAAACGCGCGAAACAAGAACGAATAACGGATCTTTACAAGGTTTATCCGTTTGTATACTTTTTTTTTCTTTTTTTTTTTTTTGTAATCAATTCTATCGGGATGCCCATGCAAGTCGGCAGGAAGTGTCATGAATCACTTCTCAAAAATCGAGACACTAGGTCGTGGATCGGTTTTGATCCATGAGAGGAAAAAAACCTCCGAGACTTCCGAGAGAAAAAAAAAAAGGATAAAATGTTCTGACATATATTTCATTTGTGCAGATCAACCGACGTCATAGTTTCGCCAGATATGGTGAGCGAGATGAAAGATTTTTTAAAGGAACAAAAATTCGGATTCAAAGTCTTACTCACTGACCTGCAGGTATGTACGACTAAAAAAGAATACACTCGATTAACGACATTGCGAATTCCAAACCAGTATACGCGCTCTAGATTCTGATTATATTTTGTCGAGTACGTATCGGGTATTTCACGTTTACTCGACTAGGTTTAACGTCAACAATTGTTTCTTTTTTATTTTCCGAAAATTTGTAACGAGAATCAGTGTTAAAATTGTCGTTTTTTTCCGATGTTCGATACCGTGTTTATTATTCTTTAGATGTTTTTTATATGCTGATTTCTTTGATCGCAAGATTTAATGAGATTCAAAACCAGGTGGAGTTGAATGACCCATATTTATAGCGTATCACCGGTTAATAATTATTTAACAATTGTCGCGGACTTATAATAGGGTCACGAAAATAAAGTAACTGCGAAGGATCATATGCAGAGAAAAATAGTTTAAAACAGAAATAATGGTTGTATCGGTAGAGTTAAACTCTTCGTTAATTTTTCTGTTTTATATTCATTAACACAGAAAACCATCTCGTACCAAAATCCGAAAATGTCGAAGGAACAGAGGGCAGATTTAGTCACGAGTCAAGGTCATTCAATGACTTGGAAACGGTACCACAGATACGCAGGTGAAAATTCTTCTCCGTTCTTTTTTTTTTTGTTGGCACAATTAGGCTAACTATGTGTACTTTTTGTCTCGAACTAATCCATCAATCATGGACATTATTCTTGTTTTTTCATTACATTACAGATATCATGAGGTACTTGGAATATCTAGCTTTTACTTATCCCAGTTTAGTCGAGCTAGAAACAATTGGAAACAGTTACGAAGGTCTTCCGATAAAACTCGCTAAAATATCAACCGGATTGGCCAAAAATGGGGAAAGTAAACCGGTTGTGTGGATAGACAGTGGTGAGTGAAATTTTTTCGTTCCATCCCATTTTCCATATTTATTTTGTTGTTCATTCCCTTTTTTATAGTAGGTAATTGGATCTATCGTAAAATGAATACCTCCGCGGCTTGTTCAAATAATAAAATGGCAATATATCTTAACTGATGACACTGATTTTATTCCATCGCGCAGATGTTGCAACGGCAGTTGAAAAACAAATAAAATACAAAAAAGAACGAAACGCGATGATAAATTTATATCCCAAGTATCTTTATTGACTCAATATATGCATTGCAGGAATGCACGCGAGAGAATGGATAGGTCCTGCGGTCGCGACTTACATCCTGAATCAGTTGGTTGAAAAAAATACGACTTATCTAAAACTACTCGATAGTTCAGACTTTATGATTTTGCCCATCCTAAATCCGGATGGTTACGAATTCAGCCATACGGCAGATCGCCTTTGGCGAAAAACAAGAAGCAGTCACGCTGCATCAGATGATTCAGAAAACGAGGCGAGGTAGGCGCAGCGTTTTAATGAGAAAAAAAATAAATAAATCGATATTACGTTCGTTCTGAGAAAATTTATAAATTTGTATTCATGTTATTCTTCCTCAGATCCGGTCCATTGGGACTTTTTCATTTGCTGTCTCATTACACGAGATGGTTTTTTTACCGGTGTGAGGGCGTTGACCCTAATAGAAATTTCGGATATCATTGGGGCGAAAAAGAAAGCGGAGCAGCCAGCACCGATCCTTGCCATGAAACTTATGCTGGTCCGAACGCTTTTTCCGAACCGGAAACTCGAGCCATGGCTGAATACATTTTAGCTAATCGACAGCGAATCAAGTGAGAAGATATTGAAAAAATAACACGATAATTAATTTTCTTCTTCAACATTTTTTTTCTAACATTTCAAAAGGAAATAGTAGCATGGCGCGATGGGCGCGATTTATTTCAAATTTCCACATTGTTGATTTTTATATCTTCAGGATGTATCTGACGTTGCACTCTTATTCGCAAATGTTGCTGATTCCTTGGGGGTACACAAGATCTCGTCCATCGGATTTTGATGAGTTAGAAAATGTTGCCAGAAAAGCTACAAACGCAATGTTAAAAGTGCATGGAACTGAATATCAGGTTGGAGCATCACCAGATCTTCTTTATCCCACATCAGGTAGGCGTATATTATGTTATTTTTTTAGTTTTCCAAAGTCGTAAAGATCCACCTCAAATATTGTTAATTAAATTTCTCCATGAAGGCGGATCGGACGACTGGGCAAAGGGGATCGCTGGCATAAAATACGCTTATACTTTGGAACTTCGAGATCGTGGTATTTATGGTTTTCTTTTACCGGCCAGACAAATTGTTCCGACTGCCAGAGAAACTTGGGCCGGTATTCGAACGATCACGCGACTCGTAACTTCTAACACCTGATAAGAAAAAATAAAATAAAATAATTTAAAAAAAAACCCACCGAATTCAAAGTAGAGCAAGAAAACAAAATATGCCCGTTAATCAAATTGCAGCCGATACAAATGTCTTTTAGAGGGAAAAAAACGAACAAAAATCATAGAAATTACACTAAAATAAAAGAACATACCCACCGTTCTTTAATTTCAGATTATAATTTTGGTGTCTAATTGGATTGATTTTGTGATGACTTTTGACAATTAACTCGCGGAACACTACGGTGAATTTAAATTGTTAGTTATTATCGCGATGACTGTGACAGTGTACAATTACCGTAGATATAATATGGCGCGAGAGAAAGACATAACACTTATGTTATCTACACGTGAAAGATGAAGAAACCGTTGACCGCAAAACCCGATACAACGTAACGTTGCGTTTTATGGCACGATGAACGTATTATAAAAATATGTATACGTTACGTATATTTTTACCTGACTCTTTTGTACAGTTCACTGTGTCACGTTTCATGTCACGGCTAATAATTCATTCATCAATGGAGTCTGTAATCTTTATGAAGTAACAAGGAGATCAGAATATTCAATCTTATTCCTATTTAATTATAACTTATTTATTCATTTATTCATTTGCTGATTTATATATTTATTTATTTATATCTACAATTTAAAAATACCACATGCAACTAAATTTAGCTATATATTTTTATGTATATATGTATGTATGTATGTACATTAATTTATGTCTTGATGTTAATAAAAACCAATTTCATAATTAACTATGATATGAGGTGATCGAAGATTCGCGATAGATTTTATTTGAAAAAAATGGTACCTACCTTACGGTGATAATATTTACGGGGATGATAATATTGATAAATAATAATCAATTCTCGAACAACGAATTGCGGAAATTGACGATTATCATGATTATTGTTATTATCGCAAAGATCTGTAATCTATTGATAACAGTCCTTACTCATTTTATTTCCACAACAAATCACGTTGCACTGATGTATGAAATATAACGAAACCGATTATCAATATATATATATGTATTGCAAACCGTTGAAATGAATTTCCTTTTTTCATTCTATGTATGTGAAAAAATCCAAGTAATGTCTTATATGGCCAACAAAATAAATTTGGTAACGATAAAATATATGCGTTAATAATTCGCTTATAATCAGTCACACAGGCAAACAGCTCATTCAAGTAATATGTACATCCGAAGTAAAATGTCTCATCGGATCTACCGGCCCGGTCGTATAATATTAGTTGCCGGCTAGCGGTGTAGCCGATATCACAAGAATACTTTTGATAATTGATCGAACCCAGGAATCTACCCAAGTGTTACATATATATAGTCTGAATTCGAATATAAAAGCCAAGCAAGTAAAGGCGAGACTTTGCACATCGAAGATGAACATTCGCGCAGCTGTTTGTGTCGCTTTCCTCGCGACGCATCTAATTGTTAGCCGTAAGTGCAGGATAATAAACTGACATAAATTTCCAATTTGCAAGCGATTATTGAAAGAAAAACCCGTATTATATTTTACCTAATTATAAATGAAAAAAACTTTCAGTTTGTTCGGGTGCGGCAATACATTTGAGTAAAACAGTTATTCCCCTCTCGATTAGTTCGAGAATAACAAATGGCCAGAATGCTGTACCAGGTAAGCACCCTTATCAAGTTTCGATTTGGTGGGGATTTCCGCCGTCGATTCCTCCTCGCCATTATTGTGGCGGAGCAATAATCACCAACGAATGGGTCATAACTGCTGGTCATTGTTTCACCGATGCCCCTGACTACGGAAGCCTCACCGTTCACGCAGGAACTTACACGAACGCTGAAAATGAAGCTAACCGGCAATCATCCGCTATTAGACAGTACATTATCCACCCTAGTTACCAGGGGTAAGAATTTCGGATTCTTAGAAGGAAAATAAACGTTCTTCATTTTTCTAATCCACTAAGGAATAGCTCCTAACAAGGCCGCAACCAGCACCTTTTTACAACGCGCTTCCGGTCATGGTACACACATGTACACATGACGCCATTTTGGTGCACTCCAAAGCAACTATAAATTATCACTCCTCAAAACCATTGAAAGAAAATGAAATGAAATTTATTTATATAGGTAGTAGAAGTATTATTCATAATTTCTTCCTAATATTTCGAGCGCGATAGCAAAAATTTTTGATTTAGCATCGCATAATCGACTGCATATTTTATGAATTCTATTTCTACTTTCAGAGACGCAGGTCCCCACGATCTTGCTCTGATAAGGCTTACCACTCCATTTAAATTCACTTCCTTCGTAGCAGCGATTGCTTTACCTAGTCAAGGCACTTTGCCAACCGGAAATGCCGTTCTAACTGGATGGGGATCAATATCAACGAATGAAACGATAATCCGTCCAAAAGTATTGCAAAGGGCTACTGTTCCCATTATTACAAACACTGAATGCTACAACGCTCTTGTTAGTTTCATTGGACCTTCGAATATTGACGCTAGCAACATTTGCACTGGACCTCTGGATAAATCCGGAATAGCATTTTGCTCTGTGCGTAGAATATCAAATATGAACATCATTCCATACTGTCTTTAGATATATATTGCTACCCGAACGGGTTTATTATCATTAATTATTATTTACAGGGGGATTCAGGCGGCCCTCTTGCCCAACGTTTGAACGGGGTTTGGCAACTTGTAGGTATCGTCTCATGGGGTGTTTTCCCATGTGGATATCCAGGAATTCCATCCATCTACGTGAAAGTTTCTTCCCACACTAACTGGATCGTCCAACAGGTCGCTGCTAACAGTCGATCAGCGATACACTAAAAATAATATAATCTTGAAAGAAAAGAAGGTTTATGAAATTTCATGTAAAAATATAAACAGATTTTACGTCACGCCAGCTAACAATAATATTCAACTACCACTGGTCGTTGATAACGTGTATAGAGCTTATCTGCAAATCTGATATTCGTTCTGATTAAACTATCTCACATTATCCACGTAGCGATTAATTAACAGGAAACGCGTTCACGATTTTTATCATTGTCGGATAGATAGAACAATTAGTGTGATCAAAAAATAATATATTGCCCGACCGGTGATGGAAAAACCAACAAAATTTGCATTTTGTGCGACAAAGCCATGATTATCCGATCTCGATGGTATTTCGGCTATTGTTACTCCTTTGTCGATCAAAACTGGACGTACTTTGAATTGACTAGCATGTTATATATTGATAGATATCTGATCAACTCTGATTGCAGGAGTTACGGATTTTTTACATTTAAATCAATCAATCATAATTTATCAGTGGGTATGGACTTAATAGACATGCAGATCGATGGGATGATATGAAAAGTATATATAACGAAATAATGAATAACATACACCGCAGTTATGCATTATGAGCCCTTGTAGCCACTTTCAACGTTATGGCGATTATCCTAATGACTAAATTTTTGCAAGAGCAAATTTTCCCGAATCTTGTGAGAATTTAGAAATTCCAGGAAAATATTAATTTATAACGATTGATTAACTATAACCGATATCCCTCGGTACATCCAGTTAATATATCAGGACTTGCTGATCAGATTTAATGACTGACGTTTCATTGATCAGTTATCAAATTAAGATTGATTCAATCAAATGTTGATAATGACCCCTGCGACTATCATACCCATAAAAGCCTGATCTGCCAAAGGTATTCTCAGACACCGAAAATGAAGGTTCTACTGATCGCTTGCCTTGCCCTCGTCGCCAGCGGTAAGCATACAATAACAGTCTGAAGAAATTTTTAATCCCAGACTTGTGATCATTGCGCATTGTTAATTTTCAGCATTCGCTGAGCAAAACCATATCAGTTTTCGCAAGTTCCCTGGCAGCGGCCGCATCACAAACGGCCACGATGCCACCCCCGGTCAATTTCCATGGCAAATATCTTTGCAATGGGGCTGGCCACCATTCCAATCTTTGTCTCACGTCTGCGGGGGTGCTCTGATCTCCAACGAATGGGTGATCACTGCTGGTCATTGCTTTACTGAAATGCCCAGCTACGGTAGCTTTGGCGTAAAAGCTGGAAAGCATGTGATCAACAGGAATGAGCCCACCGAGCAATATTCCGATATCAGTCTTCGCATTATTCATCCAGATTACGAAGGGTAAAAAATTCACAATCGGTTAAAATTACCTGATCTCGTCCGAAGTAATTTATTTATTATAAGTAAAATCGTTTTATTTTTGTGTTTAGAGGTGTCAACCCCAATGATATCGCGCTGATCAAACTCGCTACACCTTTCACCTTGAATGAACGAGTTACTCCCGTCAACCTGCCTCCAGCAAATGCAGTCCATACCGGAAATGTAGTGGCCTCCGGATGGGGTTCGACATCCCTTACTTCCAGCTCAGTTATGCCCTCAATATTGCAAACTATCGTAGTTCCTGTCATCTCAAACTCAGAATGCTTGGCAATCCTCGCCAGCCATGTCAGTGGTGACCTGCCTCTAAGGCCTACAAACATCTGTACTGGTGACGTTGAAGACTCAAGGATCTCCATGTGCTCTGTGAGTTCTGATAATTGATAAGGTTTATCTTTATTGTCCCAAGTATCTGTTGTTTTTTAGTTTATTTCTATTCCTCTCTTCTATTAATTTCACAGGGTGACTCTGGTGGACCGCTTGTCCAGGAAGTTGAAGGAGTCTGGGAACATGTCGGTATCGTTTCCTGGGGACTACATCCTTGTGGATCACCAGGAACCCCATCTGTTTTCACAAGAACAGCCTCATTTGTCGACTGGATAAACCAGAACATTGCTGACAACAGTTAAATGTTCCATTATTTGGCATGTAATTGAGAGCAACTTTCCTTATTACAGTACCACAGGGTGCTTGACATCTATGTACACTGATTATTCCTGATAAACAATCGACTTGATTGTAAAATAATTCATATTTTTACTTATCCTCTCACCTGTTATGTTCAGATTGTGCGTACAGAACGTGAAAATAATTCGTCTTTGTTATTAGGCGTGAATGTTTATTTGCGAAGCACTTCAAGTCTCAACGACCGTACACAAATGTACACATAAACTCCACTAGTGCGGAAGTACAAGATTCGACTTCTATGTAATACACGCATAGTTGATTGGAAAATTCCTTGTGACATTAGATGCGACTTAAATATTAGAATGTAGGCAGGCACTGAAAATCGGATTTTGTGCAATCATTATTGATCGAATGTTGACTCAAGGTCAATAGGTGGATTGGTCAATGTACTTTCATGATTACTCTCTTCATTCACGTACACTTTGAGCATTGGTGAAATGTTGGCTAACTGAGGCAGGAGTTCAGAGGATTCAAAGACAGGATTATCGCGTATGTCGAGATCTGTTAAATTGTTATTTTTAACAAGATCAAGGACCTCTTCGATACTGGAGATTTCGTTATTTCTGAGAGACAAAAACCTCAAAGATTCGAGCCGGGGAAATTGACGTAGTGAACTTATACCATTACTGGACAATGATAACTTAACGCATGACTGGAACGTGCATAATTGGTGGAGTGAATCACCCAACTGATTACCACCAAGGTGTATTTCTTCTGCAAAACTAAAGTACTCTTCCCGGTAAAGCGTAGTCAAATTCATGCAGGATAAATCCAAGCTCGAACTGGTCCAACTATCGCTTTGATTTACACAGAGATTTTCTAGTGTGAAATCTATTGTGTACTTGCTACCTGTAAAAATTAAAAATCGTGCATCAGATTACGTTTGTTGAATGATTATAACACACAATATCAATGTAAAGGCTGGCACGTAGTACACTGAATCAAAATAGTGTAAACGACACTAAACATTTCGCATAACAGAGAAAATAGATGGAGAAAATTAATTGGCATCAATAGTTTGAATTAGATTCGGTGTAGCGCGTGATGACCTTAAAGCTTACTCAAATCTCTGTAGTATGTAGCTCTAAGTTTATCGATGCGAACCAATGCATCTAAATCGGTTAATATTGTCTTATGAAACTTGATCGGATCGATGTTCTTCATTAAAATTATTCCCGTGAGTAGTGCCCACTTGTTGTTTGGTTCGATTTGAGCTAGCTGTTTGTAATTGTCGAGCTGTATTTGCAATTGTTTCACATTGCGTTTTCGATCACGAGGCAGTTCACTTTTATAGAGCCAGCCTTCTTCCTCTGGAAACCATTCCAACAGATAACTAATCCCGTCATGAATAACTTTGACTATGCTATGTCGTTTTGGCTCATTCATTGAATCTTGGGGAAGCCTCGCTATCCACAGAGGTGAGAATTTTTTATCTCCATAAGACTTGAACTCTGTATTCAGTTGTTCATTGTTTACTTCGACAAGAATATTTGCTTTGTTCAAAGAAACTGCCTTGTTAAACACAATCACTACTCGATGATTGGCTAGCTTTATCCTCCACAAAGTTTGGCGTGGCTTCTGTGTAGAGCTCAATAACCATCTCTGGTAAAACCAGGCGCTCGTATCATTCGGATCAGTAAAAGTGGCATTCATGACAAGATCCAGTTCTGCAAGGAATTGTACTTCTCATTTACTGACCTATGAGATAGAATATCAATATAAAATTCACCTTCTGCGTGTTTCTTTTCATCGATAGGCAGTTCCTCTGACTTATCAGGAAACATTTTAGGTAGTATCAGACTTCGATAATGCCACGATGAATAGTTTGAGAAATTACTCTCAATTTTGATGGTTGAAAACTTGAATTCCTCATCATCTGGTATGCCAGCTTTTTTAACAACATATTGTCGGTAATCCCAGCAGTGAACTAGAGAAGAAATAAGTGATTTGTGAATCAAATTACTAGAGAATTATCAACTCGGCTAATACTTAATAAATTATAATTAACAGAAAAAGAAGGAACTAAATCTCACAATTCCTTTCATCAAGATTCAGGCATTTTGTACACAGAGACAATTCTGTTCCCCAGTCTGGCTCTGGAAGATGATCATTCACCCAGCATCTCTGATGCCAAACACTGTATGATTTTGGATTTTCTCGTAAGCACTGTTCCGTTAAGACAAGCTCCTTTTTTAATTGCTCAATTCGTTCTTCTTCGTTCCTATACGGTAGTGGAAAAAAGAATAAGTAATAGCAATACATTGATAAAAAAGTTCTTGACCAGAATACGAACAAATAACGAAAAGAATTTACCATTTTATTGCGCCAAAGGCTTCTCTTCTTATATTCCACAGAGTATAGATATCTGAATTTTTTAAAATCATCTGTTCCGATACAAGGAGTATTTCATCATCCCAGATGCCCTGCTTTCTCTAGGACGAAGAAAAGGATAGAAAATCATGAATTATCAACGGTTTTATCAGTCAACTATGAGAGATATCAACGTGCAATACCTTGTTAAAAATCAGATTAATTCCAGATTTATACTGGACGACCTTTCGGGCCTTTTCAATTTTCTTCAATTCTTCCTGCTCCGCCGTTGTTCGTACCTTCACACGACCGTGCTAGAGGATAAATAGAAATATAAATGGAGAAGGTCTTCAGTCGATTCCCGTATAATTAAAAATCTCACAACACATTCTAAAGAATAATCGACTATGAAAATAAGTTTTAAATTCATGCAATCAGTTATTTGTTTGGAAGTTTGAATTCTATCTTTGAGGTTAGGTTCGCAAGACACGAATACATTAATTCAATTTTGGTTTATCTTTATTCGTTGAGTACATTTGTATTACACAAAAAGAGCGAAAATTGAACAAACCATCACTGGCACTGATTCAAAACTGGATATTCGGTAAGCGGTAACAATGTGGTAACGAATGTGGTAACGATCAGAAGCAGACGATGATACAGCCACTTGATACGTGCAGACGACGCCTTCTTTCTGACAGCTGATGCACACGTGTCTTCGACCAACCCTGACTTCTTCGTTTGACACAAGAATACTTTGCACCGAATCTGTATTTTTGAGATATTGGTCTTCGCCAGACCGTTCTTCAACAAATATATTCATGTAGTCATGCAGAATCAAAAAAACATGGATGGTATTCAGGGACTTACAATTCAGATACACTCTAGTTTTAATTACTTGATTTTTTTCAAGAACAGTTCGATGCATTGCGAATATTCTTCAGATTCCTGGGTTTCCATCAACAAGTAATTACTTCTCCGGGTTGAATACAAATAAATAATCACATATTGAAAATGGGTTATTGGTTTTTATTGATGACATTTGCTGCGATATGCTAACAGTAAAATATTACCCAGTACTTATATTTTCAAAGGTACTTAATAAATGTATCAAGTATTATGTAGTTTGGTTTTTATATAAAAACATAATATATACAGACATAGATGAATTGAAAAAACGTCACTTTACACACGCTTCATCACGATAAAAATTAGGGTTTTTTCGCAAGGGATGGGGAAGTAATTATTAATTAATAATTATTAGTAAGCACATGATTACTTCTGTGTACGTACAACGCAGCCTTCTCCTAATAATCAGGGACAATTTTTAGGATTTCGTTCGTAATAATAATGCTGGTTATTAGTAATCGATAATAAAAATCGATAATAATAATAACTATTTCAGGTAAATCATATTAGCTTGCTAATAATATTTACTATTTTTAAAAAATATAAATATCAAGCAAAGCAGCTTTTATTTGAAGGTAATTCCAAGTTTTATCCTTGCTCCGTTGGCTTTCAATACTTTTCTTTTTTCTTTGTTTGTTTGTTCAATTCTTCTCTTAAACGTGAATTTTTCGGTTCACTTATTCTCATTTTTTTTTTTTAAATAATTTTGCCTTTTTGACAAATAATAGTTACTTCCAGAATTACTGTGACATTCGCATCGTCATTCTTAATATTAGTGACTATATTGTGTTTACATCTTGGTTGCCGCCTACTGTAAGTTATAAATGAAACATAGCAAACATACCTAAGGTTGACTTTCCGTCTTATTTTTAATCAATATTGTCATTGCGGACAGTTTTTACTTTTTACTCTCAAATCAACCTACTTTATTACAGCAGATCAACTTTACACGTGAGTTTTAGAATTCCCGATGGTTGGTTTATAATTACTTTTATAAATTTAATTTTCTGAATTCATAAATCACGACTAATTCAAGGAGAGAGAGAAATAGAGAGAGAGAGACAGAGTTTCAATAACAAAATTCGATATGTCGCACAAATAGGTTTCGCAATATTGTATTTCTTTCTTTTTTTCTCTACCAAGGACAAACTATATTGGTATGAATGTTTTCGTGGAGATACTAAATGATATTGAATATTTGAAAAGTCTTTATAATTTTTTTTGTTTGACCACCACAATTAGTATATCGACATTCGAATTATTTGCTTTTTTTTCTTTCTTTCTGTTTCTTTACTAAAAGCAATAAGGTTCGGTAATTTCATTCATTACAGGTATATATATTTCTATAGTAGATGATAATTCACCGCTATGTTAACGCTACTGATTCTTGCAATTTTGTTCAATTTGACAATTACTCTTTTATTTCTTTGACGTTAGTGACGATTCATTCATTCGTTTAGTTTCGGTCAAATTCTGATTATGCTATTAAAATTTAATATTGAAATACAATTCAAAGCAGCAAAAGGGGAAGATTTTGAAATCTATGGCACAACATAGTATAGTTGTTTATTTAATCTAAATTTCTAATAATTGTTTAATAATCATTCATCATGTACAATACATACAAGGCCTCCGATCTTCCTCCAATACTGTGTTGAATTATAATTCCATTATTTTATTCTTACTAAAACACGATATAGTATATTGTAACACCTAGATGACGGATTATTTATTTTCTGTGCCTGCCTTGCTGAACAAATAATGTTAAAAAAAAATATCAATATTATAATAATTGTAACATTAATAATAGAATTAATAACAATTCATGGCAATTATACTGTAAGCAGACAGCTTTTAGAATCCAATCCAATCATCACTTTTGAGTAGTAACTATGCAATATTGTTTATTTACTATTTATGATCTTCGAATGTACGTAAATCTCTTCCTTTTTTTTTTTTGAAAGACAAGAAGAATTAGTCAAACCGATGTTTATGTAAAATGAAAAATCATTCAAAAAATGGAGGGAGGGAGAGGGACGATAAATCTATAACGACAATAACTCTCTTTCGTTTGAAAAAGAAAAATTTTCCGTAAAAGTAATAAACGAGTCCTGACGAATAAGATTTATTTTTTGAAAGCATAGTCATTGTCGTTGAATGGAAAATAAATATACTTTACTGTGTGTAACTAGTAGGATATCATCATAATCATGTTTGATGAAAGAAATGAAAATTAAAAAAAAATAATAACAATAATCAATCACGTATAATTAATTTTGATATAAAAGTATATGTCTTTGGATATAAATACAGCATGACATACGATCTAACGTGTTTTACTGTTAACGTGTTTTTAGATTTATCACGAGTAAAATTTATTTAGGTATTCATCCTCGTATGATATTTACTCGTGTCGTTTGAGTCTAAGGCTCGATTTGGTTGTTCGCATGCACTGAATTAAGATTACTCAAAAAAGAGCAAAAATGGAAGTGATTACAACAAGTCGTTTAAATGTTCAGATGTAATTTTTTGGCAATGTTATTAGTTTTTTAGCATCATCCGTTTCATCCATATGAAATCATTCCAGCAATCTTGTTATTGTTATCAGATTTTGCTAAGTTATTTATACGCTTCTCCTGAATTAGAAAAAGGGAAATAAAAAAAGACTGTGATAAGTGATCAACATTGTATATTAGGTAATATCTAAAATAATTTGTGACTCAAACTTTTTTTTCATTCCTCACGTTAAAGCGTTTGGCAAATGACACAAATTGAAGACTAATTTCGCATCGCATTTAATCGCGGGTCAAACGATTCAATTTTTTTAGAGCAGCACATATTATTCATTAGGTTTGGTTTTTCTTCAATTATGTAACTTCGTCACTCGTTTTTATTTCTTCATTCAGCTATTAACCATTACTGCAAATTGGCAGGAAATATGGATAATAAACCATTCCTATTATGAATACCTATGTTTTTAACATATAAAAACAATCGGTATGGACACACATAAACTGGAGGAGTTAAATATCGATAGAAACAGTTCAAAAATGATTTATGTATCAACGAATGTAAGGGTTATTCTACATTCCAATATTTTGTTCACATGCAGGATTATAGGAATTGCGTAATAAAAGCATAGATATGATGAAAGTTATTCAGGTTCACTTATTTTGGTTCATCTTTTTTTT
Organism: Athalia rosae; assembly: GCF_917208135.1. Classification (NCBI taxonomy): domain Eukaryota; kingdom Metazoa; phylum Arthropoda; class Insecta; order Hymenoptera; family Athaliidae; genus Athalia; species Athalia rosae. Next base: position 7,869,301 of record NC_064028.1, read on the forward strand.
CTGTACAAGTTCAATGATCATGGGAGTGTCAATACCGATTGGGTATCCTCTTATAAAATTTACTAAGAACGGAACGATGGTATTAATTTTAATATGGGCTTGTATTAACCGAGTAACTATATGAACAACAGCGGGCGTAGTAGTACAATTTTAAACGTAACATTGATGCATAACTATATGACAAGCGCCATATCTTTCTTGTTAGGAAGATTCACCTTCTTTCCTTGCCACAGACTGTTATGTATCGTAAATGCATCAATAGTCACTGTCAAATGCTTTGTGTGCACCTGCGAGAAGCACTTACCTCCGGAATTGTATCTGTAAATATCGAATATAGTATTAAAGTCGTTTTGAAACCGATATAGTTACTCAACAAAGAGTCGAATATCAATAATTTTTAGTAGAAAATATGACATACTTAAAAAATTTGTCAAACATTCTGTCGTTGACCTGCTTAGGTCCAGTGCCGTAAAGTTTAGAAACTTCTTCTTTGTCAGGACAGTATGAGTAGAGAGCTCTAAACTGACAGCCTGCGTCTCGGAATAAGATAAGAAAGTGTTTGCTTTCCGATCTCGATATTTCATCCAGTACCCTCCTCTTCGCTTCTTTATTTACTGTGCCAGGGAATACACAATATTCCACGGCATTCAACATAATTCCTCTATTTGACTTAGTTGTAGGTTGTTTATATAATCGTGGACCTGTAAAGAAAAACCATCAAACTGAAAGGGTGAAACTCAACGGGTATTTAGGCGTCGAAATCCATGTGTAAGCTGATTACCATTATAGTCCATCATTGAACTAGGAGTACTGCTAATATCACTGCTTCCGTCGTCGAACATCCTTCGTTTGGTCATAAGGCCTGGAGGAAGAGATCCCGGACCGGATGGTGATGGTAGATGCCTCATGCTGCCCATTCCCGGACTTGGTGCACGCCTCGGAGGAGTCGCCCGTCCTAGCCCGCTGTCCGTATCTGTGTACCGATACATCATACTGTCTTGATCACTACTCGAACCTGTGAACGCAAGCCTCGATATTTGAAGATGGAATCGCAATATTGAATAAAACTGACGAGAAAAATATGAGTTACCACATAGTAGTTTTGTACATTTTCAACGCTACATGAATACAAAATTAAAGATCAGAGACCATGTTTTGATCTATGTTCATAATTTACGAGGCAGTTAGTTACAGTTGAGATTATCTACAAGGACCTTCTTGTAACAGAAAAAAAAATCAAGTATATCAAAGTAAAGAAATTAAAATCTATCCATCTTCATTGCTTGCATTGTTCAGGAATTAATCTTACAACACTGTTGTTATACATAATTTACAGTGAGATAACATATGTATAATTTGAAAGCAGGGTAAGTCGATGAATAGTCTAATGTGAATTTCTCCAACGATATCCTTTTACCCATCACATTAAGTATTGATGATAAAAAGCCAATGATAATCCTCTATGAGATTTTTGTAACAACTACAGTCAGTTAATTTGACTGATGCTAAATGGCATAGAAAAGTAACGAATTATTTTTCTAGTTGATGAATAAATCGCTTTATAAATACAATGATGAAATATTGAATTTCAAAGGAACAATAGGCTAGGAAATTAATCATTGTATAATAGCTGACTAGAATTGTTTTCCTAAATTGAATCTCTTTTACGAGAAATTACTAGGTATTTTTCAACTTTACGAGCAAGGAGTAATAGCATTATCAGTTTCTATAATTATATTGGCTCATTACTGTATTAATGAATGTCTTGATACCTGAAAGGAATATTTTTTCATTATACTAAACAACCAATCACCACGAATTTGAAGCATAAGTTTAATTATAGAAAATTCCTAACAGCGATTCAGCATGTAAAAGACAATAAACGATAGACTGGAGCCACCACCTTTGTTCTGAAATATAATAATCACACAAGGACCAACCGGTGCTGTATAGCAACAAAGCCCAACAAGCTTTAACTTAACCACAGCTAAGCTAGCAAATAAAAATCCTATTACTTCAACGGTTTAAGGTCAAAGTCTCACTAACAGTGCGAATGTAACAGAAGAACTTTGTTACAGGATTAATATTATGTGCAATAAATTTTTCTGTACAAATATCATGAAGTGATGTGATTAGGTAACTTCTCTTTTACAAGGGTCTCATTCTAGAGAAATGATTTTGAAGTTTCGGATATCCTGATAATAGGATTACCGTTTCGGTAACGATAACTTTGCAGAAGGGAGGTGCGAGAGTTTAGTCTCGAAATTAGCGATCAATGAGACTTTGGCGATGAATAAAACTAGTGCCATTCGTGTGTACATACTACATGTGTATAACTTCCACCTGTGCGAATTATTTTTCCCCGACACCATGCAACTACCACGTAAATGTATTTAAGCCTACGATAATACTTTGTGGAAGGACATATATAAATATATATGTATATCTTGCACCATAGATAAAAAGGGGTAAACGTATTCGAATTCACTGTTCTCCTTACCACACAAATTCATCAACGAATTAGACTTTCTTCCCTTAAAGTTTTGGTAAGTCGGGTATTTAGGCCTGCCTCTAACTTGTTGCTGAGGCTCCTGCGCATCTGTAATAACGTAACGTTTCCGTTGTTACACCAGGGACACCGTACAGCCAATAATAAATTGTACGAAATGCTTCGTTTCATTTGTCGTAGCATGACGACGAAACCATTTACAGGCCATTCAACATTTTATCTAACAACATTAGATAATAAACAGGTGCAGTTTTGGTGCATAACAACGTTGCGCTTCTAACTCAACAGGGTACTTCTACAGGCACTACTACTCAGATAATTCATACCCGTCATAACCATAGATAATCGTCGATATAAATAATCATAGGGTTGTTAAAAAAAATCAGCAGGGTACTATTCATATACATGGCGATCCATACAATATAGAATTCCTGAAACAGCTCTACTTTTTAACGTACGAAAGATTTAAAACGATATGCATTCTTCAGAATATCATGTAGTCAAACTTACCTCTTGACGTTTTGTAGGAACCCCGTCGTCCAAGCTGATTAACACTTCGACATGGAGAAGACCCTCTACCATCATCCGGTGAATCTACGGAAGATACTAAAATAGGGGGTCGCTATTATGTTATGTTATTATTTCATTTGTATTTTTACAAACTACACGATAATCGAATTGATTATTTACGTGAGAATTGTGATCAAACCATGCTTGGTTAAAAATAAATTATTCTCATAACATCTAATTACAGTGAATAAACAAAAATCATAAACAACAAACAACAATCAACTTAATAAAATCAGTATTACTAATGAGCTGTGACAATATTGCGAATAACAGTTTAAAAGCACAGCAAAAATAGGTAATCTCTGAGAATAGTGTATGTAACAACTAACAACTGATGTTAAAATTTGACTTGATCATATGATATGATTACCAACGTGATTGTTGTCAAGTTGTTTTAGGGGTGTAAATGTATTACTATTGAAGAGTGAAAAGTGTGTGTGCTGCGTACCCCTGAGGCTGCCACCTCGGTAGAGGGGACCCGATCGACGATCATCAAGATGGGCGGCAGTAAGACTGTCCTGAGAGCCACGATAGTAGTCCCGTCTCATGGTTGGCGATATCAGCGACGCTATGGTAAGTGTGTTAGTGCACAACAATTTGCTTACTGAGTTTTCTATCATAGTCTAGTCTAATAATTGGGCAGAGAATCTGCATTCAACAACTTTTTTCAGCATCTTTAATGGCTAGATTTGAAGTTATTCGAGAAACTATTCGTTTTTAATCATGTATTTGTAGTGTAGTGATATATTTTAATGTTCTGTAAGTCTACAAAGAGATTGAAGTAAATAAAATTTGCAAAAACGTAAAATATTGTACTGCGATAAACTAGTATAATCAAGAAAACATTCAGTCTGTGAACATACAGCGTTATAAGAACTAATAAAATAGGCGAAGAAAAATCTATTTAAAATATATTGCGATATTTACTAAATTAAAATTGCTCCATTTTGAATTCTGATCATGCATTAAATGGTGCACTTGCAACATCAACGTAGATTCGTTACAACAAAATAGTTACAACAATTAGGTGATTGTCATCTCACAACAATACATATCCGACCATTCATCGAAAATGAACACATCGTGACCAATGTATCCATTGAACAAACTGTCTAAGATCAAGTTGTATAAAACTATCTCGAGTCAATTATGAATCAAGATATGCTGATTTTCGATGACATTGATGAACTTAAAAAAATAGATAAACAAATAATAGTTAACGTTGTGAAATAATTTTGTAACAGCTCACCAGTGCTGAGATTAGATGAAGATCCTTTTTTCCCTCGGCTTGGTGTCAAAGCTCCTGAATCTAGATCCGTGCTAGCATCTACGTGAATTGTTTTCGGCCGAGGACGACTAGGTGCGGTTTTATTGCGGAGTTTCGTTGGTTTTATCGCATTCAGAAGCTCTTTATCTATAACCTTACCCTGAAATAGAATTGAATGAAATGCATAAGAATATGGACTTTTGGTAATTTCAGATATCTGCAATAAATGTATTTTAATGTACTGGTAGAGTTACCTCTTTCTCCGCTTCTTCGATGGCTTTTTTGAGCTTGTATTGTTCGAGAATTGCGGCCCTCTTTTGTCTCTCCTCCTCCTTTTTGCGTGCCCGTTCTTCGTTTTTTAATTTCTCCTGCTCTTTGCGAGTTTGTGCTTCTGCTTCTTTCTTTTCTTTCAGTTCTTCCTGCTGTTGCCGTCGCTGAAGCGAAAGCAACATTATTCGCTCTTTCTTCTTTTCCATCTCATCCAAAGAGTTCTGAAAAAATCATCAGAAAATTACTAGAAAGATAGATAATGAAATTAGATGTAATACGAGTCCAGTGAAAAATTGGTAAATGTTAAATCAGGATTCTCGACCAATTTGAAAACACCAATAAAAAGAGATAACAGGTACGTACAGGATCAGGATTAGCTAATTGAGTTCCAATGACGAGACCGATCCCGGTACCCTGTCTACTTGCTGTAGCATTATCCTTTTGTCTATCTCTTATTCGTTCCCTTTCCATATCTCTTTGCATGTCTCTGTCCCTAATTTCTTGTCTTTGCTGTTCCCTCTCTTCAGCTTGTTTGAGCCTTTCCCTTTCCAAATCCCTCTGGGCTTCAAGTTGTCGCTGTCTATCAACAGCACTAGCAGGTGGAGATTCAGGTCGAACAGTAAAATCTTCCTGCTCGATATATGATGAAACAGTACGTTCCTATTCATTTCATATTTATTATTTTGTTTTCTTAATCCAATTCAGCTCTCAGTAGATGACATATATGGTAAACTCAAACTTATTTGAAATTTATCTTTCATCCTTCCTACCTTTTTTGGCGAAGTTCTTTTCAGCCCAAGTGCAGGCTTAGGCTTTTTAGGTGCGTCGTTATCGAAAGATATATAAAATCCTTTTTCTCCTGTATCAGCTGGATCAAATGTTGATACTTCGGGCGTAGAGGATGGCGGCGAAGCTGGATCTCGTAGCAATGAATGTGGTTGAAAAGAATTTCTAGATAAAGATGGCCGGGTCGGCGACGGTTTTCGATACGTTCTGCTACCCGAAGTGATATTCAAGCCTCTAATACCGTGCGGGAGATCATCGTCATTTCCTAAAGAATATATATCCATGACTTATTTTCTCTTATCAGCATACATATATTATTTGTCTGATGAACTCCGTAATTGTTTTTACTCACCAATAAACGAGATATTTTGTGGTTCCATATCATCAACGGATGGCGCAGGGACAGGGGTGTGCATCACAGGAGCTTGGCGTTTTTCTGTTGGACTTTCGCATGTTATAGGTATATGATGCACTGTCGGTCTTTTTGGTTCAACGTTGTCACTCATTAGTTGACTAATTCGATGCACCTGCAACAAGAGACGCAAATAGTAAATAAATTTCTCAAGAGAACAACATTTGGCACTGAAAAGATCAAAGCAAATATGTAATTGTTATTCAATTGCTTGTCGCAAGAAGGCAAATTTTTATGGAAAACAAGAGTAACACGCACTTCGTTGCTATAACTATGAGAGCTGGTAGAATCGGAGGAATAGAATAGATGCATATTATCTAAAATAATAAAACGTATCAGCGAAGATGTTGAGTTGTCCTGGACCAAACCGTAGGTGTCTGTACAGGTATTAGAACGTCAGTGTGGGAAGACTCTACCATGTTGGGTGTCAACACGATGTCTATAAACGTAAATTACGTCACCAACTGGTTCTTGACACAATATATGTATACATAGGTATACGATCCTGTTGTATGTTGCGATGGAGAGGGAAGTCCAAGTATGTTTTGACCATAGTGATTTCAAGCGGATTAAACTTTCATTGACTACTACTGTTATTCTTACCTACGCATAGCAAACTCATTGATAGTCAGGACCTTTCAATTCTGATGTGCCAGGCCGTAAGTTGAGTCACCAAATTTATTGAACTGTTATAACGAAGCAAAAATACTCGCAAGTCTTGAAAAATAGAGTATGTATAATTTTTGGGTAATTTATAGAATTGCATACAACTACATTTAAGAAGTATTGAACTATCATCTCAGTTCTGTTTATTACAATGTGAGTTACTCATATCACACCAATTATCATTTCATCAAAGTGAATGATTTTGCTCTACATAATTTGTAGATGATGATTACATTATCAAACTCACCGCATTTCGGTGTTGAGGGCTGGCAGAGGAGGATGGCATTTGATTGAAAAGCGTCGCAGGTGTTGGATACGCTGAACCAGGTCGACTCATTTGGTTGTTACAGAGACTGTGATCCCCGCCGTTGAGATATCTTTGATCTGGTGCTGTTTCGTGCAACACAAATCCTTTTGGTTGAGAAGAAGGTGCAGCCCACGTTCTTGTATCTTGATATAGCCGTGGGTCTTGCTGGTAAGCTAAACAATGTATGTTAATACAAAACGAAGACCGAAATTAATGCAGGTGTTGTTTAAGAAATGATCAGCTGCCCAGCCTCAATTAATAAGATATTCTATGAATATGAAATATACCTGGAGGTTGAGGGCTATATCGATGATCGACAGGCTGCTGATAGCCAGCTGCAGCCATTTCATTAGCCAGACTTTCTGGCGGTAATGGTTGTCCCCATGTCCGTCTCTGTGACTGTGCATGATCATGTAAATAAAACTGTGACTGCTGGGGATCTTGAATTCTGGTAGGTATTGAATTCATTGGCGGTATTGCATAATTCTGTAAAACATATAAATAGGATTCATTCACGAAAGATTCCTTTTCTCACATTTCTGCAATAGCAATTACAGATTATTTGTACCTGCATGTGCTGTTGACTCAAACTTTTCAACTGTTGTAATTGTTGCTGCATCTGTTGCTGATGCTGGCTCATTAAATGTTGTTGCTGAATTTGGTTCTGTTGATTGGCTAGTCGCTGTATATCTGCCTGAATTTCACTAAGGCTACTATTCATTCTGTAAGTAAGAATCATAACATATTGAGAAGTTTAGGACATTTAAAAATTTTATCTTCAAAATACTTACTGTGATATAGACTCGTGATATTGATCCAAATCCATATTCTCAATATCTGGTGTGCGTCGTGTTTCAATAAACGGCGCGCTCCCATCCTGCTCGAGCCATTTATGTTCCACATCTCGTACATCTTCGCTGATTTCCTGATTTGTTAAAAAAATAATATTTAATCAGAGGCCTGCTACCCTTGTGTGTTGTGAAAAGTCATCATATTCCCTCAGTCTTGTACGCCTACAGGGCACATTTTGCTTGCTTTTTCTGGAGAGACCAGTAAATCTTCTCAGACTCAGTTCCCCAAACTAAGGTTTCCACATTTTTTCTCGTTTTCGATTGCGATTACTATGAGTGTTTGTAAATAGAAAAAAATTAACTGTCTTGAACTAGAATCGAAGATGTATTTCAAATTTTACTCCATAACTGATTCCTACTGTATGATTTTTTTAAATTACCTCAGCCCCTCAAGTGTTACTTTACGTTTACAATTCTTTCGGAATGAACTACTCTGCTTAATGGGCCCTTGAGTTATAGTTGTCCCATGTTCAGGTAACTCTTCAGCCTTTTCTTGGAGAAACTTGTTTCCACTTTTGCATGACTGCGTATCTATTATGATTTGCGACGATTGAGGTTCACGCGGAACCAAATTAATTTGTTGGCTGTTCTCAACAATATTATCAAAGCTGAGATCACTGTAGTTTTCAACAGAAGTTTGCAAACATTTTTTAGCTTCCGAGCTATTATCGACAGTGTCTTCTGTCACATGGATTTTTGGAATTTCATTCAAGACGTTCATCAGACTTTCTTCAGAGTTTAAAACATCAAGACATTTCAAATCGATATCGCTAATAGAAGGCAAACTATCGTTACTTAATATCGCACAGTTCATTGAATCTATGGAAATTTTATCAAAATCAAGATGCATTTCAACAAACTCTGTTTCTAGTTTTTGAAAGCTGAGAGGCGAAATTGTTTTGAACGGGACTCCTGGGTTACGTGTTAGCTGCAGAAAATTCTGGTAATGATCGAGCTTCGAGTTGTTATACTTGGTAAGTTTAGAACGGGGTTTGATGTTTTCAAAAAATTTAATTTGTTCAACTTCAGCAAGGTATTCTCCTTCTACAGCCTCGTACATTGATTCCCTTGCACTATCACTGCCACAAATAGACAAGTACAACGACCCCTGAGAATTTACGGATCCGTACAAAGTTTCTATAGATCCGTTTGACTCATCCGTAGTTGGAGAGCTTGATTGATAAACTAATTCGATTGAATTTGTTCTAGCAGAACAACGTGATAGAGAATTTTTAACACGGCTTTCATTTTTCAGGTTGAATTTGGCAGGGACTAAAAAGGATAATAAAAATAATATACCGTCAATTGCTTGACTCAACATTTTGGATAATTTAGAAGTTACATCCTAAAAATCAATAAACTAAACATGCAGTTATAAAGCAGTGTTCTTTTGTCTGTTCATGTTAAAACAAAGCTGGCTCTGTTTATTTGTATTTTAATGGCTAGTAAACTCCTATGTATGTACACAACATTATCTATTTTTTGATGGATAATTTGCTCAAAACAACTGCGTGCATAATTAGTTTTATAAAATTCATAATTCATGATCAATGGACTGATACAATTAGGGACTGCTTGTGGTGTGATGTGAATGTTTTCCCGTTTCTGTGTATGACGCGTACCTGTAGATGTACAATATTTAATAAAGAACAACCTGTTCAATATATGACACGAGTAAGTGCTTAGAAAAATTCCATAGACAATCCTCCATATTAATAATGAACTTTGTCAAAGAACTTTGTGGTTGGTTAAGGGACACACAGTTTAAGGACGTCACTTCAGAGAAATTCATATTCATCCTATTGTTTGATCAATATCATATCTTATACAAAGTAAGATACTCTGACTGCTTATCTACTATATTGAGTTTCAGGCCTTGAAATTCTTTCCATAAGGTGAATTCGAAATGATTGAAGTACATTTCTTCAGATTTTAATTAGAGGGGCTGATGAAATTTCATCCTGATATAACCGTCTATACTTGATAATATGTTTCACACACCGGAAAATTGTAACAAATAAAGCAATCAATGAACAAAGCTAAAGTAAGGAAATAAAAAAGGGATAAGAACCATCACCGAGAACAAATACACTCTGGGAAATAAACCACCATGAAAATTGAACAAAACGTAAGATAATATCTATTCATGCTAATGGCAGCACTAACAATAAGATAACAACTGATCTCTTGTGAATATTTCGTCTCTAAAACCGACAGAGCGATAATTATAAATTGAGTTATTGATGAAAACAGGTTCATATTGAAGTTACCATTTCTGCACTCTCAACATTTTGCCCTTTGTTGAAAGTTTTTCCAAATATTGGATAATGGAAGTAAAAGATATGCAAAAGAGAGTGTTGCGTGTAGGGAGTACAAATAAAAAGCGTTGATGGAATAAAAATATGCACATATGGATACAATAGCAAAACAGCCGCTGTACACTAGAGCATACCTTCAGCGAAAAAGGCCGTTGCGGTTTTTCTTGAGAAGGATGATGGGGTACGAGATGTGTCTCGGTACTGCTTGCAGGGGTGACCCCTATATTTCCAGAAGTTATAGGGCTGGGGGGGACTGTTTCCACGGGGCTTTCCCCCCCTGACGTTGACGAAGAGGGGGATTTTACCTTACCCTGCAACCAGCCCAACCAGTGTGCCTTGTTAGGTACAAACGCCTCCACCACACACCTAACACCTTTTCGCATCCGTGGCCAAAGATATTTATTGCATTGCAAAAAATCACTTGCAAAAACCGATAAAAATAATCTTCCGATCAATACTTGCAAACCGAACAGAATCTAAAAAACGATTACAGCTTTTCGGGGAAGATAAAACGCTTATCAATGGAATGTTACCAGATACATCAGACTACTGGTATGTCAGATCGTTTTCAACTTTGATTTGCGATTATACTTCAAGCAGGTTGTATATTTTGAACAATACTTGGCCTCGGTACCGAATAATCAGCAGACACAACAATCGATCATGCATACCAACACCTGTCGTTGTAATTTTATGGTGGAACAGTATTTCTTAGATAGTGTGATTAAATATGATATTAGAAAACGTTGGATTTCACATAAAAGAGTTACAACTGTGTAAGAAACGGTCTTAGAACCTAGAAAGTAATGACACTCAAGGTGTGTGTGTTGTACAAGGAAATAGTGAAGTCGAAGGAGCTGTGTAAAATTTGCAGGCGATTGCGATATCGAATTGCCGAATGATAAAATATGTACATCCATTAAAAAAACGTCAGAGTAATCATTTGCTGTACACGTAAATAAATATCAAATTGAGAAGCTTGCATACTGCGATGCATGCAGATGCGGGCAGCATTTATAAGAACAGCTGTAGTATTGTTGGTAAAAGCAGAAATGGAATTTAACCACAAGTGAATAAAAATATAAGATGAAATGAAGTCTACTATAAGTTGTACTTGACTAGAAAAGTATTGCATACTTTATGCAACGCAGATCTCACTATTTGCAGCTACATCTATACATATACGAATCACTGGTGGTATTTTGTTTTTCTGTTAAGATCGAGTGAGTAAAAAATCATCTTTACAGGTAATAACTCATTTCAAATTATTTTACGTTCGTTACTTCTGTACGTTGTTTTGTGGATAGATATTCACTGAAAAATCTGCAAAGTACGCCAAAGTAGAAAATCAATTTGAATTACTATGAATTACCTTTGTAACTGCTTGTAGAAACGCGGCTTTGCCAACTTTCTGCCGTTGTTTGGACATTACCACTTCCATTTTTCGTTTTTCGTTTTCTATATGACGTCGTTTTTCCTCGAGTTTCATTCTGATGTTATTCAACTGTGATGCCATGACTGTATTACCACCATTTTCATCTATATTCAGTCGCATAGATAAAATAAAATATTATTCATTATACTTGCGATGTACTTTCCAAAAAAAAATATTCTACACAACAACCGACAATCTATCATTTTGCGTACTACTCTCCGGCTCCAAGACAATGTAGATTAAATGAAACATGAAAAATACTTGCCAGCATTATTAGATTCAGCTTGTAGCATTTGTTGATTACTCTGTTGTTGCCATGTAGTGGTATTTGGAAGTGCAGCAAAGGTAGTTTTCTTTTCTGCTAATGTATTCCCATTATTTTGAATTTGTTTTTTACCAACGACACCACCAGCTTTTTTCAGAAGGTTGTCGTCTTTTTCTTGATTAGAATAGGTAAAGTTAATGACTTTCTCGGAATTTTGTCTACCGAGCTGAGCAAAGCTTGCCAATTTAGAACTCGAATTTCCGTCCACATTATCGTTTTCATTGGAATGTAGAATATTTTTCAGCGCAACATTGTTCAGACTTGAATTAGAAGACTGTCTCTTTAGCTTGGGTGGCTCTTCACTGCTATAACCATTGTCAGACAGAATGAGTTGCACTCCACTACCATATACATCTTGGACACTAGACCGAGCCGGAAGCGTTGGTTCGGTAACATTATGACGACCAACGTGACCTCCAACTTCTTTGTCAGGGTTTCTTCCGAAGTTATGTAGATTGTCCTGTAATGAGGAATGGGTTGAAATAGATGTGAATGTTCAAGTATAAATTGCTGATGAAATTCTTCAATTACCTGAGAGCCTCCGAAATTCTCAATTGTAAGCTGAGAGTCATCAGTTACACTGTTCCTCCGTGAGCGTCTGCCGGCATAAGAACTCCGTCTCTGGTCCTCCCAGTTACTTGGCCGACCAGCGGCTTCCGCTCTAGCTGCAACTTTATCATCGGCAACTGAACTTAATGTGGGAACACCTCTCCCTCTGTGTACGACAAAACTATCCTCGTTCCCTGCTCTTCTGTGGAAATATTTTCATCATTACATGCACAGATATACCATGAAGAAGTGTATATCGATAAAATTGAACACGAGCAAGCAAGCCATTGACTGGAGATTTCCATGAACCCATTTGTGATTGAATATAGTTCAACAATTACCTGTCTTCGTAAGAATGGCTTTCCATGGTTTGTTGCAAAGATTGCGATTTTTTCACCGAACTCGACAACGGTATTTTCGTTACTGTAAATTAACAGAGTATTAGAAAAAGTAAATGGTGTTAAAATGACAGATCAATGATAGCAAACGTTGTAAAAGTCCTTTCCCCCATCATGTACTTAAGTAACGATCTGTCATATCAGACTGAGTCCAATCACAAACATGCAACTCATCTATCCTGTACGAATTACGTAGATGGCTAGACTATATTCAAAACTTGTCAGTCGAGATATCGAAATAAAAATATCTGTTTACTGAATATGACAGCTAATGAGTAAAAATAATTAATTAACGAATATTCATAGTGTATCGCACATCTGAATTATTGTGTAGAAAAAAAGTATAATGGAACTAATAGAAGTATATAAATAGAACTTAATGAAAGAAAAAAGAGAAAACATCTTTGCAAATCAATCATACGAACAAAACATGAAGTGTATCTTGTACAACGCCAGATCTGTACACTTCCTTCTCACAATATTTATACAAGAATCACATGCAAAATGAGATAATACAAAAGCCAATTGGACAGCAAGCTGTAGACAACATTTGTATTTTTGATTTTACAAATTTTGACCTACGTGCGAGGAGATTAATCGTAAAATTTCATTGGCGTTATGCAAATCATTCTTATTATTAGTAATAAGCGGTGCACCTAGATTCCCGATAAAAGTTTCCTAAAGCGTTACCTTTGGCCATGTCTTAACTACTACCATAACTTATTCATTTTCTTCGTGTTAGATTATCTCATTAAACATCGGGTACTGCCGATGACCCGTTCAATCCGGAAAAAGTATTCAAGATCATGGCACAGTTAAAACTTAGCCTCGGTCTAGGATACCTCAAGATTATACTCGAGTTATAAGACAACAGAGACTGAGATAATTTTCGCCGAGCAAGTTCTATGAACAATATTCGACATGGTAAGACCTATTTGATAATTGTTAGGTATCTTTTGTACCTGTGAAGCCTGGAGCGGATACAGAGAGGTTGCTTCGTAGGTCAGGTATCGGAGCTATAGACTGAGGTAGGCTGCGCTTATGAGCTACACCGTGGCTATTGCGTGGGCAAACTGGACCCATTGCAGCACCGAATCAGAGGTTGTGATGAGAGAGGAAGGCAGATAGCGTTGTTGATCAAGCGTCAAGAAGTTACGCCATAGAAATATGCAATTATTATAGGTATGTCAGCAGTTGTGACAATATTATCGCTCTACTTGACTCGTGACTTTATAAGTATTACTTATAACGTTACAAAGGTGTCAATGATTATAGTAAATTCTGAGAAAAATGATGATATTACTTAATCTAAGATGTGTGTGTATTGACACTGATAAGAAGCGTGATACTATACAAACTGCAGGCAATTTAGGGATTATAGTCAGAATAATTAACGCACGAAGTACAGGCATATACTGCCGATAGCTGAAAGTCTTTACGTAATGTAGAGTAGCTAAAATAGCAGGCCACCATAAGATACTCGGAACTAATGCCTTGTCAAAGTTTCAAAACGTTGTAAACTTTAGAAAAAATCGAATTAAATGTAATCTGGATTCGTAAGATTCAGAAATATTGAGAAATTCAATAAATAACTACAAGTTAACTTCTATTTTCACAGAAACTACTTGATTTTGTCATCAGTGGGCAATTTTAAACTTCAATTTGATAGAACCATAATGAGATTTCAAAAATTGGCTGCAGTTTAAATATCAAATTGTAAATGAATATAATATGAATAAAATAATTATAGAATAAGTAAGTTGGATGTCATTTGTGCACAACCATCACCAACCATCACCGTAAGCCTGACCGAAAGGTTTATCAAAACGAATACAGTGTGGTCGTATAGAGTGTCGCTTGTACAGATTGGTGAGTATGTGTGCAAGAACTCTTTTTTTTCCATTTCAATTTTTCTGCACGCAGATGTTTGATATAATTTATTGTTAAACCATATATACCGTTTAAATATTGTGAATCCCTGTCTTCACCGGGATAACGAACACATTTCACTGGATGAATCTCTAGCACATTGTACAAGTCGGCAAGAAAAACAATCAAGTTTTGTTTCATAGAGCTGGAAGGGAACGAAAAATTGTTTACTTAGATCAATAAATACATCTTTGAAGTTAGAAATGTCTTTTGAGACAAAAGATAAAATTGAAAATGTTCGTAGAAACACTCACCCTCTCATATAAGTGACGTCTTCGCTTTGCATGTGAAAAATAGAATAGGGTAAGCATCTGGCGCAGAACATTTGCACCAATAACAGGTTATGCAGTGCATCAGCGACAGATAATCTCCTAGATATTCTAATGTCTTTCCAATTGAGTTCTTCAGGACAGTAAAAAGCTACAACAGCAGCTAACCCAACGCCATCGCAGAGGGATTGGAAGTCGTTCGCTGGTATTAAATCAGGCACTCGCGATTTATCCCCAGCACCATCTTCCAATTGTATTTTGGCAACCAGAGCTCTCGAGGCATGTCTAATCCATAATAGCAACCCCTGCTCATGGTCTGCCGGTACTTCCAAATTACTTTGCGGATTGAAACGTCGGATCGCAGCCACGACACAGTCGCCGGTCACAACTTCTTTAGCGTAAAGCACCATCAATCCTTCTATCACAGCCATATGCGCCGACTGAAAAAATAAGCAAATACTTTTGTTCACTCTGTCAACTAATATTTCCGTATTGACTAATAATCGTTACGTGAAATATCATGTCACAAGTGGACTGTGAGCGTGCTCAATGGATATTTTATACGAAAGCCCAGTTGATTCAATAATAAATATATCAATCAATGGTCAAACCATTTTAAGTGGTGAGTTTTGTATGAGGATAGTTTCCGTGAGCTGAGTGTTGTTGTGTTCGGAAACGAAGACTCCTTTTCTGGCAAGTGCTTGCAAAATCCCCAGATGATTTTGGTTGTGGTAATTGGGATCCGAGTATATATTGGCCAACGCCAAACAGTATAGCTCTGCATTTGAAAGCGAATGGACTATCTGTGGCTTCAAGTGTTCTTGATCCTACAAATTCAACAATAACGTATTAATTTCAGAACAGAGTAGCTTAGATCCTTAGTTGGATCTCTGATAAAAATTTACTAGGACAAAATAGGGTATTAAAAGTTAAAATCATACCTCGTGATCACGATAATAAGGTTCCCGTAAGTTATCTGGCACGTTGTTGTTATATGCCTTTGAAAGCAGCCACTTCACGGAGGCACGCTGTTTGGCCTGAAACAATTAAACAAATCGATATTATTAATTAAATACAAAGTGATGCAGATTCTAAGAATATTTACACTGCAATAATTATGGATTTCGATTTGATTTTTACTAAAAAGAAGAGGTCTAAATTGAAATCTCTGAGCATCATTTTATCAAAAGTAAATTCGATGAAGGTCGTAAAATGTTGAAATTTTCAAAATAAAAATGAATTGTTGCATGCTGAAAACCAAAGGAATTAGTTTTTCATTCAAGTTTATAGCCGTTGCAACAGCGTTCGTCTCTACTATCAAGCTAGAAATTCCTGAGAAAAGAGACCCGATTATTTTCCAAGTAACAATTATCTCCCAACATCTATCCCTCGGAGTTCAGATTACACCTCTACACAGAATCGGCTGTGAAGAAATCATCAACTCCATAATCTGCAGCGTATCGCTATCGTCACCTGAGTTACATTGCAGTTTACTTTCGTTTCTGAAGCCAAGTTTAATTCCCCAGAACCTATGCCCACAAGATTTATTTATTTTTCGCAAATTCAATGCAAATTTAAAACAAATTCTCATCAAACAATCTACTGCTTCGATATTTTATAACGTGCGTGTATTCGTATAAGTCACCCTGGCCTGAATTCTGGGACTGTCAATGTGACGTAATTCCATTGTAGGATCACCTTATGCATAGGCCAACTGATTGTGATTTGTGGGTACGTTATAACTAGCGATACTCACACTATCGCAATTACACCTAACTGATGATATTACTATTATTATTATTATTATTATTACTATTATACCACGTACATGTACGGCGTACGCCATACCTAGACATAACATATCCATATATGTATATTTATATAAACTCGCCATAGTACGTTTGATAAATTTAGACTCTGACTGCATATGCCATCAGCTGTAACTCGTAAATTGTAAGCTGTAATATAAAAGTACTTGTAAAATTATTCTGTACGAAATTAATACTGCAGCTATAACTTTTCTCTCTACGTTGAAGAAAATAATAGTATTAATAATATAAATAAAATAAATAAATAGAGTAATGATTATATGTTGAAAATAATTTCAGAGTTCGCATATATGAGAGCGTTGAAAGAGTAAAATGAAAAATGGAACTTGATATTTTCAAAATGATTAGCATCAGGCGGGTACCAGAGGTGTAGTATGTGTTCATAGATAAATTTCATAGGGTTCAGACGTGTCAAGTTCTTTTTAGGATTCTGAGATGAACGGGCGTCGGGTCTCGAGAATCTCTTCAGTTATCACTATAATAGCTTCAAACTCCTCGAATGATTGCACTTCCAGGAAGTTGCTGCAGCGGTAGTAGGTACAACGACCGTACGAAGAATAAAGAACTAAGGGTTATCGTCCGTATATGGGTACATTTTTTTAGCATCGTTCAACAGAAGGGCCTGTTCAATTTTCGATCAATCTCAAAGTGACGAAATTGTATATCCCACACATACGTATACATATAACTTCGAATGATGCGATTGGCCGAACATTTGTAGGTGCGTGAAAATGTAATCTGAAAATATCTGGCATTTTTGCTTGTTTCAATGGCTTACGCATTTTACCTGCACCTGCCTTACATTATTTATAATGTGCAGAATAGGTATGAAAGAGACAAATACGCGGAAGATTGCGAAAAACATTTTATACTACTTCGCGTTAATAACCAAGTATAGAGAGATCAATAGAATTGAGTACCGTAAATGATCTTATGTGCCAAGCATGCGGCAGACGACCTCGGAAAAAAGAGATAAACTCGGGAAATAGGAAGAACTGCTCGTCTTACTGTTCAGCTCAAGTTCATGCTGTGTAAAAAATATGTGAGCGCAGGTACCTCGGCATACGTTGAAATTAGATAGATTTGAAGAAAAAATGAATAAATGAATGAGATCAAGACAGAAAATATTAATAGGGTCGCGAATAACGGGTCACGCAACGTAAAATCGATATTCCATCCAATCTTTAAACTATATTTGGAAAGATAATGATTAACATTAGCACGCAAGAGAAAGCGTACACAAGTAGGTATGATAAAAACGAATAAAAAAAAAAAAAATAACCCGAGGATGTGTACCGAGTTAAAGCTAAAAAAAATAATCAGATCCAAGTATGAGGCGAATTGAGGAAAATTGAAAAAAAAAAATAAATAAATGAATAAAACTTGGAAAGCGAGGTGTACTTCATTACGTTGATTGCAAAATCGTCTTTTAAAGGTGGTAAAGAATTAATTTAGGATTGGCAAAAAGCCTAGACTTGAGTACAGCTAAAAATACGGGTAAGTGAACTGCTGCTGCAACCCATCAGTTTATACATAGATATACAAATAGCTGCATTATATAATTTTATATAGGTCGCGACGAGAAAATTCAGAAACTGCGAAACGAATTTTCATTTTACTCGCGAAATGTAATGAGAAAAATGTAATAAGCACATTTTTTTATCATACATATAACTCGATAGATTAATGTAGAATTTACTACGACGTCCGTGGTGAAAAATTGGTAATCGATAATTAATGAATGTAATTTATTTCTTTTTTATCATTTACAACAGCCACAGAGAAGAAAGGAGAGACGTAAGCCCGATTCAATGAATTTCAATATGTTTGTTCCAAGATTCGCAGCATAATCTTGCGCGGCGAAGGTCGCACGAGTACCTATGAAAAAATGGAGGGTTAAAAAAGAAGGAATAAAATTGAAAATAAAACGATTTCGAATACGTAAAACTGGCACACGGCGGTGCGTTAGTCTCTTCATGGGTATATACATCGTATAGTGATCGAATATATGTGTAAAAGGAAATGGTTGATCTCTCTTCGGGTCATTGACTTGTACTCGATTGTCGATTTCAACTTTACAGGGAGTTGGTTAATCTCGGCAAACCACCTATATAGTTTGAAGCTAAATAAATCTATATCGATATCTACCAAATCTGCATCATTATTCCACATCCGTTCAGCTGCTCGACTGTCGTGGCCGTTCGTTCGGCAAACCAGTGTACGTCGTAACGTCGATAAAAAAAATAAATTCAAAAAAATCAAACGAATAACTTGGGAAAAAATAAAGCATTTTGCCACGCTCTCGTGATGTATACCTTATACCACTATTCTTTTAACCTTCTCTCATCACGTAAGAAGTTCGTTTCACGCGGAATTCAATCTAATTATCGGGATAGAGAGAGCGAAAAGAGAAAGAAAAAAAAGTTCATCGTAAAATTTTTATTATAAATTTTTAATTAACCCGAAAATAAAATAAAAATAATTTTATTTACGTTTGAACGGGAGTATATTTCGGGGTACATGTTATGTATACGTACATGCGACAGTGGGATTCTGCAGTAGGTTGTGTAAAATTTCGATCTGACTGTTTCTTTTTTATTATTACAGTTTATTTTTTTCTCCCTTTTTTTTTTCTCCTCGAACAGCGGTTCGTAGGATATTGTTGGTGATTTAGTTTCAGTATTTTCCACAGCTGACGATTGTTTTACGTGCAGGTCACGAAAGTGCCATACACGTACATTGTATGGATCGGATATGCGTGAGAATTTGTCGAAAAATGAAAAAATTTATTAAAGAAAAAAACTAATGAAAGAACGACGACTACGACGCGACTTTGCGTTGTTTGAAAGTATTACAGTGGAAAGACTGCAGTAATAAAGAGAAGAAAAAAAAAGAATTATAGACCTTAGACTTGTATAAAAATCGTTTCGATTCGATACGAATTCCGCTCGATCTTTGATCTCGTCGCAAAAGTCAGTGAGCCGTAAATAAAGTATAGAACATCGTTCAGGTATATACATATATACAATACAATATAATAAAATATTATATTATAACCACAGTAAAGCGATCTGCACGTATAATAACGTTCTACAAAAATTAATGTATCGGTTCGATTAGGATATGAACAGTTATATTGTACCAGATTGTATACATATTCATTCGGGACGTTAATGTATTTTACTTAACATGTTACCGCATAATTAGGTATGAAAAAACCGATACAAAATTAAGTTACATTCCGAATTGATCTATCTAGAAAAAAGAAGAAAGAATAAAAAACTAAATCACATCCGATTCTCAATGGAGACTGCAGTAGAAAAAACACGTAAATATGCTATCGTTGTTATAATAAAAAATTTCAAGAATGAGAAAACTTAGTATGATTTATTCATCTATTCAATGAAAATGCTATATAACTCATGAATAATAAAAAAACAAGAACAAAAATATACTACCCATGCATAATATGGATAACCTTGACGCGGTAGATAGGTAAATAGGTAACAAATAGATTGTGTATAATTATGAATCATTTATAATAATACGTTTTCATGTAAATCACGTGCGCAAGGACGATTCTATTCAATGAATCGCCAAAATATTTTACACAGATCCTTTTTTTTTCTAATAGATTTATGACGCGATTTTATTGAATTTTTTATACCTCACCCTCCCATTTTTATCTCGCGACCTCGGTATTTACTTTTCGGGAAAAATGTAATGCGAATACATACAGATGTTCGATATCTGGACGAGACATTTAAAATCTACCTACGTTTAGTTTTTTCTTTCTTACCCCTCTCTATTTATCATCAGAATTTATATCGATTCACCTACAGTGTGATTTAGAAAAGATCTTTGGAGAAAAAAACCTTCGGATCACGTACGAGGTGTGAACGTAAATGGAAACGGATATGTATAATGTATGTACATAAATCCTTTTGGTATATAGAATATATCCTTGTCGTCGACAATTTTTTTTTTTTCTAAAAACTTTTTCCTCGTTTTTTCATACAAATATACTAAGGTCACGACGGCTGCTGCTCCGAGAGAACTCGCAACTATTATAGACGCGACAGTAGTTCCGCGTTTCGTGCTAGTTTTATGCACCATATTGGGCGAGGGATAAAAAAGCAAAATCAAATGAAGCAAAAAAGAACAGCAAAAATTTTACCAATACTCTACGTATATACATAGCAATGTACGACACCATATATGGTTATATACTCGTATTCTCATATTAGATATATACAGAGAGGGTCTCGTAAAACTTTTATCTCATATCGCACGAGGGGGAGGGAAGCAAATAATAGATTAAGCGTCTATGAACTTTTTCAGAAATCCATGAGTTCGATAGGAGTTCGTTTCTTGACAAGGGCAGTTTGAAGAGAGAAAATCAAATAAATTAATAAAAAATTTCTACGGATCGCTCACGGCTATGGCTTATCTAGAATCCACAAATATCGTATGATTGTAAGCAGATAAGCGAGAGCTGCAGCGTTGCAGATCCCATGCAATACGTGGTAAGGCGACTTTGATTACGTTTTTTTTTTTTTACTGTAAGATATACTAACGATAAAACCACTCAGCGACGAAGGGATGTAAACTACATTTACTTTGCGAAAATGAGAAACAAAATAAGTAAATAAAATATCGAGTCGATTGAGCAACATTATAATAGTCGTCATCGGATCATTAACTCAAACGGTGATTATTATTATACCTACACACCCAAACAGCAGGGTAAGGTATATACATAGATGAACTGGCAACTTTTCGAAGGTACGTACGTACCTACATATAAGTATACTGAAATTATAATGTTACAATATCAACCAGGTATTGGATGGAGAGAAACACCCAAAGAGAAAGAGAGATGCAGGCTGAAGAGGGAATGTACCGAGTGACCTACAATTTTACAGCATGTAAAGGAGAGCGCTTTTAAATCTCTCTTCCGTTTGCCATGAGATCGTCGATGTACGTATCGTCAGAAAATTAATAGGGATGTATACGTGTATACATATTTATTTCAATGTAAAAAATAACGGAACGCTGCGGTGACCGAGCAAATGATAATCTATCCTTTAGTTTAACTGAAAATTTTTGCATTGTACAAACTCTGAAAGAACGTATGATATGTATATCAGTGAGAAATCCCCACAGAGAGATAAGACTATTGAAAAATGACATAACGTTCAACGATGCGCGTTTCAAGTATCGTACAAAGAGTATCGTGGAAATAGAAAAATGAAAAAAAGAAATATATTGAATCGCAAAGCGACGTACAACGCATAATAAAAAATATAATACGCGTACATATAGGTGTGTGTATATATATAGAAACACGTGCAAGTAAATGCGAATGTATTTTTGATCTATAAAAAGATTTGTCGTCACCGCGGTGTACATCGTGTGTATACGTATAGTGGGTGGTAGTAAATGGATGGACGTAATATGGTTAATTATATACATACGTGTACACATAGTATTTACATACGTACGCATCGCCTAATACATATAATTTTTTTTCTTTCATTTTTTCGAGAGCGGATCATTACAGTAGAATTACTTAATTGCACGGAATCTATATCATCCTTGCAGTACACTCTCGACTAATGTTTCGAATTTTTCCATAGTGCGGCTGCAGATGGACGATTCATTCGATGCACGATCAATGGAGATGATGAAGTTTTGTTGATTTGTTCATTTATTCTTTAACTGTATTACCGTACATCGCAATCATTGCTGATGAGGATATAATCGCCGAGTAAAATAACAGAGGGAGAGAGAGAGAGAGAGAGAGACCGACCGGAGACACGGCTGAAAGTTCTGTGGTGTCGTACAAGTATAATGATAAGAACAAATAAACAACAACCACGACGATAATAACAATAACAGCAACGATAATAATAAAAATATTCTATACTATAAGAGTTGATGACGGTCTGCGATTAGTTATTTTCTCATCTGTGTTGGAGACAATCAAGATTTATAGGTGACTGACCATGCGTTAAGTATCGGCAAACGATCGTCGCTGCATTGTCGTCGAAGATATTGTAAAACTATACAAAATATACACGCATGTATACTATAAGTATGTACATTGTACGAAGATTATGCATAGCAACTAATGTTTTTGTATATCTACTCCGCACGGGCGGGTCGTTAGATAATAACAAAAAAGTATATGTATAAATACTTCAAATAATCGAAAAAGAGATATGAATCGTGACATAATATTGATACACATGTATAATAATCGAATAATTCCAGCCCCGTGGGATTAATAAAATCTGAGTATGAAATTAGCCTCGTTCTTCATTTATTCTTTCTTTCTTTCTTTTTTTTTCCCCTCGTGTTAATTATTATTTTTGGGCCACCCTGTATACTTGTATTATGCATAGACCGCGAAAGTTTCTCTGGTAGGACCCAATAACTTCTTTTTTTTTTCTTCTTTCATTACTGCCCACGCTTCGTTCGTGCCAAACTGTAGGTGAACCGGTGTGATACATTGGTGTACATAAAAGGCTCGGTTAGGAAATTCGTGACGAGAAGATAAATGAATATTTTGTCAAATTAAATATTATATTTCGAATGAATACCTTATATCCATATAAGTGAAACAGACTGAGAAAAAAAAAAAGGCGTAGATTTTGGAGCGGTGCAGAATACAGATGTACAGATGTGATTTAATTTTTTGGTCCTATCCATAGGTTTGATTATAATCGATTAAATCGATAAATTATAAGAATTATTGAGCTACCATCAATCGATCGATCGATTACAATAAAGATAGGGATAATAACATTCACCCACGTTTCAAATAGTTGTCGTATAAACGATTGAATAAGTTTCACAGATATATATGTATGTATAGTGTTTGACTATCGCATAATGACACATGAATCACGAAGAGAAAATATTGTGAAATATCGTAATTCGAAGTAGAGTTCAATATTGACATTTCTTTTTTATGCGATTCATGCGTATCTACAACACACCGAACTTTGAACGGATGACTGCGCTTCAACTTGTCCAATAATCCCCAAAAATCCATTGACTAACAAAACAAGGGTGGAATTCAAAATTTATTAGTCATGAAGTGTAAAGTTATTGACTAATTGTAAGTACCGATACTGTGTCATACAGGTAAACTCATAATTGTACAAAGAGAGAAATTCCAAAAACACGAAGTCTTTTTTTTTTTGCCCGTTGCATTCCTTCTTCTTGCGCTTACCAAAATTAGCTTTAGTATCCAAATCATTCAAGCTGCACCACGCAAAAATATATGACCACGAAATAATCTGAATACGACGATTACTGTTGTATCTTCATTTTATTTCACTTCACAAATTATGAAACACTCATCACCGTTAATTGAATTAAATAAATAAATAAATAAATGAATAAATAATAAGGAAGTAGAAGAAAAACGGAGTCTCTTATACGTCACGTCAGTACTGTTCCACCGCATCACGATATCACATAATTACGTATATCATAAAATCCTGCAGGTCTAATTATACACGTTACGAACAATTCGAAATTGGTTCATCATCGATGCGCGATACAGTTGTTAAATTTTTTCCACGCATAAAAATGCAGTGCTTGCATTCAATTTTTCCATAAACGCGGCTCGACCTCAACTGCTGTAGATATGTTCCGTACAAGTAAGAAGTAGAGGAAGAACTAAAGTTGAACTAAACTAAACTTAAACCATACACATAAACCTGCAGCCAACGTAAGGGAAGAGAGGAAAGAGAGACTATATAATGGTCATCTAACCGTATAAGTAGAGTATATATGTATAACAAGAATGTATGTAAGTACACGGGTATATATATATGTGCAGGACAAATACAAGTACTTAAAATAAGCAAGCAGAGAACGAGAAGAAGAATAAGAAAAGAAGGGTAAAATGATAATCGGTGAGGCAGACGAGTACTCTGATTATATTACATCGGAAACGTGTAGACGAGGATAATAATCCTAGGAAGGATTAAGCAGCTAGAAGGAAAGAAAGGAGGAAGAAAAGAATTGAATTAAAAAGAAACACATAAGAGGAGATATAACTGCAGTACGATGTGTTTGTTGGTTGGTGGTTCGTGCACCGGGAACTCGCACTGTTTCATATGTAGATCGTCTATCACGGTCTGACGATTACACTAACTGTCTGACTAACTTGAGTTTGTTACTCTTATGTGCAACAGAAGCCAACACCTGATCTCTGAATTCCAACCACCAACCAACACACTTCCACGATCACTTTACGATTACCATCACCACCGCCATCATCATCATCATCATCATCATCGCAACTGCAATGAAATAACAGTGTAATTCATCATCTCTGTACGTACCCACAAACACTAGGCTGCACAGGTATCCATGATATTAGAATTCTCTAACCTTATGTGATATATATAGTAATTTTTACAATCGAGACTATAATTGGACGGTGAAAAATGAAAGAAAAAAAAAAAAATTAGCCAATTAATTAACCACACTTCTTTGCTAGTTGGCGTCTGTGTATGTGCAATGGTTTTTTTTTCTTCGGGTTATCGAACTGATATTAATTCTCTCTCTCGCTCTCTAATAAATTATTCTATGGCAAATAATTTATGTATGTGCATATTTATGTAATTAATTAATGAACGAGAAAGGTATACGTGCAGAATTTTTTATTCATTTACTTTTTTTTGCCGAGGCAGGTATTTATATACCGTAATGATATAGATAATACCATTCAAAAAAGCGTTTTGAATTAAACATTCGAAACTCTTTAACTTCGATGATCATCGTCATCGGCCTTCTATACGATTTAATCATTAATTAAACAGATCTAATGATACAATGGTCGGATGGATGAAATACGTGAAATACATAAGATGGAGAACTCAAAGTGGAAAAAAATTAAGTATGTGTATGTAAGAGTTAAAAATTAAAGTATATATAATTCAAGCCAAGTGAGCGACTTAATTGACAATTAGTAGCATTATATACATAGGTGTATGTATGTACGTACATATATGTATGTGGTGGCTAATATAAGAGCAACGGTCAAGCCTTATTTAAGTATCAAAATTAAATTCCGGTGTACAATATAAAAATATGAATAAAAAAATAATGAAACGAGAAAAAAGACAAGGATTTGTAGGAACAAAGTTTGAAAAAGAAAGAGGAAAAAATATCAAATGATTGTGACGACAATGAAGTTCTTTTATCATCATGGTTGCCGATGCTATAATTTTCTTATGACTTTATTTATACTATATTACGAAATTGGAATGAAATTTAATTGATAGGCACGTGGCCTAATATGTAAATAGTTAATGACATACCCAAACAGGTCGACCTACTCGTATACATTATAGCATGAGTATATCTATACATGGAACATTCCGTGTCAACTTGATCAGGTTTTGACCAACGCTCCGGTATTTTTTTTTTTCTTCTCGAACAAGAAAATCATCGCTGTAGAAAACCCCGGATAAAAATTCGGTGTGAGAATTGGATTTTAAAAAAATTTTAACAACGGTTGAAACGCATGTATCGACAAACTGTTGCAAAAAATGAATCTGGTTTGGGGGAAAAAAATTAAATGAAAATATGTTCAAAGTCAGAACCTGAATGGAATTGACGCATCATATACATGCACCTGAAGGAAAAGAGAAAATAATAATAGAGTAAGAACCGCGGTGGCAGGTATTATAGTTGGAGGTATTATAAGAGAAGTAGACATGAGAGTGGAGCTCGTGGGTCGATCACCGCCCACGGAAACTTAAAATCGATATGACCCTGCTGTCTTTTATATTTCTTCACAGAGTTAATAATCGCAACTTTCACTATTATAAACAAACTGCACAACTTCACCTTAACTCGAAGGTGCAGTACATCGCGTTTAAAATGAACTTGGTAAAAAAAATCTGCAACAAAAGTGGGAAAAGAAAAAATTGGACAAAGTATCTTCAGCTATTAATGAAAGTATGGAACAACTGCAGCGAAAGAAATTGATGTAAAATATAGAATAACAATAACAATAAAAATGGGGAATTTGGGTCGTCTAATTACTCGCGAATACCTTTTCTAGGGTGCGGCGGAAGCTCCTATACCTTCTATAATTTCGCGTCTCCCAACGTATAAATGAAAGTGAGTATATACGACACACCCTTCCGTATAATGTAGGGTGTACTTTGTATAAAAAGGCCAGAAGAAATTGAAAAATAAAAGATCGAGAGATCCGCACAATGATCCGAAAGTCGAAGCTGAAGAAAAAAGGTGTAAATAAATTTGATGAGATAAACTGGAAAAATGAAGAAAAAGAATTTTGAAAGTGAGTAACTGTTTCAAGAGGAAAAAGGAAAAGAAAGAAATGTATACATCCATATGGGGGCATAATGATGCGACCACGACGATACCTTGAGTAATATTTATACACCCCATGGTATAAACTAGGCCAAAAGATATAATCATAATTACGACCTCTCTTCATGTCGCACGGGGAAAACGAGAAAGAGAGAAAGCGTATGAGCCACGAAACAACGGCAAATGTGTTGCGAATCTTATTCAAAGAAGTGCAGATTCGGAAAATCAAAGACTATACAAGCCTTTGGAAGATCTCCAAGTAACGCCACAATGCAATGCCGGTATTCGAATAAAAATTCCAACGTCAGAAACTCGGACCCGCGGCACAGAGGGAAAGAAAAGCGAAAGAAAAAAGTATTTGAAAAAAAATAAATAAAAAGAGTTGGAAAGCACACTGCTCTAATTACACATCTTCAGTCTCTAATTTTTTGGAAAATAAATATGCACATGCATGTAAAAAAATAAAAATAACACGTCGGAGGATCCATTTTTTTTTTTTTTTTCCTTTTCTACATTTATTTTTCAAGTGTGCAGTACCGTAGGTTCGTACTCTGCAGCAGTATTATGAGCAGCAGCAGCGACTAACCCTAGTCCGGAAGTTGCCAGGAAGAATTCCTCGCTCTTTGGAAGTCTAATAATATACCCAACACCGAGCCCAACACATACCGTATGTGCACTCTGCGTACACACATTTGTACGGTATGTAGATATATATGCACACGTATCGTAGAAACGAAAAAGTGCGTCAACGCACACGAGCAAACGAAAAAAGAAAAACATGAATGAATGAATGAATGAACGAATCTCCCACTGTCAAACGAAGAAATCTCAACATGCGACATTCATTTTATCCAGTAAAACAACTTCATCGTATTAAACAGCGAAAGCAGAATGGAGGGTGGATTTTAATGATTAAATGATCGACAAAAAAATTCGAACAAAAGTTAAATGTTTTTCCAAGAACAACATTGCTATTTTCATCGTTATTATTGTAGTAATCATTATACGAGCTACAGTGAATATAATGATACGAGTGCTGATACATACGTGGGTGATACCTCGGGTGATACATAATAAAATCTCAAGCAGCAAGACTGCATACCACTATAAATTATTATACTTACTCCTCCCGTACAGGTCATCACGCAAAATAGATCGTCTATGTATTGCAAATCCGGAGTGATGATAATATTCGGGTGAATAAGTTAATCAGGTATGAAGTGTCTCAAATATACTTAAACACAATTTAGTTACACCCACGTTCGAGATGAGATCGAAAATAATGAATGTTTTTGAATTTTTGTCGAGAAAAAAAAATGAGGAATGGCTCAATGTTAAAATGAATCATTGAATTAATCGTAAGGAGTGATAATATGATTTAAAAATTATTCGAAATAGTGTTTAACGTATCGGTTTCTTTTATTTATTACTTAACTACCGATAACCGGCTTTTACCTCCTACACGATCTACGTGGGCTTTAGGGTATTTCCATTGCGTTATATTTCTCTCAACTTCTCTTACTTGTTTCCCAGGCATTTTTTTTTTTTTTTTTCAAATAATTTATGCACCTGCAGAATAAATAATAATAAAATACAATTAAAAAATACGACAAAGGTGCAAAATGAAATCTTGTTTATATTCTTCGAAATAACTTTATTTATTTCAACTCCATACCGAGGGTCGGGGACCAGGAAGGCTTCAGGATGCGACCAGAAGAATGTATGAAACAAAATAAATTAATGATGTGTAGGATACGTCCAATGTTATAAAACTGATTGAAGTCCAGAAAGTGAGGGTTCCCCTTTTAGTTGTTAGCCCTCGATGTTATTTCAAATTCAGTGATTGAAATGCGGGGATTAGTAGGGTAATAAGAAGGGCGAGGCGACGGCGATGAGTGATGGAGAGAAAAAGAAGAAAAAAAATTGATTTGGTAACAACTGTAATGTTGTACATACAAAGCATTGTATGTTAATTTATTTAGACAGGGTTACACTGCAAGGGAGTCCAGAGATTATTCGAGGGGAGCTCCGAGTTCTCTTCCTCTTCCTTTGGACGAAAATTCGAGACTTCCTCGATTACTGATGGCAAGTATATTTATCGACCGGAAGTCAATGACTGACCGGCGACTAGCCTAAGACTCAACTTTTTTTTTTTACTATTCGTAGACGACCATATCACCAGGGAGTTCCATCTCTGACGGTTTTTTTTCTTTTCTTTTTCCTTTTCGACGTGTGAGACGCCGATACGCCTCTTCATTTCTAACGCTGAATGATCGTCGAAAATCTCAAGTGAATACTTTTAGTTATGACTCGAGTTACGACCCACTGCATTCCTGACTGAGTTTAGTTTCTACAGCTGGGTATTTGATCTTATCAATCCGTATATTCGAACATATATCTTATCAGTTTATCAGAAGTTCGAAATCACGTCGATGATAAGTATAGTCATCGTACGGTAAAGGTATTTCAAGCAAATATGCAAGTCTTATCAAGAATGCGATCGGAATTAAAAAAATTACTGTGAAATTTCAAGCAAATTTTAATACGGAGGCAGAAAAAATTAATTTTCTTGCCCTTCAAGTATCAGTTATGGATTACTCGTCAAGTTCAAAGGGACACCGGCCGGATCTTTTTGGGGCGACACTTTAATTTTGCTGAGCAACATATTAAAGGGGCAGTCAGGATCAATCGTTGTGGTATTTAAATCGGGTCAGGAAATGCCTGACACGAGATACCGGAAATCAGAATATTTCAATCGTCAGCGCGGTAAAAATGGGAGCAGTTACTGGCCGTCAAAGTCAGCTGTTTCTGAATTAAACCGTGATTCGATGGAATCTGTCGTTATTTGTACGGTAGAAGGGCTTGAGTACCGGAAACCACGTGTGGGGGCTGCGAACTGTCAAAGTCAGCTGTTCCGATTTAACTGAAACACGTGGGAGTTCGAAAACAACCAGATTTTACCTGATTTTAGTGAAATTATAAATTTTGCAGTGAAACAAACAGAAAACTACTCCAATAAACATCAATAATACTCCATATAGACAGTAATTTCTAGAGACAAAGTGAAGGGAAGGAAACAATCTTGTAGTGAGGCAAATCTGATTCACTGCATATTCGGATCTCCACTTATCTTCTAAAATGAATAAGGAGCTAAGCAGAGACTGAACGCACAAAAACTGATAGCATAAACTAAGAGGCAGTTGCCTTACGCCTACACAACACCACATTTTCCCTGGTAGCCTGAGGGCTTGAGCCTTATGAAAAGGGGGGGGGAGTCATGAGCTCAAAGAGAGACACGCCGGAAGTAATGTACAGTTAGATATTATAACAAAATGTCCATGCATAGATTTTTAACCGATATCTCTTTTGGAATGAAAGTGTAGCCTCAGGGATTGACGTGTCGAAGCATATGATGTGTGTACATCGCACTGTAAACAAGTTGTTAAAAAGAAACGCGATTCTTTATGGATTCTCAATGCAATCAGCAGAAGTATGTGACTCGATTATGACTATCAGAAATATCGACATTGTTGAATAAATGGGACTTACGTAAGCAGTTGTGATACTGGTACCCCTCACCATATCTCTTGTGTCTTGATTCTGGTTTCTAACAACTATTCCAGGTGTAGCTATCGAAGGCAATATTATGGTCATCACTTCACTGGCCATTTTTGGAATAACAGGAGTTATAATGACTGCTATTTGTTTTTTATTAGCGTTCGTCACATACCAAAGGTAATTTAATTGTGATTGTCATTTAGGTATTTTATTTGATTTTATTTTTATGGGAAACTGATTGTGAGAGACATTCAAGGATCACAACTTTCCATGTGAGTTGGTACCCATTATTCATTGACTACCAAAGGTGAGGTGAGCCTGGAGCTCTGGGAAGACAAATAGC
Organism: Athalia rosae; assembly: GCF_917208135.1. Lineage (NCBI taxonomy): Eukaryota > Metazoa > Arthropoda > Insecta > Hymenoptera > Athaliidae > Athalia > Athalia rosae. The sequence goes on from NC_064028.1 coordinate 7,900,260, forward strand.
TAGAGAAAATAATGTGCTTCTTTATCAGCTTTCACTTAAAGAGTTCTCAAGGAGCTTAAAGATGCCTTACTGTCAAGAATAGTCAATGAAACACTAAGTAGAAAAAGTTAGACAAGAATCACTGCGATTAGAAAAATCTCGAGAAAAATGATTAGATATGCTGCTGTTGAAAGAATTCTTTAAATCACAACTGGAGGCTGGTATGCACTTTTCAATGTAGATCATACATTAAAACGTTCTCAAGTATTCAGCAAATTATTTGTTCAAATAATTATTATATGTTGACTGAGAACTAAATTAGAATAGACTTTAATACAGACCTATAAAAATCTTTGACTAAAATTAGCAACGAGCAACACTACGTCCAGATAATGAACAATAAAGAAAAAAAAAAAGAAAAGTTGAGGGATGAACCAAAACAATCAAGATTTTTCCAGGCCTGTAATGAATCATTCTCTTAAGTGGCACTATTAACTGTTTACTATTCACTATTCACCGTTTATTAATCACTTATTCACGAGAAATGATGTAGAACAAGTCGTCAGAGATATCGATCCGCTTTCGAAGAAAACTTTCAGTACTGCATATCGCAGTACAGTAAACTCTAGTATCTTACCACTGTAAGAAGAATTCATCCAGGGGCACTATGCCTGTTGACCGATCAACTACCTAACACTAACTAAAGCCTGAGCAGAGTAGCAGAGCTGTTCTGTTCCATGAGTCAGCTGACTGTAGAGAGTGCTGGTGCTGGTACTGGTGCTGGCGATGTCTACTCTTTGACTTTCAATAGCCATACAACCTCTATTGTTGCAAATGCGTGGGAAGAATTCTCGTTTTACTGCACGGTGAGGACGACGGAAACTTCTTGGATATGGTATTGCAGAAGAATAGTAACCCTGGGATATCGTACTACATCTAAGAATAAAGGCAGATATTTTTGGGCAATTATGAATCCTGCCACTTTAATTGCTTATTATTTCTAAACACTGGGAGACGAGATGTGAAATGATATTAACAGGTAGAATATTATTGAACGATCTGGGATGTTCAAAATTCAAACATCGTCCAGATGTATATTTTTCAAGCAAATGATGCATGGTATGTGATAACATTTCATACTTGTACAAGAGCAATGAATTCACCCAAAACATGTGTTTTGTTCGGTTCAAATGAATACCGGCTCATACAAATACCAACAGAAAAAAGATATTCTTTCGACCTCGTCAACCGGTTGAATATTATCCCCTATCAACCAACCACGATACGCATTACACTACAGATTTGAATAACCTGTTTCAAAAGCTAGCTGCACTAACTTTGACCACAACTGAATATTTAAATTCTGCACAAGCTTCCGAACTTTAGCACATCTTTTGTATAGTAACTTAAGAACAAAAAATCGTGGAAAAAGATGCAATAACATTACAAATACATTGCTAAGTATTGCCTGCTCAACAGAAATCAAAATTTGCCAGAAAGTGATGAGATGATCTTAATTTTAGTAACGTATCTCAATATGAGTGACTAGATAAGACTCATGTTGTACTAAGCAATCTTAAGTTTAACATAGACATAAGTTATACATAAGTTATATATAAGTAACCAGGCGACACATTCATAACATTTCCTACATAAGCAATGTGCTCTTCTCCGCATGATGCAGAAGAACAGTGGTCAAGAGGTGATCCTGAATATAGTTTTAAGGTGACTGATTTGTCAAATGTACTGCAGTGAGAGAATGAGACTTGCTTCTTTCAAGTTCAGCTGCTCAAATACTAGGATTTATTATGGATAGCAAGTACAGGCAGTTAGACTCACCATACGGGTTTCAGATGCATCTGATGGATGTTCAGTGTCACCAGCAGCATATCTTTGATCTCCGCTAATCCCTGCACCTTTACGTCGATCTTCTCCCATATTACGATCCATTGTTTCGAAAACATCTACAGATATATCGGCCACTGGCACACTACCACTGTCACACTCTGAGTTTTGATAAATTGATAGTCCTTCTGATTTGTTCGTTGAGAACAGACGTGAGATAGCATTCCACATCCAGTTAACACCGCATTCCAAACGGTGAAATTAATAATATAACAAGTAAACTAGTCCCAACTCTTGTTATCATTTCCTAGAAAATAAAAGAATATTTTTGGGCCTAGTTCAAGCAGGTTCAACTAATTTTCAATGTATAATTCCATCGTCCAGGAATAATTTCAAGAAAAGATTACATCAACTGTGGTTCCACGTTATACCCAGACTCTTGACTATTGGATAGTGAAAAATAGTTTTTGGGAATTTTTTCATGACAACGAATAGACAGATAAGAAGGACATTAATTGCAGTCAGGGGTGATTTGACTTTCGGGAATAGTCGCGTTCTGTAGCAGGTAACGTGGAGTGATTCACCCTGACGTTCATAGATTTTTTTTGCTCCTCCTTGATCGCGAAAATCTGAGTATGTGTGCACGCAGGTTTGAGCTGAGTGTGGGTGAGAAGACGAATGTTTTAAAAATAATCTAGTTTTGAGAAGTAATTTGTTAGAGCAAATTCGTACATTCATTCGAGGCGAGAGTGAGGGACGTTCGACGACCCGATACGGTAGAAACAGACGGATAATGAGTTGTATTGTAATTGACAGCCAGTATGATGCATGTGTGTACATATGTATCACACTACATACTATAAAAGATCATAGCTCTCCTCCCGTGTAACACGATTTTCTTTTGAGTAATTTTAATTCACAATTCACATACACACACAGCACAAAATTACAAGCTATTAGGTGTCGATTAATCCGGAGAAAACCGTCCTTTGTAAATGTACCGGTCTAGAAGTTAACAAACGTCAGTTATCTAACGCGAATAACAACCATTTTGCGAAATATCCAAGCCTACTACACACGTTTGCCAATCATAATGAAAACCTCCATTTGCCTAGTGCGACTCGCGAGCCCAGCAAGAGTCGAATCTCGACTGACAAGTGAGAGGATGACAACCCTATCGAAATATCGAACGTTTACCAAATTTAAATTTGTTTAACCGCTGACGAATATCTTGGCGTCATCTAGTTGCCAGTTACACAACCACATTGTTGTTATAAATTTAAAATATTAACAATCTCCGTTAGGCAGCGCTGGGTTTCAAAGAATGAGCACAGGGAATGGTATTTGTCAGATTAGGTTAGCTTAGGAAACTGACACTTCTGAAAATATTGAAGCTCAAATAAAAGTATAACTTGAATGAGACGGATGAGATGGAAATCTCTGCGTTGACACCGGTATAGAGAACCAATGAGAGTTTGACATACTGCTTCAATTGAGAAGAAAGAAAGGTAATTTTTTTTACAATTCAACCTGTGTAGGGAAATTTGAGATTCATAATAAATGACTTAGTTTTGGATCTTTATATCAAAAATTCAAAGGATTATGTTATTCTCCTCCCTTTACTAAAAAATATTCTTTTCATTCGACACACTTATCATGTGAAGCAATTTTCGTTGATAAGAGCTGTTTGCATTATTTAATCTGTACGTGGCTCACAGCATCTCACGGTCACGCTGTATGGTACATGAGATTCTGTACATTATTGTTATACTGTTACAGATGGCGGATCCGTCAACAACAATAGCTCATCTAGCTAAACTAGGTACATCAATAGTCTGTATGAAATACTTTGATGAGCCCTACTCAATCCTTGTGAGCCACAATCAATGGGCAACTAGAGCATTTCAAATTTTGTTCTTTCACTCGCTCATTGGGGTCTTTCGTTTTGGTAAATTTTTGAAATAAGATTAACATTGAATATACTCAAACTGCCAATGAAAGTATTGGATATTTACAATATTAAACATCAAACTTTATTTTGCTCAGGTAATCCAAGTGCTTCGGAACACCTACGAGGATTCTACACATGGTTTTCAAAACTTTCAAGCACTTTACCATTTGCCCTGATTGTTACGGAAATTCTTTACTGGAACAAAACCAGCGAACAAATAACTCTCACATTGTTGATACTCACGCTATTTCCAATCGTATATGAGTCGAGATCAAAGGAGAGAGCAAGGCGCCACTTAGCTGATGTCTCAGTTGGCTTAAACTTATGTGCTCTTATTTATGTCTCAGTCAATAACGAGAATTACAGCGCAATCAGTCTGGTTGTGTCATATGCCTTTACGCATTTCTTCCTAGAAGAGGTTTCTGATAAATATGATGTACCTCACAGAGACCTTCTTCAATATGCGCTATGTTTTATGGAAATTTTTTCTGTTTTTACTCTAAGAGATCTTCAGGTTGGTAACTAATCAGTTTTTTTTTTTACCAACGTTATTTTCAGAAGTAAAATGTTTGAAAAATATGCAGAAAGCTTCAAAGATTGAAGGATCTACTTAACAAAAAAGCATGCCAATTAAATGGTCTATTTTTCGGTCAATTGCAAAGTTCACTGGCCTAATTGTTGTGAGAACTTCCAAGGTTTATTGGATTCTCCATTCTTAATTATCATTACTTTATTTTATTTTTTCAAACCCTTTGAATAAACCAACACTACTCATTACCCGAACAAATATACAAAATGAAACCTGTATTTATACAATAAATCATATCACACAAACCCGTTAAAGTTTAATATAACAATATATTTCTAATAATGTATTTACAAACGTTGTACCCAAATAAAAAAAAAAATAAAAAAAAAAACAATTTAATCGTGGCTTTTTCGTGTTTCAATTTCTTTAAAAAAAATGTTAAAAGTTGGTAAATCGATAGAAGAGGATATAGGAATTTGGACAGAACTGAATTGAAGATTGTTCAAGAAAAGATGGACCTTCTTTCCGTCACTGATTTTCAATAATTAGGGGTGCCTGTATTTATAAAACATTTTAGATATACATGGTAACAATTGACTAGCAGGAAACGGGTTTTCATTGGCACAGAACAAAGCCAACATTTTGCTAGACGATGAGAATTGCGTGGCATAATTCACGGAATAAATATAGTTTTTTGGAGTATAGATGGATTTGGCTTCTGCCTATGAAACTTTCCAAATGAAAGATCAAATTAATTTAGTCTGGAATCCAAATTCACATTTACGCTTTCCAATCCAACATGGCTCTCTGGGCAATAGCCATTTTTACATCTTGTACCTAAATTATAGACCGAAAGCAGATCGATCCTTTGGTATTTTGAGACAAAGCAGCATTTCCTCCATTTACCTTCAGTTTGCTATTCCCTTTTTTAAATCTATATATGATCTATACTTTACATATAATTATGTACACAATTTGTTTAAATAACAAAGATTTATGTCAAATGAAACAATAACATTTTTAGTCTGTTGTAAATATACAATAACTAATTTTCATATTTCATCTTTTGTCTACTTCGCCTGACTATTCGGCAACGCTGAATGAGATTTATAATGAAAATCTGCTTATCAACAAACTAATTATCGCTTACCCCTGCTCAATTTTGTATAAATTGTGCTTTGCGCGCAACCTTATGGAAGGACTGGCACATAAAATATTACAAAAACTAAACTATATCATTTAATATAATACAATTCACCTTAATGAACGAAATAGAATTCTGAAAAATTAAATATATAAGTATATTTGTATATGTATAAATGCTTGGTAATGAATACTCCAAGTCTGGTCTGCGAGGTCTCCCAAATCCTGCTAATCCTGAGCTATGTATTATAATTGATTCTATACTTTTTTTTTTATTAAATATATATTTTCCCTAATTAGTTATGGCAAGGGATACGAAACGGCTACGACGTATTAAAACGTGTATCAAATTTTTGTTCTAAATTTCAATCACAATATTAGAACTATTTTATCATACTACACTTTTTCTTCATAATTGCCAGCTCAATTATAATAATACCGTGTAAAAATTGCAATACTTAAAATTTGTACAACGAAAATTTTACAAACTAGAGCTAAACTGGCTCGAATACTTAGGACGGCTTCAAAGTTTTGAAGCGTAACTAATTAATAATCAGTAATTAGTAATCATTGCGAAATATCCGTTCAGGAATCCGCTGCTTTGATTAATAATATACGCATATTATTCAGCTAATAATTAACGCTAAGTTAACTTCACCTGATTCTGTTCCCCTTGTAAACCTTATGCAGTACTCGTATGGTTATTTGCTCCGCTGATAGCGCTGAAGAGAGCTGCGCTGTTGCGTTTAAAACTTCCGATCTGTTCGTCAGGCCAGACAGACTCACCCAACAGAGATGACAAGTTTTGACACAACTTCTGGTAATTCTCACGCAAGACCTCTTGGTATTCGTGCTGATCGGAAGTTATCAATTTACTGTTAATCTGTAGAGCCGTGTAACAGATCTTGACGAATTCTCTGGAAGCAGAGAAATAAAACAATGGATAAATGATAGTCATGATCATTAACTTCATTGACAATTACCTCATGAAAACAAAAAACAAGCTTTACCTGAAGACATCCTTCAAGTCTTCGACTTTGTCGTCCGGATACTGAGGTGAGAGAGCTGGATCAAGAAAGACTGAGGCATAAGCTAAAGGTCCTGCATTAACCGTAACGCACACGCTACCCTGAAGTCGCAGTTGCAGTTTTTTAGCATCGGTGGGAGCAACTAACGCAACATCCGCCAGTTCCGCAACTCTTTGGCGCATTTCATCCAAAGCCACTTCTATGGGACTGAGTTCTACAACTCGTTTTTGAGTTACTGCAATACGTTTTTTAACGTACGGAAAAGAGTATTGTGCTGAAAAAAAAGGTTGTATGAAGTTTCTGTCTGGAATACAAGAATTGTTCATCTGAAAATGTGTTATTTACTTGTTAGGATAGTTCGACGTTTCCATTGGTCTTCGGGATTGCCTCGGGGTTTGCCTTCTTTGGTGAAAGGAGTTTCAAACATGAAACAGCATACGTCATGGTTTTGCTCAAATTCGCTAACTCGAGTTTCGAGTTCCAGTTTTTCGAAATACGGTGTGACATGTGTCACTTGAATGTATGCTAGTTTTGGATCTAATTCGCTAATATTTACAGGCACAGAATCCATTATCATTTTCAGAACATCCGGACCAAACTTTTCTGAATACAATCGATTCAAACGCTCAGATATCTCAGAGAGCGATGTTACTTTTGGCTCCTTGTATATGTATTCCTGGCCACTTTCTTCCTCGAAATATGCCTGCATTGAATATTTTGTTTATTAGATTTGTTAAGAGTTAAAACAGAGTGCTTGAAGTAAATTAACTTTACTGCTTACCGAGCCAAAAAAAGCAACTCTATAAAATCGTCCCAAAAGCCTTTTACCACTTTTTGTGACCTCGACAACTCTATTACATGCTTGAGCCAGATGTGTGTAACAATTTGACAGAGCTTCATAGTTTCTTTTACTCTCATAAATAGGAATTATTAATCGGTACAAGTGGCCTAACAATTCAAATCTCTCAGCTTTTTCCAACATTTCAGTACACGCCTCCAGCTGCTCCAGAAGCAGATATTCATTGTAATGAATATCTTGTACGCCTGTTGAAATGTTTCCAAAAATTACAATACCTAATTTAAAAGTTCTTCGAAATTCTATAAACTATACTAACGACTCAAGAAAACAATCTACCAGTATACATGAGTTTAAAAAGAACATTACTAACTATTGATCTCAGTCATAAAATACAAAAATTAAGTATCTCTACTACTTATCCACTAGGTTAACCTCTACTGAAAATATTTGGGCATGTCTACTCTGGAAAATCAGTACAGTACTATACTAAGTATACTAAACCGTGCAGGTACTAAATTTACTAGGGATTGTTGCTGAATAGAATTCTATATCTTGCTAATAAATATATGTATAGATGTCAAGTCACATGGTAAAAATTACGCTTTCTGATAAATATTAAATTACTTTTCTAATTTTTTAAAATGCAGTGACGTCAGTTTTCTGTCCTTAAACTAGTTTATGAATTAGTGTATAAAACAAACATGTGCAAGGCAACATACAAATCTCACCAGCATCAAGCTTAAGTCCACGCTCATCTCGTGATATGTTCACAGATATCTTGTCAAATGCTTCTGCGCCCCAAGTGTGTACCTTTTTCAACTTTAGATATTCTGCCATTAGCGCTGCTATATGCAGCTGACAACATGCGGCCTACGAGTAAATAAATATTTTATCCACTATTAAGAATGAAAGTAATGCAGAGCTAATAATAAACACAACAAAACTCTTACGAGTTTCGTGATTGGAGTTTTCAGTTTTTATTTCAAGTGTAATTTTACCTCAGAGAAATTCTCGTCCCTTGCATGATTTCTGGCCATGGTTTCAAGCCAAGTATGTCTCAACTCTGGCGTACTTGCGTATGAATTCGCCAAGCTATGTTGTAGGTCTACCAGCATCTCTGGATCATTATTGTGCTCTCTCATCTGTGCAGTCGCCATTAAAACAGTTCTGATTCTCTTAGTCAAATCTTTGACTTCAACTGGAAAGCCGGTTCCTTTCATAGCCTTGTCGGAAGAAGCATAGCTGTTGATAAGGGATAGCGATTCTTGAAACCTTGAATTATTCAGTCCAATCACATTTCCTAGCATTTGTGAAACGGATATAATAACCTGTGAAAATATTTTCAATGTTAAATAATTAGTACAATATAGTTATCTATGTGTAGAAAAAAAATAAAGCTTGTTATAATTTGGGTACTTCAAAAACTGGAGCAAAGTAGCGGCGGATGTTAAAGGTAAGTTTATCTTGTTATTTCGAAACATTTGGTTTTATGATTACTTTTCTCGCTACGCAAACGCTATGGTGAATTAATTAGAATAAATAAATGGTTTCCAAGTTCATCATACAGTTGTCTAAGAGTAATGATAGCGATAACGTGATGATGATATACCTGCAAATGTACTCTGGTGAGTCCTTTTCTGCTGGTGAATTCAAAATTGCTCCGCATAAGCAAATATAACAAAGCACATGATTCTTGCCTGATAGAACTAAGTTTACTGTTACAGCACCGAAGCAATTCGTAACACAGACGTCCGCATAAAACGGCATTACCTACAATTTAAACGTGCCTTTGTGATAATATCTTTTCCAACGTACTGTAACTATGAACAGTAGATACCCACTGCGCTTGGAAGCTTTTACTGGAATGGAACAGGTCTACATTTATAGGAGTTGTGATAACTATAGTTTGTTAACTCTGATAACACGTTGCTTACGTATACTTCCAGATCATGTTACATTCTCACATGACCTTGAGAGTAAATCGCGTGTACTTATTAAATTATGGTGGTTTGCGTAGCAAAAAATAACCACACATATAACTGAAATAGAATTTCAAATCGCGACAACGACGAATTAGATATTGTAGATCAAAAAAGTACATTACGACTCAATTCTTTGGGCAAAAGAGGTTTGCCAATTCAATGATAACTATTAAAATAAATTGAATTAGCAATCAATGCAACTGACATACGCTGCATATCTCTCTACAATCAACAAACTATCGTTAACAACCATTCTGGTCAGAAGCATGACAAAATATTCACCTTGAAATAAAGCGACAGAATAGTTGTTCAGGAATGCTCTGAATCCTGCAAAAACGTGCCGAAGTAGTGTCTCTGATTGACCAACTTGCAAAAATGATAAGTAGATATCAAATATCTTTCGCATTACTGGATTATATCCATCTCCGGTGACCAAAGCATCCTGTAACATGATAGAAGAGAATGGGATGAAGTTTTTGAAAACTAAGTATTCAGTGCATAATCTGTAATTTTGATGTATGGTCAAGTATATACCTTGAAATGAATGCAGTACAATCCTAGACAATCAAGAGCTATTAATCCAACTTCTGTAGCCATATTAGCTTCCAGCAACGCTTGATATAACTTTCCACTTTCATTTTCAGCTAAATTTTCTCTAGCGACGGTATTATGGGCTTGCAATGTTCCAGTGCCAGGCGTTTCTGATGAAAAATCTGGCGGAGCCATCCTGGCAGGTAGGGTCATTGCTTTAACGGTTCGCGGTTTTCCAGTAATATTAGTAGATGCAGTTGCGATGTGACGTTTCCCGACATATTTAAAGTGATAGAGGCTCATTCTGTAGGTAGAAATACATTTTTGTTACGATCGACAGAGATAAATTCCACTATGAATGACCAATTCTTGGTCAAGAATAATGCTTACTCAATAACGGTGAAAAAGCTCAGTAATTCGTTATCACTGCACTGCTGCCACCAGGCAATGATTTGATGATCGCCCAAATGTTTAACGACGAACAGAAAGCATAGGAGTAAATCTTTAACCTCAGTCGGCTGCAGTTTGTCAAATCTAGATGAAGTCTGAGTGACGCTTAAAGATCTTGAGTGGCCTTTGTGCTCATTGGTCCCATTTTCCATCGGCTCACGAATTATCGCAGTTTCTTGAGAAATATTAGACTGCGATGCCCCAGACATTGTCGACGCCTCAGATTCTATACTAGTACAAGAATTTCCATTGACTAATCCCTGTCCAGCGATCGCAGCAAAGTACGTTGAGTCTCTGAGATGCATTGAGGCTCTAATAGGAGATTGTGTATCCAAATTTAATGTAAACCTGTGATTTTCATAGAAAGAATCTCTCATTTTGTTGAAAAAACATTGAACAAATATAGGTTTCCTATGATAAAATAATTTGAGCAAATGGATTTACCTATGCATTGATTTTGGTGTGCCAGTAACCATTGTGTTGTTGCTATTAGCATCTTTATTTATCAGAAAAGAGCTGCTTGTAGATATTCTGTTCGGAGTGTTTGGCTTGCCATCGATTTTAGTTATGGTATCATGGACTGACTGTAGTCTATGTAAATTTTCCAGAACTATACCTAACCAAGGTATGTATATGGAAGCTATTCTGCTTAATTGACCCTGAAACGGAATCAGGATGACACTCAATCGAATTTTCAAATTAGTGGAATGAAATTCGTTGTAGTATCAACTCTTAGAACTCACCTTGTTTTGATATCGATCATCTAATTCATGTTTAGCCATCAGATCCCTCAACGTGGCAACAGCAACTTTTCTAATTTGTACAATCTCGTTTAATGAAGTTTTCACTTCCTGTAGAAGTAGTCCGACAAGGAAGTGGTGCTTACAAAAATTTTCAGACAAGCAGTACTCGTTCATTAATTCTGTAAAAATTCCACCATTGTGAAGAATATTTTTTTATCACAAGTATCAACATTAATGGAGCATATGAAAGTGCTGAGAATAATTTACATGTCAACTCTACCAATGCAATGTGTGCAATACGTTGACTTCCTAAGTTGAAAACTTCTCAATTTTTTACACAGGAGCATGTTTCACTATGATTCAATTAGCGTGAAAATCAATGAATCGGACAAAATGAAAAATAACCAGTTCTCTATGCTAAGTGAGGTAACATACAAAAATACCATGTGTAGGGTATCGATAAAATCCTGTACACAAAATGAAGAAAATGTGCATATTTCTCTCGTTACTATGGCTACATGATAAAACCATAATATACTGGGAGAGCATAAATATGGCATAACGTACCATCGTTATCAGGCTCTGTCTCTGTATCTTCGGAGAGAGGCATCCATAGAATAAATATATTACAAATGTACAGAATGAGTTGGTGGTATTGAGAAATGAGAGAACTTCTTACCTCTGCCGGTTATTCTCGACTGCATCATTGGTAAATTAAAAGAGACGTAGTGTTCATGGGAGCATATTATTTGGAGGAACATGAATTTGAAATCATGTAAGGCACGGGGATCGCCGGGTGAAAAATTATCCATATAAGAATTGATCAACCGGAACACAAAACCCCTGTCCATAAATGTCAGGCATTTCTGTTAAACAATCAAACATCTTAAAAACCTTATTTGTGATTGGTTATCACGTTAAATATGTATCATAAAATTTTTATAGTGAACTACAACGTACCTTGAGAAAATGTGCAAGACTTTTATTAAGCTCATGAGTTTCAACTGGCATTTCTTTGTATCTGTTCATAAGATATGGCGTAATTACCTCCAAGAGTTTTTCAATTTTCTCGTGATACTCTTTGGAAAATCTTTCGTTCCTGTGCATCTATAAAATACATAGTAGAGATGAGATCTGGGCAGGCACTTCATAATTTTTAATAGAAATTTTACCTTTATTCTGCCTGTTGTTAGCAAATGTTGAGCCATACTTTTAACCATAATATCAAAGAAAAAACTGGAATGATGCATGAATTTATTAACTACTAAAAAATCTGTATTGCTCGGTTGCAACAAAGTGGGAAGATGTTTTCCCAACTCTTCGTGTACTGTCGTACTTCCAGCGCCTTTGGATGGTGATACGAAGACAAACTGCAAAAAAATAAACAAATATGTCAATGTAATAAGATTAACTTAACCAGATAAGAGATTGACAGATTGAGAAAATTATAATTTACCTTTACATATGCTTGTAGAGTTTCTTTTCTTCCAGCTTCGTGAACCATATTTATAATATGAATTAATACCCTAATAATGTACGAGCCGACATCCTCATTTGTTGTGAAAATAAGCAGTGTAAAAAGCTGATTTAATATCGTTGGTAGAAAAGTGATGGCTGTTACCATCTGAATGGCATGAGCAGCTTTTAATATTTTACAAGTTTCAGACTCCGAAGGCATGGCCGATGGCTTTGTGTCTAATAATCTCTCGGCATGACTAAATAAATTGTGCAAATGCTGATCTCTAGCAAATACTGTTGACACCAGTTGACAGCCAACAGTAAATATTGGCCGTTGAGAATCAATCCATGTTATATCTGGCCCGGCGTTCTATGTTAAACAAAATAGAAGAACACATTTTAAAGATCCATCATTTTCCAAAGCATTTATTAGCTAAAGAAATGAATGAGAAAATTATTAATCTACAAAATTATTAGGCGTATATTAACATGAAAGCTGAGAACTTTACAAAGGAAAATCTAACAAGAGAGGATATTAAACGGAGAAGATTCTTTGGAATCAATTATTCCAAATAATAGTTACATAGTAACAAAATGAAATTTATTATTTGCAAAAAGTGAGCGATTTGGGTCACAAAGGATGAAGGATATAAATGAAAAGCAGAGCACAAAGGTACATCAAAATAATAAAAAAATAAATATTCAACAAAGCAAAAAAATGCAGATATATGATACAATAAATTTGCCATTTTTAAACAATAACTTCACCATACACTAGTGCAACACAAATGGTTAACTCACGTATCAGATGGTTGCAAAAAATAGGTGATTGGTAAAAATGCACACAAAGATTGTGTCTTCACCCAAAACTGTTGGGCTTATTCTAATTGCTTGTTGCTAGTTACGACTACTTCGTTCCATACGTTTCAAATCTCTAATAAGTTCAACCATTTACGATCTGAATTATATTTTAAGTGATAATTCAATGTGATTGTCCACGTATGAAATATAAAACGGTTGTACCACAATTTACTCCATAAAATTAAAAATGAAACACGAGAAATCGAAGTAGCGTTTTTTCAAAAGACAAGTGGAATTAGTTGATGAACAGATGATATGATCTTACTCTTACCCCTTTCCCTAGGCCTAGGGGTTGGATGGAGAGGTAACCGGCTGGTAAATGCGTAGCTACAGGTAACACTTGGACATCCACGTTTAGCCTGGTCAAAGCATGGATTTGAGAAGACAATATGACGAGCATAGAAGGATTTGCACTTAACTAGTTAATTAACAATGGCGAACACTCGAGGACGTAAAACGGTATTAACTATAGTATAAGTAGCAATCGTGAATCAACGTGCGCTTGTCTGGTTTTTCTTGTGTCTTTTCAGTAAGTTTGTAAATGAGAAACACACTCACCGTCCCTTGTGCAGCAACGGAGTCCATGAATACCCAACACAGTTTTCTACTCCGTTTTCTTTTTTTTTATTCATATCGCAACTGATATGATAAAAAGAGAAAAGCAGATGATGCTTGGAGGATAATTTAGTTGGTAGCCTCATTTTTATTTCTTCATACCAAGAAGGAACTGCGCTGTGATGTATTACTGGGCAAGACGCTCTTAAACGTAATACAGATGTTCCGGGTTTTCCGTAAATACACTATACAAAATTAAATTGAGCATTGGTCTAAAATTTGTGTTCAGCAGTAAGCAGATTCTAACTCACTCTAATAGGCTGAGCATCTTCGTTGTCACTATCTCTAAGCTCGACAATACAGGCAATGTTTCTCGCCCTGGTGAATATCTTCTGAGTATCAAAACACAGTGTTTGTGGATAGACGTATAGGTGATTCACAAATGTAGTATAAGGGTGAACTTCCCTTTCCGATAAGCCTTCAAATTCAGCAATTTCTAATGTTGGTTCTGCCACAGGTGGCATAGCAAATGGTTTCAATGGTACAAGAGATGTTGTTAACGTGTCTGCCAAAATAATTGTAAAATTGAGATTAGTACCAAATAGAATTGTCACAAAATCCATCGTAACAGCAAACATAAATCATTTCACTTACTCTCTGGAATATCAGTTACTGGCTCTATTTTCAGCTTCAACCATCCCGGGATCACTGTTAATTTACTAAGCTTTTCTGGCCTGCAAGAATACATCGTGAAATGTAGTGAAACGCATTAATAATTCATGAAACTCTAAAAGTGAATTGCTATTCAAGACTCACAAGAATAAGAGAACTTGAAAGTACAATAGCCCAGGACACAAGTGATAAAATAATCTGATGACGCTACACTGATTTTGAATAGTGCATGAATAAATTAATGTAGTGTCAATGAAGAGCTACTCACTTTCTATACTCTGATAGAAGTTTCAACAATTCATCATCTTTTACTTTACTTCCTTCCTGTCTGTATATCGCTGGGAAATCTGAAGACGTATCTAATTCATTGCTGTATAATCTGAACAATGGTCTTGCAGCCCAAGCAAATGGCATTGTGTAATTGCCAAGTCTAATTTGACACAAAAATCATCGTTGAACGTTTGTTTCAAAGTCTTAAATAAAACCTAAGGAGTATGCAAAATGTATTTCACCTTTGACAAGAGGCTTTGACTTGTTTATGAATTTTTAACCCAAGTCGCGGATCTTTTGTGGCTCTGATGTAAGGCTCTGACGTTTGACAAATACCACCTTGCAATATCTTATCTATTCTTACAACCAAAAATATGTCTGGATGTGGATTACTGACGCTGAATATGGCCTAAGAGCAGAATAATGGAAACATCTAATTAATAAATCAACTTGTTCCATTTCACAGAATTTCCACAATTTTTCATACACGTACTTGTTTAGGATACATTAGCCACTCTTTTGGTAGGCTTTTAAGATCATCTGGCAAAGCTATATCCTCTTCGTTCTCAGACATGATACTTACAGGACTTAATTCTTTAGCAATATCTCTAACAACTTCGTGATTGATATCAAAATGAAAGTTTTCTGTGAGTTTTCTGCCATTCCTCACGTCGAATAAACAAAGTGTAGTCTGATAGGGCTCGACCTGGCACAGTGAATCCTTTTCATCTATAGGAGCTTGTAAACGAAATTTCAGACTTTCACATCTTATCAATAATCTATGACCAAACTGTTCCTTGTAAGGGTCCACACCGCTATCTGGCGGACCACCAGTCGGGCTTTTAATGTGTGGTATATGTGGATATATACTAAATAATCGCCTCCTATTTTCGCGCCTTGATAACGCAATGCTCGTTTCCGTTTCTCTGGAATATCGTATTAACTGGGGATTCATACTCTGTTCGAGACCTTTTAAAGTCCCATAAACCTAGAATAAAACAGATGAAAATTAATTTGAAGTATTCAGTATCGTAATTAGGTGAGGATTGGTCCTTTGGCTCACTTGCATAGGCTGGGGTGATGGAGGTGGTGTATTGCAAGCTCTTTCTAGGGAAGCTGCTCTCTTTTCTTCCTGCTGTTTATAATGCTGCAGTACAGAGCTAATTTTCAGCAACCAATCTTGTAATTCTGTTTCATTATCTGCAGCCAAACTATACGATTTGTGCGTTCCTGTCATTCTTAATTCAAAGCAATATCTACCGCGTTTCGTATTTCGCGTAACTTCTGAGCAAAAGTCCATCACTATAGTCAACTTGGCCTCTCCTTTTTTCTCATCTTTAAATAACTCGAGAATATATGTGCCATCAACTTCCTGCCTCAGGTGACAGTAGCGACGTTTAAATGATTTAGATCCAATGTGTACAAACATGCGATCGCTACCAATTTCAGGACCCTTCATCAAATATCCCTGTTTTGTTATTCCATCACTTTTTGTCAAATCCTGTTTAAACATAGAGGTACTATGATGAAAAAATATGTTCTGTATTGATCATGAAAATCTTTTACAGAATTGACTCTTTCCAATTTCCAAATAAGCATGTGTGATAAACATTTACCTCATCTACTTGATCAACTTCGGTGTCAATTTCATATACTTCATCTCTCAAATCGTCTGCCTTTGAAATTCTGCAAATCACCAGGCATTAATTAACTCAATCAGGGAATCATTAATTACCACAAAGACTGCATAATTTACCATTAAGGAAAACCACAATTCAAGATACTCCACTGATAACTACATTCATAAATACAACCAACGATCAGCACAAGATTAAATAAATACGTACTTAGGCAACTCCAAGTAACTTCCGCTATAAGCTGTATATTTGTAATGTACTAGGTTCCAATTAGAAGCATAACTTCTGAGACATTCTTTGGTAAGAAGGCTGCACCCTTCTGTACTCTCTGTATTTTCAGAATTATGCTGCACCGTGGAAATAACGGTTCTGTATCGTCTGGGCAAGACAACTTGCTGTAAAAAATTTATTACATTGAGGAAAAATTTTAGACTGGATATAATTGATGTCCAATAACTTTAGAACTAAGCAAAAGTTTATAGAAAACTTCATGATCAGACTTGTGTATCTTGGTCAAAGATTTTTTCATTTATATGAGTAGCCTGCTAATGAAGTAAATATTTAGAATATAGCTGAAAACTAGGTCGAAGAGTCTTATTAGTAACCAAACTAAACAAAAAAGAAAAAGTACCGAATCCTGCTAGAATCAAATTGGGTGGTTCAAATCAATGGGCGCTTGAATAATAGGTATTAATAGCTGCTTTATGGCAGGTGCTAAATATAAATACGGTTGCAGAAGGTCTGCACTTCATCAAGTTCTTGATGAATCTACAATTGTGCATAACTTTCTACTGCTAATAAAGTTTATCTATCCCAAGATTAATTATATCAACAGGCACAATAATCTTTCATACTTTCGGGAAAAAACCAACCAAACACCCATTGATAAAAACTGTGACCCATTCGAACCTAGGAAGCTTATGAAAAAAAACTTTCTACGTATTTTCTCCAATAGAAAATAACTCATTGTCAATGGATCTAATTTTTACCGAAACATCATCTTGAGGGTATAAAAGCAGTTCTCGCTGTGGGTCATTTTGTAGCAGCGTTTTATTCTTTAGTACAAAACTTTCAAAGTCTATGGGGTCCACAAGGTGCGGTTTATTCTGAAAAAAATACAATGCCCCAATTATTTAAGGCTAAATACTTTTTATAAGATGTTATTGGCAACGTAAAAAGAAACCACACATTTTTTTACAAGTCAGAAAGAAGAAATAAAAATTATAACAGGTATTGGTTAAATGATTGTATAAGGGCTCTCCCTGATTTGAAATCACACTAGATGAGGGATTACTTTGATACAGAAAAACAAAGAGGTGCCTAAAGCTGCTAAATTGAGATACAAGTGTCAAGTTCTTAGAAACGCTTAAAAGAGAAAACTCAAGGTTCTTCGAGTCGTTGCATAATTTTCATGTGTTATGTGCAAAATAGACTAAAACATACAGGTATGTACAAAATTTAAGTATCGTTATATGTATGTATACCTGTACAGTGCTCTCTCTGACGACCTGCGAAACTGTTTCCCTGAGTTGTGCAGCCATTCCAGGCTTCCCCAAGCCTCTTGTGAACTTCCTCTCACTCATTTTCACTGATGTCATTGAAACTTCTTCCTCCTAATAATTAGGAATCACATTTAAATACACCATCTCACCATAACTTGTTACACCTGCGACACTTTTTTATCGGCATTATCGCCATCTTTGTATCAAAACGCGCAGTGGTAGAGTGACGTCAAGCATTCCACCTGCTGGATGGTTCAAATTTTGTATGTGAATAAAAAGAGTGTCAAAGCTATGTACACATGATTGCATACGTTTGTATGTGGCGTAATTGCTTCCAGCGTAACCCAACGCTAAGTGATTGAAGTTATTATGTTATGTCGCACCAGAGAACCGACAAATATGATCATTATTCCAGGTCTATTCAGGTCCATGGTCGGCCATTATCTTGGGTGGTGTTAGATTTTTTTTTTTTATATCAGTATAAAAATAAACGAAGAGTCTGAGGGGAACGGGAGAAACGGAAACCTGTAGCAGTATGCTATGTGGCATGTGCAGTGGTATGGCAGTGTGAGCAGTGGGGTGAGCCTGGGTAATGCATCCCCAATCTGTCAGTCTAGCAGAAGATATAACAAAACACGGTAGATGTCAGAAGCACGCACGTGCTCAGAGCCATCTGTCAAAAAACATTTTTAACGGAGTCGATTTGACATTTGTTGGAGATAAAAAAGTTTTTGAAGTCAAAAGCACAAGACAATAACGGTGATAACAGCGTCCAGCTTACAATTAGTATCAGCATGCGAGATTGGTTGTTATATTTTTTTAACGTGTCGTTTTAGTGGCCAATTATAAACAATCGGCACTGTAAATTGCCTACATATTTGACAATGCTTGACTACAGTGAAAAAATAATCTTAGCACCGATGGTTCGCGTTGGGACGCTGCCCATGCGGCTTTTGGCCTTGGACTATGGCGCTGATATTGTTTACTCAGAGGAACTCATCGACTGGAAATTGCTGCGCTCTATCCGTCGAGAGAACGGTAATTCTACTTTACCTACTCATTGTTGCTGATTGCCCGGAAAATATGAAATCAACTATAAAATGTCTCCATTGTAGCGTCTAATTTTTTCTTCTTGTGATTCGTTCTAGATGTTCTGGGGACAGTTGATTTTATTGATAAAACAGACGGTACAGTCATTTTTCGAACTTGTAATCGTGAGAAAAAATGCGTCGTACTGCAGCTTGGAACATGCGATGCTGAAAGAGCGTTGAAAGTGGGTAAAATGGTCGAGAAGGATATTGCTGGGCTCGACATCAATATGGGATGTCCTAAAAAGTTTTCCATACTTGGTGGAATGGGAGCTGCACTACTTCAGCAGCCAGAGAAGGCTCAAAATATATTGGTAACTCTTGTAAAAGGACTAACAATTCCAGTCACGTGTAAGATCAGAATATTCCCAACAATAGACGAAACTTATGCTTTATGCAAGAAACTGGTATCCACTGGAATATCTGCAATTGCTATACATGGAAGAACGAAAGATGAGAGGCCACAGCACATGAATCATTCAGATATTGTACAAGCAGTAGCAAAGCAACTAACAATACCAGTTATTGCAAATGGAGGGTCAAAGGAAATAGAAAAATATTCCGATATTTTTAAATTTAAAAAAGAAACTGGGTGCAGCAGTGTCATGATTGCCAGAGCTGCCGAATGGAATTGTTCGATCTTCAGGAAGCAAGGTCTACTCCCAATCGATGATGTCATCAAAGCTTATTTAAAGTATGCTATAGATTATGACAATGCCCCGTCCAATACCAAATATTGTGTACAAAATATTCTCAGAGAACTTCAAGAAACTCCGAAGGGGAAATTGTTTTTGGAGGCCCAAACTCTTGAGCAAATATGGTGGGCTTCATACATAAATTAGTATACTCAAATGTTACTGTACTATGAGTAAAAGTACAGAGCCATAAAATGTTGGAGATATTCTAATCTTGGTATTAATTATTGTTGCCAGCTCCCTTTGGGAAATGGATGACTACTGCCGAACAAAACGAAAAGAGTATCTGGATCGTGGTATCCAGGGCAGATTTCAGGTAATCCCAACATCTTTGGAAGATAGAAAAGGTGTGAAAAGGAAATTTGAGGAGGATGACGTGTTCGTGTTACAATGCGCTTTTCTAAGAAACAGCTACATGCATGACTTAGAATTACCCAAATCGAGGCTTTTGAAATGGACGAAAGACAACAGAAAAAATATTCCTATCTACCACACAGAACAAGAGGACAAATTATTTCGTTCTGTTGTTTTGGTAAATGGAAAAAAATACAGCTCTTCTTTCTGGTATGTGCATCAAGCTTCAAACACGACATACATAAATTTAGTGCAAATGCAGGTTTATCTTGAGTAAAAATTGTAATCGCTTTTTTTTTATAGGGAAAAGAATAAAAAATGGGCGGAACAAGGTGCTGCACTGGTCTGTCTTTGTTCCCTGGGAGTAGTAGACAGGGAAAAGCTCGAAAAAGATGGAAGCATCATAAAGTGAATATCATTCACTCAATCTTAAAAAGTCGCTACTTCCACAGTCACGAAATGTAATTAATGGTCGAACGGTTACAAATGTTGTAAAATACTACATTAAAAGCAAAAAAACATCATGTGAAATTTTTTGGTCATCCCGAGATTGAAGCCTTTTGTACCTGTTATGTCTTTCTGTAGAATTTTTTAGGTTTTAACATAGATGTATTTTGAATATATGATTCTGAGGATTTTAGATCAGGCCACGTGCGTACATTTACCGACAGAGTTTGACGTTTCCAGAGCGTCTGCCCATCCCCACCTTATTCACTTCGGACAAATTGCACACACACCAGCTTGTCTGGCAAATGACGACAAATTCGTCATATTCATATGAATTTATTTCGTGAGCGAGTGTTTACAAAATATGGGAGCGTTTTTCGTTACTACTGTTCAGTATAATTCTAGAGAGCCAGGAATTAGACCTAATTAACCTGCAGATAAAAGATGAGGTAATTTTAGGGAGTATATTGTACACTACCATTGAGGGTCAGGTGCATTTTTTTTGCTTTGAACTAGAACATGCATCGATGATTACATAGTTATGATTGATGATATCTAAAATTTCACTACCATTACTCGCGCCATCCTGAAGGAAGTTGGGAGAGGCGTATCTTTTTAATGATTATAAATTTTATAGTAGTATAATGTAGTACACGTAATACTAATGTATACTTGGTTTCCACTGTCAGATCAGAGAGGAATGCACTATGATCTGTGATTCATCGTCTCATTATTATAAAGCCTTGATAGTATTAGCATCACTGGTACATGAAGAATATAATTATTATCAGACTAAAGCTTGTGGTAGCAGAAGGGATCACTACAGACAGTTGCTGATAATAAGTAAAAAATTAATTGCATTTGATCGTACTCATTTTCATCATTGAACTTATTCTAGAAAAGTATGATCTCTTCTCAAGAGCTACACACAAGAGAACAGCAGCAGCTCCTGCAATATCTGAGATCTACTGTTGAAGGACTTTTAGTTAGCCAAGTTTCCAATGTTTGGAATGTATACGGAGGACTCAATCGACTGCACAAATGCATGGAAAGAATATTCAGGCATGGAACCAGAGTCTTTGATTCAACAGTAAGTAGCATAGCTACCTTTATCGGTGACATTACAATAGAAGCGAATTCGGTGCTCTAATTTACTTCTTAGTCATTGATACGTATTTATGGCTATTCTTTCATCGGTTTTTATAAGGGAGAACCAGACTGCTGGGTCTTTATTCGAGGACTGAATTGGCTTGAACCATCCCTTGCTATCTCACCATCTGTACATGAGTCTGACGACTATCTTTCCAATCTACCCACAAGGATAGGTTCTCGAAAAGATTCGTTATGGCTGTATAAAAGGTACTCTTTGAATAATTCAGCTGCTCAGATTGCAATGATTTATTTCAGAATCTCTTCTCTGGAGAAACAGGCCTCAGCGTTCTTTAGAAGTCAGAATACCGCAGACTGCATGTAACTTATTTATGGAATAAAATCGGTTCGATTATGTCATAATGCTTTAATCATGATTGTTAATCTTTGATCGGTTAATGTGCCATAATCTACATGCCTGTAGCATGCAATTATCTAACGATAATATTCATATTTCATCCAAAATACTCTGACCAATGAAAATAATCAATCAATATGTACAGCTTGGAGAGTCATTCCCTTTCCCAGAAGCTCGCGTGGCTTCTGTCAGACAAGGAACATCTATCATCCTGCCTAGAATCTTGGGCTTTTTTGTGTCAAGAAACGCTTGCTGAAGCTACACTGATCTGTCTCAGAGCTGTAGAAAAGAATCAACCCTCATTACTTACAGAAATTGATCCTTCATTAGTAAGTATTAATTGCACCCCAAAATGAATAAGAGATGTGAATGTTAACTTTCAAAACTATGTTCCGTTACTGTTGCAGTTTCTAGCAAATTGGGATTTAGGTAGGAACAGTCCTAAGAGACATCGAAGGTCTTCGTCATACCCCACAAACCTTTCATATAAGCAATGGAATACTGTGAATATAGAGAATACGGATAGTTACAAAGACTACAACGTAGAGAGACCTGATAATACATCTAAATTAACGATAGATGATCTGACAGTATTAGAGAAGCCAGGTGCTGGTTCTAAGGAAATAAAAGTGAAAATCAATTCAGAGCCAATTATAAAAAAAAGCGAACTTGACTCACCTCTGAAAGTATGGAGTAGTCTACCTACATTAAATGAGAACCACGAGAGTTTTTGTAACTCGATTTCTACTCTACCTTTGAGTCCGAAAAAGTTTTTTATCGACACCGAAGAAGGAACCACTTCACCTGGCTCTAGTCCATCATATAAACTAGCCAATGTAATCAAAGTTAACTATGCTGACATACAATCTAGAAGTACGACATCCAGCGTCGATGGGAAACCATTTAAAAAAAGTAGCCCTACGAGAAAATGTCGCAAGAAAGTGAAAATTATACACGATAAACAGCTAGAAAGAAAGTCAAGTGACGGAAGTTCGGATACTCTAAACTGCGAGGACTCTGGGAATAGTCTGAATGAGTCGCTAACCACTTCACAGAAAGCAATAGTTTTGGAATTAAAACATTTGACCAAGGCGGCTAAAAGCGGATCAAAGAGAAATATTAGTAAAAGAAGAACATCACTGCTGCCGGGATCTGTTCCAGAATTTACGAGATCATGGAGCGTTGAGATCGGTCAGAAAGATCTCAGAACACCAAAGAAAAGCTTCATGGAGGATGGTGGCAGTAGCGTTCAGCCAATGGCTACAGGATACTTCCCAAAGCCTCTCGAGGGTCAAAGCCTCACCAGTTTTCTGTCTTCTGCTCAGTTTTCCAGGGCTAATGCTGAGCTAGATAGGGAAAATGCACACTTCAGTATCTCTGAGGCCATGATTGCAGCTATTGAGCAGGTTGATATTACTCTCGACCTAAGAAATTCGTCTAAATATAGATGGGACGTCAAAGTAAAGTTATGCTTTATTTCCAGGTCAAATGTAACAAACAGCTGAATTTGGCAGATGAAACGATAGAAGAAAGTGACGAAGAAATTAATAATCTGAAACAACGGATCCGTTTGCGGCGCCGTCAAAGACAAGAGGAGAAATTCAGGGGAGCATGGTGTCGTGATCTTCTGAGTGATGGAAAGACAGATAGTAAGATCACAATAACAAACTTCTGATACAACAATCATGATATATCTATATGTTTGTATTGAACTTTTTTATTGCATGAAATTTTATTTCAGCTACTACCACGGATCAGAGTGTTAGTCCGTTATCCACTTCACCAGGGACAACTTCTGACAGTACTTCAACAGACGACGTTTTCAATACTGGCAAGTTGATTTCGTAATAAATTGATAGTTGCTATTTAATTTACTTTTCAGGCATTGAGAAAAGTCAGAGCCGGATCGCTCTAGTCAGCAGTATTCATATTTTTTTCAAATTGGTAGGTGTCTCTATGTCAATGGAAGTATTATTTGAAGAAGCAGCTGCTGACACGATGATCATACCGAGATATGGCACAGAGACTACCCTCACGGAAAGCATTGTATCTGCCGAAAGCGTAGCTTTATCATTAATAAGACGATTTAGCGAAAGACAATTACCTAGGGCTAGCGAATTAGAATGGCTCGTCTCTGAGCAAGATGCTCCACAACAGGTAAACTTTTTCGGACCTAATGTATGTACTTGCAACTTCGAACATCGTATTTGTAAGCGTTATTGCAAAAAAAACATCCTTGTATTTTCTCAGCTCCTACCTTTGCCTACAAGTTGGCCTATCAGCCCTGACGAAGCTGAGAATGAGGATATGACGCAGGCAACTGCTTTACGTGGAACAATAGAATGGGCACCACCCAGACCTCAAATAATTTTCACCACGCAACCACCACCGGTGTAGGTTTTTCACAGATATTAATCTCAGCCCTTGAGACTGACATAAATAACTATTAAATAAATTTGTTTTAAAGGAGAAAGATACTTATGGCCAAGCAAAACTATAGGTGTGCTGGATGTGGCATGAAAGTTGCTGTAGAATATGCAAATAGATTTCGATATTGTGAATATTTGGGAAGGTATTTTTGTACAGGATGTCACACCAACCAGCTCACTTTGATACCTGGAAAAGTTCTCTCGAAATGGGATTTTAACAGGTGAATATCACCAGTAATGGAACTTATTTATTAAGTTGCTCAGTAAATACAGGTGAAATCTTTTCACTGATCTTTTCACAGGTACCCTGTTTCAAATTTCTCCTACCGATTATTGGATCAAATGATGGCGGATCCCTTATTTCAAGTAGATGACTTGAATTCAACGCTTTATAGACGTATAAAACTATTAGAAAAAACAAGGATATTACGAACGCAACTATTTTACCTGAAAGATCTCTTATTCACCTGTAGATTTGCTGAAGAGTGAGTTTCTATTTGCCGTACCCAGAAATACAGTCTCATGCAAACAAAAATAAATGAATTATTTTTCACAGATTGCAAGAAACTTTACAGAAAGAACCGATATACATGTTAAATGATCCCCATGTATACGCTATTCAAGATTTTGTACAAGTTAAAACTGGAGTGTTGCCTAACAGATTGAAGGATTTAGTACAGGATAGTTGTAACCACGTTATGCAATGTGAAGTGAGTACAAATTCATCTTATTAGGTATTTGTACGTTGGATAAAAAAAATATTTTAATAATTTCCACAGCTCTGTTTAGCCCGTGGATTTGTGTGTGAATTGTGTTCCTCAAAGGAAATAATTTTTCCCTGGCAACTGATAAAGGTAACCAGATGCGATCAATGCGGAGCATGTTTTCACACTCAGTGTAAACATAAATCAAGCAAAAAGGAATGTCCCAGATGTAAACGATTACAAGCTAGGCGAACATCTATGGAAAAATCCTCTTGACAGAGTTGTCGGAACAATAAATTCAAAAAAAGCACAGGTGGGTAGAAAATTATTTAATAAATACTATGAAGTAACTGTTAGACACAGGTCATTATTATGAACGCATCTAATTTCTTGATACGCCGTCAACCCTGACGTAAATGTTCAAGCATATCGCTGCATTTGTAGCAGCAGGGCCAAATCAGATGTTAGGTATCAATATTTGATATAAAAAATATCAGACGACAAGAATTATTGTACACTTTTCAAGTTGAGATAGGCAAATTCCAAACGTTTTCAGAGCTACGTCAGACATAGAACATGGATTCATTCTGGTCCCAGGTGTAAGTTGTGACTGAAGAATTGTGATATGATATTGTATTAATCTATTTATAGTATGCGTACGTATTTTGTAAGCCACATGAATATCTTCTATGTCTAGTAGCTGAAAATAATTGAGCGAAATCTCCCCCAATATTTTTCTGGTCACTGTAACTATTATTTGACAAATATGGATCGAAGAAATGTAACTAATTCGATGATGTATAGAGCGCAATGAAAAGCTACAGGATAGTTATTCTTAAGATTTATTTGAGCTTGCTCATCACTGTAATCCACAAAAGGATACAAGAGTTCATGTCATACGACTTTTCACTTTTCTTCATACATGATTATTTGTCTGATCAGAAAAGAAACCGAGAATTCAGAATCTAATTACTACCACTCCATTAATGTGTTGTCAGTGAAAATTTTAATTTCATTGAGTTTATTCATCAGAACAACATCTTGAGCCTCGTTTCAGAAGATGGATGATAAATAATATTATAGACGTCTAACGTAAAACCCTATAAGTAAATTCAAATAAATACAACCATCGTGAATTTTCGTAAAAATTACATGAGTGGAGTACGCTTGATGATTTTTCATCAAACATTTATTCTAGGTACGAAAATTAAATTATTCTCAACATATTTATTTCAATAACTAAAGTACCTGCTTTTTACAAATTTATAAGAGTTATTGTTAATATATCCATGTTGCCCTGTCTATTGTATAACCATTCTGTTTTAATAAAGGACTCTCGTTAAAATTGTTTCAATTTTTAACTAAAACTATTAAAAATTCTCATTGTGTTTGCTGATTAAAATTTAGTGCTGGGTTTAAAGGTTTTTTATTAGTTAGATATCATTTTGTTACACTAACGAAATGAGTATGGCTGAAGGCAGCAACCCAACCGCGCTACTAAAATGATTTCACGGACTCTGGATAACAATAATTAGAAAAAAGCGCATAATACTTGGTGCTTGGTATTTAGAAAACAACTGCAGAAAGATGATAGCCAGAGAATAGAGTATTAATAGACAGATTCACATGTCATGATTTTATTAATTAAATTATGTATTCATTTATAATAATTCACATACACACACATCGTATAAAAATAGACCATAGTACATTCATTGATGGCAAAAATGGACATACAATTACATTAATATCATTAATATATACAGGGAGTAATTCCAGATTTTAGGGGGGCTATGACTTGCGGATATATGTACGGTTTTTTTTCGTTTCATCTTTCCGCAGTGGAAGAACTTCACCTCATCGTGCCAGTTTAGCAATTTCGAAAGCTTTGTATATACACAGCTTGTAGTCAAACTTTGAAAATTACACTATATGTATATTTTAACACATCTACCCATCTATAGAAAAAATATTCGTCGAGGCTTGTCCAGATCTGTGACGTTTTGCCCAGTAAAGGTATTTAATTTTGATTAATAAATTTCCACACGCTAGGAAAGAATTATAATTAACTAATGATAGTTAAAATTTATGTTAACGTTAGGTCAGTCGGGAATTGGTCAATTAATATTGATAGATTTATCACAGATGGTAAAGGTTAAAGAGGAATTAAATGAAAGCCGGTCAAAAATTATATGGACTGACTTTCCCAAGCTCTAGAAATTTTTGAGGGGACTTTTGTTATTTTTATTTCACTATTTATCTCATTTTTTTGATTAATGTGAGTGCCAAAATTTGTCACGGTGCTCCACAAAAGTGTAGCACTTAAAAGTTTTTATGTTCGTATTTTTTCTTATTGTTTCATACCGTCGTGGTATGGACTTTTTTACCATCGTCAGTCTGTATAGAAGTGCGACATATATTGCATATCAATGCGGCACACTAGAATCTCTTTTTATTTTTCTTTTTATAATCATTCAATTTTCGGTTAACTTTCTCACAATTCCAAATGTTTCAATAGTATTCCCTAAGAACAACATTATTATTCTAATTATCGTAATAATAATTATCAATTTTATTCAACGTATTAAAATATAAAAATAGAAAAAAAAACAAATCAAATTCAATTGCAAAGACAGATAGAGATATTTCGACCTCGTGAGTAGAACAAAAAAATGTATATGTATACTCAACGTCACAAATGAGTTCCTTGTGATGAACAAGCGTGTGTCGTCGGGATAATAAATTTTTCAACAAAAACAGAGAAAAAGGTGGGTTGTTGAAATACCCTAAAAAAATACTGAGACTGTAGAGTGTCATGGAAATATTAGTGTCTATAAATAGTCTAGAATAAAAGAATATATATATATGTATATAATAGAATTAGCTTTCGATTCATCCCGCCGTTTAAAAGCTGTATGTAAATTGTAAAAACTTGTTAAAGTTCACGCGTCAATGGTATGTGAGGTTTTTTTTTCCGTTTAAAAAAAAAGGTAGAAGAAAAGTGGAGATAGAAAAACGAAGCTTAGCTGGACAGCAACTGGGTTGGTTTAGAAATATCTAATCTTCTTTCCTTCACTTCAAACGAAGTACATTCAAGTAATTATTCAATGTTGAGGGTTCGTCATGGTTTAGGTAAGCTACAAATTTGATAAGGCTAGAATTTGAAGTTAGGCTTGTTCGTATTAAAAAAAAAAAAACAATATAAAAAAAAAGACCAGTCAAGCCCCATATCTAACTACCTACAATCAACAATACAGTACTTACGAATCTAACTATATATCTAATACTTGTTTCAGTGGCACTTTTGCGACCTCGAAAAATATCCTGAAACAAAAATAAGGTATCAAATTTTGTACCAGACTGCTATTTATGAGGTATTACAATGAAGAGCTAACGAACTCACTTATGGCTGTACTTGTTGCGTACTGTAGCTAATGCTTCTTTAGGTTTCCGGTGTAAACCTTGGTTCAATGCCAACACAATTTCTTTGACATCTCCATCAGTAAAACCAGTATAATATTCAAGCGTTGCATTCCAACCACCAAGATCCTTCATTTGAAGGGCAATAAATAAGGCTGCTGCTGCCATTTTACTATCGCTGTACATTATTGTTGAGTAGTCCATCAGTGAATATTCCAAAATGTAACGAGCCAAGGTCAAGGTTGGCATAGAAACTTTAGCACACTATAGACAAGAGTATTGTTATCAGGAACTGATGAATCGATAAAAATTTTTATCACAGCAAAGGTTATAGAACAGTTCAATACGAACCCGGGCGTATCTTCTGAGGAACCTATATGACAGAGGAATGCCTAGATCGAAGTCTACTATCTTTAAAACGTTTATTTCCATTCTAGTTAGCTCTCGTCGCGTGTACGCTCCATCACAAATATATAAAAAATCGTCAACCATTGGTGGGATTCTTTCCTGTAGATGAAAAGCCAAATTATTCATCCATCAACGGTAACAGTACTAGTTACAGGAAAAAACTCACGTCAAACTTGCTGGCGATGAACAAACTGGCGGCACCTAAGAGCTGGAGGGTCTCTTTTCCGACTGTTACTTTGGTCAGGTAAAGATCTACTAATTTAACAGCTAAATATAGAGTCTCATGGTTCAATTCAAAAGACTCTTGTACTTCGACCATCCAATCGACTAATAGAGACCTCATCCATGGCGATAAACACACTTGTCTTTCCATGTAATCACCGATCGGGAACAGATGCTAGAAAGGAAACAGAATATAGGATCTGTTTAGGATCAAAAGGACGGAGTGAATGTCAGTTGATAAGAGGTAGTTAGTTATTCACCTCTCTGCCTTTGAGATAGTTAAAGGTATCCATTGCATAATGAGATACTTGGTAGGGATCGGACCAATTCTCAGCATCAAAGTCCCACTGTACTCCTGGAGGTAACTTGGTGTCAGGAG
Organism: Athalia rosae; assembly: GCF_917208135.1. Lineage (NCBI taxonomy): Eukaryota > Metazoa > Arthropoda > Insecta > Hymenoptera > Athaliidae > Athalia > Athalia rosae. Next base: position 7,929,848 of record NC_064028.1, read on the forward strand.
GTGCGTCCAGACGTGCTGCAATGGACAGAGCAGGTTCTTTCGGTATAGACGAGGCTCTAGGTTGCTCTTCGGATTTGGCAGGAGTTTTGGAGTCTTGTTTACTCTCAACCTTAGGCGGGAGCAAGAAAAGAACAAGAAAAAGATTATATGGGTTACTCGCGAATTCCTTGTTGAATAGTTGCAGCCAGCTTTCTAAAGAATTACCCGGGAATTACTGCGCGTGGATTTTTTTAAACTTTCGTCGGCATCTTCTAAGGCACTGACATACAGCGAACTGTCTTCAGATTTTTCCAAATCTAAACTGCGTCTGACATTAGCTATTTTGGCCGGTATTTCTACCTTATCATCTTCCTTCTTTTTAGCTGGGACCCGAGATGGTGGTTTTGCTTTGACTGGTACCACATTGTCAGGCTTAATTGGTATCTTTCCTATTGATTGCAGAGTGTTTGTCGCCGGCTTGTTCTGGATAGCTACTTTCTTTGTTACTTTTTTTGCTTCTTGAATCTGTGCGCCTAAAGATTTTCCAATCGCCTAAAATTAACAAAGCAGAGCAGGGTAATTAATGAATGATTCTGAGTCTCATGATTCGTATTCTTTATTTGTCAATCTGTTTAGGTCTGTCTCATCTACTTACATTAGTGATATTTCCAAGGGCTGATCGTTTGGCTACTTTATCTTTCACAGGTGAACCGTCAGCTTTTCGTTTTACTCTTGGATCTTTGACAGCAGCAGACTGCTTGGCATTAGCCAGTGAATTGTGACTTCGAGTTATGATTCCCCTACGTATTACAATGGCTGTGGCATTTTGTTTATTTTGGCCACTCAACATCTTGGTTGGAGCCATTTTTTTTTAATACGTTGAGGGGGTGATCTTTGACGATTCCCCGAACAAGTCTGCGAAACAATGAATTTATGTTGAACACAACTCAAGCTGACAGACTACAAACTCTGCTGAACTTCAGTTCTTTTTGTTTTCCACCTCGCTATTTTTCGACAAATTTTTAATCGATGTTTGTAAGTTTCTCTTTTTGCATCACGTAGTAATTTTTTTATTTTGATCTAAATTGTTATACGTATATTTTGATCATTATCCAAAATGAATATCGAATTTTATCACTAGGGCCGATCATTTATCACGTGACCATGCAACGGTATAACCTAAAAGCATAAACTAACCGAACAACAATGCAGATAATAATGATCATAATAACAACAATAATAATAGTAATAGCAATATCGAGTAAATAAAATAAATTTATGTATTCACGTAGCTCGCAACCACTACAGAATTAAGGCTTTTTTCGCGAACAAATAAATTAAAGGAGCCGTTATAAAATTCCCCGGGTGCTGAGGGCGTCAAAGACATCTACCATATGTAGTAATACATACAAAGTAAGAGAAATTAATTCCTGTGAGAGTTTGGAGACGTGTTACGTGCGAGAAAGAAAAGTAGGCTGACTAGTATTTTGTGGAGAATTTTGGACGAAATACTCTGTTGAAATTCGATGTAAGATTGAAATAGCCATGGTAATGTCCAAACAATATTTAGAGCCAGGTCTCTTTATGGACTCGAGTCAGAAATCTTGGAAATTTCTAAATTTTATTGGCCCTAACGCATGAGCGTCCCGGGTGGTCGGTGGTAACTACATAAATACGCGGGAAATTAATTATCTCCAGAATTTCGTTATAATGAAAATATTTTTAATGCCACGGTCACAGAAGAAGCTCAAGGGTGTAATTAAGTGATGAAAAAACGATAAAAAAGTTAGGATGTAAACAAGGATCGGTCCTTCAATTTTAGGGTATGAGGCCACCATTTTCATGGTCGCAAAAATAACGTATCATTAATTAATTTATTGCGGCTCATTAGTAGGGATTTTTTACGGATTTTATAGACGGGCAGCTCAAGAGCCGTTACCTCTAATTATATTATTTGTTCTTTTCGTCCCAGGTGAATAGTTTCTTTCATTTATGGAGATCCTTAACTGGTACGTTAATTCACTTTCCACTCGTCCTGCCTCAAGAGCAACTGAAGTTGACGCTGGTTCAAAATATCACAGTTAGGGATTTTGAGCTCCCTGATTGGCCGGATGATTTTGTTTCTACCAATCCAGTACCAATCGTAGAGCTCCGTTTCACGCGCCCCCGTATCTGTCGGATTGTGCAGGAAACAAAATAATAACGAATCCAGAACTCCAGAAGATGGCGGCCGTAGATTATAGACTGTTCGTGCCAAACGTACAATCCGATTTCTTTTAGAAAATGCTTATACCGATGAAAACGGATGTCAGCCACACATTTGAGAAATAAATATCCATCTTAATGAGTTACGTTTACACAGCATATTTATAGATATGTTTAATTACCGCTGATGATAATGACAGACACGTATCATCATGCAACAAGTAGCTATTGTGATTTTTTTTTTTATATAGCTGCGATAATTAGCGATGCTCTTTTATCTGCGGATTAATATACAATATCCTGCGTTTAGTTGGATAAGTTTTTTTCTTATAATATCACTTAAGAGTGTATACCTTTGCAATTATATTTAATCTCCATGACAATGCAGGCTGAAAGATTTACGGTTAAATACGTGACCGTACAGAATTGTTTTATTTATCTACCTGATGCATGGCATAGAAGGTTAACCACAAAGGTAGGATTTGTTCATTTTCATCACTATTCAGATGTCCAAAAAAAATCCCCATCACATGTTTTGATTATCATTCACGACCATGGGCATAAGAATTGTTCATTCATTGTTTTATAACAGTAAATACCAGTCGTTACGTAATGATCATAACCAACCACCATCAGCTCCATTTGCCTGCATCTTGCTTTGTGGATTATAATGTATTTCAAAACGAAGTTGGCCATATGACCGGTAGGTGTACCGATCCCAAGTTATATCCCTATATTGTTTCTGATTGTTGAATTTGAAATTCACTATTTATGTAGCTCAAACCTTGATTGTCATTTTGTAGTAACAAATTTATTCCACAACAAATTTATTCTGAAACATTAAATATTTTGTTCCTTAATGAATGCTATTGTAATAACTCATTTCTGTATTTATTTCAGTCTGGTATTGCTAAGGTGACGCATGAACATCGAGATTTTTATTTCTCATGGCATTCTCGGCACAGTGCAGATGGTTTTCTGAACCTTAGCGCAACATTTGCAAGGGCCTTGGGCTTCCAGGAAGGAGACGATATTCTTGTCTCATGTGAACTTCAACCTGCCTCCGTTGCCAATGTTGTTGTTGTTCCCAGAAGCTCTCAAGACTGGGAGATCGTGGTAGGTTTCAACTTTAATTCAGGTTCAATATTCTGTGATCCATGCATTCGTTTGAACACCAGAAAGCGCTCAAAGGACTTCTGTCTGTTGCAATTACTGCTGTATTGGGCATTGAAAAATGGTACTCAATGTTTTGTAATTATTCAGGAATTACAGAGCACCAAAATACAGGAGTCGTTATTGAGCCAGATCAATATTGTAGCTGTGAATCAAGAAATTGTTGTTTGGGTATCAAGGTCTTTGTCCATCGTTTTGAGCGTTGGTGAGTAGATTCTACTGAAACTTGAACCACTCCACCAATTATATCAATCACTTAAATCAAACGCTACTTTTATTTGTAAACTCAGAGTCTCTGGAGCCTAGTTACAAATATGGAAGGCTCGAGCAGTTCACAGAGATATCAGTTTCGCTACCTAAAAACAAAAAAGAAGGTAAAAGAAACTTTGAATCGAAAAATAGTGGGGAAAAATCTAAGAACAAAGTTTGGGATTTTTTAAAAAATCTTGTGCCTGAGCAGCTCTCTGGATCTCAAAACTTGGAAGCAGAAAAAGTCGAAGAATCTGTTGAGGAAATACTGCAGAGAACTTCAAAAAAATATTTTGTGCAGACATTCCGAGTTTTGCCTTTACAAGAATATGAAAATGCTGATGAGATGAGCACCGCAGATTCGCTACTTAGACAACCATATAACATCTTCATTCATAGATGTTTCTTGCCTAGCAATTTCTCAGTAACTTCATCATCTAAGGAAATATATTGCCGAGTGAAGAAGGTCAAACAAAACGTACAATTCGTTAAAGTAACTAACTCTAATTTTTTGAGAGATGAAAACGCATCCGAGTTCATTTTAGCTACAGAAATAGTAGCTAGGTTGTTTGTTCTTGAAGATCTCTTGAGAAACTGCTCAAATAATATCAATAAAGAATACTTTGTTGATAATTCTGTCCATCAAAGTATCTATGTATCGAAGAATTTGAGGCATAATTTGAAATTGAAAATTGGAGCTAAAGTAACATTAGAGCTCATAAAATATTCAGAAGGACCTATTACCGCGTTGAAAATTATCCCTTTGAAAAACTTGGTATCACAACAGGATGTAGAGAAATATTTTGAAGAACGTTCCAAATATAACAAGCTGCTACTTAATTCATCGACTGAGCTCATTCTGTCAAACGAAAAGTCTTGCAGAGTACAAATACTTCCACTACAAACTCTATATGCTCTAATAGACACCTATGACTTGAGGAACATTATGTTTCACATAAATGATGTTGTACCAAGTTCAGAAAATCAAATGGAAAACCTAGAACAACCTGAAGGCATTACTTCTCTCAATGTATCGATGTGGTGAGTTTCAATTTCATTCGTTCGAATGCTATGAAGAATATTTTGTGATTACACGTTTTTTGCTTTTCTAAAATAATAAATAATGTATAATCATTTTTAACAATTGCGGCAATTGTTTCAGCGGCCTGAAATCTATTTTATCAGACTGCCAGTGTGTCTTAAAATTGAGCCTGGGAATAGATAGGACTTCGGACTCTGAGTATGACCGGGAGAATATATTGATATGTGGTAAAGTAGGAAGCGGAAAGACGACCATATGCCAAATTTTGAGAGAGGCTTTTTCAGAACATCCAAACTTTGTTTACGTGCAAATGATTGATGCCAAAGCATTGAAAGGTACATTTTATTTTCACTCTCACGATTTTTTATTCTTGAGCTGATGATTGATCAATTGTGTAAAAAATACTGATAGGCAAAAAAGTTGAGATACTACATAAAACGTTCCTGTCAGCTATCGTAGAATGCACCTACTATCAACCTTCTATTTTATTCATTGACAACTTGGAAAGTATAGCAGGTAGAGCGTTAGATGACGAAGAAAATACTCCAAATTCAATTAACACTGCTAGGTAATCTATGTTTCCAACACTAAAGTAGTAGGTAATTATGAAATCAATTAAAGATATGAATTTTATGAAGTTTCACATCCCATTCAATAATCAACAGGACGGCTGATATGTTGATAAAAGTCATAACGGAGTGCCAAATGGCTCATTATGTATCAGTTGTAGCAACATGCAAAAACACCAACAAATTAAATCGAAAAATAGTTGCTCCTCGTGGTATTCACTTCTTTAGGACTATCCTCTCACTACCTGAGCTTGAAAAGGTCAGTGTCGTGCTGAAAATAATTGGTTATACATTAACTTTTCATGATTTTCTCTCAATCTGCAGGAGGATAGAGTGGATATTTTAAAACTAGCTTTGAACAAAAAATTGAAAGTATCTAACGGTATTAATTGGGATCATTATGGCAACAAAACAGAAGGGTGGATGGCACAGGACTTGATAAACTTTGCAGATAAGGCTGCTTTTACGGCATGGAAACGACATGGTAAATATATAAACACTTGTATCACCTCTCTGAATCCGTTTATAGAAATGATAGGTCCGTTTAGAATAACTTACCTGACTATTTTTTCATAGTTCAGAGTGGTTCGAAAGTTCCTCTAATACTCTATGACGAAGACCTATCCAAAGGTTTAGAGTCTTCCATGCCAATCTCTCTGCAAGGCATCAACTTGTACTCGGGACCGGGTCACGCATGGTCAGATATAGGGGGATTGGCAGAAGTGAAGCAATCACTGATTGAACTTCTTCATTGGCCTTTGAAGTATCAAGAGCTATTCAAGAACGCACCAATAAAACATCAAGGTGGAGTGTTACTGTATGGAGCACCTGGAACTGGAAAAACTATGCTTGCTGGGGCTATCGCCAGGGAATGTGGGTTAAATTTTATCAGCGTCAAGGTGAGGCTCTAGAGAGAATCTGAATTTATTCATGTCTCAAGCAAAATATTAGATTTGTCAGTTTTAAGAATCTCACCTTTAATTGAATCTTTGATTTTATTTCCAGGGCCCGGAGTTGCTTTCGAAATATATCGGAGCTAGTGAAGAGGCGGTGCGCAACGTATTCGAAAAGTGGGTAATATTTATTCTACAATGATATAGAAACATCAAATTTGATTGCCCCCCATTCTGTTTTACAGAGCAAACAGTGCCAAACCCTGTGTATTATTCTTTGATGAGTTTGACAGTCTTGCGCCAAGGTATGTTGATGACCGAAACAAAAAGAATTGTTTTCCTGAAAATAGAGTCCTGGAAATCTGATCTGTGTTCTTTACTTTGTTGATTCCCAGGCGTGGTCATGACAGCACTGGCGTAACTGATCGTGTCGTAAATCAATTTCTGGCTCAATTGGACGGTGTCGAAGGCAGGGAAGGGGTGGCTGTTGTCGCTGCCTCCTCACGACCGGACCTATTGGACCCAGCGCTTCTTCGTCCAGGTCGTCTGGACAAATCCTTGTTCTGTCCGTTACCTAATGAGGTAATCAAATAAATGCTCATTTGGTATTAGTTTACAGTAATAGGGTCTCAAAAATAAACTTACGCTATTTGCAGGATGAAAGAGAAGAAATACTAACAGCATTGTGCAGGTCACAGAAGCTAGATACCAGCTCTCTTGATTTCAAAACCTTGGCAGCCCAAACAGATGGATTTTCAGGAGCTGATTTGAATGCTATTATTTCTCAAGGCAAGATCTGCGCTCTTGAAGAAAATTTGGCTGAACTAAAATTGGTAAGTGTTAAAATTGAAGTGCATTTTTTTTGTCTTTGTCACAAAATAATAAATAACAGATTTTCGTATTTTTCGGAGCAGGAAAAAGTAATAATTGTCAATTGAAAATTTATTTTTTCTTTTCTCATCGATTTAAGGATTCACGCGTTTTAAATGTTCAGACTTTTATTCTAATATGTAATTCGTTATATTTTATTTTGTAACACAAATACTAACTTTCTGGTCTCAATATTGAGCATGAGAAGGAATTATTGCAGCAAAATGTGCGTGAGGGGATGAGGGGATACTAATGCGAATGCGATGGTGACATTAGCAAGGCTCGTCTAATTAACACAGTTTCTAATCATTGCTTCGAACAAGCCACTCTGTGTGCCGTGAACTATCTGATTCCGTATTTACCATCCTCCACCCCTTTCCGTCTTACGATATAATATCGCTGCTCTGCAAATTGGAGGAGTCGCGATGTTCGTAATACGTGTACCTGTATATGTAGTAAACGCGTTGCAATGTGTCTCTACTTGTAAACCTATAACTTGGCAATAATACTGTTGATTTACTTGTTCTTGTATGATCTAATTATTAAAGTTTCTCCTCCAAATCGCGCATAAGGCTACAGTCAATATAATGTAATATTCAATTTCAAACTCAATTGCTTATAATGCAATTGCATATGTAAGCGACTTTTTTTTCAAATGCAAATAGATTTTTGCATTGCATCGTCTACTGCAGATTAAACCAAAAATGTTGAGAATAAACAAAAAGTATGCATGAAATTTTTTTTCATAAGACGCTTCTCTCCTCGTCTACATCTCGCTGCATAAAATAACGCTCGACACGTAATCGGGAATTCGTCATATACGTCATATACATGTGCAACACACATTTGCACTCTTGGAGCATGCGGAGGACTACTTTCTAGTAGTTCTTACTACAACCGCTACGTTGCGCTTGGGATTGACTGTCGACGAAATTTTCTCACAGCCAAAGACCCATAAGTAGAATTTAAGTACTCTCGAGCAACGAACCAAAGCATACTTACCTGGCGCAGAGGACACCGTGATCACAAAGGCGGTTCCTCCAAGACGAGGCTCTTCCATTGCACTACGGTCGAGCTGAACCTTGCGAATACCCCTAATGTGGGTATCTCGGGCGTATTATTTTTGGTAGTTGGGACTGCGTACGCGCTGTCCCAGATAAAAGAATTCAATCATAAATCGTCAACCTTCTGCCTGATATACGAATTCAACCTCCTGCTCCGCCCAGCTCATTGGCGTAGTTAAACTTTCATTCCTGGTTACCGACACACATGTGGGATACCTCCACATCATGACTTACTGATGTCATGAACTTAGCTTCCTTACCATCAACGAATAACCAAATAATTATTATCGATATCCTCTTTCTTACTATCATGTCATAATCTGAACTTTCTTTATCTGTTTTGTCTTATATCGATTTGTACAGCTATATTATACGTCACATTCTTCCGATAGAAATTGGTTTGAATCGATATGGTGTGTCAATTTTAAACTTCTTATTTCCAGAAAGGTGAGAAGAACTCTGGAGTGATGAATGCAAACGTAACTCAAAGGCATTTAATCGAAGCATTGGCTTGCACGGGACCTTCTTTGAGTGCTAGTGAAAAGTTCAAATACGACAAAATGTAAGTAGAATGTATACATATTTTCAAGGCCCAGCATCATTATTAATGTTTTTTAAACATTTTCAGCTACGCGAAGTTTTCAAGGGCCGAAGACATCACTGTTGAAATCGTGAAGAATAATCAAAGGGCTACACTTGCTTGAGTTCAATGAGCATTCAAACTACTTATGAATGAATGTCATGCCAAAAAAGAAAGATTACGAGTCAATGATTGATGGTGTATAAATGGAAAATAAATCACCGTATGTTTTAGAATGGTTTTACATTTACTTCGTTACTGGAATTCATCGAGTAGTTAGTTACCCTGTAGTTAATGGAAACGAGAATAGCGTAATGCTGGACGTGGTGAAAAGTTGAATTTGAACTTTATATAGGTAAGAGAGGGGGATAATATTTTTGAATCGCGGCCTAGCATCTTAATTGGCGAGCTCATAATGAAGGTTTAATTACATCTAAGCATAATCCAACAGCTCTGTGGAGTATGAGAAGGTCTCAGAGCTTCCCGTGTCCCCCTTATGTACCCTATCCTCATTCCCGGTTAAAGTTGATGTCGAGTAGGTAGCAACTATACCTTACGTACGCCACGAATGTTGGTAACACACTCGCAGCAGATTTTCCTCCTTGCTTCGTTCCCTGTTACCTCTCATCCGCGAGTAAACTTTTCGTATTAATAATCAGTATAATAATTAGTATTTTCACAGACGACTTAACAGGAAGGATGCTCTCGCGCGCAACTTCAGCTGAATCTTGATTTCAAGTTATACACTATATGCCCCCTCCCTCAACCCCCATAGGTACTACTAACGCCGAACATATTTCACTACGCTAATGTCCCGACAGATAAACTACAACATTCTCTCTGCGCCTTACCATTCGGCCAGACTTAATTTAAGTTTTAAACCCAACACTTCACCGGATTCCCTTATGCAATTTTCAACTTATCACCTGTATATATTTTGATAATCATTTATTTATATTTTTATTTTTTCCAACACTCGAAACTCGCGATAACCATATTAAGGTTCATTAGTAAAATCGAATGGGTGTTATTCGGTATTTTTTTCGTTATTGTTGTAATTTGAAAAAGAAAATTTTGTTACTAGCGGAGGAGGTGAGAGATTCAAAGTTTGGCTAACAACGTGGCATTGACGTGAGTTTGGTAACGAACTTTTCTTCGTAGATGATGCAAATGAATGAAGGCCGAGCATAAAAGTATAACGTAATTTCATTTATCATTGGCGAGAGTTCTTAAAATATGCGATTATTCGAAAGAATTAGGCGGCATTCAGCGAGTGAGAAATCACGGGGCATTGTCGATCTTTTCCTTGCATTCCTTGTCAAGATTTCCCTCGGCCCTTCCTATCTCTCTATCTACATGTAGGTATATCTCTTTTCTTTACCCCCTCGTCACGGGAATCCTCGCTGAGTAAACTTGCCCGCTCGGGCTTGAAAGTAATGAAATTAACTCTCTGTGAAACTGTAATCATCGCAGGTAGAAGAAAAATGCGACAACTAGCAACCATTTTCGTTAACTAATGTCCTTCAACCCCCGTAACTACGTTAGCTGCTCCGCAAAGCAAAAACGATGCCGCGTCGAATTCCGATGAATTTTTCAAAGCTATCCCCGTGAACAGACGTATTATATAATTATAAGTTTTACACTTGAAATATTTACATCTGCATTTTTGATTAGAAGACGCGGTAATCGTCAGTTTTCATATAAGAATCTATACATCTTTTATAATAACCCATAACCGAGAACTCGTGTCTGTTGTTACGATTGTACCAGACTCCGGACGCTACAAGATAAGGTGCTAAGGCGATTATAAAATGGCGGAAATGTATTCCAACCGCTTACCCAAAATAGAAGTGAAACAAAGAGCTTTAAATATGGTTATTACCTCGGATTCTAACCGCCACACTCACCCTTCGCTTATATATTGCAGACTGTATAAACGCGAAAAACCCTTTAAATTGCCCCATTTTATTCCTCATCTACTTCAAGAGAAAGAAAAAAAAAAGCATTTAACAAAAAGTCCACCGTAGTTCACGTCTTCATATTCATTGTTATTCTATTTCGTTGCTGGAATAATATTTGTTTCCAAACACGAATCTTTACTTGATTTTCCTGCAAATTGTGCACGTTTGATTCACCGCTCTTCAATTATATCATTATACAATTTATCATATGCAACGACCGGTAATTTTTTCTTCGCGATGATCGTGCGTTTCATAATTATCGCGCATACATCGAGCGTGAATAATTTTTGCCCGTCCCAAAATTTTAGGTGAAACATATTAGTTCGCGAAAGCTTATCAGTTATCAATGTCAAACGATGCGTTAATTTTGCTCGTGTCATGCACGGATGGACGGTATAGCCGAAAGCTAATTATCGGACGTGGTAACGACCAGTCGCTGAAATATCAGTACTTGGTAATAGCTATTTTTGAGCTTGACTCGTGACTCGATTCAGAAGTTTATTTCATACGAGAATATCTGAACCTTGTATGCTTGTAGCTATTTGTGATTATTTGCATTACGCGCTGGAATCGATTTTGCTTTTTTTGAAGCTCTAATATGAGTTGCTGGATTAGTTTACCTCATAGTACGTTAGGTTCTTAATATCTAATTCGGGAATTTTACACTTGTGGTGGTTGACCTAGGTTTTTTACTTTTGCTCCTAGGTGGCGCAGTTCACAGAAACCAGAAGGTCTTTCTCGCAGACGAAATTTCATTCTGAAAATATAAGAACCCGAGAGTGCCGGCGTTAAGCATACTTACCTGGCGCAGAGGACACCGTGATCATCAAGGCGGTTCCTCCAAGACGAGGCTCTTCCATTGCACTACGGTCGAGCTGAACCTTGCGAATACCCCTAATGTGGGTATCTCGGGCGTATTATTTTTGGTAGTCAGGACTGCGTTCGCGCTGTCCTGGATCATTAATTTCAAACTTAATTATTGCGTCACAAGGAGATTAATCGACCTTTGGCGGAAATTTTCTCATGGTGCTCGATTCGTTCTTCTTATTGTGAGTTGGTGGCTTATAAACTATTCATTCGTGGATCAATAGCATCTTCTACCCGCGTCGTTGCAATCCCTCTCGCTGCGCATTCTGTCGCGAGAGTGTGGAATCACCGAAAACTTTGTTGGGATTTACCATTTGGTAATATAGATTTGTAGGGGTGTGTACCTCATGCCGACGGGACATAATTCCGCATAAGTTCACATTATATCTTCGGGAGGGGTGGAAAGAAATAGGATCACACCTGTCGGCTCAACTCGGAGAATCTTTTTCTTTACTTTGTGCAGGCTGTTTAATGAAGTCGTTGATGCACTGTCAGCCAGAGATTCGGAAAAAAATCTGTGAAACCGTTAAAACGGAATTTGCAGCTTTACTAGAACCTCGTTCTTCGAGAGACCTCCAATCTTTCAGAATCCAATCGCTTATTGAAATCGTGTAATTTTTTGATTTCAACCCACATCCGTTTTACAACCATTTCGATCCGTTCTTATACAGATCGAGCTGATCGAAGATTTTACTTTTGATATTCCATAACTCTGCGGATTTACTTTCAAAAATTTCGCGCTCGTAATTTTTATAAACGCCAGGTGGCGTGTGGAGGAAGGTCGGTTTGGGTTTTCCCACTAGCGAAACAGCCCCTTTGGAAAATAAGGTCCGGAGTTGCAGTAGCCAAAGCATACTTACCTGGCGCAGAGGACACCGTGATCACCAAGGCGGTTCCTCCAAGACGAGGCTCTTCCATTGCACTACGGTCGAGCTGAACCTTGCGAATACCCCTAATGTGGGTATCTCGGGCGTATTATTTTTGGTAGTTGGGACTGCGTACGCGCTGTCCCAGATAAAAGAATTTAAACTTAAAATCTACGAACTCTTAGTCCGTCACAGGCTCGGTACACTCTGTCAACATTGGAAAGTTTGATTTAATTTAACTAGCCTTACGAGGTGCTATAGGAACAATTGATATCTGCTGGAACGTGGTTGATCGTCTACCGAATTTAGACGCCCCTGAGAAGTTATTTCGTTCGAAAGGTTTTCTATAGATGGGGAAAGAGAGAGTCAGAGAGAGCACAGAAAGGGAACTACAGCCAATGGAAACCGGGTACAATGAAAGATAGGGGTGTTCTTTTTTCACGAACAAAGTGCGAATTAGTACTCTAAGCACCCTTTTTGCGGGGTCGTCTCTCAGCCATATTATATACAACACAAATACATGGGAACATGTACTCACGTACAAAATATACACAGATACTTACAGCCGGGCAACAACCGCGCAGGCAGGCAAACCTTGAACGGGGGTTGGGTATAGAAGGGAAGGAGAAAATGGAGGGAGAAATAGGGAGAAGTGTCCCCGCTGATAAGAGCGGCGAACGACACAACCACAACTGTTTTATCTTCTTCTCAAATCGTCCTCCGCCATCACCAAGTCGCCGCCTTTTCCACTCCCCTTTATACTCTCCTCTTCCCTCTTCTCCACCCACTCCCCTTCTATTCCATTTCATTCCTTTTTCTGTCCTCCTTATTCTCTGCAACGTGTTTCTTCACCGGAAGCTACCAAATATATAGTTCGTTTCACCGTTTAGGTGTATAATAGGTAGATCATAATTGACATAGGATACGGAATCTTCGCAGCCCCATGGTGCCCCAGAAAACAAGAAATCAGAAATCGGAATATCCGAGTCAAACGAAAGACGCGGTTTGCAATGTTTTCCCATTCAATTTCCTACATTCATTCATCTCCGTTTCACTGAGCCAGCTAAACGCGTACATCAAACTGATAAACGATTATTTTTTTTTTTCCCGTTATTCCGTAGCGAGGGTAGTGTGCATTGGGGATTGTTAGACAACAATCAGGACGTCATTTCGGGCGAGCGTTGAACCGCGAAATGGTCGTCTGGGTTCCAGTCTAAGGGTGTAGCAGACTTGCGGCAGCTAGCAGCTGGGGATGATTTGGTTGCAGGGGTCGCGGATTTGCCGTAGCAAACCGCAACGGGTAATTTCGTGTTTAGTCAGCCACGAATGCTGTCTCTAACAAATTAATCCAGAGGATCAGCTCCTCGCAAGCGTCGAGCTCGGATATCCCAACGAACAGTTGGGTAACATCTTTCACGGTTTAGGAGTGGAAAATTTTTTTGTAAGAAATCAAAAAAAAAAAAGACAGCAGCGTCATCCGGGATGGATCGGGTACATTATCCAAAAATTAATTTCGACACACCTGATTACAACGACGTCAATACTTGCGACGTAGGAAAATAGTGTTAAAACAACGCAGGCGAAATCCATCAAGCGATTTCACAGGCAATTATGCAGGAGTCAGGTCGGTGTGCCCGTATAGTCTACAGTGTTACGGGGTTGGTTTCGAGGATGTCGTTGGAACGGGGGTGGTACCCGGGTTTGACATGCCGGAGGGATGGTTGCACTTATTTAACGCCAATGTGCCTTCGCAACGGCCCTTCCATGGGAGGACGTATACATATACCCAGACCGACGCGTCGATATTTCATTCGCGTGAAATTGTCAATGATAGAATGGCAAATTGAAAACTCCGCTCATTCACCGCTTACACGCGATTCCACAAAATGTTTTACGCGACATATTTTTTTTTCTGTTTGTTTGTTTGAAAAGAAAAAAAAAAATTTCCTCCTCCTGCGACGAGAATTATTCGACTCGTTCTGCGCCCGACGCGTCTTACATTCCCGTGTTTTCTTTACGCTTGTAAAAAATAATATATATCTCCACCTATATCGAATCATGTGATAATACATCGGGTGTAAGAACGGAGATGCGGATATAGAAGGAGAATAAAAGGAAGAAGTAAACTTATACACACGGTTTCTAGTTACCCTGTTTATCTAGGTCTGAGATAACCGAGTTATCGCTTACTTACCAATGCTTTCGTTTCATTCCATTCATACATAGAATTGAGTATTGATACGCTCTGCCCGCTGCCGAGAGGTACCGGAGATCGGGATGAGGGGAAACGGTGGGACCGGAGGAAAGCAGCCCGCGCTCTCATGCCGCCACAATTATTATCGGAGGGTCAAGAGAAACTCGCAGAAACAGGGAACAGGGAACTTGACTGTCCATACAGAAGATATCTTTATCGATACATCCTATGTATGTACACACTGCAAGTATTATTGAAGAGGTAGATTTTGTTACACCTTGTTACTTTGTGTGTTCGTGTCATTGCGCACTTCTTTCGGTTCGTTCGATCGAATATCCGATGAATTTTTTTACAATTTTTGGTCTCCCAAAGAAATTATCGGAAAATTTATTGAAACAATAGGATTGGGATCGACGAAAAATTTCACCAATTTCTCAGAGGTCCGATAGAAATATCGAAATTTTCCGAGCTATCGATCAAGATCCCAGTGATGACCAATTTGTTCATCGTTTATAATATTTTATGTGTGTAGCGAGTACGAGGCTGACTATAGATGATATGGATATTCGTGTGTGGGACGTAGCGTAGCGTGTATCTGGATGGTTGGTACGGGAGTTTGAGGTGATTGTGGGCAACCGCCCGCGTCATTTCATCGCTTGCAGCGTCACTGTGGTGTTACTGTGTGCCAAGTTCGTGGGTAGAGAATCTGCCCCGAAGGCCGGCCGACCTGATGGAAACAAGAAATTGCTGCAAACAGGGTTACGAACGCCTCGACGCCTCGTAAATATCGCGAAACTGGCTGCCTCCAGGGCCCAGGGATTGAAAAGTTGAAATGGCTTTTTCAAATAAAACACAAACACAATTTGCAACCTCCGACGTTTACTACGACCCCCGCAATGTAAACGAGAATTCCCGACAGCTTGCGAACGATGCATAATGAAAATTTGTTCTGAAATCTTCCGCTTCACCTTCGTTTTTTTTTTTGGTTACTCTTGCGCTTTCGGATTTCTGCTTTACAGCATTCACTTAGCAAATCGCCTCGTATTCGACTCGTGGAATATTTTGAAAATTCGTCGCCTTCTTTTCAACGCACTCTTCTTTCTTGCGCCTTCCTTTACAAGTTTATTCTTTCTTTGTACTTCTGACGTGAGAATAGCGTAATCTTATCACCGTAAGCAGGCGATAAAGCAGCGTATACTTGATAAGAAACACACCTGCGAAGAGAAAACCTCGAGAACTGACGGTGAGACGGGATTGAGATCTTCTTTTCTTTTCCTTTTGTTTAATTATTTCTGCTCCGCTTGATAATTCGAGACTTTCAACTTTCTGCCAGAAGATCGATTCGTTCCCGTAATATTCGAGAACATTATACGAATGTGAGAAGAGAAAAAAAATTAACTAAACAGCCAGACTCGCGTCTCTTCAGAGAGAGATTTAAATCCGTGGGGAGGGTTTTGCTAGACTTTGACTCTGATAAGATGAATCTTCAAATCCTTCGAAAGCGTCCTTTTAAGGGACCCTTTTCCTTCTTTCGTCAAACACCTAGCCACCGCAGGATATACATAAGCATATCATGCATGTAAAATGTCTAGGTGTTGGTGAATAAGTGGGTGAAAAAAGCAAAAAGAAATTCGAAGAAGGCTCGCCTTGATTCGACAGGGGAGACACTCGCCCCGTATTTGTATTCAAACCGCTTACTCAACTGCCTATCTTTTTATTCAAGCTTCACTGGATGCAAGATTTCTGTCGGTGGTTGTCGCCGAAGAAATGAAAAAAAAAAAAAAAACATATCTATTTACATGTATCCTAGTGTGTGATAAGGCATAATATGTACAAAAGATGAATAATATACCAACGCACTTTTATATCATATTTCTGTAGGACCGTTCTTGTAATCCTTGTTATAACGATCATTGAACGCTTGTTCTGAGACTGTTGTATTATCCTCGAATGAAATATTCTGTCTTCCTTTTGCGAAAATTTTAGAATTTGACACCAGGTAGCGTATACGAAGATCCGTAGGTATTTCTCGCAGGTAAAAATGCACTTTTGAAATTTAAGAACCCTAGAGCAACGAGCCAGAGCATACTTACCTGGCGCAGAGGATACCGTGATCACCAAGGCGGTTCCTCCAAGACGAGGCTCTTCCATTGCACTACGGTCGAGCTGAACCTTGCGAATACCCCTAATGTGGGTATCTCGGGCGTATTATTTTTGGTAGTTGGGACTGCGTACGCGCTGTCCCAGATAATAGAATTCAAACTTAAAATTCACAGTATAATATCGGTTGACCCATAGAAATGATAATCTTTCAAAGTGTGCCAATCTTTGCTGGCTTCATTCTTCTTACTGTAAGCGATCTTATCCCAACTCATGTAAATTAATAGAACTACCGACTCACGTCGTTACATTTCTATCGATGCGCATATTGTTGCAAGTGTGCGTAATTTCCGAAAATCATGGTTGGGATTTCTCAACTTGGTTTGTATTTATTCGCAGGGGTGTACCTCATGCCAACGGGATATAATTTCGAATAAGATCACATTATACCTTCGGGAGGGGGGGAAAGAAATAGGATCACACCTGTCGGCTTAACACGGAGAATCCTTTTTTTACTTTGTGCAGGCTGTTTAATTGAAGTCGTTGATGCACTGTCAGCCAGAGATTCGGAAAAAAAATCTCTGAAACCGTTGAAACGGAATTTGCAGCTTTATTAGAACCTCGTTCTTCGAGGGACCTCCAATCTTTCAGAATCCAATCGCTTATTGAAACCGTGTAATTTTTTGATTTTAACCTACATCCGTTTTACAACCATTCCAATTCGTTCCTATACAGATTGAGCTGGTCGAAGATTTTACTTGTGATATTCCAAGACTTTACGGATTTACTTTAAAGAATTTCGCGCTCCTAAATTTTGTAAACACCAGGTGGCGTGTGGAGTATGGAGGAAGGTCGGTTTGGGTTTTCCCACTAGCGAAACAGCCCCTTTGGAAAATAAGGTCCGGAGTTGCAGTAGGCAAAGCATACTTACCTGGCGCAGAGGACACCGTGATCACCAAGGCGGTTCCTCCAAGACGAGGCTCTTCCATTGCACTACGGTCGAGCTGAACCTTGCGAATACCCCTAATGTGGGTATCTCGGGCGTATTATTTTTGGTAGTTGGGACTGCGTACGCGCTGTCCCAGATCACAGAATTCAAACTTAATAATTGCGTACGCACATATTAGCAACAAAGCCAGACTCGATTGGTGGATTTTGCCAATTTTTTCACTAATCGGAACAGATTAATCAATAGATGTCGATGACGGCCGTTCGTGTATCAATCTACTCAAAAAATTCGTGTTTCTAAAGTCTAATTATGTCAGGAAACACAATTAACATTAAAAGTAATTTATATTGGGCCCAAAAATCGAAAGGGACCTCTGGGATTTTTTTCAATTTTAGGGTCAAAAATCAATATTTTTTTTTACTACGGGTCTCATGGTATTATTCCGTATTTCGATATCAGGAATCTGAATCTAAAAACCAAATGGACATTTATATAATTGTTTCAGTTGTAGTCAATTATTTGCCCTGACAAATAAAAAATTGAGATATCTCGATTAGTTTTTAGTCGCAATTTAATTCAGCCGACGGATTCGTCTTTTCGAGATCGAAATTATGCTGTAATTCGCGGCGTTTCCTCCGAGTGTTTCTAAAATCATATTTCTCCCCCTATAACTTTCCGGAGACCCTCTGATAATGCTGGATTTTGTGCATGGCTAAATGGAAATTCATTTTCTGACAATTAACTCGCTCTTATAAATGAAAGCGTTTTCAACCGAGAATATACACCTACCTCTGACCGCGTTTTAATCTATCCTAAATAACCTGGAGGTTGAAGCGACTTTGCGACGTCGCGACGCCGCCGAACCACCGCCACCGATATCTTCACTTCCACCGGCAACCATCCTCGTCGCGTCTCAGAGAAGGCAAAGTAATCTTGGCGGGATTCAATTACCCAGCCTAGTGCTGCAAATTTAAAAACACAAATTATATTTCCGCAAAACCGATTAGCTTTCGTTTACCTAGGCTATTTTCCACACCGCAAATAATGTCGCTTCGTTCCTATTACGATTAACATCGTAACTTCCGTGTGTAAACCAATTATACGCCTATATTACAAGAGAAAATTGATGTGAAAAAAATTTCTATTCCATTCTCTCGCGCCGAATCGGGTGAGGTTTTGAAAATTCGTTGGGGTGCATCGGAGGCTTACATGGGTGTGGTTTGAATTCTTTTCCTTCTCGTTGTTTTCTTTTCCTTTTTCTTTTTCTTTCTCTTTTTGTATTGTATTGTAATAAAAAGCGTGGTTTTGGTTTTGCAGACGAGAGGAAGTTCTCGATAAAGCCGCATGCACGAGAATCGAAAAGGGGGTGTTTGTAAAAGTATCCACTACGGAGTCTCCAAGGCGTGACAAATCCTACCATTGTGGCTCGTCTATTTCATTACAAAGATACGAAGTACGTCGTACGAGCATATAATATTTTATACATGCGCGCGAATCTCGACGTGGTGATACACACACGTCGTCGATGCGCGATTCTAGAGACTGCAGAATTCTCTGAAGCTCTTCAAAAATTACAGAAGCGAACGCTCCGCCTCCTCCGCCGGAGCTGAATATTTATTCGCGTACGGCACACGTTTTCTATACCGAAATAGGCGAGGATAGTAGAAATAAGTATAAGTGATACCTACTCGAAGGCGGAGAATAATATGAGACGGTATTCTTTTATTTTTCAATTCTGAAAATCGTCGTTCAATTTTATACGACGGAGAGGGATTCTTGGCTCTGTAAATACCGCGGCGGGGTGTTTCGAGAGTAGAATGGCATCGAGAACGCAGCGATTTCGTTGGCAGTTCGTTACGATTAGGGGTAATAAAAGTCTCCGGCGATGGTCAATGGCCACATAATGCCGCACACGGGAGATTTCGAGCGTTGCGTGGCGCGTTCACGTGGACAGAAACTTGAAAAGAGGTAAAATCGAAAGAGGAAAAGGAAGAGTTCGAAAGATTGGAAACAAAATATCGTAAAGTATAGCTTCGGCTTATTTGGATCCGATGCCGCTACCGCGCTATACCGTTGAAATACCCACTACCACGGGGTTGAAAATCGCGGTAATGTGTTTTCCCCGATACCAACAGATATCTATAATACCGCCGAATAGTATAAACAGTTTGGCAAATCGCGCCGCTGAAAGTGCAAATAAAAATGGAAAGCTGGCCATTATGGCCAACGGAAAGCATGACGCATAACCGGCTGTTTCAAATTGATATTTTCAAATTCTCACCGATTCTCTTCATCCCCATTTTCCTCTCTTTCTATCCATCCTATTCGCATACACGCCGATCTTTTATGTATCGAAAAATATATCCAAAGTCACTCTATAACCTATCCTTCCCAAAAATAAAAAAAAAACAACAAAACGAAACGAAACTTCATTTTTACCGGGATTAATTTTCTAAGGGTTAATTTATTTATTTATTTATTTTTTTGAAATGTTCGTATCTACATGTATCCATATAACGCGGGGTCCGAGTTTCCGGCGGAAGTTAGTCACGCGGGTGAGGTCAGCTATACTATACGTCATTACTTGATGGAAGGAGGAAAGAGCTAGGGCAAAAGGGAAAATGGGAAAAGAGATGTGTGTTGGCAGGTTTTTCAATTTCGCGTAACGTCCAGTTGCGAGTGTCCAGCGTTATGTATACTATATATATATATATATATATGTGAGTCGCGAGTCGACCGGTTGTGGTTTTGCAAAGTGTCTTTCTGATAAGATAAGTTCCGACTTGACTTTTCCCCTCTACTTTTTATTTTTCTCACACTCGCCGTGGCTACACCCGGCATAAGTTTCCCTTATATATGAGCCTCTCCGGGAAATGCGGCGATTCTATCGCCTCTTCGCATAGCCAATCTATACGCTTACATATTTCTATATTTCTTCCATTTTTTTTTCCCTTCATTTTTGAAATCCACCTCATCCCTCGCGACCTCCCGTGCACTATTTTACCAATTTTCGAATGCTTCTTTTTTTTCTCCCCAAATTTCTTCCATTTTTTTTTACCCCATAAACTTTTCGAACTCGGCGAGGAAAAAATTTGTTTCATATTATTGTACACCGATGAAATTATAATCCACAATAGAAAATTTTCCACCGTAGTAAAATGGCTGCCATTGAAACACCGCGTGAAACGATAATGTAGTTTAACGTTATTCAGCTGGTGTATGCCGTTGAAACAATAGCTCCGGAAACAATGAGACAATCGGCCAGCGAAGAGACGGGGAAAGGGAAAGAGAGAGGGAAAGTGGGTGGGAATCCCTTTCCGCGATGCGGGGCACCGGAAGTCAACAATACCGGACAATACGGAACAATACCGGGAGCGTCTAGTCGGTGTTCCTAATTGGTCAAGTTTTGGCAAACTCCGAAACTAGTGGAAACCAACGTTAGTAGCGGGCTGCCGAGTCGCTGACCTTCTTACCCCTGTGCCACTAAATTCGTAAGGTCACTCGAGTTTTTCTTCGATCATATTCCAAAACAAACCGTACGACCTTTTTTCCATCAAGGTCAGCTCGACGGGTGTTATACGTATTTCGGATCGAGTTTCTGTAACCCTATATATCCACACGTGGAATCACGTTGCAGTTGAGTTCGTTCGGCGTATTATCGTGGCTCTCCACTTTTTATTACGGTTATTATTATTCGTATAATCGGATCTGGCACGGTGATTTTGGGTTTGTCTATGGTAACGCAGTTGTCTCTTAACAATGCAACGTTGAATGCCTCATTGTCTGCAGGACCGACACCACCAGCTCACGATCAAAACTTTCTCTCGCTCGCGCCTCTTCTTCCAGCACGCTCAATTCCGCGACCCCCCAACACGGACACCTCCCTCCTGATTCTCCCCCCCCCTCCCCCACCCACCCCACCCTCCTCTCTTCCCCCTATTTTCACCCTCCGCATCCATTGGCCCCCTGCCCCTGCGTCCCACTATCGTCCCTCCGACTAAAACCCGATCGCAAAACCGGGTCCGGCACCCTTGACGAAAGTCGCGTTACGCTGTGAAATTGCCGAGCCTCCGCTGCACTTTTCACCCTTGTATAATGTCATATTTGTATTATTATTGTTATCATTCATCCTTTTCGCTCGAGCGAATGATTTTTTCGGACGTGAAACATCGAATGATTATTCGATAGAGTCTTAGACGCGGAGGTTTTCTTCAACCCTTGATTCTTCCTACGTAACGATTCTCATCAGCGGGGGTTTTTATTTCGGTGGTAATTTTTTCTTTTTACCGACGTTGATTCGAATGATTTGGGGTAATTTTTAGTTTTGTTATTATTTGTTATCTGGTATACGGTATATAAAGACGCTATGGAAATACGCGGAGGGACGCTGCAGGGCAGGGCGGTTGTGAAATTCTGAAATGTGTGTTTTTACGATCACGTCTTGCCGCGGCAGGGGGGGAAGGAGGGAATTTCTAGCGGCGGAGGAACGGGAAGCCAAGTGCAGAAGTCCGTGGCTCGGCGAGAGGAAAACGTTGTTGAAACCAAGGAAGGGAAAAAAGTGTGGAAGAGGGTATAAGGCGGCGAGAGGGAGGTCGGCTTGGAGGGGGTGGTGGACTCTCTACTGGTTGCCGACGTCCTCCTCGCGATCTTCTTTTATTTCTGATATCGTTGGCAACGCGTTCCCGCTTTTGCCTCACCTATACCCACTTCTCCTGCACAGTATGAACTGAGACATTATCGTCCTGGCAAAAGCCCTTTTCTTCCCCCATAAAGGCAATCGCGCTTTCTTCGTCTTCAGAGATAACGCCGAGCACACTAACCTCCTACTACTATACGTATACCTATATAGGTATACGTATATCTAACGTGGTGTGAAAAAGGAGAATGGAAAAATGGTAAATGCAGAAAAATGGAGAACGGCGGTATAGGTATAATACACGTGCCCGCGAAAATCATAGGTACACTTATTTTTCATCATTTTATTTCCCCGCTATTTCAAAGGATTGAATTTCAGAAAAATATACACATAAAACTACACTTCTTCGGGGAAAAATGAAAATACTGCCTACCAAAAATCTAATGGCCACGGAATCTTTTGCCGAAACTTTCGGAGATTTGTTGCATCTACGAATTCATCGCGAAAGATATTTTAGGTTTTCATCCGTTAACTTTTTTTTTTTTTTCATTTTTATTCTTTTCTCTTACGAACCTTGGGTTTGAGAATATCTTTAAAATTTTGTTCGGTTGAAATTGTGATTCTATATAATATTTGATATATTCTTTAGATTTGTAAGGTAGTAGTAGGGTATTCTTAGGAGATAGCCAAGACACACTGGGACGTCAATGAGGGTATTCTTTGGTTACAATACCCGTCACAATCGTATCGAGTACTTCCTCGAATACTAATGCAGAATCCTGTCCGTCGCATATCCTATTTTCTCATCTTGTATTCGTACATAGTTACTCTTCTTCTATCCATCCGAAACTGTATATATATTCGTTCTGAAGAAAAAAAGGGAAAAAACTCGCTTTTTGGTACGAAAAAAAATCAAAGAGAAGAACAGAACAAGGAAAATGGTCGAGTATTGGAGAGAAATTTTGTTACATATATGTAGCTTACATATAAACACATAATGCACAAATTATTGAGTATTTCATATGTTTAATTTATTCTTCATTTATATATTTACAGGCAATATTTTATTTTATGTAACATACTCTATTTTATTATACAATAAAGATTCTTCTTTATTTCCATGGTTTTTTTTTTTTTTTTTTCGTTTCAAAGTTCCTCTTGCTTTTACGACTATATAATTTCTATCTTTTTCGTTTCAAAGATAAGTGAGGATACAGTAGTTACACCGGTTATCGATATGGCTAATTATTAGTTAGAGTAGCCTTCAGTATCGTTTATTCATTTACTCAATTCTTTTCCTCCGTCAATTTCTTTTAATAAAAACAGTTCGTTTCGTTTGATCCTAAATTTTTAATGAATTATTACGTATATATTTATTTAATATAAATCGTTGAACATTCGCGCCTTCGATTGAAATTTCTCGTTTAAAACAAAAATCGATAATATCTAAACAATTAATGGAAACTAAGTAAAAGAACAACATTCCGCGCTAACGGGGACTTCAATACATATTACTATTATTGTAATTACTTGTTTTTTACACAATAGTTTCTACAGCTCATCACAATTTATGATTATTTACCGATCTCTATGATGTATCATATGTATGCATATAATATACGATCTATCTATGTATATATATACATAATATCTACTTCGAATTATTATGATTTTTTATATTATCATCGTTATCATTAAATCCTACATAGAATCTAGCAGAACGTAAAACAAAACTGATCAATAACAATTGCACAAACGTCACGGGCTCGTTAAAACAATTTTCTCATTCAATTTAATTAATTATTTTATCTCTATCATTCTTCATCAAACAGAGATCACACTGTCTAACAATTGCATTGCTTGGATTTTACATTATAATATTATACAGTGAGTGTTCGGACAAACTTAACAAAATTTTCCCCGTCTACAGTAATATTGTGAACGATCAAAAAAACCATTGCGGATGAAATTTTTTCAAGAAATAATAAATTATGTACACAACGCAGGGTAATCGCGCACGTCGCTCGATGTTATTTACCATAATGCCCGTACATACAATGTGTATAGCTTCTTACGTTCGTGTGCAATTTTTCCTTTGCTCTCGATCGCGTACGGATGGCTTACGCGTTAACAAACGGACAAGATCGACTACACGGACTGCAGAACTCGTATAAGAGGAGAGACGGACAATTTTGAAAGGTGAACGTGTAACGCGTGCACATGTACCCACACGTTATTACGTTTAGTTATAATATATCTGTGTATGCACACGTACTGTACGTAAATGAATAGGTTGAACACGGGGCGTAGATATACGTCATTTCGTATACATCGCACACATGATATGCGTTTGGCTTAGGTTCGGCTGGCTGACCACCAAAGAGGAGATTTGCTTCCGTTCGAAATGATGGTTTTATACTTTTACTTTTTTTCTTCTTATTTTTTTTTTTATTCTTCCTCCCTTTGGTCTTCTTATTTTTTCCTTTTTTTTTTTTTTTCACTTCTTTCCCCGCTACTCGAATTCACCATTTTCTACTTTATCTTTCGCCTTTGCAAAAAAAAAAATTTCGCCATTCAATGTCGCGTGGACGGTATATTTCGTCAAACGTGTGTACACGCGAACAGATACGCCCGGTGAAGGAAACCGAAAGCACCCAAAGCTTCGAGTCTTTGTATACTTCGAGGCCCGCTGGACTCCCCGCGGTACCCATAATATTGACCGTATGATAATGTGATATAACATGCGAAACGGATTCCTTCGGAATTGAAGGCATACCAATTTTCCGTAACCTCCTACCGTACGTGTGCGTACGTGTACTTATTCCCTTTGTGGGATTTTGCGACGTATCACGAGAACTCCCACTCCCCCCCCCCCCCCCCCCCCGCCCCACCTCACCCCCATACCCTCTTTTGGTAGCGCAAGCTTTCGTTTCGGAGGTTCAATTGACGACGATAGAAGACCCAGATGAATTATATTTATGCAGATCGGCTTACGGAATTTGCAGTCCGTCTGGCTGGGTATGAACTGTGTACTATCGGTCAGTTTCCAAATGTACGTTCATTTCTTCATACGCGAATCTACGTTTCTTCTCTCGCTACGAAAGTAAGTGGAATAAATTCGCTGAGCTATCATCGACCTCTAACAAAGAAAGTACGCGATGCTTTTTTCGTAACGCGCCAATGATTTACTTAGGTAACGTATACGGATCGCATCGTCGAAACACTGCAGTCTGTGTGCGATCGAATCACAAAATATTTCACTCAAACACCGTTGACCTTGGAGTGATCGGGTGACCTGGACGCATCTATTACCGAACTGTTGTTCTCGTTATTTATGTTTCTGTTTAAATCTACTGAATTTCTGTCATTCGATGTCACGACGTTGGAACTCCCGGTTGTCACGGTCGATTGAGAAATAGGCGAGAGCATCGGCGGTATTCTCCACCAATCCGGTGCACCGGCTGCGGCCCAGTTGGACGCGTTTACGTGGTGATGGTGATGGTGGTGATGTTGGTTCCCGCGGAAATTTAAATCCGGAAGAACCGGAAGTGGTCTTCATATAACGTGATGGGGTACCTCACTCGACGATGAGCCGCCACTCGTTAAACTCGTCACCGAAAACGAACCGCAATTATCCTTCGGATTACTTTGGTTACTGTGCGGAGTATTAACGATTCGCGTACCGTTGCAACTAATCGTACCGTCGAAACGTTCCCTCGAACCGTAACGTTCCTCCGATCTCGACGAAGCCGAGAATTTGTCCTCCTCAAGGTTGTCAACCGGCGAACTGTCATCTTGCAACAAAACTTTCGAGTATCTGATCACTTCTTCCTTGGAATCCTGATGATGGACCTCCGATTTCGCGGGTGCCGTTGGGTAACGGTCTTCCGGTTTTACGAGGAGATACAGAGGTCGTTTCGATTCGCCCGTCGGACTCGCCGGACAGCCGCAATTCGGAGCGCAGGGTTGAGTACCGATTCCCGGCCAGGCTTGCGCGGCCGCTTGGGAGTAGAACGAGGATCCGTATATCGCTTGGAAGGCCAGATCGGCGGCTAATTTGCCACCGGTGAAATCGTCGCCGAGTTTGTGATGGAGCGGGTAGAGCGGGTACGGAAAGGGTGGAAAAAATCGGGGTATTTTAAGGTCCTCGTGGGAAAGGAGCGAGTGCGTCGGTGGCGCTATGGGGGGAAGGAGGCTCCTGGGTATTCCGCTCATCAAACTGTCGTTCGACGACATCAACGGAGACAGCGAAAAACCGAATTTGTTCTCCTTCTTGACCAAAGACTTCGGCTTACGGCGTGGACGATATTTGTAATCGGGATGTTCCTTCATGTGCAGTGCCCTGGAACAGTAGGTGAGAGAAAACTTTGTCAGATAATAGGGTCCGAATGAATGAGAAAATGGGGAAATTCGGGGACACTAATTTCACACTATACTGTCCATGGTACGGAACACCGTTGGATGGTCTTCCAAACTACGATTGCTACTATGTACTTCTATAAATTCGTATTATACCTATCTTGTACAGTGAGCCAAATTTCGAGTACCTTTATACGAGGGTCGACGGTGTAACGGAAAGGGACAATAGCTCGTGGAAGACGGAGGGCACGAAGGGTTAGTTTGCTGACGATGCTGTTGGATCATGGAATTGTTCACAAAATTGCACCCCGTGAACAACTGCGAACTGTGACCCTTTGTACCGAGGCAGAGTCGATTGTTATTTTGAAACGGGGGATGAAAATCAAGTGTTGCTGGAACGCTTGATTTCTTCCTAGTTTTTCCCGTTTTCTTTACCATCGTTCATTTGCGGTGCATTTGACGGCGCTGCACCTCGAACGCTGCAGGTTATCACATTTCTTTCTTTCTTTCTTTCTTTCTTTTTTTATTTTTTATTTTCCTTCGTCGTCTGAGTTTTTTTTCTTATCTTTTCGTTGTCCGTCCGTCTCAAAAGACTCGACAAATAACTCGGCGCACACCCTACGCGGAGAAATTTTAGTTTTGTTTTTGATAAGATATGCAATATTACATTCATTCCTCGCTTTAGTCCTGCGCTTCTTTCTCTGGAGTGAATAATTTAACGAAACATGTGAATAAAAATACCGTCTCGACACCGTCGCCACCATTTCCTTATTCTCTTCTTTCTCCCGCGCGACGAATTTTTGATTTCCCAGATGAATCTTTTTTTTTTTTAAACATTCGTAGGCCATGGCGGTAAAGAAAACTATCGGTAAACAAAAATAAAAAATAAAAAAAAAATAGAAAACCCTCTTTACGTTTATCTGTTTGTATATTACTTCTGTCAATAAGCATCGATAAGGTTAATCATATAACCAACCTATTATTTACCCATGAATCTACGAGCGGATACGAAGTGTTTTTTTTCTATTTCCTTCTATCTGTTACTTGTTGTTGAGCACACAACAAATCACCCCCTTCCGGAATCAATTTCTCGTGAGATTCGATAATCTTTTTCCGAACTTTTCTTTTACGACGAAATTATTTTATCCTACTCGAGAAGCGATGTAAAATTTTTACAAAAATTGCAACGACGACATCGCGTTCGTTGACGACAAAGGACACCTTTATTCCTGTCCGAAGGGCGCGATAGTCCAGATGATATGGAAGTTGTTTTTTTCAGCAAATATGTACACGCGAGTGATACGCGAACAATGCGAGTGTTTTATGAAGTTGAAAATTCGAGTACTTTGTTCATACGGGATGTGAAACGATGAAGTTTTTATCGAGGTGAAAATTTTATTTAATTGGCGATTTTTTGAAAATAGCGAAAGCGAGGCACAATGAAACAATTTGTGAAAATCGAAGGGGTACCAAAAACTCGTTCTCTCTCTATTTTTGAAAGCAAAAAAATATCGGGATATCTGCACAACAGTCGTCCGAGTGGTCGAGAATAATAATTTCTCGACAATGTGTCCCTGCAGATAGGAGTCGGTATAGCACAAAGCGTAAATCAGCATAAACACTCGTAAAGCCTGAACAATAACTCAGCATAAATGCGTAAACACTGTGTTTGTATGTCGGTGTGCCCTCGGCGGAAAAGAGAAAGAGGATGGATGAAAAAAAAGAGATATTCTCAAAATACACGTAAAATTTTATCTTTACAACCTGATGGGAAACTTGGTTACTGCAGTACTTCCCTCTGTGAATAAGAAGCCTCTCTGATTCACAGAGGGAAAACATTCACGGCATTTCACTTGCACGGAAACAAAAAAAAAAAAACTTGGCCCTCCAGACACCGAAAAACGACCGACCGTCAACCCCCAACTAATTTATCGACCTACCGAAATCACGTCTTATTCTTCGACCCGTTAATTATTTTTCTTTTTTTTTTTTTTCTCTCTCTCTCTATTTCTTTTTACTACAAACTGTTCCGATAGGAAAAAATCGTTCGGTAACTTTGGAGGCCGTTGAAGGCCTAGGGCACAGACGTACGCGATGTAAATAATTCGACAACGCTCGCTAATCGTTTTATCTCCGCCTCTCAGCCTCCGCAACGCATTCTATGGTCCTGCAAACGCACCCGCCGCACACCAGAGTTTACGGTGCTCCTGCAAAACCGCGAATCGTAACGCCAACCGCGAACCCGATTTTCATCCCTCATTTTTGTTTTTAGCTTTTTTTTTCTACTAATTCTTTCGTTCTATCTACAAATTAGCAAACTTTGAGAAAAAAAAAAATAAAAAAACCCCTGGGTCGTTTCGATCGAAATATTAAGATCCATCCCTTGTTTTTGGTTTTTTACTGATAACTCTGGTTTTTTTTTCACTCTGTTCATTCTGTTCGCATTTGCATTCCCAATTTTCATCCCTCAATTTTGCGACTCTCTTTAATCCTTTTCTGAAATATTGTTCATGCGTTTCTTTACCTCTTGTTCAGATACATCAAACCCTGTATAATGGAAAGTGATGCGTTTCATTCCATTTAGTTTTTCAAATTTTCGCCTATTTTCTTTTCAAATCTCAGAGCGCGTTTGATAAGGTGATCTTTCCCCAACCCGCAGCGCGGTAATTTCACGTTCACATAGAATGTGTGGTGTAAGGTATACATATAGCGCGAAGAAAGTATAGTCAGTTTTATTATAGGTATATGTACGTTTACTACGGGCATCAGCCCGAAGGGTGAAACGTGGGCAGGGTAGGACGGTGGAGGGGGGGGGGGGGGGGGGGGGGGGCCCGCAGAGGAGGCAAAATCCTTTTAAATCCACACAATTGCGACAATGGAGCTTTATTTGTTATCTAGAGGGCCACATTGTGAGCCGCTGTGAACCCATCCTGAGATTATACCGGCGGCCAATCGTACCGCAGATACAGCGGAACTCTCGCCTGGACCTCCACCGCCCCCGAAAACCTTCCTCAACCCCCGAGTTCTTTCTCCGCTTTTCTCTACACTTTTTATAACCTACTTTTTTATTAATATATTATTTTTCTATTTTTGTTTCTTCTCAGCTTTTTCCTAACTTCCGGACGAACGGTTAGCAGGGTGATTTGCATAAGTTAATACCGACAAGATTAGCAAGATAAAAGCGAGAAACGCTCGATTTCGTTACCCTTGGGGCAGTTAAATTTTGCGAAGAACAAAAAATACCACATAATTCCCCATTTTCGTTCTCAACCACCACGTGTATACATACGTCGTCGGGGGAAAAAAGGACTTTTCAACTGAGAAACCAATCGTGGGAAAGCGCAAAGGAATTTCCACAAGTAATTATAAACGCTGGATCTATTTCGGTTGAATCTTTTTTAGTTTTGTTAATTTCGGGTCTCGTGTTATAGGTATGTCAGACGTACTATATTGCCGTTAAATGCTTAATACACAGAGGTGGGGTACACGGTGGTGTTCACTGATCTAAATAAACTCGTAACGGCGATTAAATATTCATCCCGTGCAGGGGCTGGTAATAAAGGGTCCTCCAATAAACGCGGGGGAGTTCTATAAAATATTATGGGGATGGCGTGACTCCCCTAGGCAACAACTACCCCTCTACTGTATATCGTTGTTGCAGTTTCAATATATAAACCTTGCCCCCCCCCCCCCTCCCCTCTTCCCCCCTGCCCCTAGCTCCCCGAAACTTTACACATGCACCGCGTCCGAACACAACGAAAAGCGTAACGCCCCATGCTTTAATAACAATGTAACGTATTGTGACGACGGACGTCGGATTCACTTCGTTACAGTTTCTTTTTTCTGTTTTCTGTTTTTTTTTTTTTTTTCCCCCTTTTTCTTGCCCCTCGCCCATGTGGATTTTTCGTGGCAAGTGCAACGATCAATTAGGTAGTAGATATGCCTATAAAATTGTACATATTTTTTATGATATTTATCACGTATACCTAGGCCAATCATCGTTGTCACATCGTGCAGTTTACGTTATACGGGGAATCCCGTCGCGCCCCCTTTTCACCCCGTTTTTCAACCCCTTGAGGAAAAGCTTTACCAATTATTTCTATCTATTACACAGAGAGTGGATTATACGTAATACGCGTACAAATTGAGAGCGTTCTTCGATATACTTGAGACTCTGAAGTTGGTCGGTTTATTAATAATTATCATATTTCAGAAGTGGGGTGGATTTTAATACTTGATTTTTCATTTCTATTCATTTCTTTTAGGCTTGTTGGCAGTTATATTACGAGGAAAATGGTTTCAAACTATTTGATTAATTACGAGGTAATTATCTTATTTTTACTTTGATCGAAGTATGATATAATTTGTATTAATAGCTGACCTTAATCTCTTGGCTTCGTCGATGAATGGTCGTTTTTCACCTTCGCTCAGTAGTTTCCATTCGGCTCCGAGTCTCTTTGATATTTCCGAATTGTGCATCTTCGGATTTTCTTGTGCCATTTTCCGACGTTGACCTCTTGACCAAACCATGAACGCGTTCATCGGTCTTTTTATGTGCTCGTTGTGCATCGTCTTTGATGACATTTCAACGACTTGATGTACGGTGTGTGTTTTTTTTTTTTCGTTTTTTTTTTGATCGACAAAGTTCTTGAATTTGCAGAAACCAAAATCGTTCGATCAACGATAATTGTCTTCTTCTACCCCCGCAGTGTTCATTAATTTTTTTTTTCTTATTATCCTCGATGAAACTTGAAACACACAGAGAAAAAAAAATTCACACCAAGATAATTCGGGGGGGCGAGGGGATCCTTTTTCCTTCGATTTTCAAAGAAACAAAATCTCGGTTTGCGAAGCAATGCCCGCGCTAGGGAAATCGCGATATCCGCACAACATTTTTGGGGGCGGTAGTTCGAAGAGTTCGTTTTTTCTTTCGGACTCGCTTTACATTTATCGCACAATATATTCGTCAACAATTATTCGTGTTCATGTTTATATCTCAACACATTTTACGTTTCAAACGTGCAGATTAGAGAAATTAAATGTCGTGTCGTATATCCTTGGCTGTTTTTTTAAATATAATTTTTCAATGTTATCCGGTTAAAAAATCACTCTCGATCGGACTTTCCAAATTCGGTACCCGGAGGACAAGTTCTTCTTCACTCAGATCAAAAAATTAGCGAGATAATGTCAAACCGAATACGTCGAGGGTTGAACTTTGTCGTTTTTTTTTTTGTTTTTTGTTTTTTAATATATTTTTAGCGCAATTCTACGATATACAAGCCCGCATGTATACCTCGTCGCATGATCATAGCCAGGAGTAAAATGAGTCCTGGAATGAAATAGTCAGACGGGTATAAGTTCGCCCACGGGAATATCGTGCCTCGGCGCGTCCCGCTCCCGTAGGATAACGGACGTAGCCAACCCACGCAGCTTTTCAACTCCCACTACTGTACTGGGGAAATAAACACTCCTCATTGGACAAAATACAGAGATGGCGGACGACTAGGATGCTCGGAGGCAACAGGTGGACCCCGACGTACACCTTTACGGCGAACACGCTTTGTATCATACATTTATTCACCAACACTCGGAGTCTCTCCCGTACGGCTTATACGTGCTGTAGATTCTTCGGACTTGTATACATGTATATTGCAACGAGATTCTGATACTCCTGGAACTTGCGGCGGCGTCGGATGCCTACGCGGCTCTCGGATTTTAGATTCAGATTTTTACAGAACAGATTTGCGTCCGCTAAGCTTCCAACCCTGTACGAAAAATATTTTTCCAAGTGAAACGAAATCGCCACCTCTAACTTCTGCCAAATAAATGAAAATTTCGATATCCGGCTCGACGATAGTTTTCCTTCTACTTTTTTCTCTTTAGCTCCTGGATCATCGTACGCTACGCATATTTGAGAAAAACTATAAACGAGGGTGTAAAAGAAATTGCGCTCGTCGAAAATCCAGCCATAGGGTGGAAAAAAGAATCCTTCTCACAAGAGCCGATGCAAAACGTTTGTATGTTAATTGCGAACGAATGTAGTACAAACGTATGATAAACTTGGATAAGAAATACAATGGATTGGAAAATAGGCGAAGAGCGAAACGCCCCACGAAAAACGAAAAATGTTGTAGGAATTTTATTCATTCATTTTTTCACACGTATGTAGGTCGTCAGCTTTGTTTAATTTAGGATAGGTATTTACCCGCACACGGGAGGTTTTGAACGTTTTTTCGATCCACACGCTCACATAAATATAGGTCCAACAATCGACCAATCAACAATCACGTTATTGGTCTCTGCGGTGAAAGTTTCCGGGGAATGAGATAACTGCGCGAATATTGCGACTCCGATGGAGTCCGACGAGTCCGAAATTTTTTTCCGTTTTTCCTTCGTCGGTTTTTTTTCTTCTTTTATTTTCACATCGTCGTGTGCACCGTACTTGCCACGTATAATACCTCTTTTTCCGCTTTTTTTTTATGTAAGTACGATCAGAAATTTTCCCATGCACAATTTTATGTTACATTTACGTTATTGGCAAAACATTCGTGCCGGCCGTACGTTATAATTTAACGAAATTTTACACGTCATCTGTATTCGAGTGTATTTTCGAAATTCATAATTCTCACCCGTTTCGCCGTTATCCTATTCTTTCATTCATCAGCGAATGGAATACAAATCATTACATTTATCTATGATAATCATTCTAAACGTGTTCCGCATGAATTTTTTCTTCTCGTGCGATAGTTGTGAAATAAAACTAACAATTCAGCTGGTTTTGAGAAAATGTTTAAAACACATGCATGATGTTGACGTCAGGTCTTTTATTTTTTTGCCTCACAGAGCCAAAAATGAGTTTCTAGGTTTGATGTTCATTGGATTGGACGGCGGCATATAGTGGGTGGGTGGCTTGTGGATCCTCATTTTGAGATAATTAAATATAAAATGTAGCGTCGATTCTTTTGGTACATATTCATTTATATAGTTGATGTGTAGTCGGTATATATACGTGTATATGTAGACACTTGCGTATGTACAGTCGGAGTATAATGTCCCTTTTATGTTGGCAGCGTAACTCTCATAAAATGCTATCGCAACGTTGCAGTTGCAGCAACTGCATAGCGTACGAATGCACTGGAAAGAGAGAAGGTGAGAGAGAGAGAGAGTGAGAAAAATGGAGAAAGATGTGAAAAGAGTAAATATATAAACATTCCAATATTTGTAGTCCTCGCACGATATCTTTTCTCTCATTTTCCCCGTTTCGTTAAATGGGTATACCTATTCCCTCCTTTCTTCTTCTTTCACAGTTTCTCTCATCTTGTCTTTTCTGAATTATTCTTTCCCTCTCTCTTGTTCCGACTGCGTGCGTGACGATAAATGGTCATATATACTTTACAATCACTACTTGCGCACCGGTGTTATTGTGATAATGCGACGATATTGAGAAAAACAATGAATAAAGAGAGAAAAAAAAAAAGGATTCCTTACACGCAATCATTGCGCAGATACAACAAATAATGTCGCGGGTGAATCAGAACGCGTTTGTTCGATATTATTCGCTCGTTATCAACGGTTAAATACGAGCGGGCGATCGAAAAGCTCCACGAATTATTATATCCGTACGTACGTACGTCGAATTTGCGATCGACGTCGAATCATCACGCGACAGGTCTTTAAGCTTATCCCGATTTACCTTACGGATTATTGTCACATCTCCCGTGCCTTAATACCGGGCAGGCAATTACCCTAACGAACTAATTAGTCAAATTATTCAAGCGTACGTCCTTACACGCTGCAAATTCACATCCATTTACATCTATGAACATCGTATCACAGCGCACAGACGAACGACTATATTACGTTATACGTACGCGCGGGCCCCTGGACCGATGAAAAAAAGATGCTCACACTGAAAATTTTTCGTCGGATCTTGATCCAAAAATTTATGCTCCATAATTTGTGCATAGATATCTTTTTACCTTCGCTCTCGATCGCTTCCCTGCTCCCTTGCCTTCATTTTTTCCCTTCGTTATTTGGTATATATATTTTTAATTTTTTCGAATTTTTATTTTCAACCGGCGTGGCGTGGCGTGGCGATGGAGGTGGCGCGTTCGGATGAATGGTATAATCAGCGGTCGCGTGTCCCTCACCCTGTTTCGTACTCATCTCGCAACACCCGAGCATCATCATCTACTCCCGTTCGTTCGTATTATACAGCTGGACCCTAAACGCCCCTCAATTCTCATCTTTCGCACACACGCACACGTATATTCCTACACCCTCTACATATGTACGATATTTCTTCTTTTTTTGTTTTCTCCCCTTTCTTTGTACAGATTTCTATACCTCAACGAGACGAAAGTCACTTATACTCCGTGAATTATCTGTACACACATATTTTATGTCCGAGCATATCTCACGTAGGTAGGTATATACCCCCATGTACGTACGCGATTATACGTATTGTGTGCTTCAGATCTCGTGCGGTTATCAGATATTTTTTACATCATTTTTATAGATAAATTTTTTTCTATTTTTTTTTTTAAATGTACATAAGACTTTTCAAAGGATCATTGCAGCGTGCGTGTACATAAGATGCCGGGGGGGGGGGGGGGGGGTTGGAAATGGTATACGCGTACATAGGGTCACACGTACGTAATTGTATGACACGTACGTAATTGTATGACACGTAACAATGGGTTAAACAATGGAATCTATTGTGGGGAAACACCGAGGAGTAGTAAGTGTACAGTCGTATACCTGTACGTACGAATATGTGGGTGAGGAAAGCTCGCTGATTACGGCATTGTCAAATGCTGATGTTCATCGGTTAATTGTTTTAGTTAATCGCGTGACGCCTCCGTTTGCGACAAAAACAAAACGATCGTCTCCCTCTTTGCGAACACCTTGATATAATTAATGCGAAATCACGACGAGAAAAAAAACAAAAACCCAAAAATTGTAGAGCGAAAGAGAAAGTGGAGGGTGTAGGTGATGATGCAGTGCGAAATGTATTTTTTATTTTTTTTTTTATTTCATAGCTTTGCATCGGCAACTCTGCACATCAGCTTCCTCCTGCACTACGTTGGGTTACACACGGTGAATACATCAATAGTTGCGAACGCGTGTGACTGGAATATTTCGTATTTCAAATTACCCGCTCGATTTTGCTACGGGGGGGAAACGTCCCCTGCAGCTTGTTCCCTGTAAATCAACAATTTTTTATTTTATTTTATTTATTTTTTTTTCGATCTCTTTCCTATTTCTTTCCATTTTTTTATCCTCGATTTATTCTCTCTGTTCTTCTCTCTTCGGAAGAAAATTTCATAAGCTCTCAGACGAGAGGTGTACGGGTAATCTTGATGGATGGAAAAAAAACGTTTCATCTCAATTCGAGATCGCTTTTTTCTCTATGATGTTGTAATTTTTTTTTTTGGTTCCATCCGTTTTATTTATCCTTCATTTTCAACAATAATAATTATTCATCGCGATCGCGCTGTAGCTGAGGGCTGATTAGGTGGTTCTATAACTCCTAATAACCGCGGCGTGGGTGATGTGAAAGCAATCCACGAATTGTTCGACGTTCGTACCTAAGTATATAAATTGTACCTATGTACTTTCTATATTCTACAGATCGTCGAAGTTTTTCGTGTGTACGTAGTCGACGTTCGTATGTAGAGTGCGTCGTGCACGCGGGGATGTGTATAAATTGTGCCTAAAGGCCTCTCGCTCTATACGCCGCGGCGTACGGAGATATTTGACGGGGTGTCGGTGCGCCGTAGAATGAACGAATGAATCAGTATCTAATTGCAAGAAATCGTTGGCGGGGGCGATGGTCGCACTGCACTCACGTACAACACGACTCGGTAGAAAGGGTGATGATGATTTCTATCCGATAATAATCGAACGCCGATCGTTCGTATGTAGGTACGTACGTATAACCGCGCGTCGCGCCTCCGAAAGTACGATATACACGGGCGGAGCTTATCCCTAATTGATTCCGGCCGCAGATGCGATCGTGCGACGTCATCGCCACGTAATAATCACCTGTATCATTTTTTTTTTTTTTTTTTTTTTTTTTTTTCTATTATCTGTAATTATTTTTACACGGTGATTTCATTTCGACGCTCCTTTTTTTTTTTTCTTCCTCCATTCTACTTTACATTCGAAATTGGTGGGGGGGGTTTTTTTTTTTCCGGAAACGGATCGTACGAGAATGAAAACGATCCTCGTCGCCTACGTT
The DNA here is from genome assembly GCF_917208135.1 of Athalia rosae. Classification (NCBI taxonomy): domain Eukaryota; kingdom Metazoa; phylum Arthropoda; class Insecta; order Hymenoptera; family Athaliidae; genus Athalia; species Athalia rosae. The sequence continues at coordinate 7,966,647 of NC_064028.1, forward strand.
CCCTTCTCCCTTCAACGCCGCCGCCGTCGCCGTCGCCGAGGTGGACAGATTTCTTTGGCGATCCTGCACCGGCAGCGGTAGCCGACGCTCAAAACGAATCGCGCGGGTTGTGATTCCTGGGTAACATTGCACAAAAGCGAACTGTCACTATTATTGAAGGTATTGTCAGTGTTCAATATGAGTCGCGTATATAGCCGGAGGTATACAAGTCGCAATATCGGGAATCGCGTATCTTCGGACCTTCCCGACTACGTATAGGGGTAGATATATATATATATATTTATTCGTTGGCTTTTTCTGGAACGCTGGAAAGAGGATTCTACTCTCTCAATGGACGTCCGTCCGTGCATGCCCATATCCAACGGACGATTGTTTTTACAGCAAACAAAAACCGGGCCACAATTCTCCTAAATAAAGTAGCGAAACCGGCCGCACTTTATTTAGAAAATTGCGAAGGTTCTGGTTCATCTTGCGTCTAATAAACTTTCGCACCATCCGTATGGACGGTAACTGTATCCTAATATCCTGGACTGAAACTAATGAAATCCATAGATATCAAATTACATTCATTGTTCCTATCTATCGATCAATATTGACTGTAAATACGCACTTTTACATCGCACACATCGTCACGGTAGAGAAAATCAACGCTGCGTTTATTTTCTCTCTGTTTTTTTTTTTCGTCGGTGATTCTTTCTTATTCATAAAGAAATTTTTCATTTTGTTTCGGCTTTTGACAATTTGTATTTATTAATTATCAATTTTTTTTCTCGTTTACCGAGAAATCTGGTTTGAAGCGTTAGTTAGATATAGTTAAATTTCGTTGATTGGCAACTGGATTTCAATCGGACGAATCATCGATACGATCGATGGTTGTGTGTAAAGAATTTTTTTTGACGACTAATCGTCGGTAATTCGATCGCGGGTATATTGTATGCATATATTTGATGGTGTTCTGAGAGATTTGATTTGAAAAAAATAAAAAAATCAATAAATAAATAAAACTTCTTTGAGAACGTCGAACTTGAAAGATGCCGACCAAAATTATACGTGCATACGTAACTGAAACACCGTAACCGATTTATACGTATATGTACTGTAGACCTATGTATCGGTAATTGATTATATTGATTCGTCGCAATCGATCGCAATTGTACCCAGGTGATTTGAGATTATTTTTTCGTATTCTCAATGTCCGATTACGAGAATCGACGGATGGATCGATACGGATGTAGAAATGAATGATCAATCGCGGCTGCGTTGCTCCGATTATTTCTTCCATTTCTCCTTTCTCTTTCATAATTTATTTTTCTTTGAGGAAAAGTGCGATAATAGGCACAGTTTTTTTTTCTCTCTCTCTCTCTCCAGTTTTTCGTTATATTCATCCTCCGTTTTATTCTCACCCATTCTTTTCTTAAATCTCTCCGCTCGCAGTTTGGCGAAATGTCTTTTATGAAGGCCGGTCCTATAAGAACGTCTCAAACTCTCAGCTCAACTATATTATACCTTATCCCTACCCACCTACCCCCCTCGTTCATTTTTCTTTTCAAACATTTATCCTAGATTGTTAGAAAATGATTTTATCTCGACTGAACTTTTTTTTTTTTTTTTAGCGGATAGGTAGGTAATACATACGCATAGTATATTAATTAAATTGTCGGAAAATGTTGACTGTATCGGAGAGCTTTTATTTTCTTTAAAAAACTGGGAAAAGCTTGTATAATCTTTCAATTGGGTATCTCCTGAAATCCTTCAGTTTTCCATTTTACGAAATCCTACGACCAAGTTCAAAATTTTGCTTTGACGAAGTTTATTGTTAGTCAAAAATTATGAAGGGATACCCCACCACCCCCGTCGATACCTTGATTGAAGTTGACACCGATTGAGTTCATTAATTCTTCTCAAATTTTTTTTAGGACTTTCAAGTCGCAGAAAAATTGGGTGCAAGAGATCGGGACTTCGTTCATATGATACGGTTGACACAGAGCTCTGTGATTGCCCATTGCGTAGTTGTATTGGGCGTAATGATTATCGTGTGATAATGGAATGAAAAATTGTAGACTGATTCAGCGAAGGCGTCATTTTCATGATTAAGTTGAAATGTCTATAAGTTGGTATAGTTGTAAGATCGTTGTTTGATTCTGTCAAAATCTAAAAGAAACTGTCGCAAAATTGAATATTTTGAACTCGATTTTGAAAGGGGGCTGAATTCAGTTCGTTCCGTTATGCGATGCGCGCTCTTGAACTTATGGAACAGATTCAGTTGTTCAACATTTGGCATTTTATCTTCGATAATTTTGCTCGACAAACTCCGATGCGAATTAGATAAACTTCAGCCTCGAAATATTCCCGAAATATCTTCAAAAATTCAAACATAGTTTCTGGCGTACATCGCATAGTTTTTGACCTCAGAAATCCGAATTACGCGTTCAAATGAGATCATGTTCTAAGTCGAGAAAATTATTTCCTCACGATTAGATTATGGTCTAGGAATTGTTCTAGGAAATTGGAATTTGGCGCATTTGATTTCTCGTCGATTTTCGGCGGTGTAATATAAAATCTACCGGATAGTATAGAATATAACGGAACCAATCAGTAGAAAAGACTATTGGACACGCTCTCCTTATACCCATTCTGACGTAGAATAGTTTAGCACGTCTTCTGCCGTAATCCGGAGTTACGGTTATAACTTTGGCCGGGACAGAATCGCTCGCCCTTTATAATAACCTCGTCACATTTTACTCTCACTCTTAATAGTCTTGAAAAAAAAAAAAATGTAAAAATGAAAATACTTCATTATCAAAATTCTTGCGTCCAACTTACAGTTCATTTCTTTGTTTCTACGTTGTTCAAGCCGATATGAGCTGTATGAATTGAAAATAGAAAATATATGAAAATCGAGATGTGAATCGTTGATGAATATATTTAAATCCCATTTCAAGCCACTCATAAAAACCAACTTTCTTTATCCCGCTTTACTATGTACGCTTACACGAATATACAAGCGAATTGCGACTTTGGAAAAGGATCTCCCCTTTGTATCCCTGCGACAGCTAATGCGATCCAATTCAGATTCAGTGCTCTACCGGACAGCCGGCTAATCGCATTGCATTGGGATCTGTATCGAAAAATCCTTAAGCTCTTCCCCCTTCCCCTTTGCATTGTCCGGTCTTCTTTTCATCCCCCGGAAAAAATTCGATCCGGTCAAAAATTCTCCACATCTGAACAACCGACCTTATCAACCCCTCGTGGTTATTTACGGAAGATAAAAATGATCTCTGCACTGCGGCAGAAACCCACCCTATCGTCGGCTGAAATTTTTTCAACAAGTATCGCTTTTCATTCTTATAATTTTTCCCTTGGCATTTGCTTCGATATTATTCAACCCTTAAGTTTCGTTATTTTTTTTTCTTCTTAATATAGAAAAATAGAGGGTTCTGATTCGATTCTGAAAATTTGTTTTATCATCCCCATTCTGTGTCATCGGTGGTCGCACATCAGGGATGGATGATACCGGCGATTAACACCAAGTTAAAAATTTAAAATTGTTCAATACAGATGTCGTGGTGGTAAATAACCCTTACGAGCTTTTCGGTGCCGCGGTCTGGCGGTAAGCTGCTCGAATCGTTTGATTTTTACCGCTTCCCATGATCGATGAGAAATTAAAACTACCAGTGACAACGCTTCGCGGTTTTACGTTTCGTTATATTCTTTATCGTCCTTTTTGCACCATTCGATACGCTTCAATGTCTCCACGTTAAACTTAAATTATACCGATACACGTCGTATTGTGTGGGTATGTGTAGATTATTGTTAGGGTATAATTGGTTCGTTATAATAATTGAGTTTCATTGTCAACTGGGAAACAATCAAGGTTAATTAAACGAATAATGATGAAAATATCCCCTTTGTATGGGGGATATATATAACGTCCTTTGTCGGCAAAAATATTGTGCGTACACCGCAATAATTTCTTTACATAAAGATGAATGTCAAATTTGTCGTATTCTGCACGCAGATACCGTACGTATAATCTGTTATAAAACATCGAAATATCATTTTTACCGGACGTCTTAAAAATTGATTCGCGTCGCGTTGCGAGTTAAAAAAAAAAAAGAAAAAAATTTCTTCCGATTTCTGGAAGACCATTTCGCCATAAAATGTCGGTTCGACGTATTGTGTAGTGTGCAACGAAATAATAGGTGACTGCACGGCTGTCCTCTTGCAAAGGAAAAAGGACATCTGGAGGGATTGATTCATGCTCTTTATATATATTATGTATATACCAGCAGCAGCCGACAACAAAACTATTCTATATATTATACCGTTCAAAAGTTATCATTGTCCATTGAACAAATTGACCGCTCTTCGTATACGCGCCTTTTGTCCAGACATTGTGCAATCGTTTGGCAAATATATATATATATATATATATATATATATAAGCATATATATACTACATTTACACCTAAGTGTCGTCTACGGTGCGATCCGACTATTCTTGTACAGATCCATCAATATTAGGTCGCTTTTGCTGGAATTATATTTTTCTCCTCGCACCATAAATTTATTAGTATATATATTCTTTCTCTTATTTCGACTCGCGATATTCGTTCGCGCGGCCGTTTACATCTGCCTTAAATTTACGTTTCTGTATACCGTACACGGGCATTATTATTGCACCAAGTAAAATTCACGCCCGTACGAATCAATGCCCCCATGTATAACTGCAATTACGAAAAGGAGAAGAAAAAAAAAAAATATATATATATATATAAATACATTTTTGTTGTACGATTCAAACAAATTCGAGATAACTTCGAGGTAAACGACCGTTATAAGTACACGAGTGTACGGTGGTTACGTGCTTTTTGTTACGTCATGGTTATTTATTAAACTTATTACAAATGTGCTTGACCTTTATAATACGAGTATAATTATGTTACTCGCAAGGGTTTTCATAATTCGTTGTTTGCACGGTTCGGTAAAAAATATACCAACCGCTGGTGTATAACGTGGGCTGCTACAGAAATATGTTTCTTTTTATTCCTTTTTTTATACATACATACCTATTTGGTACACCGTGTACACTTCGTTTTATTCCTCGCGGCTCTTATATATATGTATATTCTTTTGATTCTCTCGCGTGCAGCCCGAATGCAACGAGCGGGAAATAAGGTAGTAGTTTCTTTGAGAAATCCGATTGGCTCGCTCCACCGGCTATGTGTAATAAAAAGAAAAGAAAACATACGAAAAGAGAAAGGAAAATGAGAGAAGGAAGTTGAAATAAAATGAGAATAAAAATTAAAGACCGCCCAACGCGTCCCGATCGGTCAACCTGCGCCTCACGGCCAAAACTTTGGTATTCTCGGTTTCACCGTGTGACTCGAAACATCGTCGAATCGGAAGGACATGATTTTAAGAATCGGGAATTATGAAGAAGATAATTTTGTTACTTTCAACTTCTCTTCAATCCGTCGTTACAGCTATCGTTGAGAAGGAAATTGAAATGGTATTGTTCGAAGGTCGTAGAAAATGCATACATTTGTACATGCAAAGGGTTTTTGTACACATGAAATTGTGAGGTAGCGCTCAACTCTTAGCGTTGGTACATCTTCTTCGGTGTCCTTTAGTCGGTGTCTGTTCTTTTCTTTTACCCGATGTCGCGACCTGCGGGACCTGCGTCGTTCGTCGAGAAGAGGATGAGAGAGGGCCGAAGAAAAAGTGAGAAAGAAAAAACGAGGGGAAGACGAAGAAGGCGAAGAAGACGAAGAAGGCGAAGAAAAAAGTAGGAGGAGGAAACGGAGTGGAGCACCACTCCTTGCCCCCATCTTTTTTATTCTTGGGCTGGTGCTTTATAAGACCCACAAAAGAACATTGCGGTGAAGTCAAGATGGCGGATAGCTGCACAAGCAAGCCCGGCGCACACGGTAGAGTTCCATAAAGACTTGGAAGAAGAAGAAGAAGAAGAAGAAGAAGAAGACGCGCGTGGACCGATTCTCTGACTGGTGGTATTCATTGTTATCATAGCCGGAGAGACAAAATGAACCTGATTGTTAGTACGACGAGGCACTATAATGAACGTTTCATTCAACTACAGACACCAAAATGAGGAGAGACGGAAAAAAGGGAGTCTTATAATTCCTCGGATTATAAAAACCTTACGCCTTTAATATCCTGCGTATACACCATCTACTGCAAATTTTTTTCCCCCGGCCTTTTGTTCATTTTTTTTTTTTTTTTTTTCTATCGCGAACGACGCAGGTATACTCTACTTCGCGCTGCGACGAAGTCCCGTACTGCGATCAGCATGGAAATGCAGTTGTCTAATTTTGCGAAATGTTGTCTAGATAAAATTTAATTTTATTTTTTTCATCTCGGGTTGCGGGTGTCGAGAGGACTTTGGCCTTTCGTCATCGGGCTTTCGGGGGGGGGGGAGGACGCGATGCTCTGCGCTTAATTTATTTAGCTGCATTTATTCCGTGCACATCGGGTGATACAAAATGTGGTTGTATTATAATAATTTCAATAAGTATATTGTAGTGTTGCGGAGTACATAGAATGCATATCGAAAAGCTTCTTTTGTCCTCTATGCATCCAGCTCTTGCAGCCAACGGCTGAACAAACAATGATATTATATACGTAATATAAAGTCACTCGCGCTTAAAACGCCATTGCTATAATACCTACGCGCGTAGTATATACACAGCTTCGCATTTGATGACGAAAATATTCATCTATGAAAATATCTATATTTCGTTGGTCGAAATGTGAAAGGGTTCAACTATATTATATACCTTTTATTACGCTCACGTCAATCTGATGCGCGGCGTGGAGTGTCGTGAAAAAAAAAAATGGTTCCGAAGACGCTTTTTCGAATCAAGTATACCTATATAATATTATTCTCTACGCGGAATATATTCTTTCGATTATTTCACTTATTCTTTTTTTTTTTTTTTTTTTTCTTATTCACACTTGCCAAAAAGTGTCGGTACATTAATTTTTCCCCAAACCATTTTTCATATCCGCGCAGTAAAACCGCTGCGAGTATTCTTTGCCGATGAGATTTCTTTTGGAATTGTTTTTTTTTTTTTTTCTCTCCGTTATCCAATACGGGGTGCAGTCGACGATTTGGCGGGTATTGTCTGACGCGGCCGTAAAGACCGGATCGATTTATTAAAAATGTTGGGGACAACTTCAATTTGCTCGGTATAGATGAACGTAAGCTCCGCACGTTGCCGTATATTAGGTCCTGTGTATGTATTTGTATCGGTATATACATGTATACACCGTGATTTTTATGTATACGATCCAACGCGACGGTTGACTGGTTGCGATTGGGTCGACCTCGTATACGAGAGCGCAGGTAAACCGAGATTTTTATACGTACCCGCGCGTGCGTCCGATCTCCAGGTAAAGTTTTCATCTTCAGCTTCTGATTTCTCCCCTGTTGTTATTATTATTATTATCATCATCATCATCATCATCATCATCATCATTGCTATTATTGTTGTTATTTTCATACAGCCCTTATACGTGAAACGTATCGATCAACTTTTTTTTTTAATTTGAGTTTCTATGGCATTCTTACGTATTTTGTTCACAGAATTCCGAATCCGGGAGCCATCTATAAAATCGATCGAGTTATCGTCAATTTTTCGCATTTTGCAAAAAAAAAAAAAAATGGAGATTTCTCGATTGGTTTCAGTCATAGTCTACTTTAGTCCATACGCTTTCGTGTTCCCAACATCAACACACATTAGGACACTACCGCCCAAACTACTTTTCAACCGGTGAATTTTTTTTTCCTCATCCAGGGATCGCTGGTTCTATGCTTTGAGATTTTTTTCGGAACTGAAATTTCAAAAAGATGACTTTCGATTTCACGCAGGAGGTGGTGAAGTTTAAGAAATTCGTCCGCGTTTCAATGTCCCAACTTGTGAGTGAAATTTAGGAAGGGCGCGTGAACACAAGTCGATGCTTGTGCCGCACTAATACGGCAGTAGCTCTGGCTACCAGTCGGTGCAGCCATTTTTATATTTATAGTAAACAAGAAAACAGCTGCCAGCCTAATGGGTGGAAACAGCAGCGTACACAATGGGTAGAAACATTAAACCCCACCCTTCAGTAAAAAAGAGAAGAAAAATTTTCGTCTTTATGGTATATCGATGGATGATGGTGTCAAAAGTTTTAACACGTCACGCTGTTAGAAAACCACCCTTGAATGCACGTAGTGTGTCACCCGTGCTAACCGATACTCTCTGTGTATAAATACCTTCTTTCTTCTACCGAAATACCTCGGTAATGCGCCCACTTATAAAAATTGGTAAAAAATCAAACTCCCGTTCAAATCTCAGCGATAGTTTTCCCCCGAAAAGTTCCAGATGAACAAAAAGAAAAGAAAAATGAGTAAACCATCGGGATAGCGAAAAACTTACATAGGTGCGGTTGTGAATACATACATATAGGTACCGTGCGAATAGCAAACGATTTGTTCTGCGAAGTTAATCAATACACGGCGTACCTCGCGATTTCGGTTATTGTATGTGCGCCGCGTTAGTATAAAACGATTCATGGGAAGATCCGAGGGTAAAAGCAGATGATATTATTGGGGTTCTCAAGTTCTAATATTTACCACCCCTTGTCTCTGCTCGTATCATTAGCCAGGTACATTGTGTGTCGGTTGCTTACCTTCTGCAGAAGCCAAAAGCGCGCTGGTTTAAGGGCATCGATATTATACAAATCGACGGATCTATCGATCGATTGATCGATCCTTCGCGCAATTAGGGGATATATTCTCCTCGCATCTGGAGGGTCTCGCCTCTAACCCCGAGCTTACAGAATTCTCGACTCAGGTCATTCGGTTATGGATATAAATTCTTTTTTTTTTTTTTTCACCCTACCCTACTCGCGGGACGGGGTGTCCTTTGCTCTCGTACCCATGTCTCGTCTCCCCTCAGGTATTTTCTTTTTTTTTTTTTGCCCCCTTTTGTTTCGCTCGAGTCGCAGCGGCGTTATCTCGTGGGATGCTTTTTCGTGACGTCTAAAAAGTCCTGTGTGTTTTTTGTTTTTTTTTTCATCATCCTTCCGGAAGTCGTTGATAAACAAATTATACATTTATTCTTCCATAAATCGGCATCCCGTGCGACTAAAAGCTTACGTGTATATGTACATAACATAAGGTATTCCTCCTACTTTTTAAATGCCCTTCTCTCTCTTTCTGTTAGCGCTCATTTACTATATGTATAGGTTGTCGGCTTTCCGTTCACCCTAATAAAATTTTGCCACACTCGCGTTCGTCTCCGGCTCCTTTGTAAACGTCCTTGTTACACTTCTAGGTTCCTCCCGCTCTTCGGCTTGATCCTCGGAACATGCTTATTATATATTATGATGTTAACAAATAAGTGGTTCCCCGTGTATAATAATAAAGGTTTTGGCTAATGTATGCGCGATGTCTTGAACAATATTCCGGACTTGCCCTCCTCCCCCCCCCCCCCCCTCAGTGACATAATGGCGTCGAATAAATAACGTCTGCTTTCAGCTACCATATATTCTCATCTCTCTCCACCTCTTTATCTTTTTATCCCTCTCGCTCCGTTTATCGTCCGACTCTCTTTACCGCAACCCGCGCCCGTTATAATACAAAATCTCCTCCCCAATTCGAAAAAAGAATGAGACAAACATGCGCAGAGATAGCTGATGTTATGAGGGGTTGAAATATATGCAGAAACTTACCGCGCACTGATACTCGTTATAAGTGGTGATAAATTATAGAACTCTCGCACATTCTGATCTATTACTTCTAACAAAACTTGTACGATGTAACGGAGATACGGATATAATATTTTCACCGTATTGTATTACGAAAATTTTTCATCGACTATTGAAAATGCGATAAAAATTTTGTCTAGACTTTTCCTTATGAATGAATCATATACAGCGCGATCTGTTTACTCTGCCTTTCATTCCATTGTCGTCGGTATACGTGCGGACACACGCATTTTAAAGTAGAGAATTTTTATTTTTTCAACGGAGGCCTTAAAGTTCCCGACGATATATAACCGAATACAAAAAAAATTAAAAAGAAACTGTAGCCTCGGAGAAATACCCTATCTAGGATTAAAAATTACGGTGGATGATAAATCCTCCTCCGTTTCAACTTCCAGTCAAGAGGGAGGACGTTAAAAGATGTTACAACAAGAGAAAAGAAAAAAAAGAAACTAGTTTTATGCATATAAAAATATCGATAAAACTTTTGAAAACTTTCTTCAAATTTATGAACTACATATATGTACGTGAAAACTATGTTCAGAGGCACGTGTGATTTGCTAATGAAATACTACACACCGTTCTTTAACTTTTTTATTTTTTTTTCAAAAACTAGATGCGCAAGTCCTAGTTTCGTCACTTTCCTTTTTTGAAATTTTTTATGTTCTTTTTTTTTTCATTCGGTAGGTACCCTACCGCATGGGCAGTTTTAATTTTGTTTCGCGCGCGGATCAGAACTGTCAAAAATTTGATACGGTCGGTTTTCACGTCCTACTTCCTTTTTTCTTTCCCCCATGGTCCCGTGGTCCCTGTGCGATCTTCTTCGTATATATATATTTTTTTTTTTTTTTTTTTTCTCTCCTCACCGGGATTTTTCTGATGCATAAGGATTTTCTCTACTGCGGGATAATTCGATGGGGCGGGTTTTTCTATAAACCAGAGCACCACCACCGGCGTACTATAACGTCTGCAGGACGACGACGATCATTCCTCAACAATGAGCGCCCAGGGGATGACACTTTAAATTTAATTTAAATGCGGCATTGTCGGCTACCCACCCCTTGAAGGCCCCCTAACCTGCACCCCACGTCTATTTCTCTCTCTCTCTCTTTCTCTCTCTCTTATTCGCTCTCCTTCTTTTTACCCCCCCATCCTGCACACTACCCTCTGTTCTCTCTCTACTCTTTTCTCAAATCCTCCGAGGAGACCAGCGCGCCCGCTTCCTGATGCAAAGCTGACTTCTTTTATTATTATTTTTATAATACGCGTGCGTTTTTTTTTTTTTTTTTTCTGCACCTCCGAATCGCTCTCTTCTATTTCCTTTTTTTAATTCCTCCTTTCTCTCTTCTCTCAGACCTTTTTGTATCTCACGCCTCACATTTTTCCACCCTGCATATCTTGCCTCGACATACACAAAACAGATCTTTGTTTTCTTTTCATCAATCTCAGAAACATTCGCGAAATGCTGAAGGTTTTCAGAAGTTTTCAAATCATCCATCCTCTCCGTAGTCAGAGTGGTTTCGAAATTCGAAATTGTACCAATTCGATAAAAATTGAGGAATAATTCAGACGGAGTACGTCGCTACCGTCGATGACGATCAATGGGGTAGAATCGTGTACTCGAATGTTTTATAACGACGTTTTAATATTTATTGCAAATATTTTTCTCGAGCCCATACTTTACCTCCGGCGTTATCCTGAGGGAAGAATTAGGCCCGTATAATTCCCGCGTTGGGACACACAACATTCCGATTCCTATACACGTATACGCAAGCACGGTACGATGCTACTTGTGCAACGGGCGATAAAGATCTCATCTTTGAAAACGTTGGCGGTACGTATATAGGGTGGCGCACAAACGGAAGCAACTTTTTTCGGTAGGTATCAGGCCCTTCTGCACCGCTATAAATCTCCACTCACAATGGTATGTAGATCATTCGTTGAGCGGCAAGGTATCGCTACAGTTTACACGCGGAGAGTTTTAAGGCTCCAGTTATAAGTTATAAGGTTAAAGAAACAGCAGCGACTGTATTTCCACGTACACATATATATATATATATATACACACAGTCGTATACCTACGTGACCCAAGGGCGTCAAAATCTAAGGCGTAAGAGTTAAGCTCTTCAAAGAAACTCAAGAACTATGAGGATGACATTTTCGGGCCCATTTTCACCCCGTTTAGTACAAGACTACGGACATCTTTATGGCCTGAATTTATCGATGATATTGGTACCTACTTGATTTTTATTTTACATCCATTCAGACCCGGAGGACTCGAGACGTAGGACTCTATGTAGGCCGATATTTATCGATCTGCAAATATATTTTTCCGATCTCGAAACCATTATTGAACATTTGGGTACATGTTCTTCAGTCGCAACGGAACCTTACCTGGATTCTATGCTTTCCCCCGGAATTTACGACTTCCTCGGGAAAAAAAAAAGTTCTCGAAACGTATTTGAATTTTTTTTTTTTGTTTTTACTCAATATTCGTTTTGAAATTTTTACTCGCGTCGTCAGAGATGAATGATCATTTTTCGAAAAGAAAAACAATCGCGGAGTTGTCGGCCGACGAGCCGAAATTCGTTGGAAAGAATGGCGACGAAACGAGGAGAACGGGACAAAAAGCAATCACCGAAATCGAGCCACCTCTGACAAGTGCTTTTCCGACGCGCCCGGATTTTTTAAGGGATCTTTCCTCCGTGATATAAGTGAAGATCCCGTCGGTGCACGGTGCGCTTTGCGACGCGCGGTACCTGAATTCGTATCATCTTATGTTAATGCTGTACGACGTTCGGATTGATTCATTTGAATATCACTGCGAAGTTCGACGATCCTTTTCCGACCGCGACTACACGCGCAACTTGCACGCTTTCATTGTTAATATTCATCGTTTGCTACCGATTTTCAAATCTGCATATCCCGCTCGAATATCTCTATACCCATTGTACGTTGTAAACGTTATAAATATATTCAGGCTGCAACTATTATATATCTAAGGGAACGTATCGAAGCGCATTGTGACGTGACATAGGATATGAAAATTTTCGTAATATTCGTCGCTATAGGTAGAGAAATCGCACGTGCGCCACAAGACTGTCGAACTGACAATGAGACGAAGACCGGGCACACGCATGTACGCGTGCGAGGAACGCGCGTCTCCTTTATGTTTTACTCTTTACGCTGCACCGTACACGCGGAATATTTTATTCCATCTTTATATAGTTTGCATTTATTCAAACCGAGTCGGTTTTCGTCGTCACGCCGGGGTTTTGATTTTATACGACGAACCACGGATTTGAATATTTTCTGCATCCGCCCCGTAGGAGGCACCTATACCAATACCTATACGTATATACCTGTACTGCATTATCGGAATTTCTTGCCTTTGCATGAACAGCTACTGTCAAAGAGAAATGAAAGCCACCAACAGTTGAGAGCGATTCTGAAGAATTTCTGGATCGACTTTTTAAGCTTTTCTTGTCTAATTTTTTTTTTTTTTTCTCTTCCACGCTTTTTGATTCTGCAAAATTTTATTTACCGATCTATCTTCGAAGTATATATGCTCTCAATCGCGAGAGACATTGCAAAAAAAAAAAAAATACTCCCAAAATACAAATTAATTTAAAATTTTCAATTTTAAATTCTTCACTGTTTTTGTGTTTCCGTGTTTTTCATTTCACTTCTACAGGTGGATCGAACGAACGTTGCGCGGTCGTACTTTATATGTGTTACACGGTGTCGTTGCCCTCTCAAAAAAATTAGGTGTACAATAATTATACATATATCTATACGCACCGTATAAGACGTATGTGAAAATACAAATGGGAGTCAACAGCGTTGTTCGTTCTTTGCACGTATGGGGAACCTTTGTATTATATCCGCTTGCTCTCCAGAGAAGTTCAACTTCACCATATACAATTTATATTTGTACTCGGAGGCGGCGAATGTTTTATACACTTACAGGTACTACGCATATATATATATGTGTGCGTTACAATATTCAACACCTAAGCGTGTCTTCAACCCCCCCCCCCTCCCCCCGTAATTAAGTATACCGAACGAACGTCTCGCCACTTGTGTCAATCGTTGTTACGTATTGTCGAACAAACCTTTATTGTCATTATTATCATTGTTCATAATTGAAAATAAATACAATAAACGTTATTATACCAGTTACATAGGTGTGCGTGTGTGTGTGTGTACAGGTAACTCCGATGTGTCACCAACGATGACGATGACGATGAGAAAAACTTCTAATTGTTAATTATCTTCGAGTAATTTTCAAATATGCTCCGTACGCAACGAGTTGCAGTTACTCTACAACGCGTTGAAATGTTTCACCCGCAATTATGCGAAACACCGGTAGGTATTTCCAGTTCAATTCTAATTAGATACAAATCTACCTGCTTTGCTCTTAGTGTACCTGTACAGGAATATTGTAATTTTTCTGTTCGCGGGCGATGGACGGACTGCTAGATAGATGGGCATGTTTTCATCCACGCGAAGGGCGTCTACCGAACACGGCGATGTATACAGTGCGTATATTCATGACATAGGTACGTACGTACGTACGCGTGTACGTCTAATACCTAGAGGTATACGTATATGATATATCGTACACATAGCTGTGAGATGCAAGCAGGCAGGCAGGCAGGCGGGCGGGCGGGCAGGTTCGTATTGTTGGTTTCTATTTGCGATTCAGGCCTGAGCAAACACTGGCCCTGCTAGATGCCACGATGTTGCTTCGCTGGTGGGTGCCGCTCCCGGTGCCACTGCCGGTGGTGCCGATGGTGCCGCTGCACATCCGGTAACTCCACGCGCGCCGCTGCTTCTGCTTCTGCTGCAAAGAGCAAACATTTATTGTATTCTCGAACCATACGCGATGATGTTCCTCAATCCTCTCTACACTGTGTATATTCTACTCATGTTTGGGACGTGGATAGATGGGTGGATATTTTCTAGTTATCCGACCACCATCGGCAACCGACGACTCGGCTTCACCCATTACACTCCAAAAATACATATACATGTATGTGGAGACATTTGACGTAAATCAAAATTTTTTTCGTCACCTATATGCTCCCCACATCGAGAAGAGCGAAAGGTTGCCGACGGAGGGCGGATTTTGACCATCGCTTTGGTTATTCCGTGTCGAGTTCTCAGCGTCGATTTGTTTTCTCATCGATGTTGAAAAAAAAAAAGGGGGAAAAATATTCGGTGGAGCGACTCGCGCTCGTGGTCGGAAGCATTTTCGTCGATTTACACACTCGTTACTTCTAAAACATTGCTCGTTAGCGTGTTACGACGATGACGATCGCTTGTGTGAAACAATTTGCCAACATCTCGGGAGAGCCGCCGCCACGCCTCCCTATCCCTTTTTCCCTTTTCCGCTCCCTCCGCGCTCGCGTACTTCCAGTACACGTACGTATAAAAGCGACGATTCACCCTGCGAACGTCCACGATTTTTTTCTCTCTTTAGACTCCTCTTTCTTTCCCCCTCCCCCTCCCCACCCCTTTTTTACCCCATCCGCGAACGACACGGAACGTTAAACAACCGGGACTATGACGAGTTATGCCTTTCTCTTCTTTCCTTTCTTCCCCTGAATTCTCCTATTTCCTTCTCTCTTTACTTCGGAAAAGAGCTGGCTATATCATAACGCTAGTTCGAATGTACGGAGTATGTATATGTACGTATATGTATTAAATCATACGTGTATTATGTACACACGAATATATAGTATGTCCTGAGGTCGAAGAGAAGGAGTCAAAAGTCACTCAACAGCACGTGGCTCTATACAATATATTCGTACAGTAAGCACTTTTTAACTCCCGTGCACACGATTCGAGGAGTAGAACAATTTTGCTCTCGTTTTACTTGACTCCTATTTTTTTTTTTTGTTTGTTTTTTTTTTTTTTTAGAAATACAGCGGAAAGGGTTTTTGCTGGAAAGGTCGAAAGAGCATGAGGGATTAAACGGCTCGGTGACGTCACTGGTTTGATTTCCTTTTTGTTCCACGTTCGGTTTGTAACCGAGAATCGTAGAAACGAGAAAATAATATCTTCGAATATCATTGAAGCGCGAACGACAATCGGTGTGTAGCGACTACTGAATAGAGGATGAAAAGCGAATGAATCTGTGATGTGCGAGTTGAATTTAGCATCGTAAAACGAAATACCCGGTTGCACCGACTGTGCGGGTTGCGAACAGGTTGAGAAAAGTTGAGAAATCTCCGACGGAGAGCCGACGTCAGTTACCTACACCTACCCCGAGGCTTGCGGAATCAAACGCAAGCTCCTAGGGGAGTTTTCCGACAATCCAAGATGGCATTAGCTCTGACATGAAACTTGTTACGATTCTCGTCGTCCCTTTTGCGACCTCTTTTCTCCGCTTCTTCTTCTTCCTTTTTTCTCACGTTATACTACTCGTATTTCTTCCCTCCGTGCATGAGACTTCTCTTTCGATTATAACGCGGTGTAATAAGCGCCTCACTTCAAAGCAGTCATCCAACACTTCAGAGAAAAAAATTCTTCCTTTTTTTTTTCTCTTTTTTTTTTTCTACTCATCCCAGCTCCCACGGAGACATCTTATGTCACGCTCCTTTTTTCTTCGGTTACACCAGTTTCGTGTAGACGTATGATGGAATTTTTAAATTAACTCACACGATCACAGAGCAGGTAATTATTCGTCAGTCGAAGACCATTTCGTCGATTTGATTTACGTGTCCGTACCCATCGTTTATTTCACCTTACTCAAACACACAAATTCGAAAAAAGAGAAATAATCTTTACGACAGATCAGACAAGCGTTGATCGTTTTCTTTTCGTCTTCGTTGAAAGCGAATAATATCCCGTCCAGAAATTGAGGACCTTTTCAAATATAATTTCAAAGGGGATTATTTGAGCATCGGCCTAATATTTTAATTTCTGCAGTAAAATTCAAATGATACAAGTGTGTGCGCGCGGCGCGTCCTTCGGTGTTCATAATTCGAATCTTCGTCTTTTCACATGCTCAACCGACTTTCCGGTTGGTCGTGGTTAATCGTGGCAAGTGTATACGCGGGTGGTTTAAAAGTCTCTTTTTTTCTTCCTTTGACTTCGTCTTCGCATTTTATTTGATTTTATTTTGCAAAAAAAAAAGGGAAGAGATAGGAAGCGTAAGGTTTACATCTCTTCTGCCCCCGAACCGCATCGGGAAGAAGGATGTTTGTACACCGGTCGGATGACGCGCGGCTCCGCGAACGTGTGTGTGCGTGTGTGTGTGTGTGTGTACGCGGGATTTAAGGGCGTTTACTTCGTCCTTCGTTCGAGGACCGCGCGCGCACTGCTTTCTGGGGGACACGACTTCTCTCTTAATTTGTCTACCTAAAGTGCCAATTAAGCTGCCTTGTCGTGCATTATCGTTTACCTACTACGTGCCCCTCTTCTCTCCACCTCAATTGCCCACTCAAACTTTAATTTGCCTCCGCAGGAAATTACACTCTGCTTAGAAATACTATCTACCCTCGGATTAAATGTAATAATATGTTGTGATTATTTAAAAACAACAACGAGAAGAAACTTTTATACTTTTTGAAAATCTTTCGGGTGATCGTGAAATTATACAACGAATTCGGTAGAAGATGTGAGAGAAATCCAAAAAAAAAAAAAAAAGAATGTCCCAGTGCTGACAGGATCTGTATTGTACACGATGACAAAATATATCACCCTTCCCATATACGTGTGCAATGTGTGTCTCTCATGGTTTCCGAATAAATCTATAATATAGATATTCTGTGTATGCGTTATAGTACGGAGAGAGGGAAATAGATACGATCGGATGCAATGGGGTTATAATATCGTTATGGAATGAATAAAGAACATACATATATATTTATTGTGTATGAGTACAGTGCGTTTGAATCATCGGAGCGTGCTAAACGACACTAAATAGCACTAACTGGCATTAAACGGGGGAAATCTGGGGTAAAACTTTAGCTTCCGTTTTCCCATAATACATCATACAAGCACGGACGCGTGTACGTAGGAGAGCTCGCTGCTATACTGGTTTCCCAGTTTTACTCCCATTGTCAACCGTCGCAGATATAACGAATGGCCATTTCCCCGTTTCTCTTCTGCGCCGCTGCAGATATGCCATTTCCATTATCCGTTGTACCTACCGTTTAGTTTACAAGAAAAAAAACTAAACTCCATCATTACGACCGTACGGAGGAACGCGAGGGAAATATTTTTGCCACGCGTACACCGAGTTGTGATTAATAAATTTTCTTAAATCGGACTACATGAGAATTGTTTCGTACGTTTTTGCGAACGCGAAATAATTCACAGCTCCCGTTTGGTTATTTAACGAAGCCGGAGGGAGAGGAGAAAAACGGACAAAAGTTACGTTCGGTTGATTTTGCGGAAGCTTTTACACGAGCGAGGTAAACTCGAGGTGAAACTGAACGTCTTCGAAATGTGTTTACCAAAATTGTCAGCCATTTTGTATGAAAATAGAGTATGATAAATTGAAGGGCGATGGGGGTGGATGGATGGTTCTTGGGGTTGGGAGATGAGGAGGTGGTTCTTGTGTAAAAGGAATTGAACATCGGGGGCTAACAATACTTCCTCGTCAACAATGCCTGTTTACTGTCTTCGTTCAGTTGGCAACAATGCACGGTCGCCTTAGTCGTCAGTTTTCTCTTTTCCGTTTTTTTTCCTCATTTTTCTTTTTTTTTTTTTTGTCAATTGTTGTCTCGCTCTTCAGTTCTCTTCTTCCGCTGCCACTTTCTGCTTCTTTTTGCTACTCTTTCCCTTATACATAGGTTCGTATACATGTCGTATATCCGTATGTACATATCATACCTCGTACCCCACATTCTTTTCTCTCTTTCTCTTTCGTTTTTAGTTATTTTTTTTTTGATTTTATTTCATTCGTTTTTTTTCTGTTTTTTCTGTTTTTTTTTTTTTATTTTACTACGTCGAAAAAGAGGTGCGTAAAGAGGGAGAAAATGGGAACTGACAGCTATCGAACCGAGCTGAGGTCTTCCATCTGTATGACTGATGCATATTTTATTAGGTTTGCTTAATTGAATAAATAAAAGTGTTTATTGAGATAGCAATGCATATAACCAAGATGGCTAACTCTTTGTTACCAACGTACACTTTGGTGGAATAATAATTTACGAATAGTCATTTCATAATTCTTCGTATATTGCGACTCGATCGGTAGCTCTGATATCGTACGCTTCAGAAAAAAAAAAAAAAAAGAAGAAATATCGATTCAAATTCTTATATCGTGGACAAACATTTCCCTATAAAGTTCTAGATAAATTTCAAAAGTCGAGTGTTCGAACGATAATCGCACACAGGCACGTGCACCTATTTAATTCCCAAATTGATGATCGGTGTATATTTTTGTACCTCTGTTCATTTTACAGTAACAATGAGGCCGATTTTTTTTTCCTCGATCTTTCCAAAAACGTTGTACGCGTATATATATATAGCGGGATGACGGAGAAATTGCACGCCGTATGCGGAGTTGTTGGATCGAAATGATAATGGCGACGTCGTCGTTGTACTTTTCATTGTTCTTCACGTTCGCCCGAGAAATTCTTACTCCGATGAAATGTTGAGGTAAAAGCTACCCGACTCCTCCACCCTCGTCATCTTGGGTATATATATTCATATATATATTACGTATGAAATTTTAGAAAAATTTCCAAAATAAATTGTTGAATTTAACGACCAGAAAACGTGAGCGTTAGATATTGGAAAATAGAATAATTGTACATGAAGATATCAAGGGGGGAGGGAGGAGGGGGTGAGGGGAAAACCCAGTGAAAACGAGAAGGATGATGGGTAGAAATTATTGCGAGTGGGTGTCGAGAGGTTTTGCGATGAATGGAGAGGGAGTACCATAGGGGAGGATCTGGAAACAGTGCTCGGCATCTACGAGGAGAATAGGGCGCTCGTTATCAGGCCGATAACGCGTTTAGTGTTCCCTGCACAGTGACTTCAATGTGTCTCGACAATGTAGCCAACATTCAGGCATTCAGTGGTAGACAATAACCCGAGCATAATGTCATAATGGAGCCGTACTGTACGTCTGTCGCGTACACCGTGTATATACGTACCCACCCGTAGCCCGGGCGCACTGCACGCGATGAAACATGAGAACCGAAGAGCATCGGTCGGCTCCACTCCGCATCCTCCCGACCTGATGCTAAACCACCTGGAATGCACGGGGTGAGCCGAAGAGATGTAAAGGAAAAAATTGAAAGTACCGGAGGTGTTACAAACTTTGCCGGATATCCCGACGAGCTTTTTCAGGTTTTTCATTCTCAGCCGCCGCAAGCTCGATTCGTTAATTCGTTTATATTTATTTATTTATTCGTTCGTTTCTTATCCAAATTTATAAGCGAGAGGTGAATTATTGAGTGAGGCACGCGGTGAGGGGTCCGCTTGATTGTCGGCGGCCATTTTGGTCTCCGCGTTCGTCGAGAGTTTTCTTTAAAAAATTTATAATGCTTCTACAGACGCGGCTAGCGGCTGCAGGACCGACAATCAGGGGGTTGCCAATTTCGCGGTATTACAAATGAGTGGCTCTTGTTAAATTATACACGTTCGTAACTCGGTGTGCTCTCGCGGTATTAATTCTTATGTACCGCGAGAGCAATTGCCGGCCATTGTCAATGCGCCTCTCTCACCCCCCTCGAATTGTTTTTTTTTTTAATTTTTCGTACTCTGTTCTCTTTTCATCGCACAGAGCAACCCTCTCAGTCCTGGCAATCTTACATTCATTCGACCTTCCCAAAGATTTGATATCTGGTTTGTTTTTTTTTTTTCTTATGCAATTCTTTCTCGAAATGTCAACGGAGGAGAATAAAATAAATTTTTCTTCAATTTCTTCAACGTGTCTAATAATCCGAAATATATCAGGTGCGATATCAAACATTATATACGCGCACTGCAGAGATCGCGTATTATTATGTGAGTCAGACTATGTAATGCCGTATATATACATGGGGACAGCGTCGTCCATTTCGTTTGGAAATAATTTAAAAGCTGAATTGAATGTTTCTTTTTTATTATTTTTCTTTGCTTTTTTTCTGGAGTCTCTCTCGCTCTCTCTCGCTCTCTCTCGCTCTCTCGATTTTTTTGCTTTCTCTTTTTTTCTGGTCCGGGGAGATCGAGTCGTGGACAATGGTTGAATAGCGATGTATCAAGGTGAGTCGCTATATACTCGCTTCGGAGAGGGACCTGCATTGTGTATCGTCCTGTTCCTCCTACTTCTTCTCGATTCCAGTGGCTGCTGGCTGCCGGTGGTGCTGCCGTTCCCGGCGATGGTGGTGGTGTGTCGCGTTCGACGAGAGATCGACGCGGTGGAAGGAACTATTATACAGTCGGGAATCGAAGCGCGGGACGAAGAAGGAGAAGGAGTATGGAAAAAAAAAGGAGGAGGGGCGGGGGGGGGGAGAAGGAAGAAGGAGACGGAAAGAAGAAGGCAGAGCGGGAGATCGCGAGGAAAAAAGAAAGAGAAAGAGAAAGGGGAAAAAGGGAGTAAGGGAAAAGGGTGGGCGATCGGTATAAGGGAAAGAAGAAAAAGGTGGGGTGATATTATATGGACTATGGTATACATACGTACACGTATAGTATGAAAGGGCGAAAAAAAAAAAAGTATTACCATATACCACGTTTCCTATTGTTGGTATTCCCGGATTTACATTTGCATCAGATTCGCATTGAGAATGGAAGTGGACCAACCGATATAATACTTTGTTCTATCAAAGACGAATGGCCATGTTATCCCCGAATAACAATTTGAAATCCGGTCTCCGTCCTCGATATATACACATCCAACCTTTATTCAATCTCACAAAAATATCGACTCCATATATCTGGAGTTCGGTCTATACATTTACCACCCCTGAATCGGTGAAATTGGGTTATTCTTCTTCGGATTATAGGCTGTCCGAAAACGCGTAGTACAGATATCAAAACACTACACACTCCGGTATTCGTAAAGGCTTTTGAACGAGTCCAAGTTGTCCTTCCTTCGACCTTGGGGTTTTCGCTTGAGACAAATTACCCCTATTTTCATATTTTTTTTTCACACTATATCCTTCTACCCCTTTTCTATTTTGTTTTTTAATCTCAAGGATAACGTCGAGACATCGGAGCGGGCGATGCGATCATGTGTGTCTGCAGGATGCGCTCTTGGAGTAGGCGCTGTTAGAAGGAGGAGACGAAACAAGCGCCGCCCACGAAAAGCCCTAGAACAATGGGCGAGATTCAAGGACCTTCGCGTTAAGTACGTTAAAGTAATTTCGTTGTAGTTCAGAAAAAAAAACTACGTATTACGTCGAAAAAACGTTCTATACGTGTCCTTTTCCTCTTTCGCACAGCACGTACGCTGCTCGCATTTATGCTTTTTTTCTCGTACTCGTGTACACCGCCCATTAATAATCGATTAGACGAGCTTCATTTAATCGCCGATTATACCCGATCATGCGAACTGGTCATTTTTTTTCTCCTCGTGCCGATCGGAAACCGACTGCCCGTCGTCGTTATCGTTCGATAATTCTTCGTGACGATCCATTTACGAATATATACGGAAGAGAATGAGACAAAAAATGTGCCGCACATTCAAATTTCCATTACGCTGCGCGGGACGATACACCGAAAGTGCAGGCGAAAAGCCGAAGCTTTCAAGTTCGTTTTGAAAATCGTGCGGCGTTCGTTGGCGGTTTAATTGATTCGAAAGCTTTTTCACGGCGATTCAGTTCCGTTGATCTATTTTCTTTTTGTCATCGGTGCGCGATTGTGGGGTAAACCTTATCGAAGTGCGCTCGAAAGCTTTCGCAAAAAGGTACGCCTCACTCGCGTGCACTTTGCGTACCAATTCGCTCGGAGTTGTTCCGCTGGGTTTTACAAGGTTCGCTTCGTATCGGGAACATTAACAAGAAGAGTCGTTAGCTGAGATGAGATCGGTACCAGATATTACATACCTACTTATTACGTGCCGTAAGCCGACGACACGAGTAGACGAAGAGAGGTAGAGAATTGATAAAAGCTGAAAGACGCGCTTTAAGGGCTGCTGAGAGAGAGAGAGACTTTGTAGGGCGTAATGGTAGTCGCGTGCGTTGGAGAAGGATAAAAAGGGAAGACTGGGAGGGAAGAAGCGGGAAAAGGAGCTCGGGGGGTCCCGGAGTGTGGGAGTGTCACAATAGTTGCCATGGTTACGCCGCTCTGCCTGGCGTACACCTTGTATACATAGGTATAACGAACGAAGGGAGAAGAGAGAAGGCTTCAACCCTGGCACTGTATTTCCATAATCTGCCGCTTTGTCGATTCTGAATTATGCGACTATACCGGGCTATAATGTGTGTGTGTGGGTTTATAACGTGTGCGTCTGCTACGTGCACTCCACCCTCGAATCCTCCTCTCTTTCTCTTTCTCCTTTTCTCTCTCTACTCCCCCCCCCACCCCCCTTCCGCGCTTCAGCTTCTCCTTTTTCTTCTGGATTTTCTTCTTCTTTCCCTTCTGATACAGTCTTCTTTCTCCTCCTCCTCCTCCTCCTCCTTCTGCGACTCGAAAGTTCAACCTGGAAGCCTCGTGTATATCCGATTATTTGCTCAAATCGAATTCACGTGTTCGGTCCTTTCTACAAACCTTTTATGGATTTGAAAGCTTTGTATACAACTCATACCTCGATTCGTGTACGCGACTACCCCCATGCAAAATTTCATCCATATATATATCATAACGTGGAATATGGAATGAAAAAGAGAAGAATAGAAAACCAAAATCGTGTCCGTGGAGGTGAGAATCAGAAGGAGCAACCCTTGAATCAAAAAAAGGAGTGCCTAATTAGGGGAATGTGTTTCGAAAATCTGCCAACCCTGTTTCTCTATCGATACCGTTTTTGGAAATTCAATTGAATTGAAAAAAATTTTCACCGTTCGAAAAAACGCAAAAGTTTCCCGAAGGAAAAAGAAAAAAAAAATACGAAACGATCCAAGAGATCTATCAATTCCTTAGCTACCGAATTTCATTCAATACAAGCAACCCGATTAATTCCACACGTTTTTCTACGATGTTCGCTTTTCTGTGGGCAACGCTCTTCCGAAGAAAGGTGAAGAAGAAAAATGAGGAAGAAAACTTTGAATTTGACGAGCGAATGAACGTCTCATACTGTTCGCCTATTATACCATACACGTATATGGTCAAAAAGGTCTATACCTCCACCGTGCGGAGATTCAGAAGGCACGCTATATATAATTTCTACATATACCTCTATATATAATTTTACACAGAGTGTTTTCTACTCGGTTTTCTAGACGTAAAACCGAGTTTAAACTTTTATTATTACTATGATTATAATATTTTTTTTCTACAATTTTTTTTTTTTTACCTCCTCTCTTTTACTTTGACTTTATAGTTCGCTTTATCCTAAAAGGTTTCGTCCGCGAGTGAGGTGAACAGTGTACCAACGTATACAACGCTTCGATTTTGATATAGTAGTAGGTATATTATGTATATACATCGCGTTGAAGGCCCTGGAGTATGAAACAAACTCTTTAAAGGCTCGCTTTATATTCCGAGAAGTCTTTGTGCCGAATGCGTGACTAAAATGGGCACATAATTGAGCATTGAGAGTTCCCTATAACCATGGATAATTACGTTTATTGGTAACACTGCGCTGACCGATGGGTTCAAGGGGGTGAAAAAAAATTATTATTCAATAACCGGAGTATGATCTAAACAAATTTTATTGATTTTCCCTCCTCCTTTTGCATCGGAATTGTTTCGTACTCGACAAAAAAAAAGAAGAAAAAAAAACCAACAACAACACGTACAACAACAATAACAATAACAATAATAATCGCGTGCGCTCGTGGATCATTTATACAGCTATTGGTATATGCCTTATATATGCCACGTGATCAAAGGACACGCGGTCCGTTTGATTGATCGTCGTTCCATGATGCGTATTACCAAGGGTTGAAGGATTGCCCTTTACCCGGACCGTTTGGTTTCGTTGGTTCCGTTTCGTTTTGCAAAATGTCATGTATTGGTATAAGTTTCATCGAACAGTCAGTTCTATATATATATATATACATGGCTATGTACACATATAAAGCTGTTGCTGCAGTCACTCCGCGGCGTAAATGATCTGGAAAATCTCTGCAACGTGCGCTTTCGACCGTTCGTATTTTTTTGTTTTTTTTCTTCTTCTTCCGTTATTCGTGCTATCACGTATACACGTGAATCAAGAAATGAGAAACCGAAGAAGGGTGTAACTCGAAAAAATGTAGGCGTGAGGGTATCTTTGAAAAAAATTAAGAAAATTCATTCAAATCTCACTATATGGAGAAAATTTTCACAGGGTCAATGATTCGCAAGAAAAAAAAAAAAATTCTAACAACAACGAAGAATGTGCAGCGATTGATTTCGAAAAAAAAAAAAAATGCGGTATCAACAGAGCGGAATTTCGGGTGCGTGAAAATGTGGCACGCGATCAAACTTGACACATAACAATTCGCTTGCAGCTTTTTTCAACGGTCTATGAAATGCGATTTTAAAGACATGTAAATCGCACGGATCGTTTAAAAAACGATGGATCATTTTAATAATCGCATGATATGTGCATATATTATATTTACATATACGCGGGGCAAAGTAGTACAGTGACTCGGGTCTCTCGTTGCT
Source organism: Athalia rosae (assembly GCF_917208135.1). Taxonomy (NCBI): domain Eukaryota; kingdom Metazoa; phylum Arthropoda; class Insecta; order Hymenoptera; family Athaliidae; genus Athalia; species Athalia rosae. The sequence goes on from NC_064028.1 coordinate 7,992,111, forward strand.
TCCGGGTTTTCGGGCGGCGGGTTTACGCTGGGGTGGTTCGAATCGCGGGGCGACGTAAAGTAAAGTAAAATGGAATCGAATGAAATAAAATAGAATAGAGAGTATAGAGTAGAGTAGAACGGCCGAGGGAGAGGGGGAGGGGGGGGGGGACTGCTGGGGCGAACAACAACAAGAAATGGAAAAAAAGGAAGGAAGAATGCAGAATAGAAGAAGAAAAAAAAAAAAAAAAAAACACCCTTGTATCGAGTATATATCGAGTCCAGTCGCGGTGAGTTCGGGCCAAGAGGTTCCTTCGTTCGTCCGGCGGTGGGCGAAGCGCTATGCGAGACCAGAGCTACCAAGGGTAGAAATCTGCATGCCAAACCCATTTCCTGTACCAGTGAGGGTCCCTCCTTCGCTCCCCCCTTATACGCTTTTTTCCTATTTTCTCCGCTTTGTAACGCGCAGCTTATAGACTGTTGGAACGTTATTGATGAGGTGTTTAGGGATCAAGGTTCGAGACGTTTTCTTTTTTTTTTTACCGTCCTTCTCTCCAATCGTTTATATCGATTTGACCTTTACGCAGGGGTCCTCGGGTCGCGCTTTTCTCCACACTCGTTATCTCCTCCTGAGCTATTCGAAATTGTTTCGCTTTACCTAATTTCGTTCAATTGGTTGCGTTTTGAAAGGGTAGAAAAATAAAGAATTGACTCGAGCGGTTTCAATGGCGGCTACGGAGGATGGGCATTGTGCGAAATACGATTCGGTATGGTGGTGCGTTTTATACTCCGTTGTGTCTCGATAATACAGTGGTGAAATTAGCCCGCTCATAGTGAGCGAATAATTCCATCTGACTATATTATAGTTAAATACGAAGGAGATGAGAATTCTCTTTTGAATGTATTATGGTATAAGCATCGCACAAGAAGAGAGAGACTACGCTTTTCAATGATTTCAGTTTTATTAAGTTACGCCTGGATGGATTTTCTTTTAAATCTAAAACTTTGTTGAATAGAATATTCTACATTAATAAGACATTTTCACAGCGTAACGGAGATAAAGAGATAAATATACTGAAGAAGAGATAAAGAGAATGCAAAAGAAAAGAGGGATGAAGAGCTCAAGATGAATACCTTCGTTGTTTCATTTCATCTTCGGTCCACGGGACACGAGATCATCCTTCCTTCCTTAAAGCAGCTCTTTATTACCAACCCAATGGCAATTTAAAAGTGTTGCCCTGAAAGGGCAGTCGCTGTCCAAGGGAAAATAGAATTTTAAGAAAAAAGGAGTTGAAAAAATCTTGAAAATAATTGAAGGAAAAAAGAAACATTAAATTTATCATTTATGTTCGTTCACTTTGCTACCGTTGCACTTTTACTCCGCCGTATTCACCAGTCGCATATACATACATACATATATCATAGTTCCTATATTAAATCCACTTGTTCGTAATTTATACGTGAGAAAATAAAAAGAATGAAAAATAAAATAACAATATACAAAATAAGGTGAATATATATAATAAATTTTGTATAATTTCTCGACCCGCGCCCCCAGATATAAAACGAGAGTTTTCTTGTCGTTGGTTGTTTTTTTTTTCTTTTTTTTTCTCCGATTTTCTTTTTTCGTATTTTGTCAAAGGGAAAAATGTATTTGGGACTGACTAACCGGTCCGTTTGACTAGAGGCGATATTATACCAAAGGTGTTAGTCGGTTTAATTTAGTATCGTGTGATATTCGTGCGAGTCTCTCGGAAACGTACCCTCACGTTGCTGCAGTAGGTACCTACCTACGGCTACTATCGGAATCGTGCGCGAGGAAGAGTCGAACCGACGACGATATAAATATTTTTATTTATCCAAATGCTGTCTCTCGGAATAAGCTGGTAATTTACACCCTCGCTTTCGGTATTTTCTCCTTTTTCTCTCTCATATTCTAGCGTACATGCGTTTATACAATATTTATGCATACGCGTGTATGGGGTATTTTACGCCAACTCGCGCGGAGCGACTCGACCTCGAGATTTCCGAACGTGACGAGGTTCTCCTTTTTTTTATTCGCCCGATGTGCGAGGTATGCGAAAAATACGTTCGGGTGTTATTTCAAATTCTGATTGAAAATATTCTGGCGATTTGGCGAATCGCGTCGCTTCTGAAATCAGATTCTTCGAACGAATGGACGTGAAATGACCCATAGATACCGTAATACGTCGCGTGATCGCCGTTTTGACTGCGAGGAATTCCTTTTATTTATTATCGTCTTTTTGTTTTTTCTTTTTTTTACTTTTATCCCGTAAGTTCTACCGTATTTATGGGATTTTTTGAAATAGTCAGTCGATAATATAATATAGAATAAGGTGTCTGAGGAATCAAAGAGCATATTGTCGGGGTATCTCATAGTCAGGATCTTTGTGACATCGAAGAAGGAACTAAAACGTATTAGTATATATCTGCTTCTGAGGATTCTAGCAACTAAAATAGACGCGGCTACCGCCATAGCCGCGTCCTATACATACCCCTATCTATCTCTACGTGTTACGTACGCACACCTCACATATGTGTGTATCGTACACCCAGTTAATAAAATACGGATTAGAGGCTAGTATATTTCTTCATTTAGATTATAATAAAAACTCACACAAACTTTATTCGTGTACGACGACTAGTCTAAGCGCATGCAGGTTCCAATATTCACACACACGTGTGCAGTGAAAAATAACTTCTTGATTTTTCACTCGTCATAGAAGGATCCCTTTTGATTTTCTGTATTTGAAGTAGGTATGCACGCTGAAAAATTTAGCAGTAGATAAAGCAACGACTTTAAGACGAAAGTTAAGACGAAAGGGCAGTCCATTAAAAAAAGGCTTGTTTCGTGACTTAATTTTTGCTTCCAGAAGAAAGAAGCCGGATTGAAAAATCTGTTTTTCAACTCCTATTTCGCTCTATTGAAAAAAGGGAAAAGAAGAAATTCGGGGGTAGTTAAGTCGCATCGGCAGTCGATCGGTAACGCTCACGGCGCACCGACACGTCACGCGCATCAAATATCTTCATATACCTGTGTCAAAAGTCGGGTTTATATATATATATATATATATATATATATATATATATATATATATATATATATATATATATATATATATATATATATATATACGAAGATACAGGAGAAAGAAAGAAAGAAAGAGAAGAAAAAAAATGAAATAACGAAAGAGAGGGAATAGAATTTCTTTTTATCAATCAATAGTTCGGTGTACACATACCTGGGAACCGATGTCATTGATCAAAATCGAACCATTGTCGAACGATTTCAAAGTACAAAAAGGCTCTAGGTGAATAAAGGAGTAAAAAAAGGTAAGAAGAGAAGGAAAGTATGAAATTTTTACGTGTAAAATCGTACAGGTCGTATTTTAGGTGCCCTCCGTGGATAGGGGTACGTGCAGTCTCAGTCGCGGTACGATTCGACCGGGGGGGGTACGGAGGGACCGAGACCGTATTATATGGGGTGAGACCCGAAATGGAACGAAAGTGAAAGAAGAGAGTAGGGAGAGAGAGAGAGAGTGAGAGAGAGAGAAAGAAAAAAAAGAAAAAAACATCAAAAACTTTCTCTGGGCCATGAACAATCGGGTCGAACCTGCAGTATTATATGGTGTCCTAGATTTGGCACGCACGGGTCCCCGTTTGCATATTCATTGCTCGTATCAAGGCACATGCATTTCCCTTTTTCTTTTCTTTTCTTTTCTTTCTATTATTTCCTTCTTTATTTTCTGTTTTGGGGCGCGGGGAGAAAATGTGGAACAGATTTTTATTTTTTTCTCTCCCTTTGCTCTTTTTCTCTGGTCGGTATATACCTATGGAGCGCAGTTACGTTGTATACGGGGGGCGAACGTTCGTTCCGTATCGCTCATCCGTGGGTCTTCAAAACTCACCCCATTTCACGCGAGTTATGATGATGAAATTATATTTAGGTCGATTATGCGACTGTCACGCATCCGTATTTCTGTATGTGTATAACCCTTGTATTTTTGCAGGTAGCAAGACGACGCCTCGTGCGGTTATGAATTTTATATTAGCATTCACACCGTACCGATTTGGGACCTGGATACATTTAATAGCGGAAAAATCGAACAATCGATACGATTAAATAATGAAAACGATAAACCCGAACGATTCACATAATGCTAAATTTTGCACGCACGGAGATAGATAAAGGTAAAAATCTGTCCGTTCGGGGCGTGTACGCGGCTTATTGCCGACGTAGCCTTTTTTTAGCCTCTGATCCAGGTGCGTTGGAATATTTAATTCTCATGACTCGAAATGCCCAACCATATTCGCGTTACAGTTGATGTCGAGATTCTCCTCATTCGATTGACAAGGTATGGGCCTCATTCTCACTTCGAAGAGATTGTGAGAAAAATGCCAAAAAAAAATTGGTAGCCGATGTGGAGCCGCGGGTATTCTCTTGTATGCTTACGGGGTGTTTGAAAAAAAAAAAAAAAAAAGAAAAAAGAAAGAAAAGAAATCGAAGGAAGGAATTGTCGGCGATTCGACACAATGGCGGACGTCTTAAAAGCCAAGAACTAAACACCAGTGGCCTAAGGTAGACACCCACTGAGACTTATTAAACAATCGACAATGCATAAATATGCCACGTCATCCATGAATTCATCTATACACCAACGATATAGATTCTCAATCTTCCTTTTTATTCTTCCTTCTATTTCTTCGCTCCTCAATCTTCGTTGCGCGCTTATATGTTCGTTATATTATTATATTCCGTTTTAAGACTCGGCATCTTCAGAAGCCGTACTCTAATCAAATCCAGATACGTACAATAGTCGATCGGTTTCAAAAGCGAGTATTACTCCTCTTCGATTAATTACAAATATTCTTTCGCTCTCCGCCGTTTTTCTTCGAGACTTTCGAGCGACGCGACAAAATTCGAACGCAGGAATTCTTCTGACTCTTATTTTTATCTCCGATCAACTTTTTCATACTCTCTTATTTTCGCGTAATATTCCTCAAAAATCGTTTCCCCCAAATTTTATTTCTACGTCCGCGTTCGGATGTAATTGTCTCGTAGTTACTGCTCTCCTAGCTGATGAGGGTTGAAGTAGATCTGGTTCCTTATTTTTCGGTGTTTTCTTTTTTATCGGAGAATCTCCGCTGAGCGCGGTAGCGTTTTGTAGTAATTATAAGCGAGGAAAGGAAGAGAAGAAGAAGAAGAAGAAAAAGGAGTTTGAGGGGCGGTGAGGGGGAGGATATAACCGAATTCTCGAGAAGCTGGCATGGGCATCGCACCGCGGAAGATCTATATAGCGGGTTATTTTGGTATTATATCGTTTGTCGGCTACCACCTGGGAGTTTAACAATTGAAGATCGAACAATTATTACGCAGCGTCATGATTGGCTCTGAAAGACTCACGGTATTGTTACCAACCGTTTTTACTACCGCAACAACAACTTTAACAATATATGTAATACGCGACGGACGAAAATCTTCGTGCACACCGACAGATTCGATAAATCGAGGCATTTTTGGAGAAAATTTCACTTTCGGTCCGCCCGGAAGTTGAGAAATTCACTCGACGGTGTGATCTGATCGGTGTGGCCCCGGAGAGCGAAAATCAAAAGACGATCGAAAATACCCGATCGAATTCCGAACGAGGGAATTCATCAAGATTTTGAGCACTCACATATCCATTACAACAATAAAACCTTTGAAAATCTCGTTACAAAAGAACGGAGGTGAAGAAATGGTCGGAGAATTACTAGGCGAAAATTTGTCGGAAATCGGGGTTTCTGTACAAGGTGCGAAATGCGCGGATAATTTCTTCACACCCTCGGTAACCATTGTCTCTGCATACAGAAGAAGACTTCTACAAAGCCCTAATATCCTCGTCTTTTTTCCTCGAAGCAAACCTAAATCTTGTATCCCGAAACACCTCATTGTGTTCACCAATTAAATGAAGACCTTAGCAACCGACGAAATAACTATGAGGAATTTTCATTCTTTGGCAACTGGGACACTCGGTAATATTCGGCTCACCTCGAGGTTACTCATCATTTTTGTTCTTCAACTTTTTCCAAAAAAATTGCATTTGTAAAATCAGTAAAATTCTATTTTCAAATCGAACTTCAACTTCTCTCGTTATATTTGTTCAGAGAAATGGTCCTTCTCGTTGCAAAAAATTAAAAATAATCCGAAGTGGCCCGTTCGCTTGGTACATATTATTTATATTCCTTATAGTCAGACGAGGGTGTATTTAAATAATGTTTTATCCGCGTATCGATTGAACGAAAAACGGCAGACGGGGGTGGAGTCGTTTGTCATCTGGTCTGTGAACGCCAACTATTTATACGTAGGGTATACGTACCTACTTCGTGGATAAAAACAGCGGAGCTTTGTACCCCGCGACAAAAGAAGGACAAAGCGAAACGTGTGAATCAGCATTAATGATTACAATGAAAAATTTTTCGGACTAGAATCAGGGGACAAAATAGATCAGACGTACGCGACGTGTATCTCATACGAGTAGAGGCGATGATATTTTGACACAGGGGCTTTGTTTGCTGATTCACGATGAACTTCAGAATCATTCGAACATTCTGCTAATCGATTATCGATTTTATAGTGGGTCGAAAAATACGTGTGGTGTTATTTTGTGAAAGATTTTTTTTTTCCAAGTTTTCGCTGGTATTTTGTTTCTCCCTTGTTTATCTCTTCGCGTTTTACTTGTTTTTATATCGGAATACGAATAATAGTTAATGACGCGCTCTTCGTTATATGCTACTGTCCATATACCATAGGTATATAAGAGAAGAACAAAGGAGTGTAAAGATTTTTGAGGGACGAATTATTCGAGGGAACGAAGGGGGTGCATGGGGGGCAGGAGGGGTGGTATTCATAATCTTTTATAATTTGGGGTAGCTGGTACGATTACGATTTCATATCTGTATCACTGGACACAGGAGGCTCTTTAGCCTTCATTGTTCGTAGGACAAAGGTCAGGAGAGAGAGAGAGAGAGAGAGATAGACCTCTGTGTGTTTGCCGATGTGCCGTAGGGCCTCGTGGGATTTCAGACAAAAGATATTTCAAAAGGATTCCATTGTAGCCAAGCTCTCTGCAAGCAACGCGTTTTCAAGGCTTCCCAGTATATAGAGATAGAGGGCTGTTTTATTGCGAATATTGAATAAAATAATGACTTGACACCCTGCGGCCTCCTACCAATGCTACCTATACCGCCCGCTACTGCATCCAGCTATTGCTTTATATGCTTCGGTAGGTTCGTCGGTTTTGTGCCTTCGTTAGAGACACTGTACCGTGGCAAAACAAAAAAAAAAAAAAAAAAACAGAATGAAAGAAGAGAAAAAGAAGCAAAAAAAAAAAAAAAAAATCAGCACCGCGATGTGTATACGAATTATAAACTGTTATCTCGATTCTACAGAAATAAAAGTGGAATTATTTCGTTTGTTCTTATTGAAAAATATCTTGCGGCTTGATCATCGGTCACGTATCTATCGGAAACTTGGATCATGTGCGCCACATTGTGATTGGCCAGATTTGCAGTATAATCCATTTACATGAAAAACGATAACATTGTCGAGAGAGCCTTTGTCGAGAAGATGTATTTCCGACAGTATCGTCAGACTGCTCTTTTAACAAAGTGACGTATTATATCTGATCGGGGGAAACAGACTACCACTATTGTATAGGTGTACCTATACATCTATGAGGTATTGTTACAATACGCCGATGTAACACCGAATTTCTATACACAATTATATCATTGTCCAAATTACAACCAATTTTATACTCGAATTATTCTGAAAAAAATGATGCGAATGATTTTTTAGCTCTTTCATTATTTCCAGTTTTTCGAAGGGTTGTATACGATCATTTCCACGTTTCTGATCGGCAAAATTCGGGAAGAAGATGAATTTTAATTTCAATCGAATCTTCGTGATTCTCGTGCAAAGATCATTGCGAATCGGTGGCGATCTTTCCATTTTTCACCCGTCGTTTTGACGAGAATTTCAGAGCATTGAAAAATCTAAAATTTCGTGGGTCAATCGAGATAATTGCGATTATGCAACGTTGACTAGAAGCGTTTTCCCGCATTCGGTCGATGGAAATATTTTTCAGTTTTTTATCTCGAAATAACATTGTATAGATATATTATAATGGTATACCGGAGATGTGGCAGAGATGCAGAGGGTCTCCTGGTCCAGGAATGCAGCTTCACACAATACGGCAGGTCCTCCTGCACCAACACTGCATACCGTATAATATTAATATAACACACGTGAAAGAAGCGGCCACATATGCACCGAAGAAATAGCGACGGAATCGAGACGTTCAAAAATTCGAACAAACTCCGGCGTCAAAAAAATCGACGTCTCTTCTCCGCATTAATTTCTGAACTCGGGGAACCGCTATAAAAAAATATCAGAATTCGCGAACCGATTCCCCGAGTCACAACTTTGCGATACGGAGCCTTCGAACTTCGATATTTGAGCAACTCCATTTTTGGTTCACCATTTTTTTACGGCCCGTTCGCGCCCATCGCTGAACGAGGCGGGGTAGTCAGACTCGTACATATGAGCACGTATGCTGCGGCGGGTGGCCATATAACCAGCTGCACAGGTGTGAAGGGAGGCTTGACTGATTTACATACCAAATACGCTGCACAACCTTCAGAGTTTAACCGCCTATAAGTATAACTTCGAGTTGCTCTATACCTACCTTTTCTGTACGCATTCTTATAGCGCGTATCATAACGTATAATTCAGCCAAAAAAAGCTCCCACGAACAAAAATTATCATTCCGCCAAGCTCTTCGCCCCTTTCGTTTCCATAGTTCCATTTTTCATCATCGAATCTCAATGATCGATTGCCTCTTACATCTCCGTCGTTTTCATTACCACCTCACTCTTGAAAATCAACATTTTTTTTGTCACTACTCTCATGGAAATTTCGAAAAAGGCATCGCGATGATATTTTAGGTACACACAACTGACGTGGACTCGTTGAGAATTAGTTCACTCGTCGTAATATATTATTATCGCGATTATTCTCATTATTTTTCAATGGAAATCTGCTGTGCAGAGTTGTACATGCACACGTGTCGTTTCATTATCTTACTCGGTTAGTTACTCTTCCGGGGCTCGCTTTAATTCGTTCCCCGTCTAGATATTATCGTTTCTAGTACAACTATGTAGATTCATTCGTAGATAGATAACGTATACGCATATACGTGTATATATATATATGTGTATATATTTTACTTTTTTACGTTACGCATCATACACCCTGTATAAAAATAAAAGGGGTTGTTGTAAAACCTGGCGACTCATTCTGCGTAATTGAACGATGCGTGGAAGAGAAGCGTTCCTTTTTTTTTTTCCCCCCCCTCCGTCTATCGTTTTGGTTTTTTGTCTTTGAAGAAAATCAGAAATACTGCACGAAGATCGTCGATTCGTCGAGGTTTACATGTGTACCAAATGATGCGTGAAATTGTGAGGTGTGAAAAAAAAAAAAAAAAGGGGGGGGGGGGAAAAAGAAAATTAGAAAAATACGTGATACTTTATAACGTGGGTACATGGTGAACAAATTATGGCGGATATAAATATAATATGTCGAACACGTTACTATTACGTACGCATATGCACGTGCTTCACCATGTTTCGTATTTACACAACTCGTTGTTACGTATGTAATGTACATGTATCCTCGTACGTATGTGGCCTACTCGCGAAGGATTGACTTGAACAAACAACTGGCATCGATAGCTTGGCACCTGCTACTCAAAATAATTACTAGACAAACAATCTCGTAGTGTGTACGACTATACTTGGTGCTTCCTGTCCAAACCATTCGTACGGTATATACGGGATAACAAGGCGGTACGGTATGTACATACACCTCTCTCGATCCCGATTGTCACTCGATTTTTTTCTTCTCTCTGCACGATCTTCGTTCATCTTCTGTTTTTTTTTTCATCATCTCGCAGCCTTTCCCTTTTTCACGAAAACTCGCGAGTTTTGTCGCTTTTCTCGATCGTGACATTACTTTTTTTATCGCTCGTTATTGTGAAAGCGGGGTGTGATGAGAAAAGAGAATTAATAAAACAGCGTCGAGGCTTTGGTAATGCATGATATCGTACGTATGTATATTCCCGTGGCGCGTACGTACATACGTATGTTTATTGTATAATTTATACACGTTGATAAAGTTGCTGCGCACATGGTGTAATTTGCGGGTTGAGTAAACAGAACAGGTAAACATGGTTACGTAGTAGCACCGGATCAGAAATAATAGGTTTGGATTGATTCATATCTGATTCAATCGTTTGAAGGGTTCATTGAGTCGGAACGCCCGCTAGCCCCTTTTAACAAACGATGATTATATGCAATCATCGAATCAAGAGGTGTCAGGGTAAAGTAAAAATAAACAAAACGAAAAAAAAAAAATAAATAAAGGTAAAAACGAATGGAAACGAAGGAGAAGAAAAAAAAATATTCAAGCGGTCGATGAAGATGAAATTTGTCTGATTGAACAAAAAAAAAAAAAAAACAAGAAACAGGTGAAATTATTTCTGTTCGAAGGAAGAACGAGAAAAAAATGAAAAGCATCGAATTCAGGGGGTTTTTCGATGCACGTATTGCATGAATAAATTAAATAACCATCATCGTTGGTAATCGAGTTGGCAAGGTGCGTTTTTGGGCTCTGCGACAAAGGGTCATCGATTATTGACGGTTAAAGTAATCGGATATACTCGATTAACGAAGCGTAGCCTAACACACGCTTAAATTTTCGTGTATTCCGTCACGTGGTAAGGTATCGTACGGCAACCGAACGTCGCGAGAAGGATATCGAAAATAGGGGTAGAAAAATTGGTTATCGTAGAAACGAAGATCCGAGAAAATTCAAAATTCCGAAACCACGCGTTACAGTTGAAAAAATTATATCCAATCGAAATAAGGATAATTTTGATTGATCTGGCACAAATAATGTGGATAAAATTTTGAGCAGTCTTTCGTATGTTAACAACAACGAAATGCAACCCTTGTTCGCGTATGTGGTATAAATAAATAAATATGCTGTCGGTTAGAGAAATTTTGTAGAGAAATAAATGTACGGAATTCGTGTGAATCGGTCACGCTTACAAATTATGATGAATTATTGTTACACCTTATGTGTATATTATACTTCGGTTACGTGCATTGTGATCTTCGAAATTTATTTGTGCGTATGTCCGTGGTCAACCGTGTATCGCGTGACAAACCGTTTCGCCTCTAATCATCCCGCACTGATCCGATACAGTTTTTCAAAAAAAAAAAACAAAAAAGAAAAATGAAGACAGAAAAGTGAACTAATATATAAATAAAATAGAAATACATACGCATGTCGCCCAGGTAAAATCGGAAATGTTTTTCCGACTACTAACGAACACCTGTCTCTACATGTGCGAGTTTTATCGTGAAACCGAACACCCTATAGAGTTCGAAATTATATTGTTGCATGGGTCCGAAAATTTGAGGAAATCTGTGAAAATTGCAGCAATAATTTTGGCTTTTAACCAGTACATCGAACCACCAAACTTCGTTATTATTCATGGTCGGAATAATTCCGTTTCCAAAATTCATGGGGGTAACGGACATTTGAATTTCCTATTTTCGACCCGATGTAGTACCGCAGATAGGCGGAACGAGGATCGGATCCTCGCGCTTAACGAAGTCCTCGCGATGAGGAGAAGCAGATGGAGATATATATATATACGGAGAGAGAAAGTTCACCGGAATTATCGAACTTCCAGTTAAACAATCAGCTTTAGGTGCGATGACGACGGGACGGATGAACGAACGCCCTGAGGTTTCATGACTGTTCATCTCGCTTAATTGATTTAATGGGTCCTTCTGGCTTTGGTTGGTTGGTTGGTTGGTTGGTTGGGTCGTCGACGGATTGCCGTTTCGGTGCCCCGGGGGCGTCGGGCGCGGGAGAGCCAGTCGTCACCTCGCCTCTCTCCGCAGCAGTTCCAATTCCAAACGAGACGACGAGGGATCGGAGGACTCTCCTGCTCTACTCTCTTGTCAGAAGTACGAGCTTTACGGATACGGTACATGTGTCTCTTCGCATAGGCGGTTCGTTGTCTCTCTCTCTCTCTCTTCGCCCCGTCCCTGAAGCGTATAAACGCGCGCGACGCGATGGCCCTCGAGAGCAAAGAGAAACAATACCCCTCTTCTCGAGAGGATAATGATGGGGAAAATTGTTAGTTTGTTACGCCTCGCAGTGATCGGGGAGAGTGTAGGTTAGGCGCAAGCTATGCCCTTTCGTGTATAGCTTATAACAACGTTGGTAATCACTGCTTTCCACTCGACGCCCGAGTCCCCGCCATCCTCCCCCATTGTTGTCCTAACCAAGGGCTTTCGAAAACTTACGCCCCCGTCGCACTGCTCGCGTTGCTCATCTTACCTTTTTTTTTTTCTTTTCATTGTACGTCGGACGCACACCGTGTTTACGGATTATTCTTTTTTTTTTTCTTACGCGCTCTTCGTTATTTTTACCATTTTCATTAATTTTTTATTCGTCGCATATGTGCGATATCGATTGATGTCAATTTGAGAAAAAAATCCGCTTCTTGAAACGCTGGTTCGAGGAATGTTTTGCGTCAAATGTTTCTTCTCAGCTTTTTTGTTTCGTTTAGAAAAAAAAAAAACAACATTCGGAAAAGGTGCGAGGGTGTCGTCTCAGGGTCATTTCGTTTCTCCCCGATGGACGCGGTTGTTTGCTCTAAAAAATATCTCAAATTCCACACAATGACAGAAAGGTTACAGCTGTTCCTGTTCCGTATAAAGAGATGAATAGAATTTCGAATTTTCCATTATACTTTGTTATAACACCCATATACTTAGGTGGTAGGTAAGGCGTAGTATTTCTAGCTCTTTGCTGGGGTACGTAGCGTCGCGTCGCCTTGCGTCTCGCCTCGTTCTCATGTAGGTATAGAAAAAAAAATACGTATACGTTATACCTGTATGTATGTAGGGTCTGATTTCAAACCGAAAATCTACCGGGTTTAAACTGGATTCAGCATTCTTCCATTCTGAAATTTTCCTGTTTCTTTCTGATTTCTTTGTATTCTGCGTAACATATATATTTTTCTTCTATCCCTCTTTAATAACCCGAATATTATCTTGGGAGATTCGTGAACGAAAAAATGTAATATGAATACATAATGTAAAATTCGAAAGTTAATATGTTGGTTTTTTATTCTTATTATAATTATAATTTATCTGTTCGTTATAACTTACAGTTTTAGATTTATAAGTAATTGTTTTTTGCGTGCGTGTATAATGCATATTTGGGGTAAAAGGGGGAGGGATTTATGTTTTTTCGTTTCGCGTGTTTTGTTGTTTTATTTTATTTTATTATTCTTTGATTAATTATCATAATGAAGTATTCGAATAATCGTTAAGAGTCGATAATAATGATAATAAAAATAAGAAGATTAATAATAATAATAATAATTATAATAATCCATAACAATACAAATATAAAGGTTATACACTGTACATGTCGAATCCGCCATTGTTTGTCCAATCGAACCCTTCGGCTGAAAATCAACGCGTACGTACGAAGTCGATTCACAGTCGAAGGTTGAGAATTTTATTTTCAACGCTTTAATTCGAATAAATTTTCTAAATTCAATTACACCGCGTCGCGTGTAGTGAACACCTTTTTTGCATACTCGACACCCGAGGCGTCGAAATTCGCTATTACGTTCAGGGTGTTTTTTGGAAATTGAAATCAATTCAACATCGTTTTTTTGTATCGTATCGTTTTCAACTCGTGAATTTTTCGTGGCGGATCGCGTTTCAAAATTTCAACTATATTATAGTCAACATCTATTTACAATACGGAGACCTCGGGTCCCCTTTGATGGATATTTAAATATTATTCGTTAATTTTATATATTTTTTTTTATATATATATAAATGATGAAATGCAATTATTATACAATATCATAACATCGTTCCGCTACAATAGGAAATTTAATTTTTATATTATGTTTTTCCGAACTGTAGTTGCAACAATTTATACATATATGTATATATATAATATAATATATTATAATATAGATTAGTGAATTATCATAATTATCTGCGCTTATTTACAAGCAAAATATCATTGCATAATTTTTACTATTTACATCTTTACAATAATCTGCTGAATATTTTTAAAAATATGAAAGGACGCGATGTAATAGCGGCGATAAAATATTTCACCGATCATTCTCCAACCGTACGCGTGTGGAGGGTAATTAAAAATCGAAAATTTTAACGCCGCGTAGAAGGGGCGAAAAGAAAGATATCTCGATAACGATAATAATGGCGATAATAATAATAATAATAATAATAATAATAATAATAATTGTAATAGTAATAGTAATTTTATCGATGAAAATAAACCCGTAATTTAATGATAATCACCTTTGAAAATATACGGGTTAAACTCTGTCGGGTCAGAGAATAACCGTCAACGGTCGTCTGAATTCGTTCCCTACCAGTGCGGGGGAGGCTTGATATCCCGGATATTGTCCCATTTGGGGTGGCAGTAATCCAGATTGTCCCGATCCTGGATAGTAACTGTTCAGTCCTCCAGGACTGGCCGCGGACGACGTTGAGGTAGAACTGGCGCTCGACGATCCTTGTTCCGTTCGTTCGGCCTGTTTGCTCATGTCCGGCGATTCCGCCGGCGATCTACCAGGTCCTACCGGACTCGATTCTTCGTACAATTTGTTCGGTTCGTAACTCGTGCGGTTGTAATCCACCGATTTTTGGTCCATGTACATTTTCGACGACTCGAAGTACGCCTTGGTCATCGCCGAATCGAGATAACCCCGATCCAAATAGGACTTCGGACTCGAGTCCAAATACTTCGGATCCGAATACATGCTCATCGCCAGTGTACTCGGCGGCATGTAAGCTGCTCGGTATTTGTCCGCCTCCATCGAATACTTCATGGCGTCCATCGAACTCACCACCTGAAACCGACCAGACGCAGAGATTTTTTTCATTAATTTTGCTCGCCTCGGAGTTTTTTTTTTTTTTTTTCGAAAAGCGGTTCGATCGAAGTTCATTTTTGGTGCGTCGGACCGGACCGGACGAGACCGAGAAAAGGAACGAATCGCGAGTTTCGAGGGCATGGAAACCGAACCGACCGGATTTGATTTCTGATCTTTTTGAAGGAATTTTTTTTTTTTTTCCCTCCGCCTCGTATCGAAAGCCCGGAAGGAGTGGGTACGCTCGTGTGAAATGATCTTCTGCGGCACGAGCAGCGGGAGTCTGGCACCTTTCACCTTGATAATTGAACCGCCCCATGCTGGGAGATACTTTCAAGGTGTAGGACGACGTAACTGCTACCGATCCACACACTGTGCGCGGCGGCAGCGGCGGCGGCGGCGTCGGTTCGCTGGTTTTTTGGTCATGCTGTTAATTATAATCGTCCGTTAAAACGATGATGGTTACCAAACCCATTGACGTGAGTATTATACTTGCTATGAGGTATATTATAATAATATCTCCAACGCGCCGAGGGATTGCAGCGTCGATCAAACATACGGCGAAAAAAAAAAAACAAAGAAAAAAAAAGAAATCAAAGAAAAAAGAAAATACGCGAGTCACGCGCGCCTCGGGCCCTTCATTTCGAACGTATAAAATAACCAACCGATGACGTAATATATTATGCACGTTTCACTGTTCAAGTACATTTGTATATACGCTTTTTTTCTCTTTACATCTTCTCGATATTCAACAATTGGAATTTCTCTGGTAACGCAATTGAGCTTCTCTTACTTAGTTCGGTTTCGATCATTTTTATCAGGTGAAAATGAGATGCGATAAAATAACTGTCGGAGGTGAAAAGAATTGAGAAAAAAAAAGATATCGTCAGATTATTCGATAACCTGAAAATCGAATATGGTTGCAGAAAACGAATTCCGAGAATTATCAGCTATATATTTAATTCCTTTCTCATCATCTTTCAATTTATAAAACTCGAAATATCATTCGCACGATGCGGGCGAGAGAAAACGAGTTTTCAGTTTCATCTGTCACTCATTGGCTTTTATTTTGTCTTATTTTGTTTTTTTTTTTTGTTTTTTTCATGTCTTGGTCAAAAAATGAGAAGCCTAGAAACAAGCGCGACGCGAGAGGCTCATCTGTAGTCAAAATGAGACCGAAAAAAAATGCGAAATGTAGAAGTAGAGAAACGAAACGTGAAGCGAAAAATATTTGAAAAGGAAGAAAAAAAAGCTCCGCGGTTCCGTTTGGTTCGGTTCGGTTAACCGAAGCCCGTTTCTAATCTGACAATTCGTACGCTCGCGTTCCGCGCGCATCCTATACGCGGGTTATAATATATATAAATACGGCCCGGCTATATTATGTATAGCAAAAATCTTTTGTTAGATTGTTAAGCGGCTTTTGTCCTTTTGATTTACAACAAACGCGTACGCGTATATACGTATGCGACTACACAGGCTTACGCGCAGAGATGTATGGCTCGTATTTAAATATTAAAATTCCCGCGACGCGTCGTCGGAGTTGGTTTTCTACTTTTGCTCTCGCGCGGGGAAAAAAATTCGAAATCGATTACACATACCGATACGTTTCCACCCGTATACTCGTGTACGTGTATCAACCTACGGGTTTTACGACTAGCTTCGGATTTTGTTTTTTCCTCATAGGTAGAGGTATACACAGATATTAAAAAACGCGTGACAGAATCTTCACGTTTGTTTCGTTTATTTTTTTTTTTCTCCCCGAGTGGCACTGAAATGAAATACAGGCGAAAATAGTCTGCGACCGTGATCCGCTGCATCGAAGCAGACATAATAGGTATACACCGGTAGAGTGTAGCTTCTCACCTGCCGAGTCTGTCATCGCCGAAATATATTGAGACGTACAGTTCGGCATTATTTATAATTCACGCGGACTCTAAATTTTTATGCGATTTGCACAGCTCTCAGATTCTTTTTTTTTTGGATTCATTTCTTTCGTTTTTTGCACCGCGATCCTGGCGGCGCCAAATTTTTTTTTATCGCGCCACACGTCGCCGTAATCAAAATTTCACCACCCGTTCGGAATTTCGGCTTTTTTCTCTCCGTCTGCTTCACCGTCGTCATCGATTTTTTTTTACCGTTCATTTAAATTTTCTACGCGAAGCGATTATTCATTATCGCAGGCAATATTTATGACTGTATATATGTATATTGTTTGCCGATGTGTATTGATACAGACGCGGTTTTTTTCCAAATTCTTCTCGAAATCGATGTAAAATCGGGTCGAACGTATTTGAGTAGTCGTATAATCTAGCGCGCATTGTGCTCGTTTGAAAAATAAAAGAGTGACGAAGCGAAACAAAAAGTATTAGAATAAGAAGAAGAAGAAGAAGAAGAAGAAGAAGATGGAAGTGAAAGAGAGCGAACGGATGAAAATACTGGAACGTAACGAAGGTAAAAGGTTAATAATTCTTCTGGGATTGTGTGCGTACGCCGTACACGTACACGGATTTTATATAAAAAAGTAGAAAAAGCTCACCTGCGCAGGTGCAGCAAGACCGGCAGACATCGCGGCGGCTGATTGCTGTGCGGCAGCAGCAGCGGCGGCTGCCATACTGGCGGCAGATAATGTACCATAAGCTGCTGCGGGACCGTAATAGGAACCCATGCTAGCTTGTCCCATTCCACCGGCCATTCCTGATGAGACCATGAAAATGAAAAAGAAATTATTACTCAGGATTGAGAATATAAAATTCATGTAATACAATCCACGACCGTATAGACTATGCATATTATGCACGGTCGAAAGTATTAGACCTATTCCTCTCATTGGAAATGATAATATAATTCTTGAAATACTTTTGAATAATTCGACAGGCTAAAATTGTGTCCGATTCGGGCATAATTAGATCCGTAATTGGAATGGAATATTCTTCGGCTAACGATAAGAGACAGAATGATCTCCTTCCATAATTAATCGAGCTTTGATATTCGATTTTTTTTTTTTTTTTTTTTCAAATCCTTGAATGTGGAATCAGCCGAATCTGCGGATATTTCTGATGTACTAAAAAACCCCACTATACCGTTAAAAACCATGTGAAAAATGTTGATTTTTGGGCCACGAATGACGTTTTTTTTAACGCGAATCCGTCGACTGGATTAGATTACGACCGACACGAATCAAGATATCTCAATTTTTGATCCGAGAATGGAGGAGAAATTGTAACGGCAGTATACGATAATCGAAAGAGGCTAATCGGGATGCAGTTGCGAATAGCCTGTAGCATATCGCAAGATGAGAAAGTTTACGATAAATTTCATATAAATAAGAATAGCGTCTAATGTGGCTTCGTTACATCCGTGTGATATGATATAAAGGGAGTAACGGTGATCGCGTTGAATCGTCGATAAAGTGTCGATTCGAACCGAAGAAGAAGAAAAATTCACGTGTAAAATATCGTACGTTAACGCGGGTATATATACATATATATAATAATCTCTCATTGCGTCAATCATAAATCTCACGTTATACATACACGCATATATTCAGTTATGTATAATGAAGGGACTTGACGCCAATCATTCTCTAATTCTGTATAGTGTATATCGTACGATCTCCAGTCAGCGCGATCACCTCTATCTTCTCACATATAAGTTGAAAAATATATATATCCTCCCTGTATATATACGTATGTTTGAATCATGTACAGATGGATGTATATACCAGGTATATATTTACTACATGGGGCCAAACGAGCCTTGAGTGACGTCTACACGTGATCGTTTCTGATACCTATATACGCGATCGGAGAATCATCGTCGCGTCGCGGTCTCTAAAAGGTATGTAACGATAAACGTACATATACGACGGCCAAACACATACGTATGTGTAAATAAATATACGATTCGTCGAATTATATATTCGCTATACAAATACAGACAGAAAAAATAGAATTAAAAAAAAAAAAAAGACATTTTGATACCACTATATACGCGACGCGATAAATGTTAACAATTTTCAATCGACATTGATGGTGTTTACGCAAAATATAGTACATATTCCATCGTACGTTAGAGCGTATATTTATATTATTTACGGAGAGAAGAATGAAAAAATATTAAACGAAATAATAACGAAATATCTTTTTAATTGCCGACGTTGTAATAAATTATTGTTGTATAGTGCGAATAGATCGGGGAGATAATTACGATGATAATGATAATAAATTAATGTCGAATATAATTTGCAGTTTCGTAGAATTGAATATGTACCTGTTACACAGATAAAGTATATAATTAAAATGGACATCGATCAGCGGCAGCAGCGCGGGTTCAATTTATAGTCTCACAGAAGCTGATCGTCTATCGATCGATACATCGTATATCATATATCTGTGTCTATGGCGAGTCGTTTACCAATACAATGAAAATTTTTTAATTAACTTTATATCGATGTATTTCGCGAGCGAGCGAAATAAACGATTTTCTTCCGATAGGCGCGAGTCTTTAATTAAATAGAAATTAACTGCGAGTATGTAGCAACTGTACACCGTCTTTGTAGTGTACATACGTTATTGTGTCGCATATGTGCATATATGTATACTGTGGTTAGATACGTGTGTACTTTTCATTGTCATTTTTTTGAAAAAACCTGCCAAATGTCACCTTGCGATGCGGTGATTTTTATATTTTGTAATAAGTACTATACATGTGTACGTGATTATGATACTTGTTATCGTATGATATTGCTGCAGTACAATAAGATCGGAATTAGAATCAAGCGAACGTCTCTTGTCATTTTAGAGAATATCATTCATTCGTTCATTCATTCATTCATTCATTCATTCATTCATTCATTCGCCCATTCGTTATTGAATGTTTCTACGCTATGTGAAATTGTATTGTAACTGGAATAATCGCGATATAAGATACAAACGGAATAATATCGCACCGAGTTTTTTCGCGATGCCAACACACATCCACGTTGCTCCTCTTTTATTGTTTCGTTATTTTGACGTTTTATTGTTCTTTTTTTTTTCGCAATTGTTCGACTCCTTGTCAGTCAGTGGAGTTTATTTTCTTTGTCGCATCTTTACACCGACGTGATCACGACACTATTCTCGAAACGGGTGAAACTCGAATTTCAAAAAATTATTTCTCTCGTATATCGTGCAGCGCGATATTTATTGCGAATCGTTGAGATTTATTTAAAACAGTAGCGTGCATTGTCCCGCGCACGTACGTATAATTGAGATATTATTATACGTAGAGTCGAGGGGCGAATTCCGTATACTTTAATCCTCCTTATTTCAGAGGAGGAGTCTTATTCCAACCCCTCTATACGCGTATATACACCGTACACGTATAAATAGCATCGGGATGGGCAAACCCCGCATTGCCGGAGGCTCATTGCTTCGCGACATGCGAACATAAATTTTAAAACACCGGCGTTATATTATTTATTAGATTGTTTTACCACGCACAAATTATCGATCCCGTGTATTGCCGCGAGTACGAAAGACACGGAAAGACTCGGACGCAACGCCCCGCTCGATTTACTTCTTTTTTTCTTTTTTTCTTTTTTTTTTTTCTAATATTTTCAATCACTAACGAACTATCTTTTTGCAAAATCAAATGAACGGAGAGAGAAAGAGGAGAATTAAGGAATTAGAAGAAAGAAAAAAAGGAACGACGAGCTACACAATGAGTCTGGCGATTGAAATTCAAATTCAATATGTGTATATTTATTTATTAATCACAGCTATCGGTCGGATCGCGGTTTGATTAATTATAACGCAAATTAGATTGCGAAGTTCTTTATTTGGATGATATGTATATATCGCATGTAGCTACGTACCTACTCCGAACACAGCTGTGTAATAACAAACTTTCGCCTCTTACAATTTCGTGTCGCGTGTCGTAAACATTTAAGTCAACTATTCCGATAAATTTTTGATTAGTTTGTTAAAAATTCGGTTTTTCAAGCACGCCTACGTGGAAACGGAGATGGCACTCGATAATTAGTCGCCTACTCATTATACCCGATTTTACACACCGTCGGTTATTCAATCTCAATAATATTTTTCTACAAAAACTCTTTAACCCCGACGAAAAATTTGTCAAACATTCTCTGCATGATTTTTCCTTTCATAATCAACGTAGTTTCGAATCTCCGGTTCATAATTGTCCGGTGTACGTACCATCCGGTTGCAGAGGTGGAAGTTTAACGACCGCGTATTATAATATCGATCGGTTTCTTTCTTTTTGTTTTTCTATTGGACTCTTTTTTGAACAATTAATGCAGAGCACATAGTGAAGGAAGAAAAATGAAAAATGAAAAAATGAAAAACTTGAACACTGACCGCGTGACAATCGTTCTCAAGGTCGGCATTCATTTTTTCATAGCTTCGATTGGTTTTCTTTTTCAATTTTTATTCACTGGACCTTTTGCACGATTGTGTAACGATGAAAAACAAGTAGTCAAAGATCTGCATCGCGTATAGCCCTCGAATAAAATTGAACCAAATAATAAACCTGCCCGCTCAAGGACAAATCTGCACACCGATGCACAGCTTGTACACGTTATTACACCGAATTATACACTTCTCCGCGTAGATATACAGGACATTGCAAATTAATTAATCGCTAAAATTACCCCCAGGCACGTGCCGAGTACACGTATATACATATATACGGTCGGAGACACTTTGGACTTATGCAGTTTTAGATTGTCGATAAAAACATGGCATACGTAATCGGACACGGTCGACATAAAAGTGACAATGAATTTTTTTTGCTTCTCATTTTTAATCGTGATCGTCGAGAATCCTGAGTCGACGACCGCGGAGCACGAGGATATACGACGAAGTTACATCATTCCGAAAATAAAAGGAAAAGAAAAATGTAAAGCAAACCTCGCGTCGCGTGCGTGTCTCTTTTTCCCAAGCTTGAGATTATACCAGGAAACACCAAGATTTTGTTACAAGAATTTCAGCGCGAACTCGATAATAAAGATTCTTACCCGCTCTGAGGGCGTCCATTGGTACACTGGGGTACGGGATGCTGTAGGGATATCCTTCTTTTCTGAGAGTTTTTGGTTTTCTCCTCGGTCTGTATTTGTAGTCGGGATGTTCCTTCATGTGCATCGCCCTGAGCCTCTTCGCCTCGTCTATGAATGGGCGTTTTTCGTCCTCGGTGAGCAATTTCCACTCGGCTCCTGTAAACAGAGAAAAAAATATTCTTCGTTCGTCAACAAATTAAGAGGAAAATTCCGACTCGACGATAATACAACATGGAAATTCGAGAACTCTTTTCAACCGCGAGTCAGCGGTCATTGTGGATAATTAAATTCGTAAAGTTATATACGTGTACTTCGAAATAATCAACCACGTTATACGTATACGTAGGGAGATTAATTATTGCGACAGAATTGACTCTTGGCTCATGGCAGTTGTTAACCTCGTGCCGCACATATACGTATGCATACCCCACACGACGTTATAATACACGCGTAACTTTTGCGAATATACAGGAGCGCGGGGGTGCAGGTAATGGTAGAAGGGGAGAGGGTTTGGCGAAGAGACGAAAGGGGTTACAAGGGGAGAGAAAGGGGGAAAGTGGGGGGGGGGGAGGGGGTGCGAGGGGGTGGGCCTGGTGCCGGTGTAGTGAATATGTTGAGTTAGTCATTGTTTCGTCAAGAATTAATTACCAGTTGTTGTGGAATATGAAACAAAGCTCCGGAGAGCTGGCATCTAATAGTATATATACTGTAGTGCGGGGTAGGTAGAAAGGTTGGAAGGTAGAAAGGATCGGTATAGGAGGTACCGCCGCCGCCACCACCCTTGCTCTTTGGTGGTGGAACACGAACAACTCCGCTCGCTGGAACAGCTTCGCAGTTGCGCCAGGTACAAAACGACAATACATCGGGGTGCGCCGTGTACAGCGGGTACGACTACTGGAGCCGCGTGTATAAAGCTGTACCACCTCCTCCATCTCCATCTCCATCTCCATCTCCTACTTCTCTTCTTTCTCGTTTCCACCGACTACCCCTTCTAACACTCGTAGAAACAACGATTCTATATATGTATGTACCGATATTGTACCAGCGTTGCGATTACGACTACGATGACGACAAATTCGCGTTTCTGTTCGCATTATTCTCTCTACCTTGTACGTTGTATATACGATACGATGTTCCGTTATTCGACCGGGTCAAAGAATCCTAGAATATTCTAACTATTATTGCGACAATGTCCGATTGCTTTGAAATGAACCGGTTAATTTTTCCGAAATTTCGCGCAAAAGTTTACTTTCCGCTCACACGTTCCGGAACCACCCCTATTATTCGCTTCGGCGCTCTTCAGTCTCCGGAAGAGGTAAAAAAAAAGGGTTTGATTCTCAAAAACCGATTTCACACACATGATCAAATTTGAAATTCATGTTTCCTGTGTGGAAAAATTCAAGCTCGGCGAGGAAATTAAAAGCCAAGATTACACCGTTACGATATTTCGCATCGGCGATGGCCGCGTATGCAGGGAAATCTAGTTTGCGTGGAAAACCGGAGATATTCAAATGTGTGCGTTTCTGCATTTATTTCACAGTTTATCCAATCGATACGCGTTTTCTCGGTTGAATGGAGCGCGTAGGTGTTTGTTTAGAACAAAAGCTATCTGGGCTTCCCTTGGCGGCGTACAACCGGGCACCGCAATATACGCGAATAGAAAACGCGCGTACAGGACGTCGCCGCCTCCGCAGTGTTTGCATTTTATAGGTACAGGTCGTACGTATACATATATATACATGTATAAATGTATATGCGGGGTACGTACGAAATCTCGACTTTAGTATTTTCGCGTGCTTTAGCGGCCGCGGAAGCAAAGCTGCTCGGAGTAGAGAAGAGAGTGGAAACCGCTAGGAGTGCAGAAGCTTGCGGCACAATGGCGGCTGCTTTCTAACGCTTTCGTCGCCGCACCGTTAACAATGCCGTTTATTTAACATCGTTTAATAGTACAAAGGCTGTTAATTAATGAACGCGAAAATAATAATAGTCGACAGCCGCCGTGTATAAAACCGTGTACGTACGTACGTCCACCGCGTTCCAACCCCCCCGCAACCGCTCCCCTGCGTGTGTACGAAAATCTGACGTGCAAAAATTTCACGATTACATATGTAGCATCGAATTACACGACCTCGAATCGGAAATCGAACGATTCGTTCGTCGTCGGGGAAAAAAAAAATATATACCCCAACCGAAATCGCGTCAATTTTACCCTCGTGAAGATAATTTCAGGGAAAATATTTTCTATTTTTTCAACATCCATCGTACCATCCCTACGCGTATTCCGCGTAGGACCAGGTGACGATGTACTCGGGGTTTCAGGGGATGACGATGAATTTTTTTTTTTCTCGGTAAAAGAAAAAGACGGGGGAAAAAATTGTCCGTACCTACGGGAGGTTCACGAAGTATATACGTATGTAGGTACGTGGGGGGGAAAAAAAAAGAATCGGATGTATATGTATTCCGAGAGAGAGAATTGAGATCGATGTTGCGAGCGGGGATGATCGGGTATTCCATTCATTCGTTCGTTCGTTCATTCGGTCATTCATTGGCTTTAGTCGTTTAGTTCCAGAAGGTGAGTTTCACCGATTAGGTATTAGGTATTAGGTATTACATGGCTTTCGGGGGTAGGCGATGTAACTGCCGCCGCCGCTGCCGCCGCGCCCGATGTTAACTGAAACGACAAAGTTTAGGGTACCGAAAATTGCTGAACCGGAGAATGAAACGACGTTCTCAGGTCTTACGCTGGATTAAACCCGATTCTATTATTGCCGAAGATTTTTGTCCCCCGCTCTCGATCCTCCTTTACATTCGCGCATAATACCACCGTACGTATACATCTTCCTATCTATCCAACGACCAACGGCAAAATCTCCAAACAATTCCACAATCTCATTATTCATTTAATTCATCCCTCGTTGTACACTGCCTAATTATCTTCCCAACTGATACCCGAGTTGAACGAGGAGATGAATGAAAATATCCGAAATACAGATCCTTCTCCGGATCTTCAACTTCAACTTGTTTTTTTTCATTTCGTATAATATTTAGATCATTTTTTTTTTTCTTTTTTTTTTCACGAAACTTCACGTCCCGCGCCAGGAGCTTCTGCAGTACATAGGACTTGAAATAGTATTTAGGGATGAATGCAGAGTACACGGTACTGATATGAATAATTTATAAACTCTTTAAAAAAGACTACTATATAATACCGATCATTCGGGCTCGTGAAATAGACATTATGAGAAGTGGTGCAGATCGTCGGTACCGTGTGTGGAGAGAAAAAAAAAAAAAAGAAATAGGGGAGATTCGTCTGCTGACGGGGATCCTATATATATGCGAAAAAAAGAAGGATGTTACAAGGACCGTATTACAGGCGCGTATCAGCCTGTGCGACTATGAAGGATATATTATTTGCTCGTGATCTTTCAAAAGACGCGTGCGCGAGCGCTATAATTTTTCATTTTAATAATATGCGGGTTACGTTATTGCGTGCTAAGATCGTGTCCTTTCTACAACGGGAGATTTGTATATCCTGCGGTGAGAAAAAATGAAGTAGCCAGGATCTAATAATAATTCCGATTTATAATCGTGGGGGTCTTTTCAACGAATTCGTATAGCGGCTAGCTGGAATTATTTATTCACCACGTGATCGTCTCGAGCGACAGGATCGGGATTCCGAGGACAACCATCCCGTCTTTTCTTTTCTTCGGTTGTCCGCCGTACAGATCGGACGTATTCGTTGACGAATTATTCCGGAATGAATTTCACGACGCGCAATATTAATTCGTTGGACGGTAGCAGAAAATAATTAGCGAACATTCGAAAGCTGTGATTAGTTCGGTTGGTCTGGAAAGGGATAATAAAAGGGAAAATGAAAACTCACAGGAATGAATAATATTCGGATGGCTTACCGAGTCTTTTCGATATTTCGGAATTGTGCATCTTCGGATTCTCCTGGGCGATCTTTCGCCGTTGCAGCCGTGACCATACCATGAATGCGTTCATCGGTCTCTTTATGTGATCTTCTTGGATTTTCTTGTTGGCCGCGTTCATGGGACTCCCCATGGTCATGCCCATTGGACCACCGCCGGCACCACCGGGCGGTGAAGCACCAGACATACCCTGCATACCACGGAATGTCTCCGTAAATCCTCCGTCGCACATCGCGCCGCCGGCTCTGAAATTTCAAGGATTCATCAGCCCGGATTTCGATGAAAATTAGTTTTTAAATCGATCCATAGATCATCCGAAGGATTCGGACTCGTCCTCCTTCTGCATCGAAGAATGAAAAAAAATAGCGAAGTCTCGGAATTTCCGTCACTAGAGCAAATTTTGATATCGCACTCGTGAAATGTTAAAACACATACGATATTACGTTGTACCGGCAATGGAGACGAGGACTTTTTTGGGGTGGATTTTTTTTTTATCGCCCCGCAGGAGCGCCGCGCGTAACCCTCGAGTGTTGTTCAAACGAGGACTAATAGATATAGACGAGAGTTTAGGGCGGCGGAACCCCCGCTGGGATTTTCTAAAGACCCCGAAACGCAACATCGCGTTTTGGGACCGTGAATTCGACGCAGAAGAGATTTCGAATACCAACACTTCGCGTGAATAAACACCGCAGTCGATAATAATATTCCACTATCGCTTCTCACTCCCCAGAGATTTCAATTTGTTGAATCGCGGCGCGAGGCGAAGTCCTCTTTCTCTTCCTTCGCGAAATTTTTTCGGGAGAAAATCCATGGAAAAAAATTTAAGAATTACGTACTTATATTCTTACCTCATAAAATGGCCGGCGGCCCGTTGATGCAAATCGAGCTCAATTTTGCAGCCGTTTTTGGGACACTTCCTCTAATTGACTCGAGTTCAATTATTTAACTAATTTTTTTCTTACGAAAAAATTCAGTAGATTGTTCGAATATCGAACTACTTTACGATTATTGTCACTGAATTTCTCATTTAGAAAAGAGGAGAGGATTGAAAGAAAAATTTTTTAATCACCAAAACTCAAACCACTCAATCAAATCCGGATACTTCCGGTCACTGTTCGAATATTGGTTCTTTTCTTCAGAATTGCTTTCGTTCAATTTCACTATGCGATTACTTCGTGTTCACAATCCTTCGATCGGAGCCTCTCGGTTTATAAACCGACTACCATAATTGACAAACTGTCCAAAGTCGAGGGCAGTGTTCAACGACCGTAGAAATTGTCGTCCCTCAAAATATCCTTGACGAGGCACTGCGCCCTTCGAGGTTTATAAAAAACCCAATGTTATTTATGTTCAATAAAGATTAAAATTATTTATTTATATTTCGTTGCTCGAGTTTAGAATATTTTCGTTATCAACAGTGTCGTGCGATTTATATGAATAACAATGAATAGAACGAATGTGCGTACACGTATATGTGTATGGTTCATACGTATATTGTATACAATATGAGTTGTTTTATTCTTGAATGTTGTTTTTTTTTTTCTTCTTTTTTCTTTATTATCTATTCCTCTACTCAAAAATGCGTCTATATATGTGGGTATGTATTATGTGTGTATATATGTATTATATTAATTAAAACGCACAACGAAGTGACGGTAGTTCTCCGCAGACGGTGTGTTCGGAAATGCAGTAAACCGTCGGGCCAAGAGTTGATCCTTGGAGCAACTATCGGTTTTTACCCCCACCGCAACAATTTCTGGAAGGTGAAATGGACCAATCGGAGAACGGTAGGCGTGGCCTCGCGTCGAGAGGGATTCGGAGGACGCTATCCCATTGGCTAATACCGGAATAGACCTCCTTGCCCCTCTTGAGAGGAACCGACGAGTGAAAATAGAGATACGTGGTAACAAATGTCGCGCACGTTACCTTTTCGGTACAGTAAGAAGAATCTATTGTAACTTCGTGTTGCTGTGGGCGCGCACAACCAACGTAGCTTCTGCTCCTGGTTCGAAGAGTACGAGAGAGAGGAGGATAAAAAGTAAGAGGGAATCGGAGAGAGAGAGATGATCGGAAAAAAGGGGAGGGGAAAAAAGGGGGAGGGGTAGTGGGAGGAGTAATAAATGGAAACACTTATAATACCTACCTACCTTTCTTCCTACCTACCAACCAAATAGGTTGGGAGAAAAGATCAGTCCATTCGGATGGGTTTTGGTCAAAAACCGCAATTTCAGACTCGCGGCGGATACTCGAAAATTGCATCGACATGGGCTCTTCGTATGGGCCAGGAACATGAGACGAAACGATTACTTTGAATGCTGAATTAGTTAATGAATGAATTTTGGGAACGTTCAAATTCGGTCAGCCCTTTTTTTGGAAACTTCGAGTTTCAAGTTTATTATTCTGATACAGATATGGTTCAGAACAACCGAAAATACATGTAATACATGTCAATCCACGAACGTGACAACTTATGTAGAAAAGAAGCAATCGACCTGTTTCGCCGTCGGATGCTACCATCCTCTCATTTCCTTCGAGCCGTTCCGCGACATCCTTCTTGCGGTCTCATCTTCGTCAGTTTACGTAAGTCGCGTCGTTACGTTTTCGAAAGCAGATGGCGATTCAAGCCGAAGCGACAAACTTCGACTTCAATTGAAAAGTAGGTGACGCAGTTTCAGTCTCCCAATTGTCGAGGGTGATTAAAATTTTATGGACACTGAATCGTCATCCCTTTCGAATTTTTAGGATCCGCACGACACTCGTGTATCGCAACACGTGAATCCCTAATTTCTTGCACCCCCGTAGCTACTCGCGTTACGCGTCCTGCAGTATACGCTTATAATACAAATTCAGACAATATGTTTTGTCTCACTCCGAACCACCCCATATACACACACAGTCGATTTGAATCACGTGGGGATTGAATATAAGGGTCATATAATTCCACGACGCATGCTGCACCCCTAATGCCTTGGCTACTCGCAACAAACCGAGGGCTTCGTCCCCGACTACGTATATCGGTTTTTTTATTCCTACATACGATTCTTCTCTTGCTTTCTTTCGAATCGCTGTCACATTGATATCTTCCCATTGAAATACGCACTCCTACGTAATTGAGAACTATACTCTTCGAGAACCAACAATTTGGCACTAGGTATTCTCGATTGTATAGACGAACAGTGAAATGAATTCGGTGAAGAAAATAGTCCGAAACAGTCGAGAATCATGAACAGAGAATTCATCGCTGCCTTTTCTTCGAATTCGCAACATCCTCTTCACCATATTGTCTTCGTACGAACGTTCGAATAACGTGCGTTATAAAGTACTGAATCCGATTTCGGAATCGTACGGTGCGGAGTACGGTACGAGGATAGGGATGTATCATATAAATGAGACGGAGCGTCGTTGTCGGACACGTGCCGTGGTTTGAATATAACCCATACAGGGTTGAAAATTATGCCTCGGTGCGGCTCGCTACCCCCATACCCCCGACGCCGCCGCCAGTTTTTCACCCGATGGTGCAGCATTTCGTACCAGTCGATATAAGTCCGGCTGTTCCTCCTAATTACCTGGCACCGGCGGCTACTTCACTCGGTGTTTGATGTTGATCCCGGCTATAGTATTCATTATGCGCACGATTGAGCTAAGGCCCGCTTAACCTGATTCTAATACCTGAATCGCAGAGCTGGCTGCCGCTGTTGCTGCCGCTGGGAATGGGACTGCGAGCCCTTATAGCTGTCTGTTACACATTGTGTTCCGTATTATGTGCGCCACACATAGCTACCCCGCTCGTACGTACGGGTGTTCATTTTATGTGTTGTACATCGATGCCCCCAACTCGGTACCGTACGGACTGCAGCCGGGCAGGGCAACACGGACCTGTGCAACAAACGGTAGATTTGGGAGGAACTCGAATTCGTTTTAACCTCATCGACAATTACTGCCAACTATTATTGTGTACCGTACGCAAGTACACGGATGGCTGTATAGGCTCGACATTGAAGGAAAAAAACATAGATGTTCCCGCGTAGTTAGTTTTCAACGATAGACATTCATGAGAAACTTTGTTCGGGAGTGATGTAGACAGTCGGCTGTATGAATTGCCGCGTGGAATGTCTAGAGCGTCATAATTATGCCGTGTCTTTTGTTCTCTCCTCTGTACTGTTTTTTGTTTTTTTTTTTTGTTTTTTTTTATCCTCTCCATCTTCTTTTCTTCCAGTCGGGAAATGGGAATTCGGTCGCTCGGAATCCAAAAATCGAATCGCCGGTGATTCGACGCGAACCGATTCCGCCGTAGTTCCGTAATGTAATTTATATTACGGTAATTCTCTTCGTACAAACAGCTGGTACAGCGACACAAACATTGACAAAGGGCGTTTTAAGGTCCTTAAGAAATGAGTAATCCTCGCAAATCTGTCTGTAAATTAAGGATCAGCCAGTATTACCGACCAGCCGAAGATATTGCGGACAGTTCACGACACCCGCAGGTTCAACTTTATCTCTGAGAAATTTCAACGGTCAGCGGCGCAATATAGCCAGAAGCTGTTCCTCTGCTCATCCAGCAGCAGGACATTTGTTCGATCCTTCCCGCCTCCCGTCGAGGACCTTCGCAGGACGTATATATCTGTATATATATATATACACGCTTTACAAGGGGGGGAGAAAGACTCGCGTCGTCCTCTTTTCGCATTGTGTACGAATTAGCTGGTGGCCATACCCACGGGATACGTTCTCCTGTATATACGTCTTCAAGGACCCAGCAGGTGTTCAGAAAAACCCCCATCGTCGTATTCGATGATGTGCCCTGAAACGGTTGCTTCGAAACGCCAAACCATAATCAAATCTGTTTCTAATTTTTTCTCTGTTTTGTTTTCTTTTTTTCTTCTCCTCGACCGAAAATGTATGCGCGGTTCGGAGGTCGGCTCATTTGAGGAAAACGTGTATATATAGGCTGAGAAATCCACGGATATTTATGGTATAACGTAACTCGTGTGTTACCGTGAATATTTTTCTACCGTACACGCGGCAGATGTTTCCAAGTACGTACAACTAGTTGGAATTCCGCGAGTCGAGTGTCAGCTAGGAGGGACTCGTTGAGACGGTGCCGGTGGAAGGTGACATTGTTTCGTTGAGTTTGAAAGGCGCAGGTGTCGTTGTCCGTACAATGGGACAATAGTTTGCCACCAGTAATCCTCGCTAGTCTAACTTGAGGCTTTGTACTCCGGGGTGGCTACGGGTGGATATATAATAACAAGACCCAAAATTTGGCTCGTAGTTACCACCCACCCGTTCCCTCTCCTAATTTATCGACTTAATTTCCAAGTACGTAAACCCCTTGTCCGTTCCGAGATCGCACTTTGTACGCAGGGCAACGTGAATTTTTCTTCGAATCGCCGAGTTTTTTTTTTTTTTTAGTTGATATTTTATCGAACAAATTAGAAGCGAGAAATGTTTTTTTCTTTTTTTTTTTTTTTTTTGTCACACCGTTTTTCCGTTACGTCAAACGCAATGTTCGTTTCGAATATAATAATACGAAACACAACTTTCTTCATTTATTCGTTGGTCTCGAGGAGACGCGCGCCCGGTTTGTCAGATTTTATTTAACAATAGATAGGAACGACGGGGTACCAGCCACCGCATCGAACGGTACAATAACCACCCCATATTATATAGATCCTTCGATACCTATAACGCGAGGACCCTGACCAGAAGGTCACAGGTGTGCCAAGTTTTAACATAACGCTTTTCTGCACAGTTTGCCACCAGCTGGTAATTAAAAATCCCGATACAATGGCGAACTTTGAGCCAAAAACTTATTCCTCATTGTCAGCTGTACGTAGAGATCATCTGGGTCAGGAATAATTACCGCGCAGGTACATCGTACACCAATACGACGGGATTTGTTCTTTCACTGTAAATTTTTGTCCACTCGAATCGTCTGGTTATTTATATTTTCAGTTTATTTTCAGATAGTTTCCAATCGCCGCTTTGCTGCAGTTGATGACCTTATAGAGGTGGTCGGTAATATAACTGTGTTTGTGCAGTTGGTGTTGTAGTAGGTGTTGAAGAGTATTATTCAAGGAGCGTCTGGTCAGACAGTGTTGAATTCCCTGGGGATATAAGGGGGCGTCTAACTATACGTGGGGGTTATATATATATATAAAGGGATCGAACGCGCGGGAGTGAATGGACCCCATCGGCCTGCAAGCCCCACAGGAGCGAATTTCACATCATTCCCATTCACGTGGCGAAAATCATTAAATGAATTGAAAGTTCTTTCGTCATAAGTTCGCGACGGATGTACAACTTAGGGACGACGATTCGTCCTATATATCTGTATTACGGTATTAAAAAGTTCAAAATCAACGTCATTCGCAACTCGTTTTCGAAATGAAACAAACGACGAAAAAACTGGATAACAAAGAGATTTTTTTTGTTCGAGGGTTGAATTACAAACGGAAACTACCGGAGACTCTTTCGGTAAACCTAGATAGGATGTGTAGCGTGTATACCGCGATGTACGATATAAAGAAGATTCGCCAAGTATCCCGTGTCTCCCTTTCTTTTTTTTTTTTTTTACCCCGGAGCAATCTTCTTAATCTCAAGATGGATGAGATAACGTCAGTCAATTGGCGATCGACTTGCCTGACTCCCCTCACCGACAGAGAATCCCACCCTTTGTCAGAAGGAGCAAGAAAAAAAAAAAAAAAAAATCCCGGCAAACAATCAGGATCTCCAATGGTATAGAGGATACACGAGATGCATTGTTGAAGGTTAAACGACGACGGATTCTATTATTACAGTGCAATAGGTTGGATTTGAAGGAAAAATAAAATAAGGGATATACGAAAGCAGAAATCGAAAGAAAAGGCGGAAAATATGCAGAAATTGTGTTTTTTCTTGTTTTCGGAAATGTGAAATTTATGCCGTTCCTTTTTTTTTCTCTTCATTTTTCGTAAGCCTCGGAGTGATTCTCGTTGGTGAAAATCTTCCGATATAAAGTAGGAGAATCGAGCACTTGAGAAAAACGTTTTTCCGCCCTCGGCCGTTGGGTTTGCACGAGCCTTCCGAAGGGTGAGTTTCACTCGAGTTTGGAAATAATGCGATAAGAGAGAGTGTACAAGGGAGATGAAATGGGAATGTGAATGATGTGAATGAGAATTTCAATAAGTTTGATCTTCAGAGAGAACCATTTGTGGGTTATTATGCCGTATGCCGATCTTGTCCGCAAGGATATAGCGGAAGGAAAGTAGAATGGGAGAGGAGCTGAACATCCCGCGGGTCGTCCTTAAGTTTTTCTTTGGTTCACCGATCGCGCCGCGTGGCAAGGACTCGTCGAGGATGAAAATTCTCCGGAGCCTCGTACTTATGGGTCACCGCAGAGAGAGAGAGAGAGAGAGAGAGATAAAGTGAGGGAGAGAACGAGCGGCTCCCCGCGGCTATTTCAAAGGACGTCACGGCAAATGGGAATGGGAAATCCTTAAACGGAGGAAAATGGAGAAGAGAAAAAGAAAAAGAGAAAAAGGGGAGAAGAGACCAGAAGAATAAAATAGGGAAAAAAAAAGGAGAAAAGCAGAATAGGAGAAAAGGGAAAAAGGAATCGTAAGTTCGATTCAATAATGCGGTAAGAGGATCTCACTGGAGATAAATCCTAATTTCGTTGGAACTTCTCCCAGCTGCTGCTGGTCAGAGTGACGGTTTCTATATATATAACCATATGAGGTGAACTGATCAAAAACGGACCATGGTCAATGCCTTTTCGGACCTGTTTCATTCTCTCCTTCGTATTCCTTCGGCTCTTCGATAAACGTATGAAGAAAAAAGTATATTAAAATTTTTATATATTCCTCTTCTCTCATTTTCATTTTTTTTTTCTTTTTTTTTTTTTTTTTTTTGTCGTAACGTTATCTGTATTCCCCATTGGAAAAAAATCAAAATAATTTCATTCTAAAAAACTCCGACTCACATTACGGGTAAATTGGATTTTAGCCGTTAACGATACAATCAATTGCTCGCATCCCCGTCCTATTAGAAACATATATGTATTCCCTTCCTAAAATTACCTTCCGAAGCAGCTTCTGGTTTACAAACGGAAGGCATGGAATCCGAACTTGAGCCACGCCCTGCAATAAATAATTATTTATTACTCGATACCGCAGCATCATGTGCGGCATGCAACTCTCGTCACCCTAAATATATTAACGCGTCCATCGGGAAAAAGGAGAGTGAGAAGAGGATAGAAAGGAAGAATTCTTTTTTCCTCTTCCTCTGCAGTCGTCATGTGTAAGAGAGAGAGGGATCGGAAACATGCAAGAAATCCGTTCACCCCGCATGTAGGTAATATATATCTGTATATTCGATTGACAAATTATGTTATATCGAAAAAACCGAACACGCCCATTTTAATAGTTACGTACTATACATCCATACTTATATATGGGAAAATGATGATCGACAAACGGAACAGTGTAAAAAGAGAGAGAGAGAAAAAGAGAAGAGAAATAATATACATGCATAAAGTTAGGCGAGGTGAGATGGCGAGCGATCGGTTATTTATTAATTTATTTGTAGTTCAAATTGAGCGGCTCCTGGCAA
Organism: Athalia rosae; assembly: GCF_917208135.1. Taxonomy (NCBI): domain Eukaryota; kingdom Metazoa; phylum Arthropoda; class Insecta; order Hymenoptera; family Athaliidae; genus Athalia; species Athalia rosae. The sequence continues at coordinate 8,026,732 of NC_064028.1, forward strand.
CCCTTTTCATATTTTTTTTTTCTTTTCTTTTTTTTTATTTCGCACAGAGGACGATCGCCCTTGTAATATAGGCGTCATATATTGGCCGGTTATGGTGGCATACGACTGTTGAATATCAGAAACTATTAAACTCCGCAGCAGTTTCGCTCGCACGTTATAATAATTTGCATTCGTATGTCATCCATATATGTATATATATATATCTTTATGTATTTATATGCGTATAAATATACATAACGGTATGAAATCTACTCCCATTCGTATCGAGGTTTGATTCTAAAAAGTCCGATAAAATCAATTCGTGTCTACCGATCATTTAATAAAAGGCGTACGCCATTCACGAGTTGCGCGCCGTTGGGAAAAAAAAAAAAATCTAGAGGGTTGCGCATTTCTCGCATTCGTACTACACATGTACACCCATGTATCTATTATACGCGCACACGGGGTTTATGAGCAAGAAAATTCGTTACGCTATTTATTACCATTCTATACCGATCTGCATCGGTTGGTTATTTTTTTTTTTTTTCTTGTATTTCTTCTATTCACCGAATAATCTGCGAATCCGTATGGAGTATGTTCACCTTAGAGATGCTAAATGTCTCCTATAATAGCCACGAACATATGACATCGTTTAAAAATTATACCTCGGTATATTTCTAATATAATAATATATTTATAACAGATACGCGTTACATGACGCAAAATAATTTTCACATTCATAACAAGATTCCTAGGTGTGTACACATGCACCATCGGTATAGCGGAGAGAAATTTCAGTTTGAATAAATTTACATCACTGCACGAATGTGTCCACACTTAATACGATGATTACGAATTTAACGAGTTGGGTTTCATCGATGTGGTTGCCAAAAACTGGATTTTGCCGATCCGTTTTTCAGCCGTGTATACCTGGTTTGTTTTTAATTTTTTTTTTTTTTTAAACAAATGATCTTCCGGGCAAAATTTTCCCCGTCACGCACGGAGTTACCGTAGTTTTCTGCGATGCGAGCGAGTAATAAGAGAAGAAAAAAAAAAAGAGGTTCGGTGAAAAATGAAAAGAAATGCGATGTAGTCGCATCAGAAGTTGGAAAGTTGTAGGCGGTCCCTTTGCGACATTTTCAGTCGTTGAAGTCGGCTTAACCATTTGGCATTGTGAAAGCTCTCTATACCGGTATACGTACTTTGCTGGCTCCAGCTACCGGAATTTTTCAAATAGTATAAGGTGTATAATATAGTTATAGTATACTCTACGTAGGAATATCTATGTCCCCCGGCGAACGGTGTAAAAGCTCGTCAACGTTGCAACGCTATACTACCAGAAAATACTTGTACAAGAATTAAAGTTATCCCGTTCCTTCGAATTCTATATGTATACATATGTAACGATTGAACAGCTGAATCGCGTGCGATTTCTTCAGAACTATATAATAGACGCGGCAGACCATCGGCCGTTCGACTTACAACTTTTTCTCATTCGTTTCGCATCTATTTCTTGAGTTTTTGGATCATACATTTAACTTACCGCTCAAACTTTCGTCGAACCAGAAGAAATCTCCGAACGACATGTTTTCCCCCTTTCCCTCTTATTTTACTTCGGTGCTGCTTCTTCTTCTTCTTCTTCTTCTTCTTCTTATCCTCCTCTATCCGGTGACCATGATTCAAACGAATTTAGTCACGGCTAGCTTCCCTCTATTTCTTCTTTTTCTCCATTCTCGTCATTTTTCTGTACCGGCTCTTGGACGTCGTTTTTCTTCTTAGGCCTCCTTCATCCTCTTCTTTTTCTTCGTTCTTCGGTTTTTCTTGTTCTATTTTTATGAATTCTACTTTTACTGGGACCCGATCATGATTTCACGTCGGATTTAAAGGAGATTCGGAAGGATTCGATTCGGCGACTGTTTCTATCCGTGCAGTCCTTTATCTCGACACGTATTTGTCTACTATTTCATTGTAGTTGGAGAGAATGGGAAATGATATAAAATAAAATAAAATAAATTGAGGAAAAAAAATCAAAGGAAACAAAACAGAAACGGGTAGACAAAAAGTAGGAGACAAGAGAAGACAATAAAGACAAGATATAGGAGAGTGACAGCTAGAAACAAGAGAGACAACTGGAACAAGAGAAACAATGGATACAAAAAAATGAAGAGATATACAATCGGGACAAAGAGAGACGATAATGCAACGAACGGAGAGTGGGAAAATAAGAAAAAGGAGAAGGAGGTGGAGGTGGAGAAGAAGGAAGACCATAAAAGATCCGGGCAAAGAGATAGAGAGGGAGAGAAAAGACGATATAGCCTCACCCGCCTCTCTTTTCCCGCCAAATTCAAGGGCTATGTTTCCTTTTGCTCTTTCCATTGAATTTATGTTAAAGCAGACCAAAAACTAGCTGCGGCCGGTAGAAGGAGAGGAACCACGAGAGACCATCATCAATGAACTAACCGCTGCCGCTGCCGATGCTGACGCTGATGCTGTGATGGAGAAAAAGTCTGTTACAAATAGAATACCTTTACGGGGTTTTAGAAAAAGGCTGATGCTGATGCTGCTGCTGCTGCTGCTGCTGCAGCAGGTAGAGATACGAATCACCGACACGTAGCACAATGCGGTATATGGTAGGGTGTCCGTGGAACGCGAGAAATTTCTATATATAGCCGTGTGACATTTACAAAAAGGCAAGTGTTAGTCACCCTCGTCAAGTAGCGGTCAAAACCAAAAATGATTCCTTAAGAATTTTTTCTCTTTTTTTATTCGTCGTATAATTTCATTTTCTTCGCCGTGAAGATAATCGCGTGCTTCGCCTCGACAAAACAGAAATTAGACGATTGAATTAACGAAAAAGAAAAAAAAAAAAAAAAATCGCAGTAGAACAATTGCTGGAAGTGTAGATTTTCACTCCACCGGAAAATGAGCGGAAGTGCGCCGAGATGGTTTTCTGTGGGAAATGAAAATTTATCGAGCATCGCAAAATAAAGTAGCCGTGCCGGCGAAATGAAGAGGGTGAAAAGCTCATGGACGAACGACTTTTTCAAACTGTCGGATCCAATTTTCTCGAAAGCGGGGAGATTCGTTAGAGAAATACTAGAAAATATTCATACCGACGATAAGTATATTCGACGCAAGACAATTAAAGGATCCGATGGAACTCTGAGAAAAAGCAAAAAAAAAAAAAAACGAAAAACTAGATCGACGACGCGTTCCGAGGAGTGCAGGTGAATAATAAGAGAAACTGTCAACGGTACGAAATTATTATGAGGGTTAGTCGTAGGAGGGTATTCATCTCGTTGTGCAGCATTACTCTGTTGGCTCATTCATTCATTCATCCGTCCATTCATTTCATTTATTCATTCATCTTTCGCTGCTTAGTTGCGGGTGTGGGATGCACGTAGTTTGCCCTGGTGCAGGTTCGTGTGCCTCAGAATGGGCTAGGTGAGGTTGGTCTAATGTCCTGTCAATGCGGGGTGTTGGTATCCCCATATTCTCTATTATAATATGTGCGTGAGGTCCGTCAATGGCCTTGGCGTGTCGGTGATCGTCACGACGCTTTTCGGCGTAGGGCTCATCTCATATGCCGCATGCGGAATAAGAAGAAATGAGAAAGAGACGGAAAAGGGAGAGGGGAAAGGGCGAGAGGGGAGGCCGAGGAAGACCTCTTTTGGATCCTTTTTACCATGAATGGTGCGACACTAGGTCCTTTGTTAAATTTTCCCTAACAAGCCGCGTGACAATGCGACTAAATATCTTCTACTCTCCCACGCACAATGGCCAATACCGAACGCGACGGTACTACACCGTACGCTGTATATACTTGCTACCATACTGCAACTAACCGTTCCCGGACCTTTCACAATACCTTGAAATGTCCTTTCAAACTATTCCTCCCATTCCTAGGTATACCGTATAATGTACACCGTACGACGTTTTCTCGCAACGCTATAATATGCGACATCCTTCGCGCCGCGCGACCGTGTCCGATAAAAAGGTTTAGGTTCGCGAGAATCCTCGTCGTCCCGATCGCCGTCCTCCGTTCGCACCTTGTGATTCGGTATGCGTCCGTTTCCCGTTCGGTTTGTTTTTTCTCAATCTCTCCACTTCTGTTTCAACTATGGAGTTCGACGGTCTACAATTTTGAGGTTTACCTGAATCATTTTCATCCTTTTCTCGGTCTTCTCAGTGGCTATTTCCTGCCATCGCTATTCTTCTGTACACAGCGAGACCATCCCTGAAATTTTCACGGGTCATAAATCGGCGAGACTGACCGTTTCCCGAGTTAGCCGAATATTCTGTCTTTTGGTGCCATTTTGTTAGCAGTATAATGCTACGGCCGAACAATGTTTTCCAGATCACGTTTTGCCGCACCATTTGTCGATGTCCATTATGTAGGTGCCCATTTTCATTCTGTGTACACCGGTACCGAAAGAGAAAGAAAAAAAGTTCGACGCAACGTGAGATCCTGGTACGTGTACGATTCTTCGGAAGAGTGATCGAGATCGCGTGTCGGAAATATTTTTCAATCCTCAATGACGCGAAAAATGTACAAAGACGAACGACGACAGGGTTATCAAACGCAGGTTATCGGGAAGATTGAGAACGAGGCTTTTTGTTTCGTCCTTTGAGAACAGCGTCCGTTCGTTGTCCTGTCGCGAGTAGTCGATTCGGTTGTACGGTCGTCCGAGCCGTTGGTTGGTCGAAACCGCATCACGCGCGCCAGTCCTCCTCTCTCTCTGTGTGTCCACGCAGTTGCTATCGGGTAACAACGATCAATATTAGCGAACCGGATAATTACACAATCGTTGTACAATGTTTGCCCTGTCTTGATTGTACCGCGTTAACCATACGGACAATGATTGATGCGAATCAATTTTATCGACCGCTACAAACAAAACGATGAACGTCGAACTCGAACGGCGGCATGGTTACTCCGGCAGCGGCAGCTGTGGTAGGACCAGCGGATTTAGCTCTAATTCGATTACGAACCGAAGGCCCGTTCGATGCGTACCGTTGAATTGCGAATTAAAATTGAATGAAAAGAAAAAAAAAAAAAAATGGTTACTCGTTGCTTCGATCGAAAAGTAAGAAAACAAAATACCGCTCTCTCACTCGCGAAGGATCAAAATGATAAATCGATACAAGAATGCGACAAGTGCCGTGGCAAACACCGTTTTAATTTAACCACCACCACCACCACCGTAATGATTATCGCGGCGATATTTGATTTCGGGAAGACGATAAGCGACGATTACTACGATCTTATTTCTTCTCAAGGTTCGAACGAATCGTTCGGCGTTCTACCGCGTTTCTTTTCTTTTCCCCTTCGATTCTCGGCAGGTGGTTGTTGACGAGACGGACAAATTCAAAGTATATTCAAATACCCGCGCCGCTTTCAGACCTATAATTAAAGACTTCTAACTTCATTTATTTGTCCACCACTCGTTCGAACGAGATTCGAATTTATTTAATTCTGTTTCCTTTTTTCTTTCATCTCGCAGTGATTGAGCCCGGCCAGAATCAATCTGTGTACCACCGCGGTTGTCCTCAGATTATTTGTTGCATTGAAACATTTCTTCAGTCAATATTACGCATGAATATTATTCACTCGGTTTTTAATTGCAAGTTTACCATTCGCTCTCAAACGGCGTTCCTTTCTTTCATTTCTTCTTTTTCCATTTTTTTTTTTTTTTTCTTTTATAGTACGCTTAATCAGAAAGAATTCCGTACAAATCACGTTAAAGTATTGCGTATAATAAAGTCGTGTCTATTGATAGTTGGAAATGAAACACCGATTCGAATTTTTATCGCGCAGTAATTAAGCGTGCAGGACCCAATTAAACTTATTAGGTAGCTGAAATCCACATGAAACCTGTACATAATAAACAAAATACATGTACATTTTTTTTTTTCTCTCGATTTCATTTCTTCTTCCATATTCGCGTTAATATAATAAACTGTTATTCCATGGATAATAGATTTTAACTACGTGTAATTAAAATTTAGCCATTATTTCATTTTATATATTTAATGTATCGGGTTTTGTAAGTGGAAAAAAAAAAACAAAAAAATTCGAAACGACCTCATCTCGTCGAAGGTCTTCGAAATATTATGACATAGGTACGTACAAGTCGAAGAGGTGGAGGCTGTAATTATTTTGGAACGTAAATTTGTTCATTGCGTAATTATTACATAAATCTGCAATCACGCCGCAGCGACGAACGAAAATTATTGATATCGTGCTAATTGTACGGGTAATTAAAAATCATGAAAGATTATCAATTTTTCCAAACGGACGGTGAGAAATTGTCAAAAAATTTTTTTGCATTCTCTCAAACCTACTTATGGAAGAATTTTTGTTTTTCGAATACGTGGCCAGGTAGAAATCACCCCATATTTCATTGGTTCGAATAAGTGGAATTGATATGAAATCTTTCACGGGTCCTGAAATGAAATTTTCCAACTCTCTAGATTGAATAATCGCTCGGGCCACACGGCGTTATTCGGTTGATGAGAACGATCCTCGTTCTTTGATATTTGAATCACGAGCGTTATGTGGTCTTCGTCTTGTCAGATACGTCAGGATAGGCGTACGTACGTTACAGATAAAAATCTATACGCTTGATAACCGCTAATGTATATCCTACGGGAACCACTGATCTCGTTACATCGCCACCCAAGGCGATCCCTCTTCTCGATTCGACTCGTACCGCGTACACTCTGATCTTCGTTTATACGTTAATTCTGATCGCGTATACCATTCGACTACTAGGACCCCCCCTACGCTATCCGGAGGGTTTGATCCGATTTCGAAACTCGAATTCTGTTTACGCCTCAAATCCGATTTTCTTTGTTTTCTTATGAGTTTAACGCGTCATTTCGATCGGTTGCGATTCGACCATGCGAGAGGTAGATAAAGAGCTCTGACCATAGGTAAATCCACTGTCGTCTTAAAAACGTTCACGTTCGACCATGTGTGCCGCCATGTGGAAATTTCCTATACAGTACAATTCTTCACACCGATGATCGAGACAAAAGATGGCCTTAGCGACTTTCGTTTCTCGTAAATTCGATAACAATGCGACAGTTTCTTTGATCTGATTTGATAAATCCGCGAGTCGACGTCGTTTAATTATTTTTTCCACGAGGTGAAAGTGAAAGCGAATTTGGAAGCCAAGAGTATTTCTATCGGTAGCCGATCTCGCCGCGTACGTTCGTCTAATGGCGAGTTTTACCGATTCCAACGTATTTTCTGGCGATAATATTTTTTTTTTTTGTTTGTTTTCTGTTTCTTTTGCGTAAAAACGATCCGCAGATTGCGCAATGCGGCGACGTGCGTGTAAAGAGGTGCACAGACGTGTGTAGAAATTTTGAAATCGATATATACGAATCACGCGGGTTTAAGAAAGCGATCCGAAGTCGATACAAAGCCAATCAAAGGAAGGGTTATTTTCAGTCAGTGAACCCTAAAGAAAATTTGTAACAAACCTAGGCCACAATGAAAACGTTTAACGTCACAATGGGGCTGAATTCGTAATAAGTTTCTCGGTCATACCTTTTATTACGAGAGTACGCATGTATAGCGTACGTCGACTTGCCTTCCCTTCACCTTTGCCGGTTCGAAGAACGATCTCGAATAAACCTTCAATTTTCTTTCTATTAAAGTTTAAGGGGTTAAAATACGAGGCTGGGTATTTTGATCTGAATTTGTAACGGATCACACTTTATACGCCGCGGCGCACAAGGCCCTTACTCCCGGGTCCGACCTCTTTTCGAATGAAAATCAATCCCCGTAGGGGCTGAGGTTGGGGCGCGAGACGTGAAATTTTCCTTTCGGATCGATAATTATTGGAAAATATTATTTTTACACGATCGAATAATAATCGGGTTGTTATTCTTGTTCGATCCTACGGCACGCCGTGCGTAGGTACGGAGTAGAACCTCCGGTCTTTTATTTTTTATTCAAAATTTTTATTTTATTTTTTTGACACAGTTCTTTTTTTCTCCATTTTTCTCTAATGTATTGTACGGGATGACTGACAGCTGAATATATTTCTCGTCAATTGATTCCTTGTATAACGTCGATATGCAAATTTAGTGGGAATTTGTGACATGCGATCATAGCGCGGAATTTACATACAGTTGAAAATATCGAATTACAATGAAAGAAACATTCGAAGAAATCGACGCTCGCCAATCTATCGTAATCAATACCGGTGTATCCACACGCGCATACCTATATTTCCCCGATCGCAAATGCAGACCAGATGCAAATCGCGATCGTGAGAATATTCGCAAATTATTTTTTGGCGGAGCCAGAGACCGTTGATGAAAAAAAAAAAACTCGTACTCACTAACGGATTTTTTTCTACAACTCCAATATTCGGACAGATTTGTAAAAGACAAAAGAATTATACGCTCGATTTACGGTTCAGATATATCCGAAAAATAAATCTCGTCAAAACCGAAGCAATTAGCGAGCGAAATTCAGAGTACACGATTTATGCGGTAAAGCGAATAAAAAAAAAAAAAACAGAAAGGGAAAAAAATGAAGATTGCGAAGGTGCGAACAAGAGAGCCACCCTGACGTGTAGTTGCGGTTGCAGTAGTTCAACAGCTGCACCTGTATAAAGTATATATACGAAATACCAATCACTTCCATCACCTGGTGGTGGAATGTTCGAGCAACAAATCAAGCGCTTGTTCGAAAATAAATTCATTCCTTCTCTTCTTCTTCTTCTTTCAACGGAGCAAACGGGCACGGAAGTGTTCGAATGGGTTATTTACGAGCATTCGTTAGTGAAGTTTCACCACAAAAATCTAGCCCTTTTTTTATTTTGTTCACGTAGTCGTAACCTTTACCTATCTTCGGTTCGAAACGTTTTCAGAGAATACGCGTGTTATAATGAGAAGAAGAATTCGAAAGGAAAAAAGCGAGTGAAAATAAAATAAACGACTGTATACAGGGAAGCTGATTTCCAGTTACATCATTTGTTCGAGCTTTGTAATGGGATAAGGGTTTTATGTAATTGGTGCAGGGACGATAATGTATAAGGACGTGTAATTGACGTTATATTTGGGGGGAATTTTATTGTCCGATACAGAAATTGACGAGAGAGTTTATTATAGCCGTTCGTCGTTTATATCATACATACATACGGCTGAAAAGAACACTCGGGGTTGCGGAAATGTGGTTAGAAGATGATGATCCGAAGTTGAGCTCGCCATTGTTCTTTTCACATCTTGCGACGATTCGATATTTCTAAGCTATCGGGTCAGGCGAAATTGATTGCGTAAGGTCGTTATGTAATATCATAATTCAATTCGCAGCCCATACGTCGCATCGCGTATATATGTATGCAAATTTGTATATCGTATATTTCACATAATTAGGATATACCTAATACGTTATACACAAATATCGCTCGTAACGCTCGAAATAACGGTCGATTGTTTTATCCGTATAAATATAGATCCTTCGTTTTCATTAAACCAGCTTCGAAACGAGAGTTATGATACTTCCTCACCATATATTGTCCGTAATTATATATTTTCTATTGAGAAAATTTATTATATCTTCCTTGTGCAACAATGCTATAGATACACAAATTTAGTATATCTTTTCATTGAATAACGTATATAATAACCATCTTTTGAAAATCCATTTTCGTTACGTTTCGTATCGCGTTTTTTTCATACCATGAAACGAAATTCAAAGAATCGGGCGTGGATAGAATAGAGATGAAATGTTCAGTACTATTTTTGAGAAAAAGAATTTCGTTCCTTGCATCGCGATGCAATACTTTGCTTCTATTTTTTTTTATCATACATCATTTGAAAAATAAGACAAAAAATTAGTTTTCAACGGTTTATTTCATAGATGAGATAAAATATATAGTGAATATGATATTTATTATGAAAGGGCACGAGATAATATATTTCTATGTATTATATTGGAGTATATTTTGAATAAACGTAAAGAAACAAAAAAAATTTTTACATTTTTTACATTTTTTTTTTCGTCTCATCGAAAGCCAGTGACGTATTATATTTATATGACTGGTATAGGGATTGAAAAAAAGGTTTTCTCGAGTGTGCAACTGGAATTTTCAACGGAATTTAAAGGAATTCAGAGAGCAGCGCACACCGTATTCAGGGAAGTGTGAACAAATCTAGCGTTCCTATTGGTCCTACGTTCTTCACTCGTTAGCGACGACTGGCTTTCGGAATTATAACTGACTCGCTTTTGTTTTAACTCGAATATATGGAGAAACACTACTAGCTACTGGGTGGAACTCCCTTCTAATTAACTACCGCGATTTTGAACAAAAATCCTATATAGGTAGGTTTCTGTATCAGGGATAAAATTTAAAGAAACCACAAACTCTCGAAACTTCCCTTTTAAAAAATGTCCAGTTTCTCATCTTCGCGTTCGTACAGCCCAATAATTTGGCAAAAAAAATTTTTGTCACCCTCGAAAATGTCGGATGAAAATTGAATTTCGGTCACTATACACATTTACTTGTCGAATGTATATTATCGAGTGGCTACGCGCCACCCAGTAGATACACGAACTGTAAGAAAAAAAAAAAAAAAAAAAAAATAGAAAAATTCGTTCGAAGTTTCCCTTGTAATGCGGGTCGCGAGGGGGCGTGTCTTTTACGTATATCACAACCCGAATACCTACGCAGCCCTGCCTGCTGCGCCTGATGTTTCGCTATTGCATTTTTTTGTACGTGAAAGAAGGGGTTAACTTTATAGGAATATGTATTCTCCTGGAATGCGTATAATTACGATATTTATAAAAAACGAACCATACAGCGCCTCCGTCAAAAGCCGCACAGTCGAAACTATCGCATTCGCATATTTTTTCTCCATCATTCGCGGGCATGAAATGTTCCTTTCAAAAGCTTTTTTCACTTTGTAAAATATGCTTTTCGCTCGGAAAATTTCACAGAATATACATATTTTCAAATATATTGTATGCTAAAATTTAAGTTCTTTCTTCTACTTTTTATTTTTTTGTATCTACTTTTCTGTTTTCACCCGATTCACGGATTGGCGAAAAAAATAACGAAAATCCATCCCTTTCAGATATCAAAAGTTTCACGGAGTTGAAATGCGACGAAAAAAAACTACAATCTCTCATTTTCATCGTCGGGCAAATTTTACAGTTTCAAAATCACTGGCATAACAAAATAAGTATCGATCGATTGAAACCGGAGTTATAAGTTTCTGAATCAGGTAGGTATATCGGCCGCTGGGAATTAGCACTATCGCGCCCCCCATGGGATCCGAAACAGATGTGTCCGCTTTCACGAGTTAAACTCAATTTCGAAATTCAAAAAATGTCCGCCGTTATAATAAATTGTATCAAACGAGCGAAATCACGTGGAATATTTTTCGACGTGGTCGAGCCGTGGATTCGTTGGGGTGAAATTGAGTAATATTTTTGGGGTTGGAGGTTTATGGAAAATTGAATGGTGAAATGACTGTCGATTTCCTTCTCCTACTTGTTTTTTTCTCTTTCTTCTTCATTCGGAGATCCCGTGCGATCCGAATCCGCATTATGTACGCATGCGATGTGTTTTGGTCAGCGATGGTTAACGCGCATACCTCTATCTAAATGCATTAGGCTAAAAGTTTTTCGGTCGATCGAAACGTCCGTCCGCCCTGTCTTTTTTTTTTTCTTCTTTTCTCTTCTCTTTCTTTTTCATTTTCTTTTTCAGGGGCGTCAGACTGAAAAGTCCGGTAAAATGCTCGCGCACATTTCTCCAAGATTGATAGAAGTTGGAATAGTAGATAGGTAGCCGTACACACAGCTCTATACATACAGTAATGGATCGCCTCTGTCCGAAATATACTCCCGATATCCATATACGCGATCTGCGCACACAAGCTTATTTATAATACCCACGGACGCATGTATACGTGTATTGGTAGAAACATCTAATGGAATTCTCAATTGTACTTTCCATCAATAGTTCCATTTGGATACCGACTCGATTATTCCTACCTTATATACATACGTTCAATCCATCCCCCGCTTCTCTATATCTTCATCTCCTTCTCTTTCATTTAGGTATCATGTACGAGTACGAAGAATATTCGTACGCGCGTAACGTTCATGGAATTATATCGACGTGAATTTTTTTGTTTTTTCTTCTTCTTCGTGATCATGTAAAGAATACGGTCAAAACCAACAAATATCACGTCAGACGTGCGTTTCGATTAATTTTTCGGCGAGTAGATTGTTCGACGGAAATTCGTCTCGTTTCGTTCGATTTCTTGTTTCAGGAGATTTTTACCGCTCGTCTAATCCGTGTTACGTTATTTCCATGCAATTTTTTTTTTTCGTCCACACCCCTGAAGAATGCTCTTTTGTCGCGCGAGTGAAGTGAACTGTTTCAATTTTGATCCTTGCGATGTGGCATTGTTGAAGAAAAGAAAAGGGTTGTACACAATGTGTATAAATACCGTACACACGGATAGGCGGGAGGGTCGAATACGTAGATGGTAGAACGTTACGGAGGGTCTGCTCATAGTTGGACCGTAAGAAAAATTTCAAGGCGAAAACTAGATGCAAGAATTTATCCCAAAGAAGATCAACGTTGAAAGAATGAAACCGCGCGTCTCGCTGCACCGTCTGTTTCTATCTTATTCTTCTTATTTTTTGTTCTATTTCCTTTCTTCTTTTCTACGGGGTCATGTACTAACCTGCGGAGATGCGCGTCGCATTAATTTATATAATATAGGCAACGGGGGACGCTGAGAAGATTTGGTCAACTGTAAAAAAGACAATGAGTGAAACTGATACGCTTTAACGATTTTAACCATGAATATTTAATATAGGTATATTGTAAAAAATTCAAGTATATATGTTTGCATAATATGTAGAACTTCATGTATCTTACGATCCTGCAGGTACGACGCGCGTAACGGGCTAACGTTTTCAATAATGGGAATTAGATGAGGGACAGAAAAAATCTAAGAGTTTAAATTAAATGAGGCGAAAACAATGACAATTTTTTTTTTTTCAAAGATTTACGATCATTATTGTTACGCGTTCACGAATTTCTCCGTTTTTTTGCTTCTACTTCTGATCTTTTACAAGTAACTGATTTTACCCGAAACCGCACACGATGATATATGGGTTTATGAAGGTACAAAAAAAGGAAATCAGGGGCAGCAAGGAAAAAAATCGCAAGCTGAAATATCGGGTTAAAATCAGGTGAAAATGGAAAAGCAAAAATAAACAAAAAACGAAAAAGAATAAACGGAAACTTGTAAGGCTAGGTAGGTATAAATAAATCGTGTTACAATCCTTTCGGATTATCGTGTGAACGAAAAAAACCCTTTTGGATTTTCAGTTCACCCCTTGAGCCCTTTTTTCCCCCTTTTCTCATTTTTCTTCTTTATTTTTTCCAGGTTTTCGCTGTATATTTGGAAACTCGCGATTTTCACACGCTTCTAACGAGATCAACGTCTGATTTTTTGCTCTTTACATTCAGTTATTTATTTATAATTTTCTTGCCTTTTTTCTACAAAAATATTTTCTGATAACAATAAGCGAAAACTTTTACAGTAAAAACTGATTTCGTACCTGCGATCGTATATTTAAAACTTGATGTTTTTAGGCACAAGTACATGGACATGTATAGCATGTATAAATAAAATATATGGTATCTAGGTACGCGTTACAGCCGTAATGAATTACAACGAAGTTGTATCCGATTACGAAGTTATTAAACTATATACACGCGTTACATACGTACGTACATACTTATGTTTGTGTATATAATATATAAGGTGCAGTATAACGTACGTCAAAATTTCTGACAAGTAGTATTTGGTGTTGCCCAACTTTGTCGCGGCCTTTGTTAACCTCTCTGGCATATTTCCAAGCGAGTAACTTCGATCAATGCACAATAAGCGGCGAGGAATCGCTGTTATAAGGCAAGGTAGGGCTAAGGCGGTACCATATATCTATACACGCATGTGTATACATGTATACATACGTACATACCATATACCACCTATCCAGACTCGAATCTTAATCCCAAAATGTATAGCAACCAGTGCAGCGGGAGCTATAATAAAACCGGACTTTGCAGACATCGTGCGTGTTTCAGGGCGCGATTTATATATTTTGTTCCTTTTTTTTTTTGCTTCTTTCTTCTTTCGGTAATTTCATTTTCTCCCCCTTGCGTTAAATATTTTTTCTTTTTTTTTCATACGGTCCTATTGTTAGTACTTTTACAGGACACTTTTCACCTCCCGCCCTCCCCCTCCCCCATTACTTTACAATTATTAATTAGGATTTTTCATTAGACGAAAATGGGTGGTTCGAATCCTAAAATTTAGTATCGAAGAGACAAATTGGCGAAAATTTTTGGTGCGAAAAAATGTGACGCGAGTAGAACGACGTCTGAGAAACGATTAATTTCGGTGAGAACAAATTCATTTTATCACACGAAATGGGTTGAACAGCGTGTTTGTTGTGTACATACATATGTATAATAAAGCGTAATTCACTCTGGACCATTACATGGAAGTAAGAAAAAAAGAAGGGAAAAGTTAAAATACATTTTAATGTGTTCGCTTCACGTTGCGTTTTGTACTGTATACATACGTATATGCGTACGGGCAGCTTTTCGGGTCCTTTTCCTCGTACCATTTTTTTTCAACCTCCTCCAGTTCCAGGCTAAATGGAATTTATTACTTTCGGAGTTGTCGTTGCCGTCGTTGTCGTCGTCGTATGTGCGTCGTGTACGTATACATTCGTGAAAAATGAAAAAAGGGGGAAAAAAAAAAGAGATAAAAAAAAATACGAGAGAGGAAGATCTCTCACCGGACATGGCTATCGTTTAATGCGTTTTGAACGCGTTCTCTTTTTGTAGGTATTCGTGCTTTTTTTTTGAAATTTTTTTTTTTTTTTTTTGTTTTTTCGCTCCAAACTCGTGCGTTATACGGTACGCGTTTTTCAACACAATCAACTCTTTTTTTCCCTACAAGCGGGAGGTTAACAACAATCAAAGAATCCACACGGCATGTCAGTTAAAACGTTTTATATACTTTTATATGATTTGTTAGAACTTGCGGACGGTGGACCGTAAAATTGAATTAATCTTTTTAAAACGCCTCTTTTTAGTGGAGTTGTGTGAAAATTATGAATTAGGTTGCCACTTCTTCCAACTTCCATGACAACATTTTTCTCCCTTTTTTTTTTTCGTTTTCTACCCCTCTTATTTATATTCTGGGTACATAATATAAAGTGTGCAGTACGGACATACACGGCATCACCTACTGTATGATTTGAATCTGCGAAAACGAGTTTTTTTTTTCTTTTCATTTTGATTCCGACTTGGTCAATTTTTTTTTGCTAATGTTCTATAAAAAATTCTCTACCGTTATTCGATTTCCTTTTTTTTTTTTTTATCCCTCAGAAATTTCGAAACGACACATTTCTAATAAATATGTCGTTTCGTAAAGTCGACATTTTATTCATCTGTTTTGAATAAAAAATATAATCAACGGCGGCATCAGGTGTACGAAGAAAAGGTTGATATTATATAGTTTTCTGAATATAGTATACCTGCAGTGATGATCCGCCTGCACTTTGGCACGTAAATAAAAATCACAAAAAGAATAGAGAAAAAAAAAAAGAAACGAGAGAAAAAATGTGAAAGAATAAAACTTGGACCGGAAATGGCTAATTTAAAACACAAACCGCGGGTACCGAAGAGCCAGCTACTCACAGAATCCCTAAAACGTTGTCGTATAACAAAAACGCTTTTAAAATTTTTATTGAATAAAAAAAAAGGGAAAAAAAAATCGAGAGAACTGAAAATATAATAACCTGCGAAGCACAATACTTGGGTATACACCTCGTATCATTCGTCTATATTTCAACGTTATATGATTTTTCTTCATATTTGTTTTTTTTTTTTTCATGCAAAAGAAGAATTTACTCAAGATTTGATATCCATTAGCACGAAAACTCGCATCTAACGTCTACACCTGTACCTGATTATATTATCCTACTATATAACGCGATAACTTTTTATTTTATTATTCTAATACGTTCATATCTAATCTCGGAGGTGAAGCTACAATAAACTGGATAAAACGAAAATAGAAAGAAAAAAATACCACTCATTGATCACGGGAAACATAGCGTAGGATGTTTCCGGCTCGTGGTTCTTAATTTGAGAGAAAAGCAGCGGAAGATTGAAGAAATGAAAAATTTCGTTGTTTTTCGAGAAAAGTCGAAGGGCGCGGTGACGTGGCCTCACGCATGCAATCCAGCCCACGTTGATTTTTGAACTCTGGAGTTTAGAATTTGGGGTTCGGAAGACGGGAGAGGGGGAGACAGGGGAGACCCCATAAGGATGCGGTTGCTTCTCAGCGGGACTCGACCGATTCCTACGGCACCAAGCTGTCTGCGACGGCATCCTGTAGGCATCGGCTAAAGAAGGTTACGGAGGGCCCCTATTAAATTCCTTCTGCGGGATGGTGGTCCCTCTATATACCTCTCGACGTATACGAAGAAAAAAAATAGAAAGATTGAGATGCGCCCTCGCTTCGAGAAACACCTTTGAAACATAAGGAACAAAAAGGAATTAGAAGGATAAAAAAAATGTACCCAAGGTTTCTGTTGCACAAATTTTTGACTGACCTGAAAAATTTATTCTCGAATCTCTTCCTTCCAGACCGATCTGCGATTATTAAAATTTGAGAAGACGGTGTCATACGTACAATTTTCAGGTTTATCATTCGAAACATTGAGAACCGATCTTTTGGAAGCGTCAGCAAATTGGCGGCTCGACTTCGCTTACGTCGGTACAGTCTATCGGTTAGCCCGCTGTTGCGGAGCGTCGGAAGGAATCGGCATCGGCAAGTGATTGACAAGCGTTGATAATTATTCGACACAATGGCAAAAAAAAAAAAAAAATTAGACGGTCAGAAAACTTAGCGCGTCACTCCGTCAGTCATTAACTTTTATGTTACGTATATGTATTATACGTGTAACCTGATGGCGGAATGAGTTTGCTGAAACAGCAACGGCAATTTCTTTCATTTTTAAGTTTGTCTTCCTTCTTTTTTTTTTTCTTGTTCTTCTTCTCGCTTCCTTTAAAGAAAATTTCACGCCCGATCATCCAGCTGTATCGTAGCGGGCGTACCTCTTCGCTAATTGACGACGCCGGATCGGCTGTGCGCGTCCCATTATGAATTTGGTAGGAAAAAAAGGAGCAATTTTCAAACACTAGAGGAATAATAAAAAAATTTTCCAACACGTTTTCGGAAATTTTGTCAGTTCGAAATGAAATTCCGGCGTGCGCAGTAGCGGATTTACAGCGCGTACAATACGCGCTCTCCCGGTTCAGAGAGAATGCGCGGCATAAGCTCGTCCGTAAACAACAACCGGTGTTCCGTTCCGAAATGCACCGGACGACAAAGTGATCCTCGGATCTACGTACTTGCATGGATTGGTCGAAGGACTGACATTAGGTATGTGTATATAGTGTCTTCTACACAGTGGGCACACAGAATACATACTCACCAACATTCGTACATTGTGCCGTGTAGTAGTTCCTGGTCGCAATGGACCCGGGAGTAGTCTGGATGACTGAATATACAATAGAATTGCTCTGAGATGGTATCTAGAAGAGTAACCCTTCCAATATCTAAAGCACAGTCTCCACGAGTCTCAGCTTCTCTACATCTTCTTACATATATACGTTATACGTATTCCCTATACGTTTAGCTGTAGTACACCGCAGAGATACTTATGTCCGTAGTCATCTAGAACAGCTCTCATGGTACACCAATCTCTTTCATAGTAAACCAGAAGAGCGTATCCATCTCTCCGTCTCCCCCTCTCTCCCCCCCCCCGCACCCCTCTCTCTCTCTCTCTCTCGCTCTCTCTTCCATTCTCTATACGTAAGTTTGATCACGGTCCACTGACCCTTGAGGACCTATCTTTACCTCCTTGGCGGCTCTCCCCGAAAGTCTTTCACCCTTATTTTTATACCCGTCCACGCAACGAGATGTAGCAAAGTATCATGTATCGGCAAAAAATTGATTCATATTTTACACAAGGGATCTCTCTCGTACATTGTTTGCTACCGGAACCTTGATGAGAGAAACCTAGCCGAGAGTAGCTCATCGAGAAAAAAGGAAAAAAAAAAAAAGTTGTATAGTTTTACAAAATAAAAATGAGGATATCGTTGGGCATCAGATTCGTGAGATCATCTGCCGTCGTTCGTCGTTGATGCAGATGGCCGGTAAAATCTTTGGAAAACTATGAGCACATTTCGGAGCGAGGAGGAGCGAATTTTTCAATGTGTCTGCCAGATCGTTATCCGAGCGCAGTACGTGTACCTCTACATCTTTTCAAAACAGTTTCGTTACCAAAAGACACAATACGGCGGGGGTCCCTCTACGACGAACTGTAACATTGTACGTCGTGGATTATGACAGGTTGGATATTCGGGGGACGTTATTGTCTAGTCGCGGCAAAGGTGTCCCGATCGCAAGGAAAATAATCTATACGAAACAAAGAGTACAATGGAGGTGTCAAGATCCACGGTCAGGAGCGAAACAATCCAAAGATCAGACGATCGATTTTCGACAATAACCGTACGAGGGTCGTAGAAATTCTGGGCCGTCGAAATTGAAACGCTCCGTCGGTCGGCTAGCGTTGGAATTCATTCTCGAACGTCCGCGCGTTCCTATTTCTTCGGATGTCGTATGTGCGCGGAGTTCGTTCTCGACCTCTTACCGCATCGGGGGGCTGAAAACCGAAATGGAATGTTCGATATATTTTTGGCCATGTTCAGTGCGGCGTACGCGTCGAAAATGAACGATGAAACGACGTAGGTCCGATTGAAATGTTCCCGTGGAAATTCCGGTATTCGAGAACATTGTCAATTCCTCGTAGAATGTAAGAATCGTTCGGTAAATAATGAAAAAAATGTATTTAAAAACCGGCAAAGTAATGTCTAGTGTGAGGTCATAGCGTGATGCTGATCCATTCCGGTATGATTATGGGCGTAGGGGACGTCCCGCTGCGAGGTTCGAGGTCTGCAGTACCCGGGATCGGGACGAGAGGATAAATATACGTGGAGGAAAACGTTCAGCGGCGTCCTCAACGCCGCTCACCTATAAGCTAGTTTGCTTTTAGAGGTGTTTGACGGTCACGCGCATCCTCCCGGTGTGTTGGTCAGGTTTGCCGAGTGTCTGCGTCCGTACGTATATTTTGTCACGGACAGGAGGTGTGCGCGCAAACGTGTGTGTGCGTGTACAATGATGATCATTGGCGCGTCTCTGCGAGCTGTTGCACGGCATTAGCTAGACGGGAGGGCACGCTGTGGTCGGATGGGTTTAAACTGTCCTGCCCATACACCATGAATTGTTTATTGCCAATTGCAACGAAAGATCTTGACCCCTGTTATAAATCGAGAAGTGGTCTTCTACCGTTCCGTTTTGCGTTTGCTTCGCTTTCATGCCTATACGTATACTTTTCATTCGCTTTTGCCTCACTCTTCGCACACCCGTTCTTTTCCATTTCGCACCATACGGAGACGGACTATTCGCTCCGCCCGACTGTGACTCGAACAAGAGGAGAGCAAAAAATAATAATAATAATATTGTATGCATAATGTGGGGGTGGGGGGGAGAGGGGTGGCAAATGTATATTTAATCGCGAATCATTTGTGCTTTTTTTTGTTCTCTCATTTTCATTTGCTCAACGAGAAAGATCGGTATACGTGTGCGCTTGAAGCAAAAGTGGGGGACGAGGTCCTTTTTTGGTCAGACAATATCGGACCTCCCATAGATCGGCTACTCCAGCTCGTTCCTTGGTAAAAAAAACAGTCCAAAGTATCGTCCGAATATTCGAGGATTTTTTAAAATCAATATTGTTTTAAACAAACGCTCAAGCATTTTTGTTATGGGTACTTTTAGGATGCGTTTTTTTTTTTTTTTCTCATTTTTTGTCCATCCATCCAGCTCCGTGAATCCCAGTTTCGTAGGTGATATCGATTCGCGGTGTGAATTGATTGAAAATTTTTACGCAACTTAGCGTATCGGTGGTCGGATATTCGAAGAATGGAGCGTGTAGTACATTTTTGTCGGGGTGCGTAAACGAAGTTATATATGGACTTCAGCGGTCCCAATGGCACGCATTGAAGTATAACCTTTATTCGAAGAGTAAGATGGTAGTCTAATCCTGGATCAGCTTTCCTATGGTTCCATTTCGTTCGCTTTTATATTATTATTTCCTAAATCTTTTCATAGGTTTTATACCCTCGCGTTACTGATTCCCTTTGATAACGCTTTTAAAAATCCCTTCTATGACAGGTGTCTTGATCTCGTACCATATTATACCCCGTAAGGAACAATGAAGAATCGCCTCGAGCACTGTGAAACGAAATTCTCAAACCATCCGAAAAATGAATGTAAAGAAAAGAAAAAAAAAAAAACATCGTTACATGATTCAAGAAACGCTCGATCAGCGTTCTACGTTAAAACAAATGAAATATTTTTCATCAATTTCGAGTTCACTCTCACCTCCGGTATGACACTCGAGAAATATTTTTGTTCTCTTTTCGAACTTGGTCTTAAATCTTGAGAGGCTAGTAAAAATGTTAGATTCATAATAAAAAGAAAGGGTGGAGAAAAAAAAAGGGGGAGGTAAAATGAATCCTTTTAGCTAGGCGTATTCTTTAAATCGAATGATATACTCGAGTCTAAAAGTAGCAGCAGGAGCGAGCGGGTTCCTAAGACCGGCCACTAAAACCAACAGAAATTCCTACGGGTTTTCTGTTCATTGATGGGATACCGTCCGTCCGGTTGACTGCGGCAGTGGAGTTCAGGATGGGTGGAGCGCTCCCTAGGGTGCCAGGAATTTTGAGACGCTCTTACATTAGTTACGATCCTTTGCGCTAGACTGGAAGGACCTTCGACGTTGCTTCGCGTCGGTGGTAGTGGGTGGGGTCAGGTGAGATTTTCTAGCCAGACAGTCTGGCACCAACAGCGGCGTGGGCCCGAAGGGTTTTCGAAATTTCTATTTCCAAAATTTTACGCGGGAATTTCGAAAAACAGAAACGATTCCAATTATCTCTCGCTTCCTCTTTTTTTATTTTTTTTCGTACAAAGGCAAAATTTCCTAGAGAAATTCCGGTGAAACGAAGAGTTCGAAAATAAAAGGAGACGGAATTACGAACGATGGTATGGAAATAAAAAGAAATAAGAAATTGTTTTAAAAAACTGGTAAAGAAAAAAAAAAAATTCATTCGAGGTTGAATCGTCAACTTGCAAGCAAGGTCAGACGTCTTCTATTTGAAACGTTCATTTATTTCGATCATTGTTAAAAAAGTCTTTACCTTCTGTATTAGCATAAAACCAATATGCATATCAATTCGACAGCTCCCGTTGTGTTTATAGAATGGAGACGTCTGTTTATTACGTTCCTATGCAATATACACACATGGTGAATAAAATTAGAAAAAAGAAATACATGTATTTTATTCATCATAGAACGTTCACGATTACGTATTACATACCCCCACGTCGTGAGAATCTACACGAATCGTTGGAAGGTCGCGTTACTTTATTTTTTCTCCTTTTTTCATTTCATTCCCGTAGTCGATTGATGAAAAACAAGAAAATGGATTCGGGGCGGGTTACTCTTTTAATTAATAAGCGTTCGTTGTTTTTGATTCTGGTCTCCTCTGTCGCTATTTTATAATTATAAATGATTATCCACAGACGATTGCATAAACTTGTAATTATAAACTGTAAATCACAGGTGCGCTGTGTAGATGATACAGTGTATGAGTTTTGATTAAATTGAACAATGTGAGAGGGAGACGATTGAGAACATTGTTAACGGAGTACGATAATCTGTACCGCGGAGTGTTACGAGAGCCGTATAAAATAAGTAACGTAAGAAGGATACACCAACCGTTGTACAAATGTATATTTATCGAACAATATTCCACGTTCGAACCCCCATTACCCCACGTTGAATTTTCTACGGATATATATATATATATACACGTATTCACCATCCTTGAAATGATACCCGGCATCGGAATATATTCATTGCCGTTAACAACAGTCCACTTTCTAAATACGTCGTGAAAGCCACAGATTGTCGCCTGTATTCGAATTCAGGTTTATTTCAATCCCCCTTCTTTTGTCCGGTGTACCTATATTATAATATCATCATACAGTGTAAATGCGATGCGACGATTCTCTTTGAACGGTCAAAACCATTTTTGCCTTTATATAGATATGCCTCGTACTACATAAGAAGAGACGCAACGTGTGATTATTTATACATATCGTACAAAACACAGTTTTATAATCGTCCTTTATGATTTCATACAACGGCGCATATCGACCATTAAAAAAGGGTTAAAAGCGGGGAGGCGCGCTTACCCCGTTTTCTGGTGGCTACCACCGCAATCCAGTTTCTCGGTCCCGGAGTGCGCTGCTGATTTTTCTTTATTCTTCTCTCTCTCTCTCTCTCTCTATTTCAATGACGGAACAGCTCCTGTTTTCGATGCTGGAACTACTTTACTCTTGACGATTATTCCTGCACTTGTACCTCGAGGCTTACCGGCGTAATCCCATTGTAAAGGTAATGAATAAATAACGCGATCGCGCACCGACGGACGCAACGCACCCGTGTCTCTCGATTAAAATTCGACGTCCCCAAGTTGGAGACGTCGAATGAAAAATCCGACGAATCGGAGATGTCCGAAAATGAAAAAAAAAACAAAAAAAACGACGATTAATAATGAATAGAACGAAAATGAAACAGCGAAAATTGAACGGATATTTTTCCACAGCGCGTCGGCATAACCGCGGATTACGAATTGAATTCGTCGCGTTGTTATTTGTCACCCCTATATATTAAACCGCGTATATTCGGTTGTTTGATTTGAATTATTACACTAGTGTCGGGGGATAGTTGTCTCGACTAGTTACCCGTGTGAATAATTGTGGGCATTGCTGCTTCAGTTGCCTTTACTTTATCGTTCAAGTATAGTGATCTATGCCCGCTTGTATGATTTGTGGTACTACCGACCGGCATATGTTCGGCTTAACTGGTATATACGTGTACCGCACATACGTATGTATCGTACGTGAGTAAATACGTGAATCTATCCACGTGAATTCTCGTACACATTTCCATATTTTTATGCAATTACACTCGTGCCTCCTTTTCACTCGCTACCAATGAAGAGCGTAGTCAGATTTTAGCACGCGTGAAAAACTTGTTTTCTCCCTGTTTAACAAATTCTCCAAAATAACTTCAACGCTAATTTCATTTTAATTGGATTAGGATATTTTCTATTTTCGTTTGAGATATTTTTTATCGTAAAGTTCGCGGTAAATTTTCTCCGCAGCATCTTGATAACGGTGAGTCGTCGGAATCCAACGTGTGCGTTACTGACCTCACTTCGAGCCTCGTTAGAAACGGAGATTGATATCAATACCGCGTATTGTATAAACCCCTGAAAGAATTAATTCACTATATGTGTTGTGAGGGCCGAAATAATTGTTCTATTACGTTCGCAATCGAGATATATTGGATTTCTTTTTTCTCGTTGTTGCTGCCTTACATGACATATTGTTCGAAGAAGAGGGGAATGAAAATAAAATTATGAATAAGCGTTATATTCGGCATGATATCGCCTCAGCAGCAGCCCCTTTCGAAAGAACCGTTTATTATATCAATACACAAAATCATATTGTGGTCATGCAAAACTTGAAGATCGTAACGTCCTATGTACACTACCCCTGGTCGTTGAAAGTTAATGAGCACCCGATCTCGTAGAATTCGATCTTTCTTTCTTTCTTTCTTTCTTTCATTTTTTTTTTTTCTCTTTCTTTCCTTTATTTTCTCATATTCTACGTAGTGCTTTATATCCACGAATGTATTCATCATCATTGTTGTCGTTGTTGTTCGCTCTATAGATTGTTGTTATTGTCTACCCTGTCGTTGCCGCTCTTACTGCAGTCGCCTCGCATATAGGGTTGGATTTTTTTCCGGTTTTTTTTTATCAGTGGTTTCGATTTTATCGCCATTAATTACCTCCCCCCTCGCGTAAATAATGCACTCTTCAATTTCAACTCCGGTACAAGTATACTCGCACTATGTTCTTATTATATCTACCGATTTCAATTTCGAATTCGATCAGATTGTGCGAGTGAAATAATGACGAAATCATCTGCCGCGTTGCCCGATTCGTTGAGAAGAGCTTTCCCATGCGCACGCGAAACCTTTTTTGAAAAAATTCTTCTCGGAATGTCAAAGAGAATGAAAATTTTAAGCTCGAGGGGTTTCGCTGATTTTTTTCACGGCGGGTATCGCTACGCATTGTACGAACGTTCGAAAAACGTTACCGAGAAATAACCATACCACCCGCAAACGTCGTTACATTATGAAAAATAAACTGCACGCGGTGCGGCTCGTGTACTCCGGGCGGCGGAGAATGAGGCGAAATCCGAAGAGCGAGGGCCGGGGAATAACCCAAAAACTTTTAGAGGACCCAGAGATCGAGGCGCGTCGTAGACTCGATGGGGGCCCATTCAACGGTGCCAAGCAGTCTGGTGCTTCCAGACGTTTTGAAACACCCCGTGAAACCGGACAGAAATCGGCTTTCGCTTTTCCCTTGGAGAAAATGGACGCGATCCGAGGATAACTGATTTGTTTTTTTTTTTTCTTCATTATTTTTTTTTTTTCGGGGCGAACCGCGGGCTGAAAATTTAATGTTCAAGGTTCGTGGGCGACCTTTGACGAGGTCCGTTTCTTCCCTCGACGATCGGATGTTTTATTTCGAAATCAGATTTTCGCCGGTTTACTTTTCATCGGCTCCAAGGGAAAGAGCGCCAAGATTTTCCGACCTAAGTCGAAGGGCTGCTTACCTCGAAAACCGGGAAGGTAAGATCGTAAATTTTGGGGAAGAAAAAATTCTTGAAAAAGGCGGGGAACCTGATTCCGAGAAACATAATTTCACGCGAACGTACGTACATCCTCACTTTACATTTCATACCTAACGCGTATGGAATCACAACGGAGAATATCGAAGAGCGCGCGGAATCGAAAATTTCGAGCAATTTCTCTCCTCTTGTTTTTGCTTTTTTTCCAACAATTTCGAGGAGACGGTCGTGAATTTTTCGAGGCTAAAGGCCGTGCGCAACGTCCCGATGTCCCCGTATCCTCGGATCGTTTGAGGGGGCGGACGGGGGCAAACCCTTTGAAAAACAGTTGGTCAAAGATAGATGGATCAGGTTTACGGTGTAACAATATTATTGTCCTTCGCCTTTACTTCAAGGCTATTCAACGGTCCTGGTGGCGGTGCTGGTACTTTATTCGGTGATTTACGCGTTGGTTAAGGCGTTCCTTCATCCTTTACAGTTAAGGTATATTATGGTACTGTGTTTGTACAAAAGAAACGTTTCATGCGCACCAAAAATCCTCCGACCACCTGTGCCTCGCAGCCATTGGTGCGACCGCTCAAAAAGCTCACCATTGTAACGCCGGCCAAACGTAATGCGCAAATTTCACTCGTTCGAATAGCGAGTACAAATCAGCGGTGGTTAACGCGTTACAATGAATACATTACCCCGTAGATGAAAAGAAAGTCACTCACGCGCTAACGAGCGGAACATGATTCTCGGTAATACAGATAATGAATGTATTTTGTCTTTTGTAAATTTCTGTTCCAAGTTTCGGAAATGTGCGCTACCCAATTTCTCCAATTCTCAGTATCTTCACCGATTCGGATTCAATAATTTTCTGAACGTGAAAACGAATCACTCTTCTCGTGTTTCTTATTCTCCCGTCACGCGTCGGCGATGTTAAAAGCCGACCGTTCGTGAATTTTGATTTCTTCGGTCGACTATTTCTCCATACGGTTTCCGGATTCTCAAAATTCCTGAGTGTTTTTTACACCAGTCAGATCGGTGTGTGGTTATTTTATTAGTCGAAACAAATCTCTGTTCGGGGTGGAACCATTAATAGAAAGCGTCGGGGGGAAGGAAAAAAAAAAAATTAAAGAGAGTGACGGAAGAAGGTGAGATGGTCTTTGTGTCTCGGAAAAATAATATAACCAACATCGCATATATTTCTTTAACACCCACAGCTGCAGGAGCAGTGGTAACAGCAGCAGCGGCAGCGCGGCAGATCTCTCGCTCGCGGCCTACGCGCCTTTTCATTCTTTCTCTCTGTTTTTTCTTCTTCTTCCTCTTCTTCTTCGTCTTCTGCATTCTCTTTCGCTCGGTGTTATTAATGAGAAGCTATTCATTCCCGTACCGCGCGCATCCAGGAGGTTCGTATACCGTAACATGTGTATATGGGAACATATGGGTATATACACATGTACAGGATATAACCTAACCCGAGGTATGCGACGTGTAAAAGAATTGACCTCATACGTCCGTCGTAGTGTAACTTATTTGCATTTCTAAATTTATTCACTCGTCGATAAAAAAAAAAAAACCAATGAAAATCTAACGGAGTAAAGAAAAAAATTTTCGTCCCAGAAATTTTAGTGCGCGTGCTTACCTCTGGCCGTAGTGCGAAGACGAAGCGACGTTATAGCCGATTTCAGTCGAAATCGTTCTCCAAATAAGCCCAGTCAGGACACCGTAATTGGACTTTTATTAGATCCTGTTTTTTATAGTTTGCTTTGAGATCTTAATTACCTTCTGACTCGCTTTATTATGGGATTGGCTTTTTTTATTTCTCTCTGTTTCGCCTCTTCTCGGCTATCATATCTTATTCATATGCCCAATAAAACTCGCGCGTACCCATATGTATACGTATAGGAAGAAAAAAATCGCGCGAACATTTTTTTTTTTTCGAGTTTCTCAATAAACATATTCTTTCACGATTCAACTTTTAATTATAACTTTTTTTTTTTTCAAGAAAGTTTTCCTCTCTCGGTTTTCGGCTATTTTTTTCGTTCTTCTACTCCCTACACCGCGAATGCCGTACACATATCTATCCTACAGGATGCAGGATGCGGCGTGGTACTTATACATCGTAGATATAAAAATAGAGTTTGAAAGAAAACAGGGGGTGGTTTGATTTTAATATTGTGAAAGGCGCGCTCGAGCACTTTTGAGAAATAGAATAGAAAGAAGAAGAAAAAAAATAAAATAAAAGCAGAGGAGGGATCTTCCTTCCCACGGGCACCTTCTTCTCACACGCCGGACCAGAGCGAACCAGTAGGAGCAAACTGGGATGAGTTGGCAGAAATAACAAAAACACCCGTTTCATCTCAGGTGCATGCCAAGCGTCGTTTAAGTATAACGCGTCGTTTCGTTGACCGCATCACTTCGATTCAGGTTTTTTTTTGGTACAACGTATTCGCGCGAGGTGCACCTTTTCATTTTTTTTTTTTCCTCACTCTCGAGACAGGATCATCTCGTTAGCCGAATTACCCGAAACGATATAAACTCTTCTCTTGCGAGGCGTAGAAGGAAAAATTCATCGCGCCTATTAGGACGATAATGACGATGACGATGGCGATAAATAAATAAATAGATGAATGAATAATAAGTAAATAAATAAGTAAAAGAAAACGCGCGCCTCTATGTGTTGTATATATGGTTCAAAGTTCTTAACCGTCCAACAAACGCCTACAATCTTTAACAAAGAGTCGGCTGTCAAGAGGCATTAACTTGTCCGATTCAGAGACCTCGTACACGCTGACTGTTGAGTGATGCTCTATGTTTTTTGCCTCACCTTCTTTTTCTTCTTCACTTATATTCTTCTTTTATTTTTCCGCATCGCGTGTATCTTTATTTAGCTCAACTTCCAACTCACCTTTTATCACCACGAGCTTCACCAGCGATTCTTTACACCTTTTTATTTCTATTTATTAATTATTTATTTTTTTTTTTCTAGTTTTTCTCATCACGTTTAATTAAGTCGCATCAAAATAGGACTCCGATTATTCACCTCATAAAATCTGACGATTCGGAAACAAACGACGTTTAGTTAATGAAATTGCTCGTGATTTCTCCTTTTTTTTTTTTTTCAAAAACTGATTTTTATTATTTTCAAAGTTATGTCATCGAATTTTTTGCTTCATGGTCCCCGTCCAAGTACAGTAGGTATATCGCGATCGTCTTCGATCGAGAGAACGTTCAAAAATGAAAGAAAGAAAAAATGAAAAAGTAGTTGAAAATAAAATAAAGAGTGAAGAAAAAGTGTTGAAATCATTCGTCATTATCATTTCTCGCCCCTTCTTCGACGTTCTAAGTTCGTTGAGCGTATACGCATATATAGATATATAGAAATACATAAAAATTTGACGTTGAAGTGTGGCCAGTCACCAGGTGTAATGATACCTGTCAATAGCTCGGGTTAACCTTTCGTTCTAGCAATTCTTTATTTTTCCAAGCTTATTAGCCAGGGCAAAGGGTGATATCAATCAAACACGTCAGATTTTCGTTCACGCGAACTGAACGCGGCTACGGACATCCATTTGATTCCGACAACACACAATGGAATTATCGGTGTTGCATTTTTAAAATTCCTTTTTTCTTTTCTTTTTTTCTCCTTTCATCTTGATTTTTGAGAAACTTTTTGCGAGGATGTTTTTCTACGTACGTCGAACGGATCCTCAACTGGACCCGCGTCGTCCATATTTTTTTTTTTTTCTTATTTTTTCCACAACGCATGCAGGTACACGTGTTATAATCGTATTAGAGCTACGTTATTTATTATTTATTAATTTTTTTTTTTCCATTTGGGTCTTGAACTTTTGCGCGCAGAGGCGAACGCCGTAGATCCTAATAAGATGGATTAAGATTGATCCGCGTATGAAATTAAAATGTAAATCTTAAATTCTTGGCCCTGATAAAAACGAGATGATAAAAGCAAAGTCTCTGTGGACTCAACGGCGAAGCTTCGTTTTCTATTATTCTCCTATCTCGTCGCGTATCTGAACATTTTAAAACCACATTCTCAACTCTCTAATGAAGCAATTGAAAAGGCGCGCTAAATTGAGACCTTTTTCGATTCACAAGTACGATCGCGATGTAATGAAGAGAAAAAAGGAGTCGATGCTTTTTTCTCTCCGGTCGAAATTTTGCTCATCCCGCTTTATGCTGTACGAATCGATCGAATTGTAATTATGGTTTCTGCCTATGATAATTGAAATTCGATTTTTTTTTTCCCCCCCAGTCAATTCGCAAAGCTTGATTGGATTCTTCGAATATCTGCTGGTTTTCTTTTTTCACCAAAGTTATTTTATTCCTTTTTATTCGTGTAACAGTAACGTCGGATCCCCGCTGCAGTAGTGTTCCTACCTTCGGTCGGAATTCACTTCTTGACTTTAGTCATTCAATTTTAAAATTACAATAATAACATTAGGTATATCGTAGCAGGTATGTATTATTATACCGCAAGTCAATGGAAGTAAGGCACGCGGGATCTCCCAGCTTCTTCTTCTCTCTTCGTCGTTTGCTTCCTTTTTCTTATTTATTCTTCTCTTATTCCTCGCATGCCTCTGCATCGTGCATTAGCATGGGATCAAAATATGTAATCTCAAACATCGCTTGTGCGGCCATCAGATATGTCAATTATATGCTCTCGTCCACGTGCATACGTGGAGTTTGATTTCTTTCTTTTTTTTTTCTTCTCTTCTTTTTTTTATTACGATATTCTTTCACTTCGCGGTAGATGCTTTTCATTCGTTCCATCGCCTTCTTTCTGTTTTTTTTTTTTTCCTTTTTTTTTAATTCAATTTTACTATTTCTCGTTCTCTTGACATTCGTAATTATTCGAATACAGTCGAAGGAATTTACTCAGGATATTCATCCTCGATCTCATTGATTCAATTGAGAAATCATCTCTTTCGAATAAAAGTTCTTCAGTTTACCGGGCTTTTTTTTCTGGGTTTCGTTACGCGATTGAAAATTTTGAATTCTCTTCATACATCTCGCATCATGTACATGGTGGGTAGGAGTAACAGGGTGCAGTTTGATACACGTACATACTAGTGTATACTACACCTACATTAAACATATTCGAATATTATACGTATCCCTTTTTTATATACCTACCTGTAATGAAAATACATACGTATACACGAGCAAGGGGATTGTATATGACGAGAAAAACGATGGAGAGTGATGTCAGGCTCAAGTATAGATGCTTAGCGTATATTGCGGAATGGTTATATTGGAATGTAAATTGATCCATTCAAAGATTCGATAAGGATATTATCTACCGTCCAGGACACCCGGGGTGAGGAATGAAGATACTTTTAAATAGAATCTCAAACCTCCACCGATGCCTGTGTACAGATGTTACTCAAATACATTTTGCATAACAATTTCATCGTTCTGCAGCAGATTGCAAATTTTGAATTGTTTCCCAGAATTGCCGGAACAACCGTAACCCGTTCCATTGGGGAAAATGAGAACAGATAAACGGGGGGAAAAGCTTCGCTCGGAGGACAATGCCGCCATCTTTTTGGAGAATCAAAAAAAAAAAAAAAGAGAAAAGAAAATGCATAAAAATAACAATTTTTTATTCCATTTCCTTACGTTGGGCGTTAGGAACGATATGATCTGTTCGGTGCGCAGGAGCGTCGGTAACAGTGTAGATAAGTGTGGTTAGCTTCATAGGTACGTACGGATGAAGAAACTTACCCCATGGCTTCGCGTCTCCCGTAGAGTTGTCGATCTCCCGAACGGTTGCCGGTTGAGGTGTCGCCAGACAAAGTGGCGTCCCCGGTGCAGCCGGAACGATAGAGAAGAGAAACCGTGCAGCGATGGAATACACGTACACGTGCGTACGGGCGAAGCAAAAGAACCGACGTTTACAACCCACCCCCGTAACAGTTTCTTCTCTTTTTCTATGAACCGTATCTGTGCCCGGTTATCTCTCATCTCTGATGTGCTCGGAATTTCTATCTCGCCACATGATTCTTTACGACTATTATAACGTTGTACGGTATAACTATATACGCTATAGATCTTTTACTAGCTACCTACTACCTACTATTATAATATATCTTTCATTTCGAACGTATGGAAGAAGACAAAGAGAGAAAGAGATCCGAATAATCGCTCTAAAGAGATCGGAAATTTTCTTCAAACGGAAGTCAAATTATTTATATTTATATATATGTTACACGGAGAGGATACGTGCACACGTGATGACGAAAAAACATGAATCGAAATAAAAATCGTCGTCGCCTCGCGGCCGGTGGTAAAAATGATAATTTTTATTGCCGTTGAGAAAATGACAATGCGAAGAAGCGAAAGGAAAAAAAAAAAAGAGAGAAAAAAAAAAATAAACGTAGAAACTGCGAGGCGTGACGTGTCGTTGAGAATCAACTATACGCTAAGATTGTTATGGGACGACGTTTTCGGAGCGGGGGGTCGGTTTGTGACTGAATTATGGGCCATTATTGTGATTTTTTGTTACACAAAGGGTAATTATTCCCTTATAACAAGTAGGAAACACATGTCCCCCGCTTCCTTCCCTCGGGTATACGCGTACACGGGGATCTGCAGTTCTCTCGTTTCTCGGGGTTTTGGCGTCGCGGCTTTGGCTTCAAATTCGTTCTCCGGTATCCTCTGACGGTGCACGGGTACCTAATATATATATAGATATATATAGATATATAGGTATACGCGTACTCGTATACCTATATACCTACCTCTCCGTTGGGGCATAAATTCAGACCCTAGTTGTAACGCAATTTGGATCCATTGTCCCTGCCCGGTTATGAAACTCAATTCTCATTGTGCGATTCCATTCCCCGCGCGCGTTCGTCCGGGGTAGGAGAAACGTATAGGAACGGAACGGAACCAGTTTTCAATGTTTCTCGGAGAAGCCTCTCTTCCCACTCTCCCTCTCGCTCCCCCTCTCGTCCTCTTACTCTCTCATTTTTTTTTTAATTTCCACCCCATTTTCTCATCTCAGCAATCTTACTCGAACGTAGTCCGAAACTACTAGGATTGCTCATCTTTCGATGCAGCAAAATCAGAAATTCTTTTTTTTCAACCCTTAGACCGAACTTCTCTGGAGAAAACAAAAAAAAAAAAAAGTTAAGATACCCTTATGATTCGTATTCGACGATTTCTTATTGGCCTTCTTTTTTGGATTCCTGTGAAATGTTCCTTGCAATTTTTCAATTTTACAAGATGCTCGAATTCAAAAAAACATTTTTTTTTAACTATCCTGTCAGTATCTTTACCCCGCGGTTCAACGACCCGATTGATTTTATCGAAACAAAACAGAAAGAGAAGAAAAATTTGAAAAATTTGAACTTGTGCGCGTTCAACGATCGGAAATATATCATTGCCGGGCAGTCTTTACTTAGGATTAAATTATCCGTAAAGTTATTGGATTGCAGTTGAATTTCTCGAGTACCTTATGGCTGCGTACAGAAGGTATGAGGTATACCCACATATTGTTGAAATTGTACAGTAAAGAAGCTTCTGCCGATATTTAAAGAAAGAAAAGCGAAAAAAAAAAAAAAAAAAAGGGAAAAAGGAAAAAGTCGAGAGCGGATTCGTTTTATTGGTCCGCAGAGGACCGCGTTTATTTTTCAACCGAGCATGGAATTCTGATTCCTTTCCATCGTTGTAAGTATATGTGAGATATACATGTATACCTATATATAAAATGCACGGTGTACAACAATTACCGGTACGACATTCATCGATGTTTTCGGGGCACAAAAACGCTCGAGTTCGTTTATTATTAGGGTTAAAACGTAACCGCGCAATACGAGTGATTAGAGGCATCTATTTTTTATTCTCCATTTCTCTTTTCTATGTGACCACGTAGTCTCGTACCTCCGGTGAAAGCCCCACAAGGACAACACTTATGTGGTACATCTGCGGAAGATTGATGCCTGCAGTATATAAAAGCCCACTTAATATGATGCCGCTAAACTGATCCGCATATATGTATGCCGTATACGTACTGAACTGGTGACATGATTTAATTTCACGCAACATTGGACGAAAGAATGGAACGAACGAACCCCATAGAGAGGATTATAGGGGGTGCCCGTGAATCTCCGGATATATTATTTAAACAATTTTTGTACCCCGACATTTTTTACCACGGTTACGCGCAGCTATAAATTTGAAAAAAAAAATTGATACCTTCGATCGGAAAGTCCTTCTTTCTTAAACTTGTTAAATTTTTTTCTTCAATTCTGATACTTCGCGCATCTCATTTCTTCCCCCGGTACACCCCTTTTTTCACCGTCAACAAATCATTCGTCAAATCGACGGTTTTTTATTGCAGCGCGTTTCCCCGTGCTCGAAGTTCGTGAAACTAAAGTGTCGTATATGTAAAACAAACCCCTTCCGTCCGATCCCCTTTTGGCTTTGAATTTTTTTTTTTTTTTTTGTCTTCGTTTATTTCTTCTCGTCTCGCATCTCCCCGGCTATCAAAATTAGAGCGCATTGCTGCGACATTTTTGTACGTAGTAGGGGTGAACTGGATACGACCCTTCAATCCGACAGTGAGACTGGAAACAACCCGCATTAACATGACAATGGGTTCGGGATTAAAAAACAGATAAAAAATGGAGAAAAGGGAAAAAAAAAAATTGTCAGCAAACGCCGTCGCTGATTGAAGGAATATTATGTATGGGAGAATGGTATGTCGATTTTTTTTTTTTTTTTTTGTTTTTACCGAGGGATAGAAAACACCCTGCACTATCTCATGGCAAAATTTTAAAAAAGGAGAGACGAAATAATTAATGTTTATTGTTTCTGCATTCGGATGAACGGTCCGCAAGAATGTAATTTTCGAACTTTGTGTCAAAAATTTTATCGTTCGCCTAATTTACCTACGACCGGATATTCGCATTTTTTTTTTTTTTTTTACAGCGCGTGCCTTCCTCACCCGCGTTCGAAAATTTTTCATAAAATTTCTCCCCGCAAATATGTGAAACGGGCGTCTGTTTTCGTTAAATTTCGAAAAATCACGCACCAGAGCGGTGAAATTTCTGGCAAAATTTAATTTTTTTCTACCGCGCCACGGCGCGATTCGGAATGCGAATAACCGCACGTCCAGGTGTTCGTGTCCTGCGCGCACTTACTCACGATCGGTCCTACTACATACGTCGTGTTAGATGATTTCGGATAAGATTCAACCCCTGTGTACCGACGTTAAATTCCCCGTATTCTATACGTGCCACCAGCCTAATTTTATCTGGAATATTCATCTATCCCATTGAACCTATTCGCTTCAGCCACTCAATGGTTCTTGACGAATTATACGTCGTATCTGTGCATCGGATAATCACCTTACCAAACAAAATTTTATTCGCCAACACCGCTGCATTCGTTATTCATTTATCTGTTTAATTTTTCATTCTTTTTATTTCTCCCATCGGCTGAAACGAATTCGAGGGTCGAGGCTTACGCGTCTGTATACACCGTTACAGGAATTTCAAACGCGTTGTACGCAGGCGATAGCTGTTACATAGGTCGAAGTTGTTTTTTTTCCCCGTTGAAAAAAAAAAAAAAAATGGAGATTCTCAATTTCGAACGCGATACACAAATGACGTTCGGTGAGGTGGATCGTAGGGTCAGTGCGGGTTGTTTTTGTGAATATGAAGGGTATTTGGCGGGCGCGGGATCGGGGTGCGATTTATTCATTGAATAAGCATCCGGTTATTTGTGTGGGACGTACGATGCAACATGTAGGCACTTATATCGCGGCATTGTCCGGCATTGTCGACCCAAAACGTATTTCCTCAAATATTGCAGGGGGGGGGGGGGGGGGGGGGGGGCAGAGGAGAAGAGCGGGATGAAATGACGTGGGGAAACCTGCGGACGGAAAGAGAAGAAGAAAAAATCGTAGGCACGGAGATAGGTTACGGGCGATTTTCCACGCACGCCCATTGTGCGCAACGCTTCGGTACCTCGAGGTTTGCTTTTTAACGCAGGATTTTCAATTGTAATAGTGCTTAACAGGGATTACAAACATTCCCGGGTGAATAAAGAGGGGGATAAAAATAAATGGGATGTATCCGCACCGATCAACTGTCCTCGCGATTCGTTCGTTTTTTTAATACTTGATTTTTTTTCGGACCAAGCGAGATCTTAGTTATTTTTTATGAAAAAAAAAAAAAGAAATGAAGAAAAAATCAGATTTTATCAGCCATGGAAGAGGATGAAAATTATCTCAACGTGTCGTTCAGGTGGGAACGTGTAAATTTCATTGAAAGTGGTAAAATCACCGAATGGCGGTCAAGATGGTAGGGGTAATTATTGTCGACATTTCCGTACAGAGTACGGAATGCACGGAGTCGAAAGTTGAACGTTGAATTTTCGTTTTTACAACGCGTCAATTATATCGGCGAGTAGGGTATTTATTGCTTTTGGTGACCGTATAGTTCGCTTCTTCTTTTTCTCACAACTTCGAGGGGCAGGTTTACGAACCTTTTCTGAAATTTAACAATGTCTCCCATAGCTCTTTTCTCGTGTTACACCATGTTTTGGAAATATTTTACCAACGAACACATTGCCTTGGCTTCGTTTCTAGTTTATGTACATATCTATATATACGGTAACGAGTAAACATTGCGTATACCACCGACACCCCTCACCCCCCCCGCTATATACTTTGGCAGTAAAATCGTCCCTTGTATATACTTATATATAAGTATGTAACAAATAACGAATAATTTTACGATATATGTACATAGGTACAAATATTTATATACTTCGAGTTAAACGACGCTACAAGATTTGAGCTGTAAATTTAATCGTCGTTTTTCTTTTCTCTCCAACAGATTTTACCCCCGTATTGCTACGTTACTGCCTACGCTCACTCTTCCAAATCTCACTCGACCACACTCAAAATTTTACCCCCCCCCCCCCCCCCCCCCCCCGTTTATGAGCACGAAAAAGGGACAAAAAAAATTGCGCATTTTTTGCGCACACAGGCAAATAACAATAAATGAAAAGAGAAAAGTTGAGAAAAAAAAAAATGATTTTCGAGTACCTTTGTATAACAAAAACGTTGTTTGGCTCCTAAATTTACTAAATTCTCTGGAGGAATCAAGTTGACGGCGAAAATATAAAATGAAGGTGAAATTTTATGTTTTAACAAAAATGCACCTCCGATTAATATATTAGCTTCCGATATGTGCGGTACGACTAACGTGGGTGCAGGCTTCGTTATATAAGGTGCATACTTTTGACGCAATATATCCTCATTATACGTTTATAACGCGTACATGGATTTTATATATACTTTCAGAGGTAGGTACATGTGCACAGTGTTAGTAGCAGCGGAATTTGTTGGCGTACTTATGAATCGTCAGCACCTTTTTTGAATGCCAATTAGCAAACGAATTGAAATAGGAACGTGTGTCGTCGTCGTAGTCGTCGTAGTCGTTCCGACTGGCGTCAGTGCATGGTTACAGGGGGGTGGAATGGGGTGAGCTCGCACAGTCGGAGGGCATACGAGTGTACCGCGTGGTGGAGGAATGATATTTCATATCTTTTTTCCGTTTTTTTTCGTCAGTTCTTCGTCGCTCTCCGTTTTCTCCTTTTGGAATATCATTGCAGGTATTTTCTGCTGCAGCACTTTTCTCCGTTAGTACCCCCCTTTGTCTCTATATGTATATGTACGTATTCTCCTTGCGCGTGCGGCGGTGCGACGCAAAATGACGAATTACCACACCAGTTAACTTTCGCAGCAAACCCAAATGAATACTAATAAACATTAAACGTGAGCCGAGCAACCAACCAACCGACCGACCGACCGACCGCCCTCCTCCCCCCCCCCCCCCCCCCCCCCTCAACCCTCCGTTAATACTATTTCCACGTACTTATCCATTTACCCCTATGTACGGGACTCGGTACATGGCGTATTACATACAATACACGCGCGTATGCATACACGGTTGTACGTTACCGCGAACGTTTGCTTTGCCGCGTATCGCGCCGCGCTTCCATTTTCAAACCATCCCCGTCACACATTTTCCTACTCACCCTACTCAACCCCGTCGACGTTGCTGCTCTCCGGTAGGTAATACGAAGAGAAAACGTGCGCGAGCCAACGCGCTTCGGTCTCTGCGGCTTTCATGCGACCACCACCACCTACCCCCCTCCCCTGCCCGTAGCGCCCCTTCTTCTTCTTCCTTCTCTTTGCGTTTAAACACACGCGTTGATTTCGCGCGCGTTTCTATACCCGCGTACACATAACGTTGTTATATACATATACGTTAACTTTGCGCGATGCCTACGCGCGGTTTTCATACGCGGTATGTACATATATACATTTATAGCCTCGTTTCGCGCGTTATGTGTACATACGCAAAGTACGTGTACGTGTACGTGTACATACGTACGTGTACACGAATGTGCATTACGCGTGAATGTTGTCGAGAGAGCGGTGAAGGGGTTGGTGGTGGAAAGTCGCGGCTTGGTGGAGGGGGTGGGGGGAGGGGGGGCGGAGTATAAACCAGGGGTGACAACTGTAATTGGCGTGTGGGGCTTTGAAGTCTGCGTTTTCCAACCGCTTTGTGGACGGGTGTCAAATGCTTGCCGCGATTAAATTACCATTTTCAATTTAACGTAATTACAACCTCAAAACGAACACCGACCGCGTGATGATAATCTCCTATCCCCCCTCTCGCTCCCTCTCTTTTTACACCCCCGCCCGCCCACCCTCTCTCTCTCTCTCTCTCTCTCTCTCTCTCTATTCCTCTCTTTTTCACATTTTAGAGCTTTTCCCTTTTTATATATATTCTGTACATTATACGCAAACTGCAGCGGAAAAAATACTGAAAGCTCCACCGTCTTTAAACGACGCGTCGTTTCTCCTATCATCCACTACTCTTTTTTATCCGCCGCAGGCCGACTCTTCTGTATATTATACCGCCACCCGAAATATTTCTTCATCTACATTAATTTTCATTCATTTCTCTTCTGACGTAGAGACCGGTGTATCTCTGTGGTATTTGTTCGATGTACAAAATTTTTGGTCTTTTTCTTTTTGGATCAAGACGCGGTGCGGAGCGGCAGAAAAAATTCTTTCGCGAACGTGAAGATGCGATTCCGAAAGGGATTAGTAGCTCTGGCTTATATTGTTGTACAGATTTTTGACCAAGATATTCTTTGCCGTTTGGCATCGATCGCGCGGTGAATTATTACTTCCGGTTTCCATTTCCACGTAAGGAAGATAAAGAGAAAGAAAAATCATTCGGTCCGATTTCCGCAGCGTGTAGACCCACCGGTTAATTTTGCATCGTCTCGTTCGATTTGCATGACAAAGAGAAAAGAAAAATTCTCTTCCCACATTCGGGTACGTTGATCCGTAAAAATGACTTCCGGGTATTCCGGGCTTTCGAGCTTCCGTTCCCCCCCGCACGTCCTCCAAAAATAGGATAATAAGAGAAAATTTCGCCCGTCGGTTCATTCGTATAAGTTGCGTAACGAATGGAAAAAAAGAAACAGTCGAAAACACGCACGATGTAAGAATTAGAAAAGCAGGTCGCTAACGCAGTAGCTATGTGGAATTAAAATACGGCGCCATATTTGTTTGGAAGCGAGAGCGTAAAATATGCATGTGTTTCGTATGTATAAGATATACGTGGAGATCTCGTTGCACGGCTTTGCGAGTAGAAGTTGCACGGGGTATAGGACGTATGTAAGGGATTTTTGTGATCTCTGTACGTATACAATTTTTTTTTTTTTTTCTCCTACCATCCCGCAACGTTGACATTTTAACATTTCTAGACCGACACCTCGTAATTCTTTAGAACCCCTTTTATACTATCCGCACATCTCAACGCCCGCGCATTCGTTGTGTAGATAATGTAGATACACTACTCGTGTACCTGCACACGTATGTAACCGAGCACACGCCGACGGTGTCATATAGGATGTGTTCGTCATACGCCGAGTCGCATTTTTCTCGCCTCTGAAAAAAAGCAGGCGCAGTCAACAAACCAACAAACCAACCAACGATCCAACACCCAGGAAACTGAAAAAAAAAAAAACTAAAAAAAAGCTAAAAACAAAAAAAAAAAATGCAGCAACACTCGTAGCAGTGGCACATCATCCAACGTGTCATGCAACGACATTTCTGCCACTGCACTGAATTGCACCGCTGCTCCTACTACTACTACTGCTACTACTACTGCTACCGCTGCAAGAGCGTTTAATTAAATCGTTCTCCGACCACTTTACCTTTTTTTTTTTTTTCTCCTTTCTTTTGAACAATTTTTTTTTTCAATCTCTTTTTATCTCACCTACCAACACTATTTTATACGCTTATCATACTTAGGATGCGAAGAATTCTTGCTACTGTATCCGGTTCCTTTTTTCGCTTTTGTAATTTTAATTTTTCGGTTTTTTCATAGACTCGTCACGTGAGTAATGAATTACTTATATCTATAAAAGTCTCTTCGTCTTCTTTCGCTTTTTTATATTTCTCGAACCACCGAGAAGCAGAAGAAAAATGACGTCGAGCGTTTCAATAAATTGTACATTTCATTCGCTAGTGGAAAAGGATTCTCATGTTTTTATCCAAAATCTTTTGGGGATGAAAAAATTTTGTACTCTCCAAAAATTCTCCAAACGAATGAAGATAGCGAAGGAATAAAATGGTTATTCGACGACGTGTAGCGTTGAGTCGCATTGCAGCTGTGGCGGATATACCGTTAAGAATTAGCATGAGAATCGTTGACGTAATTTCACGTGCATTGTGCACCGTAATACTCGGATGCCATGGCTAGTTGAAACTCCTGGTCACTCTGGGGTATTGTCTACCTTAGTTTACGTCCTGTATATATCCATTGTTCGAGTCATGTGCGGTACTATACTTCTCTCGCAAGAATGTTAGTATATGCGTATGTATATTCCCCCCAAAAGGCATCTGCGGTGCGAAAAATTCACCAAGTACATTACGTCTTCGACAATAATTACTATTCGAATATCCTCGGTGTGAAAAAAAAAATTCATCGATAATAAGAAGAAAAAAGATCCGAGTCAATCTGGAAAAGTAGAGGCAGTTTCGTATCCAGGACTGCCTGCGACTGTAAGGTGAAATTTTTGGATTCAGAGTTTTTTTATGGTTTCAGGATCTCAGTAATATAGTAGAGACTCCTTCTTAGCTGATCACCGGTGAGAATCGGAAATTTTTTTATCGAATTTTAATCATATTAGACCAGTAATAGCACCGGTTCACCAAGCACGTGGTCTATCTCTATAGTCTATGGTCTGTAGACGATAGACGGGGTCGTCGAATGTCTTTTGCAGACCAGCGCGGCTAGCGCTAGCCATTGAAAGCGCCCTTTTTCCGAACTTCGCTTCCCCGCCATTTACCCCAAAGTCACCGAAGAAATTGGAACGGCACCGCTCTCATTGGCTGCCGCTTGCCGTGCGGGTTGCATGAGGCGGTGGAGTAGCTCTACTCAAGAGTAGCCAAACTCGCCCACCATTTTCATCGGATATCCCCCTTCCCATCTATTCGATTTGTGTAGCTATGGTTTTGGCTACGCTAAACCCTGGCCGATACGTTCGAGGGAGATGGTGAGATTTCTCAAAATTACAAAACGAGCTCAAGCGTGGGTAATTGTCAAGAGATCTCATCTCTTCTCTAATTGTAAGCTTCAATGATGAAAAAAATATCGTGCATTTTTAGACGACGAATGTTTGAAAATATAATTTGGACTATTATTTGCTGAAAATTCGTTCGGTGCCAATGCGGCTTTCGAAGGTGTATATGTATATGTATATGTATACATAATTTCTGGGAATAGTTTTGTGAGAATCTCTTTCTTTTGGTGACAAAATCTTC
The DNA here is from genome assembly GCF_917208135.1 of Athalia rosae. NCBI lineage: Eukaryota > Metazoa > Arthropoda > Insecta > Hymenoptera > Athaliidae > Athalia > Athalia rosae. Next base: position 8,067,548 of record NC_064028.1, read on the forward strand.
TTTTTTTTTCTCTTCTTCGTTGTTACAAAGAGCGGTGCACGTACCTATATAAGATTCTTCTTTGACGTTTGGTGGTATTCCTATACTTATATAGGTACCTACTGGTAGATAGATATGAACGCACCTGGCCAAAATCACCACTATATGGAAGGCTATTATTACAGTACAATGCTGAAAACATGCCTTCACAGTTTAAGCGCTTTCTTTACCGAGGATAAATATCCTTTATGTTATATACATTCGCAAAGGCCTCAAAGACCATTGTACCTTGCTTTGACTCATTGTCCACCGACACTTTGCAGAGAAGGACTATACTTACTATTTTTTTTTCTCCCTCTCCCCCTCTCCTCTTTCCTCTCTCTCTCTCTCTATCGGCGAGGACAAGGATTTCGGCTATGTTACAGTTGACCATCCGTCCGAATTCATCCACCGGTGACCCTTCCGATCTAGACGGTTTTCTTTTCTCGTTCTTCGTCCTCTTGTAGCTCGATTTGTTCCAAGGAAGAACCCGAAATCGAAGTTCAGAATCCGGAGGAAATTGAAAAATTATTTATCCGTTGAAGCTGAACCTCCAGTCTTTCTACGGCGGAACGATATTCATTGAGGATTCTTCAATTTTCTTGAATTTTGAATAATCGTTGTTACTCATGTCGTTGAAATTTGATAACTCTTTGACTTCCTCTGACTTTTAGTCATCGCTGAAAGTCGAGTCAGCTTGTATGCGGTAGAAAATTTCGAACAACATAAATTTCGGAGGGTTATAAAATTTTCTGGCAGGTACAGTTCGATGGATCCTTTGCAGGATACGTATGGTACCTGTACAATAATTTTTCTAGGAAGTATCGGAACAGTATATTTTCTCGAATCGACTGACTTTTCAATGCACAAAGTTTACGTTTATAATTGAGCTCGGCCATTGTCAACAAAATTGGATTAGTGAAATTTCGTTATTTACGATTCATATCTATATCTATACACAACAGACTTGTTAATCGTTCGTTTACCTGGACGGACACCCCGGCAATGAAATCGTCCATTGTACTGTATAATTAAATTAAAAATACAAAGCAGAAGTCAAATAGTCCCGAGAGGACTGTGACTGGGGGGTACCGACCGTATTAGGTACCATTTTCAATTACTATATTACCATTATTGGTATTATAAATCGGTGTACGTCACACTAAAAGCGTCTGTATGCCTGCAAACTTTTATTGCAACATACAAAATTAAGGGTCAAACAAAACGGCCTCGATTGTTTTATTCTTTTATAATTTTACAACGATACAACTATTGCACTATGTATAATAATATCCTGTAACAGAACTCCGGGATTATTCATTTTTATTCGGAATCAGTATTTTTTTTCTTTTCTCCGTACGTTCGAATTGACGCGTGGTACCGTTACCTTGCCTATGTACTGGATGTGCCCCGCGGTTTCACCCGCGTTAATTTTAGAAACAACCCCATTAAAAATTGAAAAACGTTCCTTAAAAGATGGACATATGCTGTCGCGGACATTTTCTTAGAACTTTCAAAGGGGAGTGTGATGTTATGTAGCCTCTAGCATTATTCCTCGGTAAATGGAGGGAAATATTAATTTTGGACACTTTTTTTTCTACTTTTCCAGTGGTATTTACTTTATATCTGTCGAAAATAAATTTTTTTTTTTCCCAAAAAGAGACACCATATCGAGCGCTTTGGAACGCGGTGAAAAGAAAATTTTTCCGCTCTCACGGTTGGCATTAAGTAATCACGAAAAAATTCCGACCAAGTATTGTGCAGTTTGCGAGAGAAAGGAAAATTTTTTCTATTGAGATACTTCGACACGCACATTTTATATATCGTGTATACACGCTATGCGTCGACGTTATTATGATCGTCTAACAGGCTAACGCGATCCCATCAAACCGTAGCATAGCCCAGAAATTCATCTAATTAATTTCCTATTTTTAACGTCTTAATAAACCCGACCTGCCTGCAGAGCCTCGAAAAAAAAAAAATTCACTAGACAATGGCGGCCTTGGCTATACATACGGAAGGCGCTTATTATTATCGTCTATTGTCTAGATGAATATTTATAAGCGTGTAAAAATCGAAGAAAAGCAAAAGAAACAAAAAAAAAAAGAAAGAAATATGCCGCATTCCTAGCCTCTCCCATACTCGATGATATTCTCGTAAATCGATTCGCGGCAGTTCGAAGCTAAAAAGTTCTTCAACGAGAACTAAAAAAATCCGTTGGAAATAGACCGACTTTTTTTTTTCAATCAGATATATTGACGCACAAGAGCGCTACCGGTCTGAATTGATAATTAGTACGGAACCGCGTGTGGCTTTTTTTTTTTCTTTCAATTTTTAATTTTTTTTTTCTCCGTTCGGCACATATCACGTACGTTTTTACGTCGTAATATATCGAATTACATACGTGAGACGACGAAACAGAGGAGACAGGCGTACAGACAGATAGACAGAGGAGAGAAGAGGGCCTCTGAAAGTGATCCATTGTTTGTTATTATCGGCACCCGACCGTCTGGTTGTTTCATTGCGACTCGGGTGTTCTTTTCTACAGGAATTTGTATTCATTGTACGCGTGTCTGCCTTGCGTAATAGAAAAAAAATTGAAACAAAAAAAAAAAAAAATGAAAAATAGAAAAAGAATCAAAAACAACGGACTGACAAAATAGAAAAAAAAAAAATTCGAAATTCTGTTCAATAAATTCCATTCAACCCCCTTCCTCTTTCTCCACCACCCGCTCCTTCCCTTAAATCATTCACCGTTTCAATCGTACGTAACACCAGCTAGCTCTGTCGTCTCGCGTTATATTTTCATACGTGCGGGCGGAATACATATAACGCGACGCGAAGGAAAATGAAACGCGAAAATAAAAAGGTAAAAGGAAAAGATAGTTGTATAAAAATTGTCGCTGCGGGAAATCAGAGAAAAAAAAAAGAAAAAATAATTGAATTCAACAAATGGGAGAATAAAAGAGAGAAAATGAAGGGTGGTTCGATATTTTGTGCAGCAGTCGGTTATCTTACGTTATTTGTATTTTTAGGTTTGCTTGTACGCGCGTTATGTGTATGGTTGCAAATTGTTTTTTGTGTACAATTAGACGTGTATTATTGTTTATGGAACGCAACAATTACGCGATGAGGTATAGAGAGGATTTTCGTTTATTTCGATCCAACTATATTTAGATTTGGTCATTAAAACGAGTTGCATAACGTTGAAGGGAAATGTATACGCGTATTACAGCGGTCCTTACGAATGCCATTCTTGACCGATTACACGCTCTCTCGAATCCTTCCACATACCAAATATAATATTTCAAGGTGGTTGCACAGAGGACAATCGTTTGCCAAATTTTCTAACAACAATTCAAAGCTTGATTCCGAAAAGTTAATACGTCAACCCCCATTCAAAATTTGGCGGGACTTCTTTTTTTCTATCCGTTCGCAAGGGTTGAGTAGGCGAACCAATTAAAATTCAAAAATGACCTTCGCAAGGAACACCCCGATACACGTGTATATTGTAGAGATCGTGTACGCGCAAATTTATATATATATATATATTTATTCGTAGGGTGGCCTGGCGAAGTCGTAAGGTTTTTGACGAACAAAACACAGCCGATACAATGGAGACGAGGATTGTGTAAAATATGTATGCGAAGAGACCGGACAAGTTATAATGTAAATGCGTAATAAATTTAAACGTGGAACGTTAATGTTGTTACATTATTTCTATATCGCGGTCGTCATCGTCGTTTCAGAAGCGATTCAGTTAGTTTAATTTTAAATTTCCCTTTGTTTTCGATTTTTGGACGAAGGGGCGAGAACGGGGTGACTACGGAGTTGTAATAATATAATTATTTCTACATCTGCTATACAAATAGGGATGTTATATACCATCGATCATATTCAATGTAATTCATCCGGAAACAAAATTCTTGGAAACTGTCATACCGATTGGACAATAATTATCGTTTCAACCGACGAATTATTGCAACGAAAATTGAGGTGTACGATTAATGATCGGTGGGTCAATCTTTTCGCAATTATTTACCACTCCAAAAACAGTTTGACGTGATTTCTCCGCGTCGCTATACTCAAATTGTTTAAAAAACAGTAGTCAAAATCGGGACTATTCGGGCGATACCGAATACGGTACATAAATACCTACGTTGTTCGTGAAAAGTTTGAATTTTTTTCAATTTGTCTTTTTTTTTTCCCCGTTTGTTTCGTTTATGCAATTTTTTTCGCCCCTTTTGTACACGTACCAGTCACGATCCCGATCGTTTTTGGACCATTTCCAAAATGCTCTGCGGGAATTTTGGAGGTTTTCGTTACTCGTACGGGGGGGGGGGGGGGGGGGGGGGAGGGTGACGGTAGCAGGGATGAGAGCAAGAGGGAGAGAGAAAGCACATCGAGAGGTTCACAAAAGCGCGAGGCAACTGATCGACCAGTCATCTGGCCAACAATGAAACGGACAATGGGCAGTGGGCCAGCCGGCAGTGTTTCATTAAAACATGCATTGAATTCGAGACCCAACGAATTGGCTGGAAACCTGGAGACTACAGGGGAACGTACGTGCTCGATGGCGGGAGGGAGGGGGAGGGAGCGAAAAGAGGAAAAGAGGCGAAGAGGCAAAGGGAGAGAGAGAGGGAGAGACAGGGTGGAGGTTTTCGTTCGTACGCAGGGCCATGTCTGATTGAAACGTCGAAAAGTCAGTGTAGTCTCTCTCTCTGCCATACGATTTGGTTTTATAGAATCGGAAGGGATGGTGCGGCGCGAGTAGGAGAAAATTCAGTCGGAGAAAATGGGATGAGAATCGGTGTACAGAAGAGAAGCGAAGAGAAATCTCGATGAGGAGGAGGTGGGGGGAGGGGGCGAGTGGGGGTATGGGGGGAGGGGAGATAAATCGGAATTGTCATGTGAGGGAGCCAAAAGCGCGGAGTCGAAAGAAAAACAACTTCTATGGGATTGACTTTAATTGTGTGTCCGGTTGGGGACCTGCATTTGCCAAAGTCGCCATCCACCCAATTCCCTCCCAACCCATCCTCCCCTTTATTTTCTCCGCAGCGTACTACGGTATGGCCGAATCGCGTCCATCCCAACGGTCTCGGTATTCGAGGACCATTCGGAAAAACCCTTACCCGATAATCCGGTAATTAGAAAATGATTGTGCATCGTATACATGTATACCTATACACACCTACATACTACATATACGGATTTTACATTTTCAGGTTTTCAGCGTTATAAATAAACCAACGAAAACTCTTTCGCAATACTCACCTTTCTCTCATCCTCTGATTTGCTCGCTCTTCTTCTTTTTTTTACCTTCTCGTCTCTTTTCTGATACGCAGGATCCTTTTTTTTTTTTTTTTCCAAATACAATATGTGGGGCGGTTTTGGCGATTTGCCGACGATGCCGGGGGAGGGGGGGTGGGGGGGGGGGGGTAGAGATAAAAATCTTAAAATGAGCGCGTATATCGTCATTTCCCTCGCAAGTTTTAAATGGGGAGAGGGTGGCGACGGAGGTGGGAGAGGATGTCGGTACTCGAATATGATCGATATGCCTGCTTTTTTCCTCGAAAATGCTTCAATTCTCATACCCCTAGGTGCTATTTATTGTGTATCCACTCACGTATCTGTCTGGTGGGGGGGCGGGGAGGAACGGAGGAGGTGGGAGGAATTTTTTCTGTACGAACAGAGAAGTTTTTCGATGCAATCGTTCCCTAAAAATCGTACAGACACAAAAATGACACATAGGAAATTAAAAGATAGGATTTTAAATTGAAAAAATAACCCTCGTGTGCAGGTTTGCCGTTAACGTTGTGTTGATTTCGACGTTGTATATACCGCTTCGCTGTATACGTACATACCTATGTACAGAACGTTATTTGTACACTCACCAGCTGTGCTGATTCTCCAGTGCATTGTGGGTCGACAGAAAAGACTGGGTAAAAATCGTAGGGTGGATTGGAATGGGGAGGGTTTTCTTTGGTAATTAACTCTTTAAATTGGACTCTTCCAATCTTCTACTTTTCTCCCCTTTCCTTTTCTTCGCTATCCTCTTTCCACCCGACACCAAACTCATCTCTGAATCTACACTCGCGATTCTTCGAGGAAAAATCGAAATTCCAGTGAACATAATTACTTCTCCGATCAAAGCGTACCATCTATTATTTTCCTCAGAAGTCTCGGTAGGCGTAGGGTAAGCGAAGGAGAGATGGACCGGTATCGATATCTCACGATACATCGCACAAAAAGAAGCAGATGGCACAGGATTTTTCTAAAATTACACGCGTCTACTCGTACGGACTCGTAAAGGGATTATCGGAGAAGAAATAATGGTCCATCTCATCTATATCATGAAGGTGAGATGGACCGTTGCATCATTTTTGTTTTTTTTTATTTTTTTGATCAACCTCAAAGTGGTATTTTTAGTTTCAAGTTTACCAAAGTGACGCCAAATGCACCTGCTGAGTGTTCAATTTATCTTGCAAAAAAAAAAAGAAGATTCTATAATTTTTTCAAATAGTAGTCCATCTTTCTCCCACCCACTTACCCTATAGAAAAAGCACAAAAAATCCTTAAACAATGAAACTATTTAGAGAAAAGCCCAATCAAAGATTGCGTCGACGATGTTTTCTTTTTCATTTCTCAAAACGCTCGATTCGATTCGAATCAGACACCGAACGATTCGCCCGCAATCGAACCGATCAAATAGGGGTAGAAAAAAAGATGGTATGAAAATCCGAAAAAAAAAAACTCCGATGTTCTCGGTGATGTCGTATGCAATTGATCGCGGGCAAAGAGTGATACGGAATTTCCGATTACAACTGGGTACGTGTTCGAATGTAAATCCTGTAGGCATCTGTTCGTATAATCCGAGTGTACGCGTATATATATACGGAAGGATTTCAGCCGTGTGTTTGATACGGGGAGATTGTGTGCGCCGCGTATACGTACGTGCGGCTTGTGTTACGTTATAACGTGCGTGAATTTTGCTGTATGGATGCCCGTGTATATTATAGTTTCGTTGATCCCGCTTTGTGGCGTTATTGTGCCGCCATTGTAAGACTATTGTCCGAAACACACTCCATTGTGAACAGATTGTGCCGCACCTATGCGTTCGTACTAAGCGTCATGGTGTGTACACGTGCGCTCGTGTGCACACGTATACGTACACGTATATTGCATCACCTCGCATCGCAAACTAACCCCCTAAACACGAACGGACAGAACTACCAGATATATCTAGAGCCGTGTAACGCTTCCAACCCCCTACCCCCCCCCCCCCCCCCCCCCCCCTGGCCCCGTATTGATCGCACAATGTACACTATTATGTACACCTAATACCTTGCATCATGTTTTTCATTATTTCAATACCTTTCATGGATTAAAATATATTATCTTCCGGACGATATATTTTGGGGTGGTGAATCGTGAAAAAAAAAAAAATACTTAAAACCCTTTCATTCATCTTCCACATGAACGTCCATTTTCTTTTCTTTTCCTTTTTTTTTTTCTCATCTAGGTTCGGCTTCTGCGTGATTTTTTTGTGTTCCTAGTGGATTAAAAGAAGGATTGTCACTATGCCGCAATTCATAGAACATTTTGCAATTTTTCATTTCTCGTTCAGAATTTCGTTGGTTTTCACTTACTCTCCTGGAAGCGTAAGAAATTGAAAAAAGTTGGATCGAAACGTGAAAGGGTTCCAAAAATCGTGGAGCACATGCGAGACAGCGAGGTCTATTTTTGGGGATTCATTTTTTTTGTTTTTTTTCAAATCAAAAAGTGCAGAAACGACGTTAACCTTGAGAGGAATAGGCTGGAATCGACGTGTGCGCGTTTTCTGTGCAGTGGATATTAGAAATTCTTGGCTGCGGTTGGTGGCGTTTCGCAGTTGTGTGTGAAAATTGAGCGGAATGGGTGAGTCGTGGAATCGCGGTGCGTTGGACGTAAGAAGGTAAGGTGGTAGTGTTATAGATAGGTGTTCGAGAGGGGTACCAAGTGCAGTCGAAACGTTGGAACCTTGGCCCGTGCGTGCATAAACAAAATGGCCCATAAAACCTCAGGGCGCTAATCCGCGTAGAATGCCGCGCGAGAGAGGATATTGTCAAACCCTCTTTTTCCTCCTATTTCTCCTTTTCTCTTTTCTTTCATCTCCTCCTCTTCCTTTATCTTGGCCACATCGCCGTATACCTCTCCTTCTCCTTACCGCGGATATACAACTGATTCATGCGATCATATATCAACCCTTTATGCATTCGCGAATATTTCAGCGCTATCCTCTCTTCTTCTTCTTCTTCTTCTTCTTCTTCTTTTTGCCTCCATGTGTAGCGCAACGCTGCTGCACTCGATACATACCTATACTGTCCCTTACTTTTTCACGTACGCTAACGCGTACATTTCGCACACACGTTAACGCATCGACGCATTTACATATACCTCCGCACTTTCGTGCGTTCGCCGCCGACGACGCGCGTTTCGCGGTACAAAAAGAGTTAAAATATTGAATAATATTAAAAATGAACGAACGAAAGTATGGAAAAAAAAGAAGTCGAATCAAAAAATGAAAAATTGAAAACTTAAGAATTTTTCGGTAATGTTTATTCGAAGACATAACCGCGCCGTGAATATTGATATCCACAATTCTCATATACGGCTATAAAAATTCACCGAGCCACCTTCAGCGAGTCTTGGTTATTTTTGTGAAAAAAAATTTTCTGCTTTCTTTTTCCGTAACCACTTTTTTGTTTTCACACGCACACGTGCGGCGCGTGTGATATATTTTTTCTAATATATTTGCAACGAAGATACCGGTCGCGAAAAAATATCCCGTACACCTGCGTGCGATTTTCCTGCAGTATTTCGTCTGCTTTTTTCAAATTTCTCAAGTTAATTATACACGTAATTATACATTGAATGGCGCGAGGATGTATGTAATATAAACGCGTTGATCATCTGTACGGACTCACACGTGTACGGCTACCGGTTTGCGTTAAATTTTGTTCATACGATTTTTTAATCATTGAAAAATTAATTTAACGACATTCGAAATCATCGTAGCTTCCGACGGAATTAACACCTTTCCGTCAGGTTTGACACCTCGTATAATAATCTCTGGCTCACGTAATACTGGGAGCATTTCTTCCGTGCGTACGAGATAAAAAGAAAAAAAAGAAAAAAAAAAAAAAAAGTTCGAAGGACCGAACGTGCAGCTTCGCTCCTTTTTTTTTCCATCTTTTTTGTAATTTGTATATACGACCATATTTTCTTGAAGATAGATACCGTAAGTTTTACAATTTATTTTCCCCCTCCTCACGTTCGAAGGTAACGTCATCGGGCATTGACGAAAATGTTTTTTGGATCAAAAGCTGAAGAAGAAGAAAGAGGGGGGGTGGGAGGGGAGGCGTCCTTTCCGTGGGGTTAGAATATGGTCGTCGGAGTTTGCTCCTAGATAAATATACGATGTACCATATAGCCGTAGGTTGTAACGTAGGAGTATTCTATGGGCATCCTTTTTTACAGCAGCAAAAGCTTTCGATGTTTGGAGATGATAATGACCATTAGAGGGTTCGACGTCTAGGCAAGACAGTGTTCCCTCGGGATGACTCTTCCACTTAACAATTCGGTGTGAAGAGCTCCTGTCTTGTGTTTACTTGATCCTCTCTACTGTATACTACATATAATATCGCGGTAGTGGGAGACAAATCTATAATGCAGTGCTTCCTTCATCTCTGACTTTTTCTAATGTTCGTTGTTGGATTTTTTTTTTTTGGTTTTCTTATCTTTTTTTTATTTATTTCGTTTCCGAATTTTTACACGAATTACCTCACTTCGGATTCCTCGGATCTCGCATCACGCGACAACCACCCGAAGTCAAGTGAATTGACCATTTTTTTCATTCTCTCCTTACTCTTTTTCGCGTGAAATAAATCGGTGTGAAAAAAATTTGACGCACGTCGGAGAAGAAATTTGAAGATCTTCGAATGAGTTCCGTCCATTTTGACGTATATCCGTGATACTCCATTTCGCTTCTAATTTTCAGTCTTCTTTTTCTATTTGTCCCGATCTTTCCAGGTCCTTTTTTCGTTTTTCATTCACTCGGGGCTGTCACTCGGTGAGCCTATATATATATATATATATATGTACATACAGTGATTTCTGTGGTAAAATATACCCCTCTCTGAAAAAGGACACAACGAATTTTGAAATAAGGTAGTATAATAGAAAAATAAATACATAGATCTGGTTTGAGAAGTGTTTAACTGCTTCTTGGGCGTGTACACGAAAAATGCTGCTGCTGCTGCTGCTGGTGCTACCAACCACTGCTACCGCGCTTGATACCACTGCTTTTGGGTATAGCTGTAACGGTGGCGGAGACCTTTTTTTTCACCTCCCAAAAAATAGAAAAAACTCTTTGAGTAAAGATGAGAAAGCTACTCAAGTAGCAAATATCAACCTGATGGACAGTGAGACGTAGCTCGAAGTTAAACTGAGGGAATATACATGGGAGGGATCCGTCGTCTGGATATTAGAAGCCCTCGAGAGGAAAAAAAAAAAAAGGAAAACAAAAAAAAAATCCGAAAAAATAGAAAAAATTCTATACCCGAGCTATTTCAACCGAGGTTTAGAAGTCTAGACAAAATTCCATGGAATACCTTTTCCACCTTGGTCAACTTCCTCTTGGTAATGAGTATTATTTCAAGGTGCGCTTGTTAGAGAGTTACGCGAAGGTGGCAAAAGAGGGAAGAGAAAAGAATCCAAATAAACCAAAAACAACCGAAGAAACAAAAAGCCACAAATGCCACCGGCGGTATTGTTTATCAAATAAATTAACTGATTTGTTTGGTACTCGTCGACAATCGTTTAGACGCGTCGGGTTGAATATTTGGTGAAAAATATAATATTCCATGCGAGTTGATAAATTGGACAAACAAACGATGATCGCTTCGTTAGTAATGAGATGATTTAACTTTGGCTTTTTTTTTAGTCTTCTTTTCTTTTCACCTCAACTGTTCCACAAATAACTTTACGGTAGACGAGCAACTAATCACCGGAGTTTTGTTTTTTTTTTTTTGTTTTTTTTTCAAGAATTTAATTAAATGCGTTTGAAAATTTTCTTCATTTTTTTTTTTTTTTTTTTTTTGTTTCGAATGATTGATATACCTATAATCGTAACGCGTACATGGGTACCTATATAAATGTTATAATGCGAATTTCTGTTACTACGTACTCGTACGGTTTACTATGCGCGTTCCACGCGTCGTGTAATATTATCGACTCTAATTGGCAGATTGAGTAATTAACGCTAATTGGTCATGTAATTATCTCAGATTATGTGTACTGAAATTTATCCAGAAACGCGTTATTTCAAGATTTTTATATAGGCGTGTATTATACGTATTATGTACGGAAATATTGTAATTTTACCTTTGAAATATTATATCGTCCAACGATCGCTTTTTAAAAATTATTCCTACCGAGAAAAACGCTGCCGACGCGCCCAATGGACTTTGAAGGTAAATCGCACGAACCGTAAGTGTACCTTTGAAAATACACGTTCACCCCCGGTATTTACCTACGTTGCGTTAAAATTCATTGAAAATACGCGTGTAGATAGAAAAAATTCTAGACACGATTCGCATTTTCATCATTTCTTTTTCTAGTTTCTGCGTTTCCGACGCTGAGGGTTGATTCTCAGCTCTGTCGTCGGTATCGGTTGATTTTTCTTGTTCAAGGATGCAGGAAATTGTCGCTTAAATTTTTTTTTCATTTTCTCCGCTGCCGCAGTGACTTTCCGTTGCATGTAAATAAAAAATCGACGGTGGTTGATAGTGTTAATGGATTTAGTTTCTAGCGTAAACAAAATAGAGCAAACAAAAACACACATCTATATACCATATCTGTAGACTCTCCGGTAGCGGCCTTATTATCACCCGGTTAGGACCATCTCGGTCCCTGTCACCAACGTGTAAAGCGACACCACAAATATAACACGTCCTGCGATAGATTTTTTTTTCAATCGTTTTATTTTATTCTCTTCTCTTATTTCCAGTGATTTTCCATTTTATCGACAAAAAAATTTTCCAAAAACACACGGAAAAATCACTTTTCACGATGCGGACGCGTTAAGCATTTTTGTTTATTTATTTATTTTTTTTTCCAATATTCCCATACCGTGGTTCAGTTTATTCTAATTTTTTTTCACATTTTTCCTTCGTTGCTTCTTTATGTTTTCGAGAACTAGCCCCCTCGCCGCGGGAGATTCGGCACAGTTCTGGCCTTCTTTTGATATAACCTGTAGGTATTTTTAGAATACTCTTTTGTAATTATTAATTGCCCTCGATTAATCTACCGCGAGATTTGCTTTTGAAATTTTCTTGCGGTGTCCCTCTAATTTACATTCTCCTGTCAGGGTTCCTTTGTTGTTCTACTCGGCAACATCCCTCCATAATACCGAAATACCTCGCGACGCACGCGTTTTAAACCGTCGCGAAATATAACGTCGGCATATAGTGGTACAGGTTTAAACAAAAGAAAAGGGGGGTAAAAAAAAATGAAAATAAAAGAGAAAAAAGTACAAGTAAAACGAAAAATCTCTCGCTCGATGTCCTCCGGGAAGGACGGAATATAATTACCATTATGACCGGACACGCGGGAGTATACGCGTACCTGCATATCTGCAAATTTCACTTTTTTTTTTCTTCCTTCTTTTTTTTTTCCTCCACCTTTTGTGATAATTATTACACAAAAATACGACGTGATTCTGTTCTTAATGATCTTTTAAATGGCCGTCATTGTTGCCTCGACCGTGAATGAGGATCTCGCCAATTCTCTTCTTTTTCTTTTCTTTCTTTCGCTTTTTACGTGCTTCGATTCGTTTTGTTTCGTCCCTCTCAAACCACCTCGGGAATCTAGTGAAATTATTACGACTACTCATTCGAGTCGCAATCCAACAGTTTTACAAATTTTATACCGAATTTGTTTCTATTGAAAAATATTTAAAAGTTTCATTCGTTTGAAATTTTTTTTTTTTGTGGAACACCCAACTTGAAGGTTCGCTACGACCTGGAGGGTCCTCTGCATGAGGTCGTCGGACCAAAACCGGCGAACGGAAATCGAGTTCCCATATGCGTACCGTGTTCTTTTTTTCCGATTCTCTTAATTACTTGGTCGATTTCAATTTTTTGTGTGTCCGATCATCAAGTTTCGAATCATTTTTGTTGTTCATTTTTATATTATACCCGAGACGTTGCGTTCCGGAGTAGCTTATGTTACTAAAACTTTTCTGCAGGCAGTTCTCGGTTAATGGCCACTTAGCACTTTGACAAATAAGGGTTCGAGGTCCGGTGATTTTTTTTTTTTTTCTTTCTTTCTTTTCTCACCATACATACCTACGCAGTACGTATATATATATACATGTATATCGTGCATATAATAATACGAAAGAGTCGCTTCTTTTCATAGAAATGCCCCGTTTTCTGCATGTTTTATTTTCACGGACCCAAAGCGTGGCGAATCGTTTTGTCGAAAGAAAACCTCCTCCCTTTGTACGTGTGTATTATTTACGCGTATATAGTTGGGTTATACATAGATATTTTGTATATATATATATGTATACGAGAATCGCGACCGCGCCAACGAAGAAGTACAAGGAGTATGAATATTCCACAAGTTATGTATATATTTATTTATTCAAAGAATGAGAATAATGGTAATAATAAGTTTAATATAATCAGAACTTGAACAATGGCGACGCAGTGTAGATACTTTGTTTCGCCATTCGCGTTTATATCTAATCGTGATAATAGAAATTTATTTTCGTACATCACCCTTCGGAGCTAGGTTTGACATTAATTTTCATTCATGACTTCTATTTTCATATAATCTATACCCCGAGTTCACGGACAATAAACAAACGAACAATACGTTTGTTACAATATAAACGTAATTACGATATAACCGATACAACGTTAGTTATATAAGCTGTAACTTCGCGTATAATTAGAATCTATGTATTACACAAGTGCAAATCACGTTTTATAATGAAGTCTCGGGGTGACCGTAATTTTATCATTATCGACTCCATAACATTGTCTCCTAGATATTAATACTGCATTGATATTATGCTACCGCTTTTCATATCGATATCAAAATAGGTATACATAAATAATTATTCAGCTTCGGCTCTTGATCTAAAATCGTCTCCGGACGATCGAGTCGTCACCCCTTTTCTGCCGTGCCTCCAAAACCTGATGGTCCGAGAACTTGGAATGTAATAAATAAAGGTGCGTGTACCCAACGACGATATTTACTCATTTATAGCGGTAACATTTGGTCGTAGTGTAAGGGCCCAAATTATCGCACACTGTACACGGAACTCTTAAGTGAGATTTCAGTCCCAAACCAGTAAACGTACAAAATGTGGAAAATTGCCCGTGCAATTTCAGACAAAAATGCAAGAAAGAAAAAAAAAAAAAACAACAAGATAGAAACAGAGAAAGGGGGTTGGGAAGTCTTTTATTTTTCCTGTTAAACATCCTCAGTCCTCGACCCCCCACGCAGCGACTGCAGGACAAGGACCTTTTCGAAGGGATTTTAGGGATAAGTCGAGTTAATAGCTGAGACAATGAAAAAAGACCGCTTGAAAAGGTCGTTAAAACAATGGCATTAGAGGGAAGAGACGGTCAGTTTATGTAAATATATTAGAAAGTTTTTCAGCTCTGCCTGCAACTGATTTTTCGCCTTAATGACATCGTACGAAAGACCCGAAGGGCTTCTACATTGGAACGAGACGAAGGGCGTGAGTCAGGCTTACGCGACTTGTGTTGACCAGTAGTACGGTCGACGCCAAAAATTTCCACCCCGTATACGCACACACCTAGACACGAAGATTTTGCGGCTTTTTCGAAAAGTTAAACGTGTGCCAAAACGTGTCGCGATGCGAAAAAATGTCAACCATTCAAAAGAAGAAAGAACTGCGCCTAATTTGTGTTACAAAGCCGAAAATAATGAGTGTAGAAAAAAAAAAATAAACAAGAACAAACAGTGAATTTCACACGTATTGTACGACTGTTGACTTTGTTTTTTTTTTCTTGTTGTTTTTGCGAATAATGGTTGAAAATTTTTTTCTCTCTTTTCATTTGGCTTACCGAACGTCTTGAGGCGGGTTTTTTGCGATTTGACTCAATGTGGCGAAACTCGTAGCGGGGCCGCCCATATAATACGGAGTGATTGATGATCCGAAACGTTCATCCGTCCTCACGTACGTATATGTTACCGTCCGTCTATTACCGTGTGTATATACTATACGTATATGTATACCGTTTAATATATAGCTAACAAGATTGGCGTTTACTGCTTTCTCCTTTGGTGGTGTCCGCTGCAGCATCGGGATGACAGGCCTCCTTCTTTTCTGCGCTCGGTGAACATTAAGCGGCCAGAGCTACTCTGTATGCGGTCGTCCGAAATTCGCATTATTCATATTACAAAGAATGACTCGAAAACCTTATTATCGTTGTTACCGCCATCATTATTCTTATTACTCACACCGTTGATAGTATTTTCTGCTTTTTTTTAGTTTCGACTTTTCTTTTTCGTTTTTTTTTTTTTTTTTTTGTTACTGACTCGATACCAAATGAAAATAATGTATTCATTACGTACCTCGAGCGCGTAATTGCCAGGTAACTTTCGAAAAAACAAGAAGGAAAACATAAAAAAAATGTAGAGGAAGAGAATCACCATCCTTCACACGACCTTGAGTTTGTACCGATTCTTTTCTCGTGTTCTTCACACCTCTTCTGGTTACGGGCGGGCGGTTCGATGGTTCGATTTCCGTGTTATAAACATCGCTACGGTGTTCCGTTATAATTCTTCGCGAAGTCCTGTTCGTCCCAAAAGTCCCAAAAGATATGGCTAATAAACCGCGAGCGGTGTGCAAACGCTTACAATAAACCGAGTAAAGTATAGTCGTAAAACGTGACGTATTGAGAGGGGCCTCATTGTCGAGCACTATAACGTCAAATGAACGTTTATGACCATACCAAGTTGACTTTTTTTGTCCAATTCCCAAGCCATTAGGACGAACTTTTCCTGGATTATACATCCCCGTACTTTTTTCAATGCCCAAAAGTCTTTTCTCCTTCTTCTTATACCATTCGGTTTTTTCTATTACCAAATTTTTTTTTTTTTATGCTCGTACCATGAAAATAATCCTCCTCGGGCATAAAACTAACACGTACATTTTTTCTTCGTTCCTCGTACACCCAAATTTCCACTTTGGAAATGAGTGAAATTCCGTTCGAAAATCTTCTTCTGGACACGAATCCTTCTTTCGCCGTTCGCCCGTTCGTACGATCGTAAAAGGAGGATAGATCCGACCTCGAGGGTTCGTCGGAAGGGTTAATTTTGCGCCGTAGTGTGTTTCGCGTAATTAAGTCGTTTGCGGATCTTGACCATGGAGAATTCGGTGGGTACGTTTTAGGGTGAAGTTGAGATAGTTCGGGGATGGGTCTCGGCTGTACATAAATATACGGTGCCCGTGGGGCTATGTAGGTGAAGTTGTGAGAGTTTCGGCCAAGTAGTGTCCGTCGAGGTCCACACATTGCGGACATTCTCAGAATTGTTTGGTTAGGATAGACCCGACTACTGGAAAACCAACCCCTTAACGGAATAAGGTATATCTCGCGTAGCCGGGCGTTAGAAATTCACTTCATTGGCGTTAATGATCTTGTTTGTTGTGGGCCACGTCCGTCTGTTTAGTCAAGACGTTTGACTGATTATACGTCCACAAAAACTAATGAAGAAAGACGTCCCATTGCTATACATTTTTCTTCATAGGTATTACTTACTCAAAACTCGGTTTCTTTCCGCATTGTCGGATGGATACGGGTACGTATATCTTTCTTCTCCCTGGCTACCTGAAGAAAATCTTTTCGAAAAAGGTGGAAAAAAAGGAAAAAATTGTTTCCAATTGTTAGCGGCATGTAATTGTCATCGTTTTGTGATAAAGAAAAAGTGAAACTTTTAACGCAGATTTTTCTTGTTTCTTCGTTCGATTGTTGTACAGAGATACCGTCAATCCAATCAACCATTCTCATTTTCAATTATATTTGACTCCCTGTTCACAATTCCTGATTCCCTCTCTACTGTATACGAGCTGTTGCAAACAATGGACGGAAAACAGAGGGTGTAATCTTAGTACCTTCGTGTTGTTTGAACAAACTCTTTTATTTGTTCTAAATAACAAAGGATCATCATCCCGTGCGTGGTGTTCTATGACTCATTCGTTGATCTGTACCGAAAAGGAGTAGAACAGAAATCGTATGGACAGATTTTCAGGTTCCTTTTTCATCCTATCCTTCATTTTTTCTCTCTTTTCAACTTGGAGGCTCAATTAATTAGCTAAGGTAAATCAATGCTTCGTTAGGGAAAAAAGGAAAGAGGAAAAAATCCTCGGTATCAAGAAATAGCGCTCGAGTGTATTTCCTCCTTCTTACTTATCACTTCCGTCCACTCCGCAGATTCGAGCTTCTTCTTTCCTTCTCGTTGTTTTCTGTCGTCGAGAAGTTTGTCAGCAGGGTACGATATAATTCCTTACGTAAACGCCAACGTTCGAAAACGATCAGGTCCTGCTGCTGGAGATTTGTTCCCCCCTCTTTCTCCCTTTCTCTCTCGGTTCCTACCTGCAGGATATAAAGTAGGAAGGTGTAGTCGTGGGTGCGGCCTCGTCGCTACCGTATGTCAGATACAACACTGTACGTATTGTACTGTTAAATACATAAATAAATATACATGTATATCGAAGGTGGACACAAAACGCCGTTCATCTCCTGTGGGTATATACTCCTTTCGTTATCGCTTGCACGGATCATTTCTCATGATTTTCATGCATTTACATTTGATAGCTTGATCCAGTTTCGAGACGAAACTTTTTTTCATCTCCTTCACATCCGTATCAATGACAGAAAAAAAAAAAACTTGAAAGGATGGAAGAAATTGCGACGATGACTACATACGTTGTGAGAAATTAGGGCTGAAAAATTATTGGCTAATAATAAAATTGATTATTCAACTCTCAGTTGTTTACGTGATAGGAAACCTCAGAGATCTGATCCTCTACTCGGTGGTCGATGCAATTATTCGCGAATTCCTGCATCGAGCTTGATAATACATTAATCATTTCTACCCTCCGGTTCTTCAGCTAGTATTTCGCCCTTCTCCTTTTCAACGTGCTGCATTTTCGCCAGTGTAAGCACGCTCTCTTCCCTTACACTATAAACGTCACCCATCCCCGAAATTTTCAGCACACACAACCCCCCCCCCCCTCCCATACCGAGGACGATCTGTTATTCTCTTCTCCGACGAGTAATAACACACAACATCGTTACCCCGCAAGCTCCGCATAATATCATATGTTTTATTGCCCGCTAAATGACACCCGCTCCGCCAATCATAAATCAAATAACCTATGCGGGCACTAAAGAATAAAGAAATTCTCTCTTCCCCCCCCCCCCCCTCCCTCCAACCCCCTTCGCCACCCCCTTTTTCTTTCTCTCATCTCTTTTAAACTTGCACAGATTTATTCTTCCTTGAGATTAAAAATTTTTTCACTCTTATTACACCGCACGTGTCAACGGCGTTTATTAAATTGGTTATTTATTTCTTTTGTCTCTATGTTGAATATTTTTTGTTAGTACGTACTGCTGTGCGTTTTTGTTTTCTTGTAAAAATTTTGTTGCAATTTCCCACGTTAAGTGATATAAATAAGGATAGGATTTCCGGTTCCGTGCACGTATGGGTATATTCTTTTTTTTTTTCCTCTCTTTCTCTCGTCGGTTGCCCAGTTGTTCGAAAATATACGTATAACGTGAATCGGTTCTTTTTGAATCTGCAGCTCTCTTTTGCTCCGCGGTACAACTGCCATAAAAGTTTGCAGGTTGGGCGCGCACGTCCGCAAATAAGATCAATATAAGCATTGAAAATCAATTCGGTGTATTTCCTTGGCTTAATCCACTTTCGGAAGAATAAAGTTGAGGAGGATACGTATTCTCGTTAAGGTACCTTATGTATTTCCATGCCTTTGCATGTACAATCGTTCAACATACGCAGCGTACACGTATACAAACTGTAAATAATTGTCCTCAAAACAAACTAAACCCCTAAGTACCCGAAGAATAGCGGCAAATTCTTTACCGCATCGACTTCCGAATTGTATCGAAATATTTCCTACGCGTATCCGCTGTGTACGGTACACATACATCCTCAAATTATACGGTAGGGCGGTTTTCAAGAGGTTATTTTATTCGCCGAAATTACGTTAGATCTTTTGGATAGGCATGAGGCAAAAAAAAAAAAGAATATGAGAAAAAAATCCACTTCACTCGATCTCCTCTTCCATCTTTTTTTTCTTCTTTTATACGTCGATTCTCTTGCCATATGTAACGCAAATCCACTTAACTGATTTTCAACGATACCGCATCTCTTGTATTATAATACCCCCTATAATAACGAATCGGTTTTTTTTTTCGATCACCGAACGATCTCTGAGATTTTTCTCTTCAATGAAAATCATCGATCCATATACAACGTGTATCCATCCTTGACTGCGAACGGATAAAAATCTACAGCCACCGCCAGGGAAAAAAGGTAAAGTTTCCGACTGTCCCAATTTTTTTTTTTTCCCACTTCCAGTCGCACAAGATGCTGTTCGCAGTGCTTTGTATTTTTATGAAAATACGAATAATCGTTTAGTAATTAAAAGCGGATAGTTAGATCAATTTTTATCTTATTTCTGTCCTCAAATTTCTTTTATATAACGTTGTATACGTATACACATGTGTACGTATTACCAAAGAGAAAGAGGGAGTTGTGGAAAAAGAGAGTTGAAGTTTATAGTTCAATTTTTCCTATTAGCGCACGTGTCGGTCTCCTGATATCCCGTGTATTATGACATACGTACGTACATACGTATGTTACGTACTGTATTATATACTTGTAGAGTGTATCAAACGTGTGCCATAGGACACTTCGGTATTCGCGGGACCGTGCAAAAGTCCCCCGTTGAAACGAGCAACGTACGTACGTACGTACGTGCGTTCTCTTCTATTTTTTTTCTTTCCATATCGCAATTAACGTTTTCGGGTTCAACTAACGCGGCGATGTCCGTATGCGAGTAGAAAATACGCCACCCCCTCGTACGTACGTACATACATAGGTATAGAGAGATCGCGGTACCTGTACATACACACGCTTCAACGATCCACTTTGTATTTTATCCACGCTATAAAATGATGATGATAATAATTCTTAGACACACGAGGGTTATTCTTGCCAATCTTTCGCTTATTTTATTCAATTAAGAAGAAAATCACTCGATCGGTAGCAGCGTAGTCATGTCCAGACAAATTGAAAAATTGGTGAATAAAAGCTCTTTTTTCGCGACAGTGTGGTCGACGATCCGACGAATCGAAATTGATCCGGTGATAATATTTTGGAAATTAGAGCACGCACGTATAGGTAGGTGGAGAGATACTAGGGTGGGGTTGAATAAATATAAGAATCGCTGCACCGGGAATGCTAATTTCAATAAAGTTTACGTAAGAATTTTTTAAGGGGAAAGCGACAATGCGATCGCCCCGCATATTGTGGACTTCAGTGTCCTACGTCGTTATTATTATTCATTCGTTCATTGTAGTTGTGGGTTTTTTGGGGTTGGAAATATATATACATATCCTCATCATCGAGGTGTCTCTAATAAAATACCATTAACCACGTCATCCATCTTCACCCCCCCCCCCCCCCCCCTTCCCCGTGCACCACTATAAACCTGAACACTGAATAATCGTTGGAGAGACAAAACAGAGGTTGCGGAACACCGACGGACCAACACAGGCGCGAATAGGAGCGTTCACCGAGTAGCGTAAGCCATAAGCTATACGCACACTTATTATACACGGGTTTATATAGAACATAGATCGTTCGAGTAGCTGGGAGGTACGGGGGATTTCAACGCTCCCCAAAATTAGGGCGACACCCATAAGTGGAAGTGGATGGCAGAAGTGGATGTGCCGCTGATGCCTATTGCTCGAATAAAACTACTCGAGATATGAGCGATCGGCGTGTGCAGGTCGCAATTTTTTCTCTCCTCCGTTTCTGCTTTTTTCTTTTCTCTCTCTTTTTTTTCTCCTTTTTTTTGCTCTCATGAATCGAAAATCTACATTTTATTACCGTTGATTATTAATATCATTTTGTTTTTTTTTTTTGTTTTTTTTCAAAACATATTTTTCAGATCTCAATTATACTAAATTATGCTGGAACCCGTTGCGAAAGGGTTTTTGATTGATAATCGAGAGCCCAGAAAGGCGGAGAGGGAAGGTTCTCAGTTTCTAATAAATTTTCAATTGAAAAAATTAATCCAACCTCCGTTAGAATAGAATTTCTATCGTCATCGCTAGCAGAATTTTGAGTAATGAATTTAAATTACTTAATTAATCAATCTCTAGTAATTCTAAAACTATGTAGATTCGTTACGTTACATCCACCTTGCGTATTCTTGATAGTTATCTTGTTTCCAGTTTCCATTGAATTTCTGTATGCAATTATACATCCTGTTCTCTACTGTGACAATGAGAAGTAGATCCAACGCCATGTTATTCTAGTCATCCGAAATTCTCTCTCTGTCGTCCTCTGCCCGTTTATTGTTAATTCTCCTTCTACCTATTCCCCTTTTCTTCGCCCTCTCTTCGAATTCCCGATGTCTCTTATACCCTTAAAAAAGTTGATGAAAAAAGACGAAGAGCCAAAGTTGACGAGTTTCAACCTACAATTATGGGTCCTTGGAGAATGATTTTCTTCGCCGTTTCTTCTTTTCGATTTTCCAAACGTCGCGCGATGGTTTTCACTTGTTCGCGAAAACCATCGCGCGGACCACTCACTCGACTCATTGAAGTTGCGGTTACGGCACACAGCGTCGAAACAAAACCGTTCCCAACAGCGGAGGAAAACGGGCTACGTCGGAATATAATAAGGTCAGTCGCGGTATTGGTGACGACGATGACTCTTTGCGCTGAAGCGCGCTGCTTTGAGTGCGAGTGATATAATACCGTTTGAAAGCTAAAGCCGTAAGAAAACATAAAAAACAACGAAGGGCATGAGGCTTTTAAGGCTTCCAATGGAAGTTTCTAGAGTTCATTGCGTATACGCAGCAGCGGCAACAGCCTCTTAAGTTTTAACCCTGCACTTCCAGCGTATGTACCGTACTTACTGCTATGGGGTGCCTTGAATCCTCCTTCTCACACCTATTATGCATCGTACATATGTACGTACGCGTACGCATGTACACCGCGTATGTATTTCGTACGCCCGGCAATCTTCAGTCATCGTACTCGTTTGAGAAAAAAAAAAACAAAAAAAAACCCTTTCCCGTGACTTACGAACGCCTCACAGCTTTTGAAACAGTTATATATATATATATGTACTCGTACGTACGTTTTATGTATCGCGTAAATATATATATACGTGTACTTTTATAACGTGATCGGACACTACGGGCGTGTATATAATAGTATATATATATATATATATATATATATATAAAAAAAAAAAAATATACCAGGACTCGCTGAATCAAAGAAATATTTGTTTCTATAGAGTGAAAAAAGTCAAGGACCTTTAAAAGTCTTTTGGAAAAAATGATCGCTATGCTTTCGTGAAAAGGATATACCTACGCGTGTATGTTGAAAGAATGTCTCGACTCGCTTTTCACATTCGACCGAGGTTATAGGCGTATTCGAACATTGCAAAGAAGTTTGAAAAAAAGAAAATCCGGAAAAAAGTCGTTCGTTTAACGACGATGCTTTGTGCATAGATCGCTGAGAGGAATTCCGGAAGACTAAAGACTCCGAAAAAAAAAAGACTCCATCGCGATCGTCTAGATTTGATTTTATAAACATTTTTCCCTCAATGTTTTTCCATTCTCGTTTTATCTGGACAACTCGAGCTTTGACACCCATGGGGGGGTTGGTTTTTCATCGATGTGTAGGTAAGCGGCAGACAGACCTCGAGCGGGAATTATGGTCAATTGTTAATTAATTTGGAAAGTAATATTTTTTGGGTAACGCGAGCGTTGATGTTAATTAATTTCAATTGAACCGTTCAAAGACTGGGTGGAAGTCCTCGTACGGTTTCGGGAATCACAACCCTTCTCGTACACTTCTATTAATATGTTATGTCGTGTAACGTACGATATCCTTTGAAACGAATTGCCTTCGTACCGCACGTGCGGTAACTGTATGTTATTTCAATTACCATTTATACCCTACACAGATATGTACTTACTTATTATGTACAATGCACATGTACGTAACTATATAATCTATATACCTACCCTCGAAGTTCTCTCTTAACGCCCTCGCCGAGTAACTACATTCCGTTTTACACAAAATCATCAAGGCTACGACGACCCCGGTCGTCTCATGTCATCAACACGTTACACAACTTTGCCCACACGTAGATTACAGCAATTAATTTCAATTCCCATTTCCCTCTTTCCTCGCCACCACCGCCACTTTTCTTCGCCCTTTTGGATTTTACGTTTCGAAACGAAGATGGCGACTCCGCATCCCGATATACGCGCACACCTGATACGGGTGAATAATTTTTCCACGTAGCGGGTTCGCTGTGTTTTCTATTATACGTTATTTATTTATTTGATTTTTTCTCCATGTATTTACCCGTCGTACGTATACATAAAGTTGTATGTAAAATGGCATTTGACCGAAGAAAGAACAAAGTTCTTTGTCAAACTGCTGGAGAATTCGTTGTTGCTGGATATAAAGGAGTGATGGGGTGGGATTGGTAAAAGTTTTCTTGAATGGCTCTCTTTGGGCGTTTGCGGCGATGAAATAAATTTTGGTACCCTCTCGCGCCCGTTGCGAACGTGAAAAGTTAGTTAGAAGGTAAAGAAGAAAATGGTAGGCAAACTAAATAATTGAGAAACTCACTTAAGCTCTTGGCGGTTTTAGAATTGCTAGCTAGAGTCACAAAGATCACATTTATTATAAAAGCTCTTTCTGCGTTTCAATTCTTATACTTAGGTATACCGCCGAGGAAGGGATGTATAATAATAATAATAGTAATGACAATAATAGAAATAATCATAATAATAATGATATCGGTGGGAGAACGTGAGCAGCGAATCCTTTGACATTTGTCAAATGGTCGTTTGTTTAATTGTCTTCATTATTTTGCAATGAGAGGGAGCCAATGTTGAAAAGAGGAGAGCTAGTCGGTGCGGGTGAAAAATTGTTTGAGAATTTGAAGGAAGAAGAAATAAGAGGGGAGGGAAAAACAGCCCTTTCCAATTTAGGACAAAGAAATCGAATTTCGACTCTTTTTTTCCCCAATTATATCTTCATGGTTTTTTCTTTTTTTTTTTTCTACGAAATCGAACTTTGAAAGACTTGTAAAATTATTTCAAAGCTTACCAACTTCTCGTATACCCGATTCACTCATCGAGATTGTATTATTCGTTTTTAATTTTTTTTCTGGTTCAAAAGATCAAATCCACCGATTTCCACTTGGGTAGTTTTTTTCGTTAGTTTACTTTGTTGTTTGAACAATAAATGAGAAACAAAACTTGCGAGTCGCAATGAGAGATGAGACAAACCGAAGGGTTGAATTTTGAGAAGGCTGTTTTGGTCATACATTTTCAATTCCCGTTTTTTCTTTTTTTTTTTCTTCCTCTTCAAATAGCCCGTATACACTTACGACCAGCTCGGAATTCCTCGCCAAGTTTTATACACGGGGATCTCAAACAATGATCTAATTTAAACGAGTCTCACTTTTTGCCCTCGAAAAAGTTTGCTCCCTTTTCTTTCTGAGCTTTTTTTTTTTTTTCTTCTTCTTCTTTTCTCTCGTCTTTTCTTGCCATCGGAACAGCTACCGCGATACGACTTCCAAATTAAATTCTATTCAACATTGGTTTAACCCTTTTGCCGTTTTTTTTTCTTCCTCTTCTCCTTGCGTTCCTTTTTTTTTTATACTATATTTTTCCCTCCATGACGTTCGAAGGGTTACTTCCATAATATGCTGCACCCCGTGCCCTTAGTTTCTTCGAGAGGATCACCCATACATGCGGCGTATCGCGCGTATAAACAATTTCAGGTAGATTTAGATTCCTGCTATGAATTCTACGAGACGTGTACCGATAATAATCGTTGTTACACGGAATGAAAAATGGACGTGGAAAAAGGAGAGAAAAATAATTAATGAACGAAAAAATCATATCAATGTGAAAAGTAAACGGAACGAGGGATCATAGAAATTTCCAATTGGATGCGGTATCGGGCATGTACAACATGTGTGCTTTTCAAATAGGTATATTATACGCAGTATGTACGTACGTACCTCGTACTTAAAATATATCATTGATCTCAAGTTGGCCTCAACGTTTTTCGTTTGTTCACGGTCAAGTGCACTTCGAGCAGCTTTTGACCTTTGCAGAAAAGGTTTTTCTTCTCCCCTTTTGGTTTTTTTTCTATTTCTTTATTCATTTTTTTTTTTTTTTTCAATTTCCCTTTCTTATACGATGCCCCGATTTTATACTCTTACATACGTCGGAAACAATTGTATACGTATGCGAGACTCGCTCTACCATAATGATATACAATAACACCCTTAAATTCTTTTCTTTTTTTTTTTCATTTCATATATCAATGTACGTTACGGAAACGTATTACATATAGGTAAGTTTCACAATCGCGCCTCATTCGGATACGACACTTGACCGCGTTGCGGGACACGAGCATTTTGCTTTTGATCGTTACAATCGTTATTATTTTATTATATTTTATTTCATTCTTTCTTTTTATTTCTACGTATAAGACAAAAGTGAATCCAAAAAGAGAGTTCCGCCGCTGTACAGCTCGCGGTGTACAACAGATGAGGGATCGAGAGTTTTTTTTTGTTATTTTGCATTTTTCAAGTGCCCATGTAGATTTTTCTTTATCGCTTCAATGACTCGCGAGAATTACAGAGATTTTAACTCGGGCTATTCTGACGGTGGCACCCCCATTTCTGTTTCTTTTTTCGTTCCTCAATTCAGTGGTACAATTATTTGCAATGGTTGAAAATTTAACCGCCTTTGTTACCGCTACAGTTTCATACAGTTAGGTACCTATAGTTGCTTTGTAACACTCGAT
Organism: Athalia rosae; assembly: GCF_917208135.1. Lineage (NCBI taxonomy): Eukaryota > Metazoa > Arthropoda > Insecta > Hymenoptera > Athaliidae > Athalia > Athalia rosae. Next base: position 8,093,761 of record NC_064028.1, read on the forward strand.
ATAATGTACGTGACATTTGGCGTTTTTGGACTTGACATTTATTCAGAGGCCAACCGTTAATTTTGAAGAACAAAGAGGAATATGATCAGATCAATTTGATTCTGACGCGGTCGAAACGATTGGTTTTAATTTTTTAATTTTCACGAATGTTCCGTGACATTTTTCTCCACAGTGTTGCGATGGTTTCCGATGTATTTTGATCTTGGACACACGAATTTTGTCGACTCGATCGAGCTACGACTGCCACCGATTGAGACATCTTCTTTTTTCTGTCCCCAAGAGCGAAAAATTGGCGACAGCTAGTGATATTTGAACGAAATATTGTCTTATCACTGGTGATAAATGTAAAATTGAAAAAAAAAAAAGAATGAATTCAATCATTTGCACAAAGGAGAGTTGGTAGATTTGTCATAATTTTGAATATTTTTGAAAAACTTTTTTTCGTTGCAATACAACCCCTTCAGAAATTCTGTGCAATGTACGTCTAGCTTTGGTATTCAGGTTTCATACATTTTATACGCACCATTTTCATTTTTCTCCAGAATATATACCCCATAGTATATAATCTCTCAATATTTTCACACGCAATTCCGAATTTATTGGTCTCCTCCTAGACCCCGGCAAAGGAAAAGTTGAGAAATATTTTACCGAGTAACTGTACACTTGCGCAGTTTTATAATACCCAATACAACCCTTTGTCGTGTAAAAGGGTGAACCATGCGAACTTTGAGGTTCGAGGCAAGTTGGTGGAATATACCTGAATTTCGACGAATACCCACAATTTTTAACGGTATAAAGTCGAATTCTGATAGAAGAAAAATTTTTCTCTTTTTCTCACGTTCGGACAAATTGCTCCACAAAAATTCGGGATTCCCAAACCGAAGTTTTTGCGGTTATTTGAGAAAATTTGTATTTCACAACGTTTCTATTGTATTCAATTACGTCATATTCTTTTACCGAGAACGTGTACGCATATTAGGGTCGAACTACAAAGGGTTATAATCTCAAGCCTCCTCCGAATCGAATTCAAATCTCCATACCGTGCGTATTAGGGACGTAAATATGTGAATTTTACACCCTTATATTCACGTACATCCAGTGCAACGCGGAGATATACGCATACACGAGTGTACGCGTATATACGTACATTGTACATATGTATTCGACCTGTCAAAATCATCAACGTCAGATCCGCACGAACCCCTTTTTTCGAATTGAAAACATTCAATTCTCTCACCCATGCCGACTCCCTTGTGCCATGCAACGCTTCTACCTTCTTTCCTTGGCTCACTTCGCTCGGCTAAAATGGTTCCGTCCGTACGAGACTAAGCGACGTCCAGAATAAGGTGACCGATCTCGATCCCCGAAGGGCTTTTATGTGTACCAGCCCTCGAGTAACCCTCTTGCCCTGCCTTAACGGACCCCGTGTAATTCTTCCTCCACCTCCTCTTTCGCTTCCGTGTATTCTTCAAACTTTTCACGAACGATTTTGACTTTCTCCTGCGATAGAAAAATAGTTTCATTGTCTTGACGAGAGCGATAATTACTCGCGATTGTGCAGAGTGGCTGTAGCCGCGTAATTTTTATAACGAGAATAATCGTGGAACGCGCGTTGCGAGTATGTGAATGGTATATAACTTTGTAGAAACGATTGTAGTCATTTGTCGATTAATCCAGCGCACTTTTCCGCCTCGCTACAAGATTCCCGCTGTTCTTGTTGGTCGACTCTCGGTCGCTCCCTTTGGTTTCGAGGAGCGAGAGGTAAGAAAAAAAAAGAAAAAAGAAGACCACGGGGGACTTTCATGCACCGCAAAGCGGCCAACATTTTTCATAGCGCATTTCTTCTTCCATTCATTTCCTCCGGGTCTCCGTATTCCCTCGCCGGTATACGCGAACGGTATAGGTATACGTCGTGTACTCCCCATTACTCTTCGGCACCGTTTTCTTTTATATTTTACCAAATCTCAGCGCTCCCGCTACTACTCCTCTCGCCGCTGCTCTGTTTGGGATAAACCTATATACATATACATACACGGGAATCGAGGAACGCCACTCTTTTCTTTTCTTGCTTTTTTTTTTTTTTTTTTTTTGTCCGGCGATTAGCCCTATGAACAGAAATTTTGTCACCTGGCAAAGATCGTTTTATTTACGGAATCCGATACTCTCACTCCCCCTATACGTATATAAAGTACAATTCTTTCCGCATCCAGCTGATCCTCCCTTTTATTATATTACCCTTCATTCGAGAAACTTGACGCTGTCGTATTACCGGAGAATGAATCATGAAGTGTACCAGATGAAATGGAAAGAGAAAAGAAAAATCCTAACTTTTCAAACTCCACGAAATTAATGTCGCGATCGAAATTGTTTTGTTAGAGCAGGTCAGGATCAAATAATTAGTCTTCTGTTTATCATTATATCAACAAATATTAACAAATTTATTAACAAATGTAACGGGGACAGGGCGTTGACTTACGCTAAAAATAAATTTGTTTTTTTTTTCTTTTCATTATTTTTTTCCCCCCTTATCGTGAATTGTGAAATGCCAGCTCCGCGGCGTTGTCGAAATTATCCGTAATTGATCCTCTTCGTTGAAATATTTTACATAATATATCGTAATTATAGACAATCTCACAGACTTCTCCTGTAGTCGAAATAAAATGGTTCGGATAGATTTTTTTTCATTTTTTTTTTTTTTATTCATAATTTCCGTTTATCATATTTATATATACACACCTCCCAGCATTGTTTTTCTCCGTTATAGTGTAAGTAATATCATCAAGTATATAATAATCATGGTAATAATATTATTAATAATAATAATTTATACACCTACGAATACGTTGTTTTTGCGTCATCGATTTGTTTTTTTCGTTTCCTTTCAAAATTTGTGGATTACACATCTTTCTCTGTACTTTGTTCAATGGAAACGTATATGATTTATGTTATGCGCAAATCGAATTTGTTGCAACAAAATTTTGTTCTCTCTTTTTTTTTTTTTTTTTTTGTTCCTTTATACCGACTGTGTAATTGTGTTTAGCCTATTTCATTAGTTATCATATATATATATATAATCATCAAGAAATACGATAGTCTTGTTTACTTATTGTGTATACAGAGCGGACAACGTGAAATTGCGCACCCCATTTGCACATGCGCGACCGTCGGCATTTGTTTCGCAGAATGTCCAACAACACTCCGCTTTCAGATTTAGCTGTCAAATACAAGGACCTAACCTGAACTTTTCGATGAGTGTATTTCTGTCGACATTTAATTAATCTCTCATTCAATTGATCAATTTTATTTGATGCTATGCCACCCTACTTATCTGTGTCTGGTTTTGTGTCGCATTATTCACCTGACACAACATACCTCAGTCATATTTAAATACGGCGATCTCAGCTGTATTGGTGATCGACAATTTGACAGCTACAGCTGAAATCTGAGGCTGTTGGTACAACACGCTAGCAGATGATAAATTCGACTGCCGTTTTGATTCACGCTTGCGCACAAAATCTGGGTGCGCAATTTCACGTTGTCCGCTCTGTATGTATAATAGTGAGATGAATTTCTAACAATATATGCGCGAATTTTTAAGTCTAGAATATCAATTACTATTTACAGAAAACAAAAGAAAAGATCGACGGTAAAATTGTTGTTACAAAATACTTAAAGAACAATCGTGTGGGGCATTTGGTTTTTTTTTTTTGATCGGAACCAAGTTAAATTCCTCCGTCTTTTGTGTATATAAATACAATGTCAAGTGTTGAAATATTCACGAAAAAAAGATAGTTGGGAAATTTAAAAAATTGTCGTCTTCGTCTGCTCGACGTATGTATCTAATAATTTCAATAATAATTTTGATAATTTGTTATATATTATGTATAAATATATACACAGTGTATATAAACTTCTCACTAATTGTACATACCTATAACATATATCGTATATCGTGTAATATTAATTCTGATCGGTGATACATTTAAACATGTATATATGTATACGTCTGTATTTACATCGTTGAATTTTATCTACACATAAAATCATGATTATCACGACGATGACTGTATGACGAAATAATTGAAACCGATGAAGCGAAAAAAGAAAAGCGAACGGGAAAAAAAAAACAACGTATGCGTCGATTATAACGGAAAAAACTCACGTGTATATATATGAATATGATCGCAATGATTACAATAATAGCAATGATAATAATAATTAATCAGTAATTAATAATAATAATGACAATAATAATAATAATAATAATATAATAATAAATAACAGTCTTTCGAGCGGGCGGTTTCTAATTTTCCATGGATTTTTCAATCCTCCTTTGCTTCAACTTTTATTATTTAATAATAATCTCTCTCTCTCTCTCTGTTCCAAATATAACAAACAATTCGACGCTACGGCAGGTTGTTGAAATAATCTTCGACGTAATTACAATTGCGATAACAAATTGTGAATTATTCTAAAAAATAACGGACACGGGTCTTCGAAGTTGTTCGAGATCGAGGGTCGCCGCCGACGACACTTGGGGATGCGAGGACGATATCGGTGTCGTGTCCGGGCTACTGCTGGGGCTGCTCGTCGCAACGCTACCGCCCGATCCTCCTCCCGATCCGAACATTAACGGCGGTCCTTGATGATGACCGGGGAACAGGGGATTCAGGTGAGAAGCCGACGTGTGGTAATGTTTACCCGACGCGGTCGTAGCGGTCGGAGGGTAAAAACTCGAGTAAAAACTGCTGACAACAGCGGCGGCCGACGCGGCATTGTTGTTGGCCGCGTCGGACGAAGAACCGCCGTTGACCGAGCCACCTTGACCGCTGGCTACCAATTTACTCAGATGGACAGCGTCGAAGGCCGAGCCGAAGTACGGTGATATCGGGGGATACTCGAGAGGGTGGTGAGAGACCGGGGCCGTTGGCGCCGCGAAGTAGGGAGGCAACGGGAAGCTTGGGAAAGCACCGGGGCTCAACGAACCCGGTTTACCCTGTACCACCGACACGGGGGCCTTTGGCTTTCTCCTCGGGCGATACTTGTAATCGGGATGCTCCTTCATGTGCATAGCTCGCAGACGTTTCGCCTCGTCTATGAAGGGGCGTTTTTCCATGTCGGTCAAAAGCTTCCATTCGGCGCCGAGACGTTTCGATATCTCGGAGTTGTGCATCTTCGGATTGTCCAAAGCTATTTTGCGACGTTGAATTCTCGACCAGACCATAAACGCGTTCATCGGACGCTTTATGTGCTGCTCTTGGGGTATCGACGACTGCTGAGGACTCGATATCTCCTGTTGCACGTGATGTACCGAGTGCAGATCCATACCGGGCAAAAAACCGTAACTGTGATGCGGATGGGAACTCATCATCGTAAAGCCGGCGCAGTCTCTGTCTATACTGCTACCGCTTAAGAACGACCCCTGCCTACTGCCACCACCGGCGTAAAACCACGCAATTTTAACGGCTTTTCGAATATCAGACGTCAGAAGTTAGGATAAATTATCACACCTCTCTCCTCCCAGCGATGTGTCGTCTGTTTCCTTTCTTTTCCCTTTTTTTTTTTTTTTTTTTTCTTTGGAATCTCGTTTACTTTTGTTCGATATCTTCCAAATCTACCACGATTATCTCAATGATTACAGTTTTTTTTTTTTTTTTTTTTGTTTCAACTCCTTCTTCGGCACTCAAAAAATGATCGATGACTTTTCCGTTTCCGGTGATATTCCGGTGTCCGATGTTGGTTTGATTTTCTGCTCGATTCGAGTAACGTGGTCACAATGAATTTCAGTTTTAACTTCACCGATAGCGTCTATGATATAACCGACGTTGTGTGTTGTTACTATTATTATTGTTGTTGTTGTTGTTGTTGTTATTATTTTTATTTCTTTATTTTTGACACCTCGACGTGAGACGAGAACTACTGGCGAGGTGAATGTGCTCGGAGCTCAAACCGGTGCTGACTGAGGAGACCTTCGAACGTACGACCGTCAGCCCTCGGGGCTTTCGAGGCGGATCTTCGACTTGCCACACCCTCGTGCCACCCCTGCATTTCCATTGGTTCACCCCTCGAAAGGGACCTATGATATCCCCCTCTTCAATTTCAAACACCCAACATACTGTAATTATTATTATCGATTACCGCCGATCACCTTTACCGAATATAACAAAGTGCCCTTGTACAGGAGATGTACAATATACGCATGGCAGGAATAACGGGAGTAATTATCCACCTACTGCCTCACGATCACAATCACTCGGAGAATCCTGTACAAGTACCGTAGGTGAAACACGGACCTGTAGACATGAAGACAGAAGATGGAACGGATTTTTGAAAGACGGGCGATCTCTCATTACCGTCGGATATCATCTCGTTTTTGTCTTCCGTTTTTTCGTTCGTTCCGATCGATACCGATCCGTTGACCGGAGGGTTTTGAACGGCAGGTGGGTTAGTCTTCTGCTTCTCATACTTCGAGATTACACGTTACGATCTTCGGAATTATCAAATGTCCACAATGCTCGAAACGCTACGAATTTTCAATGGTGGGTATATAGATATATTGTTACAGTGGACAAAATGCCCACGTCGCTTGACATAATGCGCAGGTCTCGCGCCCGAGGTAACTCGACTCGAATGGATCCTTTGGGCCAAATGATCCTTAGAAATTTTGAGGGTGGCTTATGGCACCTGCTTCTTTCTCGTCTTCGTTTTCCGCCGCTTTTTTTTTTCTTTTTTTCTTTTTGGTCAAATACCCGTACCGAAACTAGTTTGGAAACTCACAAAGTCTCAATTACCGGAATCCTATCGGCGCATCTGTTCATTCGTTGGCTACTCGATGAAATCGAGACGTTGATATCCGAATTGGAAAAAAAACGCGAAGAGACAATTATTTTGGATGGTTTTTCGCTGGTCGCGATTCGGAAAAAAAGCACCCTTTTATCTACCGTTAATAAAAGTCGTACGAAATCGTTCAACGACCTTACCGATTTTGACGGTGGTTTCAAAACGAAAAAAATCGTACCTGCGGAACCGAAAATATTCAGGTAAAAGGGATGAGCATTTCAAGGGTTCTTTCTCTCGCCACCAGATAGGGTAGCGTCCGTACGCCTATTCGATATTCTCCCTCGCTTTTATTTCCTCCCCAAAACAACGGACGTTGTCTATGAAAAAAAATCCCCCGACTCACTCCGTGTCATTATTCGCATTTTTTCCAAAATTGATCCGATGAATTCAAAACAACGGTAGTAATTAAAGGGCTGGCACGACGTTAAGGGGTGTTTTCTTTCTTCGTTTCCATTCTATTTGCTCGAGTTGTTGTTGTTGTTTTTTTTTTTCTCTTCTCCCTTATTTTCAGTTTTCCCATTTTTGTCCTTTTATTTTTTTCGAAAAAAATTTTCTTGGTTAACGGGACAAAAGATTCGCGGTCCCCTCCCCCCTCCCCCCGCCCCCGGGGGGGTTCGGTGCGAAAACAATGGAAGAAATTCCGTAGTTGCAGCCACTTGGATCCGTCGCTCGGCGATAACAAGAACGCTTCGGCGTCGTGCACCAAGCAAGCTCTCTCGCCTTGTGCGAACCCCGGAGTCTTTCTTCGTCTCAATTAGTCATTAGATCCTCGCGAGTCCGGGGGCAAAAGAGGCATAGAGTAAATACCTCTCTAGTAAATAACCTCCACCGACGAACGCCGTACACACGCACACACACACACACACACGCACACACCTAGGATACGAACAACAATACTCGTACGCTTACGGCGTGGCTACGTGTATTCGAGGGTGTTGGAATGTATTATTGTGTGAGTGCCCGGGAGGTCTACCACACTGAGGGGATTTATACGCGTTTCTACTACAAAGTTCCAGGACTCCCATAATTACCGTTCTGTATTAATTACTATTCTCCCTTATAACGCACACGTTTACCTCGCAAGCAACACGTTCAGAATATATGTATACCTATACGATCCATTCACGGGGTGTGCATTTAGTGTACCTGTAGGCTTGCACTTAAAATTGGTCACAAACAAGGCTCGTCATTTCGTTGTCGTCATTCTTAGACGTTCTCGCGTCCTCCTCGACCGCAATCGATTCGTATCGGGACGAGGAATTACTCGAAAATCGGGGTGACTAATGTAAAAAAAATATTCCCATCATCGAGTGCTTTGACCTGATGAAATTTTGGATATTTCAAAGGCAAAATCAGCGTACGCGATTTTGGATTCGAGTCGGTTGACGAGAATTTCGGTGGTCTCGGTTAGCCACCCTGTAGATGTCGTCGAGTTTGTTTGCGTGGGATGGGGTGTGGGGGTGAGGGGGTGAGGGGGCGAGGGGGTTGCGTATGGACGTTATTTCCAGGTTTTAGCATCGGTGTGGATTGCCGTCGTTTCTGTTCTCTTCTCCTACCTCTGGATATCCAGGGAGCCAGTCGCTAATTACGTAAAGCGTTGAAGCGTGTCGTCGAGGAGGAAGGAGAAGCGGGTACGGTTGCGCGACGCGGCTCGTTCTCCAGTACCTACCCACCCGGTACGACACGCTCGTTTTCAACCCCCCCCCCCCCCCCCCTTCCCCACCGACGTTCGAGCTACCGCCGATATCGCGATACCACCCTCTCCCTTAAACTTAACCCCCGATCATCGCATCACCTATACGGTTTCCTCATCGGTGCTGGCAGCCTCGTGTTTTTCCCTCTCCCTCTCTCTCCCTCTCTCTCTCTCTCTCTCCGGTCGCTCTCTTACACGATCCATAGCCTGCACGTAATTCCACTTCTTTATCAATTTCTCTCGATTTCTGGATAAGTATATCTCGCGTACGGCGCGATTTCCATTCCGCCATCACCTGCCTAACTACACCCCACTCCACTATACCCGCGTCGGAGCACAGGTATAGGTATATACATAGGTGGGATATATCCATATGGTTTTCTCATCCATGAGATCGGAATCAAGTGGGGTGTAAACTTGTTTAAATTACCCGCCATTCTGCGATACAGAAATATCGGCGGATGGGGAGGGGGATTACCCAAAGGGTGCAGCTAGTGCGCAAATTATCGAGTTAAAAATATTTTACGACGTCTCATTTTCCTCGAATAGAAGCTACTTTTTTTTTTCTCTTTCCATTATCCAACGTACACGAAATTTGTCTGATCTCAGATACAACGTATACAAGTCGTAGAAAGTTGTATCGGTTTCTAACTCTATATCGCAATTATTGACGAGGTTTGAAATTCGAAATAGGGCATATATTGTACAGGGAGTGAACACCTCATAGTTTATCCTGACGTAAAATACGTACAATAATTGTCTCCCGGGTTTTCGTACACGTAGGTAAATCTGACACGGGGGGAGGGGGGGGTGGGGGTTTGGCTTTATTAGGAAAGTGGGCCGCGTTCGTCTCGACGTTGGGGAGAATGATCCATCGCGGGGGAAGCATAAGGGAGGGGAGGGGGGGGTTCGTTCGAATGGGGTGAGTTTGAGAGCTGCGGGGTGGTTCGGGGGAAATGGTTGGAAATGGTTGGCGGCGAGGGGGGGGGGGGGCGGAGGGCAGAGTTCCTTTATTAGGGTGATAAGCGCGTTGTGAATATATCCCCATCCCATTCAACTATCTCATTTTACTCAGTTCAATGGCTAATGGAATTGAGTTCTTGCGGACGCTCAACGGTATTTCCCCATTCAGAACGAGAGATAATTGGTATTTTGTCTTTCGAAACTCTTTGTCATAGCCAAGCTATAATTGACTCCCTCAGGTACGTATATACGTACGCGTACACGTCGCGCGCACACACATATCCACACTGCGTACACGTATAAGCAATTTTTTTTTTCTTTCTTACCTTCCAATATCCTCGATCTGTACCTTCATTTTTCTCACTCAAAGATGTATTGAAAACGAAAACGGAAACGAAAAATAAATCGACGATTGAATAAAAAATTAACGAGAAACTTATCGGTTCCGAAGGTACCGTTCGTTACGATTCTCAAATCATTTACTACATCGCAACGTGATATGAAAAAAGCCGTCGAATTGTCACATGAATTCAGCGAATATCATTCGGATCGAACCCCTCAGATATCTTCAACGGGTCGCTCGGTCACCCCGCGCTTTTGAGCGAGGCCTAGGCGTTTCCAGTGTTCCGATGTTCGGATGAAACAACAGTTTGGAACAGAAGGATGGCGCACAAGCGTGAGAACGGGGTGCGTGCGGCGCGCGCTTTTTATTCAAGGCTCCGCACATGTACTCAGGGTGTAGTACACGTTTCTGTATCACTGCAGTTCAATAGACGTGTGTGTAACCTACGCGTTTTCGAATACAAGAAAACGCCCGGGCGGGGTTTCGTTGTCTCTCTTCTTCGCATAACGTGAGCTATACGTATATTGTATACAAATGCCCTTGACGAAATGCTTTCGCGGATGTTCGGAGGTAGGTGTGTACATACCTGTACAATACGTTATACGTGTACGGGGCAGTGCATAAGTTTGTATCGATCACTATACACACCGTGCCGGTCGTATATACTATACGGTGAACTTTCCTCGTTTCAACCGGAAAGGTGGAATACCGACCCGCACACACGTCGTGTGAAGACGTCGCGTTACGTTACGTTTGGATAGGAAATAGCAGAGTATCCCTACAACATTCCCTACCGCGTTACTTATTCCTCGTGGTATATATGTATATATATATATAAACAGTTCTGCCATTACCTTGATGAGCTTTCGCGTTACTCGTCACGCGGGACAACGAGTGTTACTTGGAAATTAACGGATTTAACAGCTCCGGGGATCGCGGGACGAGGCGCATATATATAATTTGGTTTTCGCCCCGCGACATATGTTCGTCGATGTGTGTACATATAAATAAATTTTGTCTCTTGTTATTTATTTTGTTTTTCAATTCTCCGTTTGGCGAAGTGTTTATGCCACGTGACTCGGAGCCCCGTGCAGCTTATTTCGGCTCCTCAATTTCGCATTTAACATTCATTTATTCAAGGAGAGAAGGCTTACCGAGCATTAAGATAATCACTTTCCACCGGGTCTCGTGTGCAACTCGCGTTGTTTCTGTTTCCGTTTTTGTTTTTGTTTCCGTTGTTGTTTCTGTTGTTGTTGTTGTCGTCGTTGTCGTCGTTGCTGTTGCTGTTGTTGTGTATATACCGCCACCACTATAATGCCATTATGTTTGTCAGTCACTAAGAGACTGTCGACTATATAGCGGCGCGTACCACCACCGTATACGCGTTACTCTCGTCTCACAGTGTATTATAACTACGACGAAAGGGGTGCTGAAGCTGCTGCCGCCTCTTCTGTACCGCCGCGCCGTTGGTCTTCGCCGAGTAAAATCTTCTCTCACAATAAACTCCGCTGTGGTGTACGCGCGTACGTATACCTATGTCCCATGTATATACACGTACATACAATCGCTACACGTCACATAGGGTAATGTGTATAATAGATTCTAGAAAACACAACACCATAGACGTCTACACCCATCTCTGCACTTACTTCGTGACACAATCGAGCACATTTGTAACGCGAGTAGAGTTATATATGTATATATACCTACCTACCTACCTACCCACCTTGCTTTTCGCTGACAATTCCGAAGCATCGTATTCGCGAGGTCTTGACGTTGGATTTATGGCGCGTACACGAGCGGAGCTGGAGTTCGATCCGTGAGGGGGAAGGGGGGTGAAGCTTTCGATCATTAATTTGATTATTTTATACCTTCGACGCGTTACACCGGAGGGGTCGTTGGTGTTGGTCTGATACGTCGATGATTGAAATTAATAGGATTTCATTCATTTTGTATACTGTATATATACTTTTGCACGTTATCCGACAACGTGCACCTTTTCCCTCGGTGAGACGTCGGGGGTCACGCTCTATTACTTTTAATTACACGAAATGCGGCGTACGCAAGAGACTCGACAAGGCCAGAAGGATACGCACGCGATCGAATCGTCGGTAAAATCGACGCTATCTCCCTTTTATCGGGTGAAAATGACATCGGGGATGCGCGACGTTCCTCCGTCTCTGTCGATTTTTCGTCTAATTTTGTCGTCCTTATCGGATATATATCTTAAGCCTCCGTTAATTCCGGAGAACCATCGGCCATTGTGCTCGAGCCACCCCCGCATTGTGTTGGGCGTGAGGTTTTCCCCCATTGTTCGCCATTTTGTTCCGAGTCGTACATCCCCTCCATGGGATGAATCGGTCGAGTCTGCGCCCGATGCTGCCGTCCCGAGAGTCGAGACAAAGGCCAATACAATGCCGAGGATCAGAAGTGCGTTTTCGCCCCCGCTGATAGGCGGGAGATGAAACCTCGCCGTAACCAAATCGTCCGGACGTTCGAAACCCCGAGGTTTTTTGGAAACGTTGAAAATTTTTCACCGATCCGATCGACGATCGACGATCGAGATTTTTCGAGATCCTTCTCCGTCTTCTTCTTCTCCTTCTCATCGTTCTGCTTCTTCGAAGAAAAATGTCGATCCGCCAACGATAGACGCGATGACGGGTGTCCAGTCCGGCGGTATCTGTCTAAACATAGCGTCGCTTTCAACAATGGAAATGCGTTGGCAACAATGCGCCTATAGTTCCACGGACAATAACCACTAGGTACAATGTCCAAGCGTGTAGTGTACTGTAGCGTTCGCTCGAATCGCTGTATAATAGTAAACGTTGTCGCTTGTCCTCTACCACTGACACGATCTAATGCCCGCAATGTTGCTGCGGCCACTATAACGCATCCCCATCAAACTCACCGATTACTCTTCAGAAATCCCTTCCAACCGCCGATCCTCGAATCCCTCGTACCTGCACCCAACCCCACACGCGTGTCCCCGGAATCGATAATAATTGTCTCTCGAATGTGATTATCCGATCAATTCCGATCGAAACAAAAGAGCGTTTCGGTATCGCTTCAGCGGTGATAGAAAAAAAAAAGTAGCCATAATCGCGCTGCCCTGTTGTCTCTTTTTCTCTCTTCAGTTGTTTTTCATCCCTTCTTTCCGACATCGCCGCGAAACCGGCGGCGCACACGCTCTCGCGACGCCGGGCGTCGGGACGCTCCGTCGATGCACATTGTGCTGTCACTCATGCTCGTTGCATTTCATTGTTAAGAGAGAGAGAGAGAGAGAGACCCCTTTTCAGTCACCCCCACCCACCTATCCGGCCCTCCGCTATTACGCCACGGTTGAATGGGGAGGGCCACGTCTAGGGAATTCATTTTAATTAGATCGACGCCAGGATTTTAGGACTCATCCGACACACCGACGGCACAAACTTCATCCCACTTGTGCACTGCAGAACGGAGTGAATTTTGAGATCTCTGTAAGCGATTTGTGACGCCCGAAGGGTGAATTCCTGCCATTCAGCTACGCGGTTAGCCCATTTAAAGACGCCCCCTTATATCGCAACCAGCTGAGGATATTCGCTCCACTCTACGCTTGGTGTAAAAAAATGCGCTGACAATGAGTAGAATACGTTGCCGAATCGAAAATTCTCAAATGACGACAATTGGGTCGAAAAAATCAAAGAAAAAAAAAAAAAACAAACAATCATATCGCAATATGAGGTAGACGGTCATATTTCTAGAACGAAAAAATACAACGTGGTGGTGAAAAGGAAATCGAGGAAGCGAAAGAACCGGATGAATAATTTTTTCCTTAAAACTAAACGTTCGATGAAACAAAAACTGAAATAAAGGATCGGAAATTCGCGTTGGCCGCACGAAAGTTTGGAAAGCTACGCGCGTCGTTTGGCAGTACCGCGGATTCTGAATAGATGAGTACCTATACACGTACAGTACCGCGTGTGTAGTGAGCCACGGTATGTACAATGTACATAAAGTATATAATACACGTACATATGTACAATAGCTAGGTGGATGGGTAACGAAGGAACGAAGGCTGAAAGCGAAGAATATGAGGGAAGAAGAACGATGAACGACGAGTCGCGGGGCGAAGCAGCCCAGTCACAATAATATATAACCATTGTCAGACTATTTCTCAGTCGAGCTGTGCGGGTTTTCATTCGGACTGGTTTTGCGGGATGAAAAATAATAATAACGGCAGCAACAACAACAACAACAACAACAACAACAACAACAATATATTTATACGTACGTATACTTGAAAAAAAAAATAAAAATGAATAAAAAATCTACCGTACAATATATCGCACTGCTAACGGCTGAACTTTGCCTCCTAAAATATATTAGATGCATACATTACAGTGCCTTGTGCACCGCACAAAACGCGTAGATGTGTGTATTTATATGATATGTATACATATACGTGCGGTAGAGAAAAGTCCGGAACACTCGCGATACCGATTTTCCAATTCTTCCCTTTCATATTACGTATTTGAGCGTCGACCAACCAACTAGTACGAAAAGATTTGAAAAAAAAAAGAACGTTCGAAAAGTTTCGGGTCATTCAATCTTGATTCCCATCGACGGATTTCATCAAGTTTGGAATGATGACTGAAAAAGAAATCAGTGTCTTCGGTACATTGAAAATTGAACTTGGTTTCGGGTCAGAATTGAGCCAATATGTTGCGCAAACACTCTAAGGGGGGAGGTGAGGGGTGGGAGGGGGTGAGGGGAAAAAAATGTAGGTATGATAAAAAAGAGAGTAAATTATGTTTGCGGGGGTGAATCGAAATTCAACAATATAGGCGATCGTATTATATGAACCGGGTAGATCTAATACAAACATTTATTATGTACATGTACCCACTCAGCTGGTCGATTCGAGAGCAAAAATCCTCCTCCAGGGTCCTTCGATGCAAATTGTATTTATATGTATCCACTTGTGGGTCTGGATATCCTTTTCCTTCGACTCCCACCTCCGTAACGAGGTGAACGTGTGAAACGTATGTATACTATATACATGTACCCGCGTGTAGGTGTAGAGTCGGGCCAACGTGTAATCGGCCAACGAATTGAACGATGCGACCAATATTTTCGCACAAGTTGCAAAGTCTCCCCTGAATCGGAAATGGGGCGAGGGGGGGGGGGGGTAACACCGTCGCTACTTTCCGCGATACACAATAACCATTCAACTATCGTTGCGGGCAAACAAAACGGGGAATAATTGAAGGGGCAAACATGTGGAAATTCACACTATTCTTTCCATCGATGTGTGCTACCTAGTGTGTACCTACCGTACGTTGTACGTGAACGGTGTGGTGGCCGCCGCACTCAATGTCGCATTACACAATGACGAATGTGATTTTGACAGTTGCTGTTATAACAGCGACGAATGTACGAAACGACATAATACTACCCTCAATTTATATTTGCTTAACAATCGCAAATAATTGCTCCTTGTCAATTCACCATGTCGTTTTCAGCTAACGAAATCTCGCCGTACATACATACACGTACGTACGTACGTGCGTTACCTACTTCTCACACTCGTACGCACGAACGTACGATTACTTTTGTACAATACAGCAGTGACGATTTACCCAACGAAATGGGGGCGTGTTCTCTTTCTCACCGTACGAGAATTATCGGGGGCCAAGAAAACTACTGCGAAGGTCGCGTATATACCTACTGCGAAAAGTGAAATGAAAACCGTGCGACGGGGGTGATCCGAAAAATGAATCGAAAAAATTCGGGAACGAGAAAAGCGAGGGATTTTGAAACGAACTCGGTTCGGACGTCCGTCGCTCCTCGCGTGGGATGAAATTGTAGGTGGTTCGTCTGATTGTAAGATTAAGAGAAAAAAAAGCGATTTTCAAATTATGCGATTTCGACATCATCGCTCCGGACTTAACGTGAAAAGCCGTTCAATGACACCGTGAAAACTGTTCGTCGTAATTTTCTGAATTTTCTCAATTCTCACGGTAAACTCTTTTCCCTGGTGACCATCGGTGGTGGATCCCCGGTGAAAAAAAGGCGTGTAGGTAACACAATAAGTAATAATTTTTGTCGCACCTATAGGAAGTGGAGTTACTTCGGTTAATGGAATGAAAGTTGGTTGGTGCGTTGCGCTGCGCTGCGCTGCGCTGCGGCATTAACAATCGACAATTGTGTACGGCGTAAAATCGTGAGAACTCGATAAGTGTTCGAGCAAACCCGAACCACCGTCGTCACTGCACAGCTATAATACGTAAGACCTTGTCTACTAGTTTTCGGTGTGTACTTAGCGGTAATTGCGGGTACGATGGGCGTGAATTTACTTCACCCTTGTCACGAGAACGCGACCCTTGGCGCTCCACGTAACGCCTATACATATGTATTACCCCACGTTATCCTTCACCAACACGAGCTTATACACACTGCGAGCGTAAATGGCCAAAAATCGTTTGACCCCCGTCACCGAAATCCTTCCGGTGATTTTCCTTCAGTTTTTTCTTTTCTTTTGTTTTTTCAATTCTCAAATTCCACGCAATCAATCGCAGGGTGCAGGAACAGCGAATATTTTCCATCCAGTTTTGACCTTCCTAAAAAACCAATAAAATAATTGACGTCGACATTTTCTTACAGCCTAACAATGTACTATACAATACCTATTTTTGAAAATCGTTCGTACGTTTGTTTGGAGTATTTAATCCTGCTTCAATTATATTGCCCGTCCATTTTACCTTATTTTGACGCATAGAGGCGACCACGATCCCCGTTGAACGCTAATGAGATAATATAAATGACGGCTTGTCACGCTTGAGACGAGCCCCGATCGATAAGCTCGTCGTTTGCGTTACGGCTACATGGATAAAAGGTAAGAAGGACACGTGGGCCCGTAACGTAACACATTATACCCCACCTGTACACACGTCACGTACGTCCGCGTTGTTCGTAATCCATCGAGAGGGTGCAGCGGTTACAGTTTCGTTCTTTCATCTTCCATTTATACTCGCGTAATTCGGACGTTATGTCGCGGGCAATCGAAGAAGTTCGAAAAATTGAGGCGGGGAACAAAAAACTATGTTTCAGACGTCGAAGGTAATAGTCAAGTAAAGTAAAGTAAAGTAAAGTATAAAGTAAGAAAAACGAAAAAAACGAAAAATATTGATACACGGTGGATGCTGTATTATACACACGTATGAAAATGGTATAAATTGAAAACGTGAAATGGGGGGAAGGGGGGGGGGGGGAGGGGGATAAAAAAAATGTTTTTCAATAATATTCTGGAAGCTGTTGAAGCTTTCCTCGAGACGAAGAAGGTTGTCGGTGGCGAAGAGGTGGGGGGAAAGGGGGGGGGGGGGGGGTTGGGAGACGCGGGGGTTTTTCACCCTCTTTAAAATTGTAACCGTTCCACACCCCCGTGCTGTCCTCCTCCTCCGGTGTTCGGGCTCCCCCCGCCACCCCTTTTCACGAAACGTTCTCGAACCCCTCCCATCTCTACGGCCAACTTCCTTTTCACCCGCGACAATACGACACAACATAGCACACACAATATGCTTTCATAGGCTTTTAACTGTGTTGCGTTGTGCGCGCCAACGAGGCAAAGCCAGCCAGCCAGCCAGCCAGCCAGGCAGGCAGCCTCTAGCGGAGGGTGCCACGTCGTCAATATAAACCCATAACGTCACAGCAACAGCAGCAGCCACCCCCATACGCCACAAGAATGTCATTATACGCTCCCCCTCATATACACCGGTCTCATTAAAATGCCTTCTTATTTTCATAGCGTACAACGGGTGGTAAAAAGGGACGAGCCAACCCCCCCACCCCCCACCCCCCCCCCACTCCGCGCCCCGCGACGTCGCAGGTTATACAAATAAATACCATCGTGCCCGTCGAAGGATACATTTTCACTGATACGTATACACCCCGATCAAGGAATAACACACCGCGATTCAAAATCTCGCCCTCCATTATTTTCACTCTGCTTTTCCTTTCCTTCCTCTAATCGTCTGCCCTATACTCTTACTTCACATGTCGAGAGATATTGTCGGATTCAAAAATTTCTTTTTAACTTTGTTTTCAAGAGAACAAGGATCTTACACTCGACGTAATTTTTTTTCACATTTCACGTCGATGTTTTCGCGCAAGTCGCATGCCCGGCAGATATTCAGAGTCCGGCCTCCGAGAGATCGAATCTAAATATTTTATGCTCCCCAGTTTTCGTAGATCGTGAGTCGAAGATTGTGCCACCGATTTCCAGGGAAATTCAAATCCTTTGTAAATGTTTCTTTATCACGAACGTCGCGTAGTCATAATGTACCCGCAGATTTTCCTGTTCTCCGTTTGGAAATATCTCCTATATGAAGGTGAAAAATGATTTTGATATTTTTTTTATCTACCCACAGATACACCTTGAAACATGATTAATTAACGGTGAACTCTGGCGATCGATCTGACGATCTGAACTCTTCTTTTTTCAACGAGACAAAGTCTTATTGTCCCAGATGTAACGATCCTCTTACAAAGAAGGGAATAACAGAAATAAAGGACAGAGAGGTAAAAAATAAATGAATAAACAAAGAAGGGGTGCAAGAAGAAAAGGACACCATCGACACCTCTTTAAATTAATTTAAAATCATTAGCTGTTGAATCGATCTGCTATAACGGCCCTAATTTTCCATACTGTGAACGTACTTTGTAATCGAACAATTCCAACCGCTGAACCGTGAAAGATACTATAAAAAGTTAAACGTAGATTGAAAAGTTTTTCCGCTCATAGACAATCTAGTAGCCGAACGAAACGAAGTGAGGGTATGAAAGGGAGGTACGAAGGATAAGGTTCCGACCAGTTTCCAGTTTTTCACTTTTTACATTATAAATATATGCACAGGTATGCCATCTACGATGTATCTTTTTATTCGTAAACGAGGGAACTCAGGTGCAGATGTTCTCCGTCGATTAACAAAAAAGAAATGGATATAAAATGAGTAACAAAAAAATAAAAATAAACGACGATGATATAATGATGGATCATCGAAGAGAAAAAAAAAAAGGAAAAAAGAATTTCTAGAAAACACTGCCGATGGTGGAGAAAATAGAGAGGAAAAAATGTGAAAAAAAAAACAAAAAGAAAAGGGAGAAAGAGGGCCAACTCGGCATCATGGCGGACGATTTGTAACGGGAGGGAAGAGAAGAAGGAGGGACTGGATACGGCGTGGCTGCTGCTGCCGTTGCCGCTGGTACAATGATCCGATAAGTGTGTAGTCCACGATAAATGTTTGATGTTTCCTTTTTTTTTTCATTCCTTTTTTTTTTCAAATTTTTTTTTTTTTAGTTTTTTTTTTTTTTTTTATTCTTCACTCTGTGGGCGGAGACTCAGCGCGCGCTGATCATGCATTGGGCCGAAAAGCACCTGCACGACGCGACACCTTCGGTAACCCAACGCCGAAAAACTATTGACCAGAATTCGAGAGAGAGAGGAAAAAAAAAAGCGGAGAAAACAAAAAATGGGAAGCTTGGAAGAAAGATAGAAAGTATCAAAGGAAAGAAAAAGCATCAGCGATGATAAAAAAAAAAGAAAACAAAAAACACAAAACACACCCTTATAATGTTCATCGTGACTCTCAAATATCATTATACGACTGCACTCGGGCGTGTTGAGAATTAAAAGACGCCCATGAATATATGAAAAAAAGGAAATTCAATTTCCGGTTTTGTATCGACGAAATCTTTTTTTTTTTTGCTCTTATCTTTATTTTTTCGGCAAGAAAAATTTTCATTCTCCGGGCATGAAATTTTTTTGTCGTTCTCCTCCGACGTCGGGATCGGTTGGTGTACAGGCACGGGACGCGTGTATCGTACTTTTACGTATTTTTGAACAAGGACGAAATTTACTCCGTCGCGTTGATTGCGTACAATGGCCGAGCAGGCGCATTCTTTTTGGTATACGGTTTATGCATACAGCAGGTATAATACGGATGCAGCAGCCGCTACAGAAGCGACGCTATGCACCGTTGTTACTTTATACTTACAGTGAGGACGTTTCTTCTTAGGCTCACGCTTAGATTCTTACGGGTAGGTGCTGTTGCCGTAGAACAGGAACCTTTCAAAGACTGTAACGCCTGCTCCTCCTTCACCTCCTCCTCCTCCTCCTCCTCCTCCTCTTTTCTTTCTCTTCCCCTTTATTTTTTTTTTTTTTACCCTCCTTTTCTATTCATCTTTCTCCTTCCGTACAACCAAGATCGACTTTGACTGTAGCGAATCCTACGTTGTAAACTCCATCCTAGAAATTGTTTCACTATAGCTTCAACAGATTCAGCCGATGTTCCAGCTTTACGTGTACCATTAGAAACGCGTTTTCTCAAGTCTTTTTGCTTTTTCCTCTTTTTTTCCCCATCTAACGTATCGAGGCATTTTAGAAACGACGTGTATCATATCATCGTGCAGCACGAAATCTGAATATATACCTACCTGTAACTCCGTCGGAAACGAGAGGAGCAAAAAAAAAAGATTATCACGGGATTCGTTCGATGTCCACCGAAATTGCGGTTCTTCCAATTATCGAACATGAACAGAAGAAAAAAAAAAAAAGAGAAAAAGAAAATCGAACGAACGATATCCCTGTCTCGTGGGAACCCGAGTGCGTTTGTTTTCGAGGATCGCGGAGAGTAAAAAAAAAAAACATCAAAATGAGGTTTCGAAGCGAGAAGTCAACGAAAGTATTTGTCGATGAATTGCAAAGACTTGCGAGCAGCAGCCTTTTGGTTTCGGCGGTGACGGCGATCGGGCGGCGGATTGCCGTTCATTTCCAGTCCCAAAGATATCAACAAAACCAGCGGGCACTCAATGAGTGCGGGGCCAAACATATAAATACGAATGAAAAGCCCTCTAATGGCACAGATCGATGCACCGCGGAGTGCCGGGAGCGCGTATATACCAGCACCCTAACAATGAACGGGGCCTTTTCGATTTCAAGGCCCGTGGGACCCCCGACCGTGGGATCGCCCAGTGATTGCTAAAGTTCGAGGCTCGAGGCCCGAGCTCTTTACGCGACTGCTTCACATTCTTCTTTTTTTCTTCTTGATCCGCTCCGTAGTTTTTTCCCCCCTTTCTTGTTTCTTGTTTTTTCGAATTAGGCACAGCGATATTACGAGCGAACCGCTTTTTCGAGTGGTCATTGTAACGCTCATTGTCCCGCCCCGTGGAATCAAGATACGAATTCTCACATCCTGAATAAAAGCCGATATCAGAAACGCACTCGTCGCCATTATTTCGGTTGATATTTAAAAATACGCTCCGCGATACGAAATTTCGAACGGACCTGTTGAGCGAATCTCCATAGAATTATTAAATTATGGGACTCCGGATCGTTTTCGACGTGCGTGGGCCATTGAATATGTGAAAAAAAAGAAAAAAAAAAAAAAGAAAAAACCATGAGCCGTAACAATTTTCGACGTTATTTCCATCAATCAATTTCATCCGTTCGAAAGTCGGAACAGTCCATGAGACGGGTTAAAAGTTGTCAATGAACCGCTCTTGTCGTAGAAATCAAAGAGATATTAATAACGACAGGTTTTATATACCTGGCCATATTTATTCGTCCGATAGGTAATTAGACCCATTGTTAACGAGATGAAAAACCGATAGTCCTACACGGTGCCCTCATTTTAACCTCAGCGTAAATAGCGAGACGAACTACCTCCGCGATCGCACGCCATTTATCAACCAGTTGAAATATGTCGGGAATCGGAGTCGTCGGGATAACTTACAGTATATACATCAAAGAATTGAGAGAAAAAAATAAAAAATGTTTGATTTCATACGAACATTTAGTCGGACGCCCATTCGGAACAGTCTTATACCGTCGTACCTTCATATCCCGTGTACGGTACGCGGTGAAAATCGTTTCTACGGAAACGCAACGGCCTTGGTAATCTTTACCGGAGCGAGGGTTGCTGCAGAGAAGCAACGGTTTCAATAAAAGTAAAAAAGGGACGAGTGAAGGGAGGTTTGGGATTAAAAACTTATCGACTAGGAGCTTTTATATATATCTATATACGACGACGACGACGAGACAGAAGACGTAGTCTAGTTTTTTTTTCATTTTGCGGATGTTCGCGTAGTCGTCGCGGACATCGGGGGTTTGGTTGGCTTGGTTTCGTTCCTTGGTTTTCTTTAAGAATCGTCAGATCGATCGGACGGTCGGAGAGTATGAGATCGTCGGTTTGTTGTTGGTTTCCATTATTCGTTACTCCGGTGAAAAAGAGAGGACGAGGGAGGGAAAGAGAGAGATACGAGGCCAACCGAAACCCGTCCTCATATACCTTCTCGTTCTTTTCCTTTTCTATCGGAAGCGAGGCGGCTCGTCGCTACTTCATGAGTCATTAGCCAACCCATTGTTACCGGTGATTGGCTCCTCGTTATTTTTCTACAGGGTCGACGAAACACCCCCCCCCCCCCCCTCCCTCTCTACGATCTACAGTGTATCACTTCATAAATTATATTATACCTTATATGTGGACGGTTCTGTTAAATCATTCCTGAACAAGACCTTACGAAATTAAGGCCATCGATCAATCATTTTATCGTACACCTTGTGCCCGTCACTGTCATAAATACGTTAACTGATTTCGAATCGGAAGAGTCCTTTCGAACGGACGTCGAAATTGCCGCTGTTGCCCCGAGGAATGTTATACATATACGGCGAACTTTTGGAAATTGTATCGTGTAAAAATAAAGTATTTAAATATACAGGCAACGGGGAAATACAGAAATCGAGATATTCCAGCGGTGCATTTTATGGAAGTAGAGCGTCGATTCTAATCTTGTATACCTTCGCGAGAAACGGGGGTGTATATGGGGGGTCGAGGGGAGGGGGGAAGGGGGGGAGGGGTGGTTTATCTCGCATCGCGGCGGCGGTATCCGACTATATTAATTCCGGCTACGATCATCTCTTATTGCATGTCCCCGTTGTGCGCACGGAGAGGAATAAATGCAGATTATTGCCGGTAGAACGAGCGCTTTGTCAACCTTGGAACTAATAAATCAAACCACGAGCACTCGTCGTTCTATGCGAGGATATGGATGTATATAACCCATTCTCTCTAAGTACAAAATGCACCATTCTACAACCTACCGAATACAAAACTCCATGGTAGATCGTCGCATTTCTCCGTATATTCACTTGCTTCAGAATTCATCAAGTCACCATTCTCCACCATTGTCGGCTGTGCGTAGAACTTACTAAAAAAAACCTCCATCATTTCGGCGAATATCAAAAGCCCCGTTATTTTCATCTATTCCGTGCTTACTCGGATTGCTCATCACGGTCTCCGGTCTCGGGCGCTGATTCCGGGGGTGGGTGCCGCGGTTTTCACGGAATCCGAGAGAAGCGCCCCCCGAAACGGGGTGCGAGTATATGAGCCGGAAAAACGATTAGCCTTTTGATAAAAACGTAGCACTCCCGATGCTCGGAGTTGCTCGCCTCATTCGCGCGCAATTTATCATCAATGATCGATGCAGATGTACCGCGTTTTTCCCCCTGTACTCTTCGACCAATCGAAACATCGCGCGGATACCAAATTGTGCCGTTCGCTGGAGGTCAGGCGCGAACAGTGCGGGGTTGCTACGAACCCTTCTTTGTTTTATTATTTCTTTCTCGCACCACCTATCGCGGACACCTGTGAGAACGCGTCAAAGCGGTTAATCGGTCGTTCGATAACCGCGATTGAAGTTGGATGGACGACGATCGGTTGGCTCGCCGCGTTTCCCACGTTCTCGGTTATTCCTTTGATGACCGCGCGGGGTTCGCCATTGTAACGAACCGGTATATTAATGGGGAACGTGCTGACAAGGAAATGACTGGACGAGTCCACCATCGCTGTCGCATTATTCTTCAAACCTTCGGGCGGACCGCGGCGGCAAACGCTACGCCACATCACGTAGGTACGTATCAACGGGCGACTTCATCCTGCGAAGAGTACGGAGTAGACATGATCGATCGCTACATCCTCTGCGTTCGATCGAATTCAACCTACCAGATAAACTTCCAATCACCGACGCAACGGCGGGAATTTTACCTTCTCCTGCTTTTGAGATCGGCTCGGTTTCCGCATAAGGATTATTTTTGTCAAGTGAATTAATAGGGCGAATTTCGAGGCGAACGTTTCGAGGACACCATTTACCCGCTGCACTTGTGTGTGCCAATCGCAAACGCGGTAGTGAGTGAAGTTGCCGCGCGCCGGTATACGGGGCTTTTTTTTTTTCGTTTTTTTTTCTTTTTTTTTTTTGCGGAACGTAAGTGGACGAAAACCGCGAAAGATTTCTTTCTTTGGAAAAAGAAGTTATCCACCGTGAACACTTGGCGACCCTCTCCCATAAAGGACGGAAGGAAGGAAGGAAGGAAGGAAGCAAGGGCAGTATTTGGCCACTTTTGTACTTCCGCGAAGCATTAGAGAGGGTTTCTCTCAGAAGATCCGGGGAGCCGCCTTCCAGAAAGACTTTCGAGAGCTCGTTCGCGCGTAATAACCGAAATTTATCCACCAGAAGAGGAAGAAAAAAAGGGTGGGGGGGGGGGGGGAGGGAGAAAAGGAGAGGAAAATCGTCAGCCCCCGTAAAAGTGACTCCTGAAAAGGCTGCAAAAAACAAATGAGAAGAAGAGAAAAAAAAAACAAACAAAAAAAAGCGCTAAACAAGGTAAGACAAAAAATGAAGATAGAGTCTTGAGATTTGATATTGAGAAAATTCCAAAGCGGCTTTTCACCCCAATTAACTCGAACTTCCGGTTTATTTATTGTATGCGGATGACTTTTTGAGTCTTAGCAACATTGATAGCGGAGTGTTTTTCGTGTATATATACATAAAGTGAGATTGCGATTTTCATGTACACGTGCTACTGCAGATTCTTGGTCTCGTTGTTGCTTGGGGGTCGTCGACGAGATTTTCCTACATAAAGGAACCGTTATCGGTGTGTGTCCCGTTCTCTTTTAATATCTGTCAGATGCACACAAAATTTAAACAGGCGACCATTCAATATGGCGGTATTGTTGTCGCCGAGAGTGACGTCAGCGTCACCGCGTTGTCGAAAGAAGGCTTCTAGCGTCGAGAGAAAATAATACAAAGAAAAGAAAAGAAAAAAAAAACAGAAAAAAAACAGAAAAGAGAGCGAGAGAGAGAGAAAGGAAGAAAAAGGGAAAAAACAAGCTCAGAAAAAAAAAACGAATAAAAAACGAAAGAGAGAGAAAGAATGGAACGGGTAAAAGGGGGAGTGAGGAAGAAGAGAAAGGAAATAAAAAAGAAAAAGAAAATCGGCAAACCGGCGAAGCGGAGGATGGGGTGGGTTCGAGGGAGTCTCCCACCGGGGCGGTGGTGGTGGTGGCTGGTGGCTGGTGGCTGGTGTTTGCCAAGAAAAGCTCAGGACAGAAAAGCAGATGTCGATATCTGTAATGGAATTTTTCCCAACTTTATTAAGTAATTGAAAGTTTTAAGTCCACAAGAGTACGGGAGTGGGTACATGGGTATTCGTAAATACCTATACTTATCTACAGATGATGGGTGGCACATCGGGGGAAAGCGATATTCAACGCGTGATGTCGACTCCGCGCCTATAATTTTCCCAGATCATTTGGAGAACAGAAAATTTTCCTTCTTTCGAATACTTTCGACGTTTTGTCTTTTTGGCAAAAAAATTTTTCCTATAACGGCTCGAGTTTCTCTATCGGTGTATAAATACTTCGGTTATCGGGCTTACGTAACGACGCCGAGGGGGGAATTTGTCTCGACGGATAACCGCGGAATCAAGGATAAGCACAGTCGAAACGAAACGTATGGTGTACGTTACGGGCCACCCCTCCGTGTCAAATTAGCACGTAGGGCGTCCGTTCGCGCGAGTGTGGAGGGGTCCCATGGCTGACCCCTGGCCAAAACCACTTCAGGTCAAGCATCATTGATTCGCCACGATGTGCACTGCCTTGTTGAGGGTTATTTATCTTTACACCGGCGGAATAGCTGGGCAAAGAGGATTCAACGTCCCTCGCATATTCCGTAACCCAACCACTTGCCCTTACTTACTTGCTTGCTTGCTTACTTACTTATCGCGTCGAGCACCAGAAACCACGAGGGCCGTGGCCCACATTTTTCAAAAAGCGAAATACATGAGATAGAATTGACGCAAATTTTTTCTCCCTCTCGGATCAGTCGCGGTCACTTTTCGGCAAAGACACAATTTCGGCAGCATTTTCAATATTTTGGGAATTATGTAACGATATCAGTTATTCGCCTACTTCGAATCAACGACCTTCCCGGTTTCTTTTGATCGAAATGGATGTCGAATGGGTGAATAATTGCATAAATAGGTCCACGCGTGAACTGCGTCCGTGTATGCGGTATACACGAAGAGTTTATACAATGAAATTGTAAACGTGCAGACTGTATATCGCGTAGCGTGAAAAAGATCCGACACCGCGTATATGTATACGTACACGGGGGAAGAAAAGGGAAAACAGCGCGACAGGTTGACAAAAATGTTTTATTCAGTACGTAGACGTAGAAGTCGCTAAGTTTAGCATTGTGTCAATACGAGCCATAATAATTCTCGATTCATTTAAATAACCGTCAACTCACTGCGGGACAACCTTACTTTGTACCATTCACGATTCATACGTATACCCTATATAATATACATGAAAATTCACCATCCTTGTTGTGTCGAATACAAGCGTGTTCAATTTTCCTTTTCAACTGTTTTTTTTTCTTTCTTTTTTTTTACAAAATATGCATTATATTCGTGGGAATGTAGGCCGAGGAAACTACCATTTTTTTTTTCCATAAAACACCTGATATCTACGTACATCCGGATACAGGTACGTCGTTTATCACGTAATTTCACTTGACCATTGAAACGACAAATTCGGCATCCAACTATTGGAAGAAAATGAATAATAACTCGGTGGTTGTCGTTTATTATAGAAAAAGAAAGAAAAAATATTATTTTTTCACATTTTCCTCGTAGCGATTTCATTCCCTCACTCTCATTCAATCATTTATATTAATTTACTTATTTTTTTTTTTTTCTATCATTTCTGTAATATTTCACGTACTCAGTTATAATTAATTCATCGATCATAATACTTCCGGGTGGGGTTTTCCTGCGGCTTGGTTATAAGCAGTCGATGAAAAGTGACGTATGAGAAGTTTTTTTTTTCGCTTTTTCTTCTTTTTTTTTTTTTTGGTGGAAAGCAGCTCGATGCTCGAGGGAGTTGAATAAGTATGGTAAGGTAAATAAGGGAGCTCCGAGTTTGGTTGGTACATTACCGGCACGCCCCCCATTTGTTAGATCCAATCCCTGTCATAATTCCATTCCCCGAGTTATCAATCTCCGCTGCGGGTTCTTTTCTGTACGGTGGCCTAAAAGAAGATGATCATCTCTAGTCGCCGGCTGAACACGCGTCATACGGAACGTCTGCCTCCAGAACTCGTTGCTTTTGCGTATTTGTATTCATTGAATCTTATGTACTACGAGAAAATCCATTTTGCTAATGGACACTTCCTCTCTACTCTACTACTCTACTTACCTATAATTCTCGTATACCGTACACCCATTCTACGAATACTTGCCGACACTAAAACGGAAACTCGCGCGCGGAAAATTTTTATTTACTCAACTTTACATATATGTATACGTGTAAGCACGCGCACATATGCCGCATGTGACCAATTTATTCGTACATACCCGTGTACCGAACGGTCGAGGAAACGATTCTTCAAAATAAATAGTCTTCCCTTACACGTGGGAATAACAATAAAGCATTCGGCTACAACGCGACTATATTTTTACCGCGATCGATCCGAAATATCTTTTTCACCGAAATTCAATTGATCAAAATTCATGAAGAAATATTATACGGCGACGGTCTGGCTACACATTTTCCATCCGATGCGGTATGGAACAACTTCGATAATTTTGGTTGAAAAATTTGTCGCGTTTCCTGAAATTCGACTCGTTCGCTTGATTGCCGAGTGCAAATAATAATCCTCGATTTACAAATGAGAATTATCGCTATCGAAGAAATTACGTTACGAAGAGAAACAATTTTCCACGTACCACCCGTTATTAAAACGATCGTAAAAATTTCAGGGTTTTTTTCCCAGTCGTATCGGACATCGAAGCGATAATAAAGCTCACGTATAATCTATTTTATTGCCACGTTTATATTATTGGACAGTTTTATTTGTTTTCTTGAGGATTAATACGTTATGTGAGGGTGATACAGAGGGAGAAACTATGGCAATCATTGATTCATATTTATACATGGCCGACCGTATAAAATACTTCAAACACATCATATTCGCGTCGGTCATTTTATAAATCAATCGGTAAAAATCGGAATGCAACTTTTCCACGACGGGGGGGTCGACTCGAATCCGACGAGGACAAAAAAAAAAAAATAAAAAAAACGGAATTGCGAAAAATTTTCTCTTTCCACCCTACGACGAAGACCGTCGAAGTTCGGGGCTTTTCTGATATATCCGAGTGGATTTTTCACGGTGAAAGACTTTTCAGAGGAACATATTCCCTTGATCTGTGCAGAAACCCGTACCGGGGGTCAATCGAGCATTGTGGTACAACAATGGCTGGCTTAATCACGCGCTCCGATATGTGGAATTAAACGTCAAACAAAATGCTCCACCGAAGGGGATGTTGGGGGGAAGGAAAAGTGACGTCTTTGTTTGCCAAACACCGTCTCTGTACGCACGTATCCCATATATTCGCATACAGGTCCCTTTTTCCTCCAACTGTATACTGCGCTGCGATGAAAGAAACGAATATAAAAAAAAAAACAAAAAAAAAAAAATCAGACGAAAAAGTAAACAGAAATAAAAATAATACTCACGAATACTCCCACACCGTTGAACAGTTTTCACACGCGTGTAAAAATTTCTTATTGTACCGTATTGTACAGTAGGTGCGCAGAACCATGAAGCATATATAAAGGAGAAAATCAAATTTCAAAATTAGAGAATGCAGGTGTCGCCTGTATTTTTTCGTTTTTACATTGAAATTTAAAACGAACGTTTTGTAAAATTTGACGTGTCGTCGATGGTATAACGTACGACCGCAGTTTTCGATTGGCTGTAAGCGTACGGAAAAAAAAAAAAAAACTTGAAAAAAAAAAATCAAAGACATCGCGCTGTAAAGTGCTGAAAATAATTCGGCAGGGATTCTCTATACAATCGATGAATAAATTGTACCGACCGACTAACTATAAAAAGGTAAATGATTACGTGGGTATACCCGTACGGGTGGAGTAGAAGGGAGAAAATGTAATGGCTGGGATTTGGAATCTGAATTCCGGAGAGTGGACGGTTAAACTTTACAGCCGGGCTCCGGTTCCATTGGAAATACAAATAATCGTGGAAACTATCTAGCGTATGTAGCTATGTAATTGTATGTATCTTCGTACTCCTATTTCATCTACTTGCTTCGAAGCTTTATGTACGTACCTTTACGTACCCTGTATGTACCTACTGCATTTTCGAGTATAATGTATTACTATTGCAGCTGGGGGGGGGAGGAGGGGGGGAGGGGGGGTGGGGGCTGTTACTTTACCGAGAGAAACTACGCTCTGAAGGGGTAAATAGAAACAGGAGATAGAGAGACACTGCGCAGTTGTAAATCCGTAGAAAGCTTTTTATTCGCAAACCTGCAATTTTTATTCTC
This sequence comes from Athalia rosae, assembly GCF_917208135.1. NCBI lineage: Eukaryota > Metazoa > Arthropoda > Insecta > Hymenoptera > Athaliidae > Athalia > Athalia rosae. The sequence goes on from NC_064028.1 coordinate 8,123,317, forward strand.
CTTAGTTTTTTTTTTTCTTCCCCCTCACTACCGGAAAAATAAACAAAATATTCAAACTCGTTGCTCGAGCAACCGCAACAACAATACTCTCAACGAGCGCGGTGTGCGACACTTCGAACGACGGATGGTAACGCCGCGGTAATTATAACGTGGAAGTTTCTCCTTTTTTTCTCGGCCGTTAATTAAACTATTTTATTCGAATATTCGTGATCCTGTCCACCGGGGATACCTACCTCGAAAATCCCCGAGCTCCGCTTACGAGGAGAGAATAATAGTCATAATGCGACACTTTGAGTCGTCGTCGCTCATCTTCTCATCTCTTTTTGTCATCCCTCTCCTTTTTCTCGCGTACATACAACGTATACATATACATATATATATATATATGAATATACCACGAATACACATACCTGGGTATGTACTAGATACGTATGTACGCCGAGTCGCGATAGCTTAGCGCTCGCCGGTTGCGTTGTGTGAAAACGTGACTGGGCGCCGTTTCCTTGTCGCCGTTGTACTCTGTGCCAGTGAATATTGTGCCTTCTTGTATGTAGAATAACTGCTTCAATCCAAGTAATGGAACTCTTCGTGTAAACCGACCCTCCCTCCCCCTTGCCCTCCTCTCTCACCACCCCCTCACCACCCCCTCCCCCCCCTTCCTCCCGCCTTTATCAACCCCTAACAACAACAGCGACACCCTTCCGGATTTTCATTCGTTACCCCCCTTCGAAAAAACACCCCTATTCTCATCACCGATATATATACGTGCCGTATAAAGATCAATTAGTACGTTTTACTTTCTTCGGATAGGCGCTACGTTCGGAGGGACTAAAATCCAAAATAGAAGGAAGAATATCCGATGAGGTATTTACACACACCTCGTTTCGTCGTTGTCCGATTCTCTTAATTTTTTTTTTTTGTCATCGAAAATTCCACCCCCGCTCCGAGTAACGTGTACCTATTCCCCCGTAGCGCTCTTCTCATCCCTCGTTTCGATCGCGTACCAACCGACGCTTTATTTATTTTCATTCGTCAAACTTTTTTAATCGAATATCCGCATAGTATATATATATGTATATGGAAAAAATAAATACGTGACGTAGCTACCTACCTTCGTGTCAATTTTGCGATACCATCGCGAGTTATCCCCGCCCGTTGTGTACGATATCGTACAATGTATACGTACGTACGTACGTACGTACGTAACTCGTATACACCCGTGGAGGAACGGAAAACAAGATGGCGGTGGTGGAAACTCGCTCTGTTACATTGAAAGTGGAATGAAATGATAGAAGGGGTTTGTACTATATAGGACGGAATGAAAGAGGGAGAGACACTCCGAGGGCTCGGAGTTTATGAGGTACAATTATGTGAAAGCTTTCTCGGTTTGTGCACCCGTTCGACCAAGGGGACTTGTTTGTCGCTCCTCGTATATTTCCATAGCTCCAGAATGATCGCGATGGTTCCCATGGGCAGTCGAGTGCGAATTCATTAAGGGTATTAGCCCTAGATCCTCGACGACAACCGATGCAAACTACAACCACCTACGCGATATAAGGGTTATGGACAATTTTCATTACTTTTCTTCGCGACGTTCCAATTAAAATCGACGATTTCGTCCGATGGCGATCTATTTTACACTATCTCTCTTTTTTTCTCTCTCTCTGGCGTCATCGGAGAACTTCGCGGACCACCGCATCGAAGCTTTTCTCTTTATATTCTCGCGATTTTACACACCGCTCATACACACGCGTTATCAGGAATGAAAAAACGTACCTATATAATTGCATTATGTGGAAGTGAGAGGAACAATGTTCATTGTGAATCACCATCGGGACAATACATGTACGTATACTATATATATATTTACACGGTATATGTATATATATGTACGTATTGCATTCGCGTCGCTTGTGAAAGCTCGGTAAAAAGAAGAAGAAGAAGAAGCCTCCACTGAAGCAACCATTTCAACTATAGTTTATAAATGAAAATTTTTCTCCCTTTTTTTTTTCTTGTTTTTTTTCGCCTCTTTCCTTTTCACCGAAAGTGTGGGGGATGACTATACACACGCGCCGCGCAGCGATACCTCGTTCACCGTACATACTTATCATATACAATATCTATGCATGCATACGTACGAAACTATGCGGTGTAAAAACCGGTGGTAACTGTAACTACGGACCTTGGCTATGTCACAATGCGGGTATGCGGATTATAATAACGTATTATTTAAACGCGAATGTACGAGAGCCTCGCTTTTTTTTTTTTTTCGTCTCGTGAGATATACGTATTATGAAAATATACTACGCCGTAGATGGGGTACGCGAAGAGGCGCGAGAAATGTACGCGCCGTGTACGTTGAAAAGTGGATAAAAGAGAAAAATGAAAAATTGTGAGGAGCTTTTCTTTTCTTTTTTTTTTTCTTTTTTTTTTTTTTGTTTTCTATTATTCGTCATCAAACCCGGTCCCGCAACGCTCGGGTATTATCCCAATATACACGTGATTATCAACGGGTGTGTATAGATTTCAACATTGTGGGTGCGATGTGATATGAGTACGGGAATGTTGGAGAGCGCAACGATACGTGCGGAGGTTTGGTACGTACGTTACCTCGTGCATATTTATATTTACTCGCAGGATCGCGCAACACACATCGGTGTATAATATTGTACGTACGTACGTACGTACGTCGCGCACGTCGATGCCGAACCCACCCGACTCTACGAAAGAAACCCCCGTACATACACAGTAACGACCCAGCCAACCGTCTCTTGCTCGCCTTTTCTCCTGGGATATAGGTATTTTTAAGAATCACATTTTATATATATATGCCAGAATAAAAATTCTATACGAAAGCACTGGCGTCGACACCGAGTATAATGTGCAGTGTGTAACGTACGTATAATTTCAATGTACCTGTGTACACTTGGTATACCTACTCGTTATTACAACGTCCTGCAGCCGAGCCAGATATCCATTATAATATCATTGTAAGGTGGCGCGCAAATGAGACGTCTTTTTTTCATTCTCTCTCTTCTTTTCCCTTTTTCTTTTTTTTTTGTTTATTTGTTTTATTCGAGAAGAGCGCACTATCCTCGCGAACCTGTGTACTTCTCTCATACCTTTGTACATACATAACTATCTGTATCGATTGTAACGGTTGTCGGTGATGAGCGATTTCTTTCTTTTTTTTTTTCCAAATTCATGCGATTCATATGCTTTCTTGCTCCGAAATCATTCGTTGCGGCGATGCGATTTTTTGAAACAGTTTCGAGTGTCTGTATTGATTTATGGATTCGTATTTTTCGTATTTTTTTACCGACAAACAAGAAATGATGAATTTTCAGAAGGGAAAAAGTAGCACGGGTTTGGCATACGTCATCTAAACATCTATAACTCGGCGGTAGTTGCCGGTATAGCGGCGTAGGTGGGAGGGTAAAAAAAAAGCCTCGCGAGTTATAAATCTGAAAGCTTGTAGGTAGTTGAATTTTACCATACCTCGCCACTGTGTAAAATCTTTTGTGATAAGATGCCGGTGAAAGAGCCACCCCCCCGAACCTCCCAACCCCCCTTGCCGCCCTTTTTCGCTCCATCTCGCTCTCTTGGATAGTATTTTTCAAATGTTATATGGAAAAGGAAGTCTGCGGTACCGACTCCCCCACTCCTTCTCTTTCCCTTCTATCTAACAGTGCGGCACATGGCACACGACGGTTTCTTCGCTTTACAGATATTTGTATATGTACCTATACGACGCATGTATACGGGAATATCTATACAGCGGAGTAGGTACGCCGCTGTAGAAATGGGAGAGAAGAGAAAACTGGAGGAAAATGGAGAGAAACGAGCTTTTTTTCCACGCGCGTTGTACGGATGGACGAAAGAAGGTTGGAAAGTAGGGAGCCGGGGGGAAAAAGGGGGGGGGGGGGCGGGGTGGTGGAAAAAGGGGAGGTTTTCTATTGTCACGGGAGTACCGCGCAGAAAACTGAATAAATGCAGCCAAACATACCACCCGCACAACTAGAGTAAGAGAGAAAAAGCTCTCTGTCCTGCGTTTGACTGTTTGCTTCAATACACGCGGTTATATTTCCTCGAGATGCGATATCTACAGGTATACATACTTTCGACATGCTATTTTTCCTCATGTCTAATATTTTATTTCGTACCGAGTGATTTGTTAGAAATTTTCAATTGTTGATCGAGCTTGCGGGCGGTCGCTCGACCACCCCTAGCCTGTCGAGAAAGACGCTTTTTCGTCCCGATTCACCTGAGCTTCGTGTCTTACAATTGGTTAAATTAATTGCGATTGACGTTGGTCTTATTGATTTTGAAAAGAAAAAAAAACACCTCGCCCGATTGGCTGGACGTTTGAGAGGGTTCGCGAGTTTTGCTCCTCCTATTTTTGCAGCTCGAAACGTTACGACCTGTACATCTCTTTATGTTGTGTGCTTTGCATGTTTTCAAAACTTCTGATATTTTCATTTATTGTTATTTTTGTTATTAAAATAACAGCAAAATACGTACCTACGTTCTCTGCAGTTGTACCATCTTTTTCATCATCATCGTATAGCTATACCGTACACTATTTTCCTTTCGTTCTTTACATTGAATTCTTTTTTTTTTCCGTTTTACTTCCCTCTCTCCTTCTATTTTCTACTAACAATTTCTTCTCGGAGTGTGTATACGTTGTGCGCGGGTGTATAGTTACGTATATACACGTTAACAGTTCCATTTTGTAAGGTTGAATAAACCGCGAGAATTCTGAAAACTCCCCTACGACTCAAGTTTTGACACACAATTTGTTGGCTACTCAGGATGCCAATTGGAAAGTGATAAGGTGTGTTACAGAGCTGAACACCTATACGCGGGAATAAAAAAAGAAAGAAAAAAAAAAAAAAAAGAGAGAACCCAGTCGAATTTCGACACCTACGGCAACGGCTGCTGTACTTGTATCGAGAAATTCAACGAAAACTTTTTACTCGAAATATTGAGAAAAAAAATGAAACGAAGTCGAAAACCAGCGAGCTTTCGTTACGATGTACAGTCCTCGTACTTAGAGAAATGAATTTTCGGCTCGCAGTCCCGTAATTTGATGAGGGAATGTTCGGCAATACCAGCTACTCTCAATTCCGTGGCACTTTATTGTTCATTCCTTGGTTATCATTTATTTGTTCGTTTGTTTGTTTGTTTAATTTGTTTTTTTTTTTCTTTCCTCTATTTTTTATTTCTCCTCCTCTTGCGTGAGTGTAAATCATGACAAAGGAGTGAGGTGGTGGAAGGACTCTCTTGGGTCTAGGTGCATCAGAGTGGTTACGTAATCCTCTACCTTATTCTTTCGGAATAATGAAAACTGGCTGCAGGCGGCAGGAGACTAGAGGCTGGAAGCTGGAAACTGGAAGCTCGAAGCTCGAAGCCAGAAGGCTTTCTGTCGCTCAGATATATTAACCTATACTCCAAGCGCTCGTCGCGTATAAAACAAAGGTTGTTCATTTGGGATGGTTTCGTTACTACGTTCGTTCGTTCGTTCGTTCGTTCGTTCGTTCGGTAGTTCTCTCGTTTTCTGCCTCTCCAGGGGCTCCTGGAAATAAAACGAGATACAGACCTGTTCCAGGATTACACGTATACAGATATACACACGAAAACCTTTCTATAACAAAACTCTACTCTCATACTCCTCAAAAACAACATCGGCTGCGGAGCTGTTTCTCTGTCCTTTTTGTACCCCCCATTTCTCTTCTTCCGTTGTACATCGCACAGCTCTCTATATCTATATACCGTCGTGGAAGAAACAACAAAAAAAAAAACAACAACAAAAACCGAAAAAAAGATAAACGTGGAAAGGGGGAAATCACTCAGGGCTCATGATAGTATCCTGATTCTTACTGCCACCGAAACACCGCCACCACTAGCAGTCACTCCGTTGGTCGGCTGATAAAGCCTTCCAACCTTCCCCCGTACCGGATAAATCCCATGGGATCTCAACGCTCGCGATAGATGGGACTTTTGTCCTCTGTACGTTATATACCCACATTATTATTGGTAAAAAAAAAAGCCTCATTCGCGAAGACCGTTATACATTGAGGTTCGCCCCAACGATAACAAAGACGAGAACAAATAAGAAAAATCAAAGATAAATTAAGAAAGAAAGTACATCAATCGGGACGCCCATTGATTATCCTCGAAACATCCCTCGCGATGGGCTGAAAAATCCCGTTCCAATTATGCGAAACGGTAAGGAGTGGGGTGTGTCGGCGCACAATTATCATCGCATGATTTCCATTCTTTCGAAACTACAAGTCCCAACTTTTCTTTTTTCTGTTTCTTAATGTTATTGAAATCGTTGAAAATTTTGGAAATTTTATCCGAAAAATATTCTCCTCCTTTAACATACGAAATCGTGGACGTGAAGGGGATCGCTTTTGAAGGCACATCGTATCTTGTGCACAAATACTAGAGACATCCGAGGTTTTTTTTTTTCTAGATCTGGGTATGTCACTCATACGCGGTAACCGAATACGTACCTGTCACGTACTACCGAACTCCACTGCACCAGATTTCTCGACGCGAATTTTTCTTTCTTTTCATTTGCGTGATTTTTTTTTTGCTTTCGCTCTCTTTTTCATTTCGAAAATGCATCTCAATTTTAACAAGCCGTCAAACCGCGACAGTCGAACTACCGTAGGCAGACGGCGGCGAAACTAACTCGAATCATTACGGGGGCGAAGAAACTCGAATAAATAAAACGTCTGATTGACATTTCGTAATGAGATTGTGTATGCGGAAAAAATATGATATTCCGAGTCCTGGGACGAAAGAATTCCGAAGCGGGCGTAATTTACGAAGATATATCGTGCCTCCAAGGTGAGGATAATACCTCGACGCGAATTCATCATTCTTGGATTTTAGTTGTTGAGGAAATGCAATGGCGATAGGGATATATGAAGACTCATTCTCACGGTTATGCACAACGCGAAAGAGAGAGAGAGAGAGAGGGAGGGAAGGAGAGAATATCCAAAGGTGGCATGTCGGCGAAAGAGGTGGATGAAGATATGGATATGGAGGAAGAGGGGGTTATATTAGGCGTTTCTCCGACGAGTACGAGGAGAGGAGACGTTTTCTGAAAGCAGCAATATCCATGACACTTGAAGCAAGTTGAGTGATATCTCGAACCCATCTACGTTTATATTTACATCCACATCTACATCTACATCTGGTGACGTTTACGGGTTCAACGCGGGGCAGGGGGTATATATGTATAACCCATATCTCAAGAAACGTCGCCAACATTTCACGTCGCGAAATCTTAGCCGTGAAATCTCGGTTAAATGCAATCCGTTTGTTACCGATGTGTAAGGAGAAACGCCACGCAACCCCTTGGAAAATGATTTATATGCTCGGATCTGCACGTTCTCCTTCCCTCCTTCCCTCCTCCCCCCCCCTTCGCCTCCTCTCCCTCTCTCGTTCGTCTATCTTTCTCATTTTCGAATCAGCTCCAGTCCCGAAATATGCCGAACTTCCTACTCAAACAAATCCGCAACCTGATTCCCCACACTTCACTCCCCCTCGCTGACGTGTATGTCGGGTGTCGTCGCCCACCTCTTTCTCTCTTACTCCTCCTCTTACCGTCAACCACCCCAGGCGACATACCGACTTTACTAGGCTGCAGAATTAACGAGGCTATAGATGCGGCTTAGCTCTTAGCCCGCGTACAGATATAATGGCTATATACCAACGAGCAATCGATTCGGTGATGCGTTAACGAGAGGGTCCTACGCCAACAAACCAATAAAGGGTATGTTACGTGTTATATGCGTGTGGCGCTGACTAACGCGATAAAAAAAAGAAAAAAGGGAAGAAAATAATTATTTTATAAACTATTTTGCATTTTTGAATTGTGAGACTTCCGAGAGTTGGTTTCTTTGAGGTCGACGGATGATTCAAAAAATTATTGTATCGATCGAAATTTGGTTCATTTCGACGAGGCTTCGTCAAAACTGAAAATGGATTGTTTTTCTTTTTTGATCAAGTCGAGGTTGATCGGATTGTGTGTAAATACAAATTGACACGAATCGCAGGGGTAACTGGATGAAATCGTAAATGAGATGCAATTTGTTATTTCAAATCGTCAAAATCGATTTAAACGGGGTGTTGGGTAAATAATAGAAATTGCTTCTAATTCGGATTAAATTACCGAGAAATTTTCCCAATCGCGACGAGTTATTTTGAGCGTTGGTAAATCGAAGATGTAAATTTCAGATGTCTTATTGGGATATTATTCGAATAAACTTATTTTCATCGGTCTCTCTCGACGTCTGGCTGAATCCGGAGGACGAGTTATATATACCACCTCCGTGTATTTGTGTACTCGAATTTTACCCTCGCCGCGGAAATTCGACTCTCGACGTAATTTTGCTATACGAGTCCCCTATATAACGCGTTGATAATAATCCAGCGAATATATATTAATCGGCGTATTTCGCGGACGTATTTCCCGGCATTCATCGCTGCACCAGGCAGGCAGGCAGGCAGGCAGGCAGGCAGGTAGAGTCAACGAAGACGATCTCACATATTCCAATTTCTCAATTCCTATGTCCTCCTCGCATAATTATCCAACCTCTTCCAACTGTGGTGTGACGCGAACCGTCTCACAACCTCTTCACCAACGGATCGAAGGGAGATCTGAAATATTTGAGGTACTCAACCGAACAAGAATCAAAGAACGTTTTGCAAAGGTGTCTTTTTATTGGTTCGTTTTTTTTTTTTTTTTTTCAAATAAATTTTCAATGAGTTACCGGTCATTTTTTTGTGAACGATCGTTGATTCAAATGACTCTGAATAAGTTTTAACCGAGGTAAGGAATTATTGAGGTATTTCGATGGTTTTTTACTTCGACGCGAAAACTCGATTTTGAGAATCACTGCCACGGGTGCCGCGGGGTTGTTGGTCGTGTGATCGGAATTAATTTCGTTTGAAAACGCAATTGCTTGCTTAGCGATATAATCAAAGACCCCGGAGGTCTTGGCGGATAAGCTGTCGGTAGTTTACGTTACACGAATGTATTCCCGTCCGTACTTCCATCTTGTTGAAAGTTTCTATAATCGACCGGCCCGTCGTCGTCGCGTTGCATATCGGCGAAATATTATTCCTCGAGAGAGCTGTTCGAAATCCCGATCCAGGATCTCGATACCCTTGGTATTTTCTGAAGACACGGCTGTTTTTCTCACTTCTTCCTATTCGTTTTTTTTTTATCCTTTTTCACAGATTCGTGTAATTTGAAACAATGATAAATTCGTCGAGCGTGTTTTTTAATTTTCTCGAAATGTTTTCGTTTTTCCAAAAAAATACGCCCAAAATTTTACGGGGCCACGTCTTTCCGATTACCAACCCCTCCATGCGAAATGGTTATTACGTGTTATGGATAGGAGTGACAGTTGGCCCATTATCACCAGTCGATTGAGAATATAATTGAAACATTATTTCAGCTTAAACTTCTCGACACGTATCCGGCGCATTGTTAAATACGTGGGATGGTCATTGTATTACAGGTACAAACGTCGACGCAATTCGCGGCGTTATTACATTTCATTGAAAAAAAAACAAAAAAACAACGAACAATTCGTCTTTTGTAAACCATTGTCAAAACCGTTACACACCTTTTTTTTTTTTTCTTCTTCTTCTTCGTCTGTTATCTACCGTTTTGTCTTTTCCCCGATACTAAAACAAACTCAACTTTATTTTACTTCATTTCATCTTATTTTATTTACATAACTCGTTATTGTCATTTACATATATATATATATATCTGAACGATTATTATCCGTATTACATTTTTTTATATTCGAAAGTTCATATTCAGTTTTTATGGTTTTTTTTTCTTTTTTTTCACCACGTGCAACAATTAAACGCGATACACACGATTGTCTTTCATTTATGTAACGTGAATTATTGTGTGCACATGGGTGCAGCATTTGATTGTACAATCAAGTACGATGTATTTGTTTTTTTTTTTGTTTTTTTGTTTTTTTTTGTTTACTATCATCATTTTATTTATTCTTTTTCTCCTTTATGCCGTTAAACTTGCCGGAACGTGGGAACGTTTTGAAAACAATGTAAATCGGGTAGGGAGTAATCAAAAGCGTATTAACTATTACGTTATACGTATGCGATAATATTTGGATTGCATACCAGATCATGTAGTTTTGCAGATGAATTTTAATGGAGATTGGATCGGCTATGAATCCGACTGAAATGCGAGTGTGAACACCGGATGTTGATAATAACAACACGCTACTGGTGGTTATTATAGTATATTATACATTTTTCTCATATTTTCAATCGCGAAAATTCTTTCGCGTTCTATGCGATGAATAACCACTATTTCATTCGTTCACCCATTCGTTTGTTTATTTAATTTCTCCTGTCCGAAAATTTCATTTGCCCGCAACGAGGCAAACGGCGTATTCGGCCGCTTGGGTAATCAGATTTCGTATGAATGTGGATTTTAGAACACTGTTTCGTAATACCCAGCTCATTAATCCGGTTCGAATATAACCGAGCGAGCGTCTCGCATATACGACGATCGCATCGATTTTCAAACTCTCCAATCCAATAATATTCGCCTGAATAAATTCACGACTACGAACGATGTATTGTCATCGTTTCGACGTACACGCACCGTACACACCTCTGTAAGGATAATATATCAGGTATGAAATCACAACTCACGATATACCCGGTGTACCTCTTCTTCTTTTTTTTTTTCATTTCTCGCCCCCTCCTCATCCCCCTTCCTTTCAGGTTTCGATCATAGAAAATATGTGGGATTATTTTGATAACGATTGTAATCGATTATGGATGTACCGGTATTCAGATCGGTACAGGCCGAGGCGTAAACTCCTGCCGCACGAATCAATTGCTGTTGATGATGTTGTTGCTGTTGTTGTTGCTGATAACCTAAAGTTGCACTTGTAATTCCTGCCGAACCCGAAGACAACGTCGAGTAACTCGGGAGGGGAGGAGATTCTTGATAAATATTACCAGAGTATTTGGGATACTCGAAATTAGCCGGCTGATAGTACCTAGGGGAACAAAAAGAAAAACGAAAAACTTGAGAACAAGAATCGAATTAAGGTGACGTTGTCGTTGCTTCCTCACCTCCTCAACTCGATCGGATCGACGAACGGAAAATTCGCGTGCAGATTCGGTTTGTGAATATTTTTCAATTGAATTTTTTGCTTCCTTCTGGGTCTGTACTTGTAGTTCGGATGATCCCTCATGTGTTGTATTCTGAGTCTTTTGGCCTCGTCGATGAAAGGTCGTTTTTCTTGTTCACTCAAAATTTTCCATTCGGCACCCAGTCTCTTGGATATCTCCGAGTTGTGCATCTTCGGATATTTCTCGGCGATTTTTTTACGCTGCAATCTCGACCACACCATGAACGCGTTCATCGGTCTTTTCACGTGGAGTTCTTTCGTGGAATCGCAATTTCGGGGCAAACCTTCGTTGACGTTGTTAACGCCGCTCACATTCGACTCGATCGATTTAAAGGACGCGCTCTTCGAAACCGGAGGATTGCATTTAGCGGTATTCGACTCTCGGGTAAATTGAGGATGATGATGATGAAGCATGGCTCAAACCAACATTCGCACGCGATTTTTAAACGTTGAATAAAACTTTCTGAGCTCCGCTTTTTTTCTTCGCAAAGAAAAATTTCAGTTACGGTTATATTGTACGTTATTTTTCCAACTACATTTCTACCGTACACGACGGTTCGTTTTGTACTAAAGCAAAACTTCGGTCGCACCTATTATCATCACCTACGTCTATGTCGACGATCCTATATAATTCCGGAATATCATCATACGTGTGGTATAGGCGTAGCACACACACACACGCACACACACAAAAGAGAAACAATTTTTCAACAATCGTTTCGTTATGTGATCATTTTCTATCGTTAGATTATTCAAGCTTTGTTATCCAATCTGTATTACATTCGACCGCTCTAATTGCGGGGCAAGAAAATAACACTGAATACGTAATAATGAATCGAAATTAACTCATTTAGGTAATCTATTTTCAAAATTCAAAATTCGAACAAAAAAAAAACAAAACAAAAAACACCGTAACAAACGCTGTACACATTTTGAAAATTCGATTCAACGTTCGACGCGCACCGACATATATATACATAATTTTCAGATTATACCCGCGTAATTCCACGTAGTCGTATAACGGGGGATGAGAATGCAGAATCGTCGGGTGTTAAATCGTATGCAATCCGTGGAGCTTAATTGAAATTAAATGAAATCTGTTGAGCTGTTATACACTGCAGAAGTGTGTAGAATAGGATTTGCCGAGGGGGCACCCCTTCGACAAAACCACCACCTCGATATAATCCTCCCCCTTATATTGTGTTATATATATATACTCGCGATGCGTTTGACGTCCCGTTTATATATACCTATATACTAGAAAATAGTCTTCCATCAGACTGCGAATCGTAAGCGCTTGTATAGCTGCACCGGAGTGATTCATAGAACACGAAAAAATAAAGAAATAAATTGGTTTAAAAAAAAACAAAAAAAAAAAACACACAAATCGTCGCCGCATAGATCTCGAGATTCTTGAGGTTTTCATTTTTCTTTATTCGAATGGAAAATTGAGGAGAGAGTCTCCGAATTTGTTATTATCATTCGGTGGAAATTTTTAGTCGTGGTTCCAGAAAGTTTTCGACTCTGATGCGATGGAATCGCGAAGAGAGGAAAGATCACACCCGTTATACACCTAGTATATCGGTAGTAGGGCGTAACAATGTATGTGCATGTGATTTCCGTCGGTGTTGTACGTATACAACACCCCGTGCATTATAGCTACCGCATTTCTACAGCCTTATCATGTTGTCACAGCATCCCGCCTTACACCCTTGACAATATACCTTCCCTTATATTATTCTTGCATTCGAGAGTATCTATCTCCGATCGCTGTATTAAATTTCTCGTGCTATATTTATAACTACCTACGATATTTTCGACTTTTTAGGGGATGTCGTGAGATCCGAAATCGTGGCGCGCCTAAAAGTCGATTGAATAGGAGGTGAAAAAAAAACCATGTCCGCCAAGCGAAAGATTTCCTCATTATTATAATTACAATTTTTGGAGGCGAGAAATTGAATGAAAAAAAAATCATTTCTTTTTCACTTTGTCTTCCGCTTATTTTCTTTTGCTTTTTCTCTTTTTATATCAGTATCACGAAGAGGCGTAAAAAAAAAACTTGAATTTTCGCAACGCGGTTTTTTTAAGAATCTAATTAGTAATTAGGTTCAATAATTATACCTGTCGTACCATCGTCGTTGTGCACGTGCGGTGAAATATAACCCCCTGCAAAGTGAACCCAGATTAACCCGCAACGATATACGTGTACGCACCGCTTACACACGTGCGTATTTGTTATAATAATATGTATAGTGTACAGCAAACTCGCGCATTAACTAGACTACGCGCGCGTAATACACGCGGTGTATTTATTTATAGTATATTTCGCTGCACCGCGCGTTGCACCTTCAACTCTCACATTCGACACTTTGATTTTCACCCCTAACGCCGCACCTGCACCAACGCCCCGGTGTAACGCGCTAAATTCCACCTGGGGACGAATAAAGCAAAGAGAAAATTGCGACTATAACTATTATCAACATGCGTATTTATACTTCATTCAACTCATGGGGTGTTTTGAAAAATATTCATCGAATTTCAATATTGACAAGTAATACACCTGCAAATATACGTTGTTAATATTGAAAAAAGCGTTTTACTTCTATTATTTCAACGAAGATAAGAGGTCAAAATCGACATCGATCCGATATTTCTTCATTTATATTTTTCTTCTCGTTTTTATCAAGGCGAGGGAGTCGGAATTACCCGTCGCTGTGTCGGACAATGACATAATTATTTTTAATAAATGTCCCCCGCGTTCAGCTATTCGTTCTCTTTCTTTTTCATATACTTTTTCTCTTTTTTTTTTTTTTTCGTTTTTCACCTTTACTCTCTCTCTCTCTCTCTCTCTCTCTCTCCCGTTTCTAACCGTTGAAGTACAAGGTGACGCGGCTCGTACACAGCTCCGTAGGTCTCGCCTTTGATTCGAATTACTCGTTTTCCACATCCTGAAACGCGCTTAAAGTGGAATAATAAGGTAATCCGTGGATAATTGCCATAAACACATAACAAGCCACGCCCGAGTTGGTTACTCGCTCGCTGCAGCAACAGGGGGGTGGTAACCGGTAAACCTTCTATCCCTCGCTATACGCGTACACCTATACGTATACGTCGGTACACGTTGTATTTACACCTAGGTATATACGGTTTTATCATTGTACATACGACTCGCATACGTACGTATATGCGCACGTGTATGATTCAGGTATACCCCATACGCACTTGCGATTCAAACCGGTTATTATAGGACAGGTATTTACGTACATATGTATGTATACGTACGATATAGCGTGGAGCGCGTTTTCCAACGGATTGAAACGCTTCGAAGCACGCTTATCAACCCGTAATTAACTAATTGAACCTTTTCGAAATATTAGGTGAATTCCCCGAAAGCGAATTATCATTATTTCCTCTTTTCCAATTGTCTTTATTTTTATTTATTTTCATCCGATGTCGATCCAAGAAATAATTGCTCCGGATCTTCGAGAAAAACGTGGATCATCGGATCGTATTGTTTCACCTTCTCATTTCGTGCCAAAAGAAGAACGAGATAAAAAGATCCCTCTCGATTTTCGGATCGAACGATTGCAAAAAAGCCGAACATCGTTAAAATACTTGTCCTTTGATGCGGCAGTCGATTTGTAACACGTGATATTTCTGTCGTATGTTGTACCGTCGGAATTTCTCTACTTGCTTCTTTTTGCTTTTCACCTGACAGAAGAGGTGTGTAGCACGCAAATATGTATATCAGAGTTTCATCCGGTTGTCAACGTTTTGCTACAACTCTGCTGGAAGCACTCCACAATTTTAATTGGACATCTATATCCTGAGCTGCGACGCTGTAGTTATATGTACACCGGGTTGAAAAGTTATCGGTTTAAAAAGCAGCCTTGTACATAGTACGTGTATTTGAATATACATATGTACTCACAGGAAATATCTTTCTAGATTTTTTTTATTTATTATTTAAACATTACAAAAAAAAAAAAAAAAGTACGAGAATTAAGGAAAATTTGAAAAATAAAATATGCTTGTAACGTATGTTGAATTATCTGTAATTTTCGCGATCGATTCAATCATTTCTTCAAGTACGATTTATGAACGTAAATGCGAGGAACGAAATCGCGATTGTTTTTATTACCCTGTTGAGAAAAATATCGCAAACGAATGAACTCGAAGACGACGATCTCATTGTCAAACCTTCACGGATCGTCACTGTGTATTCGTCCAGATAATTATCACCCACACTGGATTTCGAGTCGATTTTCAGATAGGGACCGTTCCTCGTCGTCATTTTCGGCCAAGATATCGCCCGATCCGCGAACGGGGTACTGCAATATTTTCAAACGATTTCAGATTCAGAAAAGCTGAAATGATTGTTATGTACTCACCCGTTTATAGCGAAATTGGTCCAATATTGGAGGAACATTTTGGCCACGATCGTGTCCTCTTCGGTCATTTTGTCCGGGAAGGGGAATAGGTAAATGTTGTCATCCGAATGGGCGACTCCGCCACGAAATGGATATTGAGCAGATGATTCGTAGCCGAATCTTGTCTGGCTACCCTCGTAATCAAAAGTGTATAGATAGGTCGGTTGAAAACGACTGTTCTCCTGCAACATCCGATGAACACCGGCCTTGAAAATCAGCGTGCTGCCGATCTGGCGGAAAAAGAAACGAAATTGATGAAAATTGTAGAAAACATCGATGACGCTGAAGTTCCGAAGCGTTTGGCTGGTCAATTTTTGTACACTCACGTCCGTCAGACCGGGGACCATTTTTAAAAAATTGCCGGACTCCCCGTTCGGAAAATACCGATCCATTAAAAGTTTCGAAAACACGCGAGTTTCGTCCGTGATACCTGTAAAACAAGGGAATAATAATTCGGAAATAAAAACTATTCAATATTATTTACCGATTTGTTTCAATGCCCAGGGGACCAATTCGTTACTGAGAAAATCGGAATCCGTCAAATATTTTGTCGTGGAGAGTGCGTCGTAGAGACCTGAAAAATTCAATGATCAGCAATGGCTTCTTTTGCAACTAAAAATCCCCGTTCTCTTACCGGTTACGAGCAGACTACCGTCTTGGCTCGTGGTGCCCCCGATCATAGGTAGTTTTTCATATTTTCCTTCGTATATCAAATCGCTCGGTTCATCCGGAAGAAATCTCACCGATCCAGATCTTTGGATCACTACACGATCACATCCAGAGTCATCCTTATCTTTCCCTAAATTTTTCACCTATAAATATCGGGATTTTAGAATTCGTATCAATAACGGATGGTCGAAGAAGCAGGTACATTTAGAGAGAAGCGGTTTTTCGAATTTTTATTATTACTTTGTACGTGTTAAATCCTTGGAGAATTGTTTTGACTGTTAGGTTTTTCAAACATTCGGTGATTGTCCGAGTGGATTCAATGTTGCATCCCAAATCGTTGGCAAAATCTTCGGTACTTTTAACAGGGGTTTTGTCTATTATTCCCACCGTGTAAATTGCGTTACTTTGAATAATCGTACGATGAAAGAGTCCTGAAAATGAAATTTTATTTTTTTTTCGAACTTTCGGTCTCACGAAGCACAAAATTATCTTCAATCGTTCAGTTTTAATTACCACGCGACAGCGGACTTAACAAATGTAAGTTGACCGAATACCCTCCCGAACTTTGACCGAACAATGTTACGCTATTTGAGTCGCCACCGAAGCATTCGATATTATCCCGAACCCATTCCATCGCCATTACTTGATCGAGGAATTGAACATTGCCTGGAATCTCCTCAGTTTCCAGACACAAGAGACCTGAAAATATTGAATCTGAAACGATCTGAAACTTGTCAACAAGATTGAAATCACCCACCTAAAGGACCGAGACGGAATTGTGGCACGACTAGAATTACGTCCGATTCCATAATATAATGGGGTTTGTATCTCTGCGCGTGCCCACTCATAAATGAACCACCGTGAAGCCAAATCATCACCGGCAAAAGCTTCCTCGAACCTGCCTGAGAAATGAATTGAATAAACGAGTTTCGAAATCTTGGATAATCCAAACTCACCGGAACGTAAATGTTGAGATGAAGACAATCCTCGTCGTAACCTTCGACGTCGTAGCCTGGTAGTTTAGTTTGCGGGCAAATATTTCGAAATTTTGTTGCATCAATTTTCTTATCGTTCCAGGAGCTCATCTTGACCGGGGGCTGCAGTCGATCGATCATTTTTAATTGTTCCGATAAAAAATCGTCAATTTTCTACAAACCGATACAGGACTCACCCGGTACCGTAGATCCCCAACCGGTGGTTCGGCGAAAGGAATCCCTTGGAAGGAGTAAAATTTCCTTCGACTCCATTTGGACTCGTCCAATCTTCCTGTAGCCACTCCGAGCTTGCCGATCGTCACTTCGGTACTCGTGATAAACGATTCGGAGATGTTTAAAATCGTTAGAAATGCGAAAATTATTATCGGCAACATGCTGTTGGGCAATGCCGATCGTTCGGCAATAATTGATTTTACCAAGACTGCACTCTCACACAATCGTTAGCATCGGTAACAGCGTGGTATTTTGTTTCACTTATTTTTGGATTTATTTTATAAGTACTTGAACAATCTCTTTTAACCTTGCATCGCCGAATTTCTCTTCCAAACGGACGTTTCAAAGATGCACGAGCACTGGAATCGATAAAAGTTGTACTTCGATTTATCAGGCTCTATTGTTCGTTGATTCAATTTGTTCGCTTCGCGGAAAAACCGGTGTGTTTTATTCAGAGAGCCTTGAACATTATCGTCGATAGAATTCAGATTTCTGTTAAGAAATTGATCAGTAAACGGCTACGGATCGACAAATGGATGTTCGGAATGATTCCTCGCTCACTTGATTGGAAACTCACGGTACATCGGCACCGAGCTATCGGTCGCGACGATAAGAGTTGGATCTTTACGACACTTCGAAAGACCAAAATACCCTAAAACCTTGAAAACTAATATTCCAAACGGATTAATTAGAGATCGACGTGAACGCGCGTGCGTTTAGCTGACAATTCGTCCGAGCATTTGAAACGTACACTGGCATTGACTGCTGATGTAGTGAGATCCCGTCGTACAAGCGGTGAGACTCGTTTTACAATGACTTAGCTATTACTCGCATTCCAATCCGTAGTTGCAATCTTCTAGCGGAAACTTAGCCGCAAACTGTAGGCCGCAAGTGTGCATAGTAGGTATAAAACCAATGGAACTGTGATAAGATACGGGAAAAAAATGGGTTAAGGAAAAATACGAGAGCACGGTCGCAGTCTATAATTATATCGTTGTACGAACGGCGAGAGGAAAAAAAACTCAAACTATTTTCCGAGTATTCTCATGTTTATTCAATGATCACGCGTCAATAATTGATACGAAGCAAGAATATCGTGACTATCAAGAGCCAGCCGTATCGTATTTTAAAATCTGACAAAGACGATGATCCGACGCTGGTATCTATCGTAACGAATTCGTCGATAAAGTTATCCCTGACGGACGGTTGACTATCGATGACCAAATACGGACCGACGGGAGTCGACATTACCGGCCAAGTCACACCGTGCGCCGATGGTACTCTGCGAACGGTAAGAAGAAATTCACGTTACTCACACTTGGTACGACAGAAATCCCTGATCATTCGTTTCGTCGGGGAAAATTTTTTAAAGAAATCATTTCTCTCCTGTACCCACCCATTTATCGCGAAACTTGTCCAGAGTCTGATCAACAACTTTGCCATGTCAACGTTTAGTTCTCTGTGGTAATCTTGGGCGGGAAACATCAATTTGAAATCGTCACCGTGCGTAACCCCGACTTCGAAAGGGTACGGGAGTTTGAACGAAAATGGATCGTCGACGAGATAATCGAACGTATAGACGTACGTGTCTTTGAACTTTCGGTTCGCATGGACCGTTTCGTAACCGCCAGATTTGTAAGCGATCAAAGAACACATCTGAATAAAAAGAATTTTAAAATCAAAATTAAAAAAAATGAAATAATTGATAAATGCAGCGTTTGATGATGGTAAGTTTCGATCCTTGAATCTGTACGTACATCCCTTATACCTGGAATAACCGAGGCCAGATCATAGGTCTGCAGTTCATTCGGGAAATAGGTTTTTTTCATCAGTTGTTTAACGGTGCCCGTGATGTCCGGAATACCTAAAATCATTTCGATCGTTTGATTCGTGCCTCTGGACATTGGAATAATCAAACCCCTCGCGATAGAGATGGATCTCGCGATTGGCCATGAAATATCGTTCGAGTGGCTGATCGTTATCCGAATTTTAAAACAAAACAGACATCCCAGATCACGTACAAATGACACTTTGTGTGATATAATCATTTATTTATGTTGACATAATACGGTATCTGAACAGATCTGAACATTTTAATGCAAATATGTACTCACCCATCCACTTGATAACGTATGACGTAAAATTATCTCGTAAATAATTTTCATCCTTATCGAGACCGTGCGGAACTAGTATGTCGTCGTAGAGTTCTGTGCTGATTAGAAAAAAATCTTTGATTAATGAATTGTAATTAAAATCGTGAAGACTGCACGGAGACACACAAATACGAAAATTTTATTTACGCATCGTGTAATGACTGCCGTCGTTTTTCGCCACGCCACCCAACATCGGTAATTTGAGGAAATTACCCGCTACCAAAGCCTCCGCCGGATCCGATACCAAAAATTTTTGCTCCCCAGCTTTTTGAATCACCGCCATGTGACTCTTAGCTCTCGTTAAACCGTCGTCTATCGTCTCTTTCTTGGATAATCATTGCCAATATTTATCAGTTTGCATTTCGTTTGCAGAAATTGAACAACTTACGAGATAGCCGATGCTGCAGTTGAGGATTTCGTCGACGGGTAACGCTTTCATGCAGTAAGTAATTTCATCCACATTCGTTGCATTCCTACAACCGCAATAATTCGCTAGTATAACACCAGATTCTTCCGGACGGGGGTCGATTCCGTAGGTTCGAAGAGCGCTACCGCTTTGCAAAATCGTTTGATGAAACAGACCTGAACATAAAAACTCATTTGCCCACTAAAATTTTCCAACGCTTTCGTCACGCGAATCTAAGCGCGACACGTCTCTCACCTTCCGTCAACGGACTCAAAAGATGGAAATGCACCGATGCTGCCCCCGAACTTTGCCCCCAAAGCGTCACTCTATTCTTGTCACCGCCGAAGTACTCGATGTTGTCCTGTACCCATTGCATCGCCATAATTTGATCGAGAAATTGAACGTTGCCGGGAACATCGTCGGTTTGCAGAGAATAAAGACCTAGTTTTTCGCACAAATTCGGTCAGGAAACTGATTTGAAATACAGTTGAAATAAAGCTACTGAATTTTGGTGTTAAGGAAATTTGAACCTAGCAGTCCTAATCGAAATTGCGGCACAACGACGATCAAGTCACTTTCGAAAAGCAGGCGAACAGGATCCTTCGTGATGGCCGATCCTTCCCTAAATGTACCTCCGTGGATATAAATCAAAACCGGCAAAAGCGTTCCGTTGTCCAAGTGCTCGGTCTGTCCAAAATATCGTCTGAGTTATCGATGATAATAATTTTTTAACGAACATTTGCTAGCGTGCGAACGAACCTCGGGAACAAAAACACCCAACGTCAAACAATTTTCGGAGGTATAGGACGAGTCCTCCTGAGGACAGGCCGGTCCGTACGCTGTCGCGTCTAAAACCTCGTTACCCCATGATTCAACTCTCACCGGTGGCTACAATTCGTATAGATGATTTGAGAATAATTCGGATCGTTTGTTTTTCTGAAAAACTTACTCTGAATCTCAGATCTCCTACTGGAGGTTCGGCGTAGGGGATTCCTCTGAATGCGAAAACCCTTCTGTCGGTCCATTCGGTTCTGTTGACGACACCGACGACGTTTCCGAGATCACCGACCGATAGGTAATTGCTCGATAATCCAAACACTAGATTTAACAAAGCGAGAAACGAAAAACCGCGAAGCAACATCGCGATACGTTCGAATATCGAAAGACGGGACGGTCTACTCTATATGCAACGCGAATATTCTATTCTAATTCTGTTATTGTATTAACGTTGACTTTTTTCCGCACAAGTTTGTCGCTTATCAACCGCTTTGTGAAGATTGCTTGTTTCTTTCCACTTCTCTGTCATATATGTAATTCCGAGTCCGATAATACGTACGTGAGTATTCGCTGTAATACTTCGTATCGGTCCAATTATATACTCACGCTTGAATTCGCGTAGTAGTATATTTCGCAACGTACGACTGATTCGCTGCAAGAGTGGCGCAAAAAAAACGAATCAATATACGAATAACTCGAGTATTATAAACCCCCCCCCTCCCCTCCCACATCATAAGTACGAGTTAATTCATAGCGATAACAATATGACAATTATATAGTGCCACGTGCTATCTATCTTTTGAAGTACCAATATTTTATTACGAGTACAAATACCCTTGAATTATATTAACGATTCGTTGCAATTTCTGATTGGGCTGCGCACTCGATGTCTTTAGGATAAAACACATCCGGTAAATAATTTTCTTTTGCGTGGGTGAAATTACAACACATAGGTATATCAATCAAAGATGGGTATCTCTATTGGTCTCTCTGCGAATCGATAATAACCTACTATTATCTTTCCATTATAATAATTGCGATCAACCATATCGTCGTCAGGAACAGGGTGAATCGATTATGCTCGATTGAATTCGCCTCGGATTTGGATGTATCACCCTTGAAACCGTCTCGTTTCGCTATGGTGAGCTCTGACAAATAATTTTTGGCGTAGGACAAGTCTTCTCCGATGATTAGGTAGGGTCCGAACGGAGTGGTCATCGGCTTCCAACTCTCACCGTCGGCTTCCGGTGTTCTGCGACGAAAGCAAGCACACATTCCTGTTTTCAACCCTCCGTATTTCTGTGAGATTTTCAACACCGAGCATTCGAACTCACCCGTTGGCTACGAAGCTTGCCCATAATTTGACGATTCTTTTCGCAACGGTGATATCTTTTTCCGGTAGATCGTCGAACATCGGAAAGAGGTAGATGAGCTCATCCCCGTGGGTAATTCCGGTATCGTAGGGGTAAGCTTCGGGAGGGATATACCAGGATGACGAATGTTTACCGGAATATCCGAACCTGTAGAGGTAGGAGGGTTTCTCGATGCAGTTCTTTTGCATCACTCTGAACACTCCGGATTTTATGCTGAGGACTCCGCATATCTGGTGAAAGAATAATAAATTGTAACTATAAAAATTCGCGTGTTATCTCGAAATGTTATTTTACATGGGACAGCTCTCACATCTGTCAGTCCAGGAAACATTTTCGAATAATCGCCGATGTCCTCCTCATCGAAATTCAGCTTCATTAGCGCCTGGGTCACGACACCGATGTCGTCGATGACCCCTACCGGGAAGAGACAATGCCGATCAAATGAGCCGGAGAATATTGACATGTATTAACAACAGTTGTTCACTAACCCAAATCGGTTGCGATCCAAGCAGTCAAGTTGTGAGTCAAGAATTCCCTGTCATTTTCGAGGCCTTCGGGAACCAAACGATTCGCGTAGAAAGCTGATGGCGGAGAGAGCGAAAAATTTGGAAATTTATTTCGATCGAAATATCGTTGGGAGTGATCGATTACCTGCGAGAACGAAACTTCCGTCGTGCTTCGTCGTTCCACCGATCATTGGTACGTGGTTATATTCTCCCGAGGCAATGAGTATAGCTGGATCTTCTTCGAGAAATCTTTGCTTTCCTGCTTTCTGAACAACGACCTTGTTTCCTCCGGTTGCTCGGACTCCTTTGGAGGAATATATTCCCTGCATGCGACAATGAATAACGAAAGGAAACCAACCACTGTAACAGTCAGCGTAATTTCCAACTCACCAAATACCATTCGAAACCGTCCAAAAGATCCGAGACGTCCAAATTCTTGAAACACGCTGCCAACTGGTTCAAATTCGTTTGATTGCATCCGACTATTTCGCCCAATGTCCTGGCGTTTTCCACCGGATTATGGTCGGTCACCCACTGTCCGAATACCGAGCCACTCTGGATAATTGCCTGGTGAAAGAGTCCTGAAAATCATCGGGTAACGTCGATCTGTAGTATCGCGGCAAATCGTCGTCCGCGACTAGTTTTACCTTTGGACAGTGGACTGACTTGGTGAAGGTTCACCGTAGCTCCGCCTGAACTCTGACCCACCAATGTCACCCTGTTCGGGTCACCCCCAAAGTAGCGGATATTGTCCCGGACCCATTTCATCGCCATTATCTGATCGAGGAATTGAACGTTGCCCGGAATCTCTTCAGTTTGCAAGCACAATAGTCCTAAAATTTGAAAAGTTTGAGGAAACTGGGCGTAGATGTACCCCGAAAAGAGTCGTCCTACCGCTCACCTAATGGACCCAAACGAAACTGGGGGACTACAAGGATAATGTTTTCTTCCAATAGATGATGCGGTTCGTGGAGTTGGGCGTAACCGATCATGAAACTTCCGCCGTGGAGATAAATCATCACCGGTAGAGGTGCGCTATCGTTTCGGACCTGGGAATTGATCGTGAAAATTCTTCTTATAATCGAGAAACGACCGCTCGTAATTATATTACAACGTACAACAACTGTGGATGGATTTTCACCTCGGGGACGTACACATTTAGCGTCAAACAGTCCTCGTCGACACCAGACAATTGCAGCAGTGTAACGGCAACTCGATTTTGTGGGCAAATGTTGCCGAAACTCTTAGCGTTCAGAGTGCCGTTCCATGTGGTAACTTTGACCGGCGGCTAAAACGAATCAGATTCAATTGATGCCGTTGTTCGTTCGATCGAGGGAAAGTCGGGGAGACTGATAATTCCGATTGAACTCACTCTAAATCGTAAATCTCCTACGGGTGGTTTCGCGTATGGGATTCCTCTGAAGGAGTATATTGTTCTTTTCGACCATTTGGTCTCTTCTTGCGATCCGATAACGTTTCCCAATCCGTCGACGCTGACGTTGGTGTTTATCTTAATTGCTGAACTGACCAGTAAGCAACTGAACAACAATATCGTAACATTGGTAATCATTATGTTTGAATAAACATCACACTTGTATCTCACAATAAGTTTTACTCTCATTGACTCGACGGCACGACTAAAACTGCTCGCTTGTCCCGAATGATCCACCTATAACGAAAACCCCGCGTTCGCGCGTGGTTTTAAATTAAGAACACCAATGTTGATTTTGTTATGTCTACTCTATTTTGTATTTTTGTTTTATCGGATGGTTTCTCTATTCCGTCTACACCTACGTGTTCGTAGTTTTAGAATCAGATCTAAATTAAGATCGCTAGCCATTGAATAGCTCTAACGACTGAGAAAACCTGGGCTGAATTCAACCGTCGATCTCTTCTATTCTCCTCTCTTGTAGACCTCACGTCTTTTACTGGCCACGAGGTCGCCCACTTTCAATTGAACTTTACAGCTTCAATTAAACCGGTTTCAAAAACTACAAACGAAACCACGTACTGGATGTGTACGGTAATTGTTATTTTATTTTGAATGAGAATTTTCGAATCTCAAAATCCAAATCTCGGTCATAGGCGTTTGGATGTTAATGATCGGATCGGAGAACGCAAAACAACAAAAACGATTCTTGGAACAGTTCCAAAATTTTCAGATCCCAGAGTCTGGAGTCTTTCAATTCGCTCTGCAGCGAGAACATTTCCTGTATCGAACTTTCATGGGATACACAAATTTACGTACATTCGATCTGTTCTGTTTGTTTGTTTTTTTTTCTCTCTCTTTCTTCCAAGGGCTGACAATAGCTTTGGTTTGTACTGAATCGGATCTATTACAAATCTCACTTACAACGACAAGTATCGTACATTATTTAAATTACTATCGCCTAAAAATTGAACACAGAATCATCAGAATGGCTATCAGAGACTTGAGCGGCGCGGTGACGAATGCCGATGATCTCTTCACGGGTAGCAAACCCTCCCGCAGAGCGATTGTCTGTTCCGTTAAATAATTGTCGCCGGCGTAGAATTCTTCGTCAATAATTAGGTAGGGCCCGAAAGCGTTGGTCATCGGTTCCCACGATTTACCATCCGCGACTGGAACCCTGGAAAGGATAAATCGAACGGTTGTATATCGATGCGGCTAAGATGTGACGGCCGATAAAGCAAAGACTTTTTTTACCCAGTGGCGGCAAAGCTCGTCCACAGCTTAACCATCCTTTCGACTACGGCACGATCTTGGGCAGCGGTGACGTCGAGCGTTGGGAAAAGGTAAGAAAGGTCGTCGCTGTGACCGACCCCAAGATCAAACGGGAATAGATCTGCTACCCAATCCATTACTCGCTCTGTACCGAAGTGTCCAAATCTGTACAGGTAGGAATTATTCGTACGGTGATTCTCTTGCAGCATTTTGAATACTCCAGCCTTGAAAGCGAAGACACCGACGATCTGTTGAAATATATGGAAAATTGAATGGGTTCTTTGCAATGATAATCGTTGATGATTTATTCGTTTTTCTCATTACGTCTATGAGCCCTGGAACCATTTTGTCAAAGTCTCCGACGTCTCCTTCGTTGTAATGCGTTTGAATCAAAGTCTGCGTAACTCCGTCTGTATCATCTTGGATTCCTGTAATGATCAATGTTTTGTCAAATGTCGTTCGGATTCCTGACGAATGTACAATTAGTGGAGGAGAGAATTTGACGAAGTAGATTTCGAACGATGAATATATATATACGATCAGTATCTGTTCATTACGGTTTTAAATTACCGCAATACGCAATGTAGAATTAATTCTCATTTGTAAACTTACCAAAAACTTCGGAAATTACGGCTGGTAGGTCGTAGGTCAAGAATTCGGTATTGTTGGTGAGTCCGTTCGGTGCGAAATAGGCGGCGTAAAATACTTTGGGGGGGGGCAAAAAAATGGTAATTCCAATTTAATCATCGATCGTTTTAAAATCCTGAAAAAATTGATTCAGAAGGGAAGAACCGGGTACCACTTACGTGCGAACGCGTAACTGCCGTCGTGTTTCGTGGCACCTCCGATCATAGGCATCTTACGGTATTTACCCCTGGTTAACAAAGATTTCGGATCTTCTACCAAAAATTTTTGTTCACCGGCAGTTTGAATAACCGCTTTGTTACCTCCCATCAATGCCGATCCAGTGGGACCGTATACCTCCTAAAATTATAGTCGAATGTATTTAGTTTCGTCAGTCCGTCGAATCGAGTAATCAAGATCGAAGATCATTACCGCGTATGCCTGGAAACCGTCCAGCAGATTTGTAACCGATGAATTTTGGTAACAAGCTGCTAATTCCGTAAGATTCGTTTGCGTACAATCGACAAACTTTCCAATAAGTTTGGCCGAGTGAACCGGGTTAGAGTCCTTAACCCACGGCGCGAACGCCGATCCACTCTGGATTATAACTTGATGAAAGAGTCCTGGAAAAGGATCGATATTTATATTCTCTAGAATTTACGATAACCCGACGGTCGTCGTTTCCGGTCTTTTTTTCTCTTTTTCCAACCTTCCGACAGAGGACTGAATTGATGAAGGTTCACCGCAGCCGCGCCAGAGCTCTGACCAAACAGAGTCACTTTGCCAGGATCACCGCCAAAATGACGAATATTATCCTGCACCCATTGCATCGCCATTATTTGATCCAGAAACTGTACATTGCCGGGAATATCGTCCGTTTGCAGAGATAAAAGACCTGAGATTTTGAAAAAAAATTTTGATTAAAAAAATCGGACGATTCATTTGTGAGTGTGGAGATTCGCGTGATCGATTATCGATGTCGTTTTAAATCAGTTTCGCGAGCTTATCAATTTATTGACGTCGATGATTCGTCAGGCATGATATAACTGCCATTTATCGTATCGAAATTCAGGAGTATTCGAAGGTTGTTTGAAATTCTATGTTGGTTTTCAGTGATCGATCACTGATTAGATAGAGACACGTTCACATTCGGTTTGTTCCTATCGCAAATAATCGTCGTTAGATGAAAAACTATGTTTTTTCGGTGCCGATAAAAGTTACTCACTGAAGCATCGCGGAGTCGAAATCGATAGTTTTCATGCAACTGATATGCGCAATTCCAGTCTGATTCACACGGGAATCAGTCGGTCTTATCAGCTCGTTAGCGAAAAAAAAAGTGTTACTTGGCTATTCCGAACAAAAATTAATCAACGTAGAGTGAGCGTGTGGACGGTCCATCGATAATAACATTCGCGATAATGTGCGATCGGGTCTTGATCTAGCGTGAATAAAAATCAATAGAAGAAAAAAAAGAGTCGCGGAGATAACACAGCGATACTTGCATTATGGATGTACGGTAACGTGTTGTACGGAAGTATAGAAAAATTACCCAAAAGTCCCAATCGGAATTGCGGTACCACAAGGATAACGTTTTCCTCCAGCAGAAAATTTGGCTTGTACATCGCTGCGTAATTGCTGATGAAAGTCCCTCCGTGGAAAAATATCATCACCGGTAAGAGATCGTCGCTGGCCTCGGAACCGACCTGCGAATTTTCAGATCTGAGAAAAAGTAACGCACAAATTTCGGAGTGAATGAAATTTGTTGTTTTTTTTTTTTGTTACTATATTCCAACCTCCTCAATGGCGATCAACCGACTCCGCGTAAAATGCAGATAATCCGCGATAGATAATTCTTCGTACGCATAGTACGGCGTATCGAAAGTTTGCCAGAAGGAGGATTATGCGTGCTGTTTACCGAGTCCATCGAAAATTTATGGTTGACTCGTCAATGCGTTAAATTAAAAATTTCATACCTCTGGTACGTAAACGTTCAACGTCAAACAGTCCTCATCGTCGTTGGGCATTGGTATGTTTCGGCCGGTATTTTGGGGGCAAATACTTCCAAAATCCGTTGCGTAAAACGTCCCGTTCCATGTTTCGAGTTTCACGGGTGGCTGAAAGTAAATTATAAATCACGCGGTCTGCGGCAATAAATTTCTCGATGTTAATCACAGCTTTCTCTTCTTTTTCTCCCCGTATCAGCGTTATGCAAATTTAAGTCTTCGCCGAAAAATTTTCCGTATAATAGAAAGTCTGCGTGGGTGGTAAGATTGCATGCATACGAAAAAAATTAAGTAAAATTTGGTGACAACATTTTCGAGATATTACGAAAAAAAATTCGTTACCTTGAATCTTAAGTCTCCGACCGGTGGTTCAGCGTAAGGGATTCCCTTGAAGGAGTAAATCGTCCTACCTGACCACGCCGTTTTATCTTCTGTTCCAATAATTTGTCCTAATCCATCGATGGTCAAATTTGTCCCGAATCCAAAAACCCCGGTGATTAGGTAAGCCGATGCCAAAAACCCGATTAGATTATGCATTTTAATTAGCGAGTAATGTCTCGATTAAAAAAAATGAATTGCAGTCGACTTATGTCGGTTAGGATTTAAAATATTTAATTGAAAAACCAAAGAAAAATGACTAGAGTTGCTGTTATTATTAAATTATTTTCTGGCACCAACCCAAGCGATCATTGTAAATATGTACTAGATGAACTTGTTCAAGTGAAAGCCTGCGGCGGACTGACGCTAGAAGGACCTGCGACCATCACGTTTTCCTATTTTTTCAACTAGGTGTGTAATATCGTTACTCTACGAAAGCTCTCTCCTGATAGCGAATCATATCTGCATTGTCATTCTCACAGTTAATGAGATTTTGTAAATTTATAATCGAAGATTTCGTCAGCAAGATTACACGCTGATGTAACCGGCAACGCTTGTTCATTGAATTATATATAGAGGAGCAAACAATATTACTATGCGAGTGAAAAAAATTTCATAAAATGAAATAAAATTTACGCAGACGTTGATATAACACTCCCACTGCGCTAGAATATCTATATCGCCAACGATGAAGAAGAGATCAAGGTTTTAGTGGTTTCGTGAAAATTGGCTCTAAGATAAAATCAGTCTAGTGAATCGGTGTTCTACTATCAGCAGACCGTGTGGCCTAATGGATAAGGCGTCGGACTTCGGATCCGAAGATTGCAGGTTCGAGTCCTGTCACGGTCGAAACCCTATAATTTTTTGATTTCGAAAAACTCGAAAATTTTCATTGCGACGAGTATTAATACTTGCTTTTTGCATTCGAAGCAAAAATGTCGTTCGAATCGTCGTCAAATTTTTGTCGCCAGGTCCCGAATCGTTTCCAAATCGTACGCGCCACTGGTTTCTGTTGTACCTATTTCAAGCTTGGCATTGTAGATCCGACATTCGGATCGATAAAACCCTGCAGAGAACTCTAAGCTGCTGCCCCCCTTTTTCCTTTCGGGGTGTTCCGTGCAGACGTACTGCAAGTTCTTCCGGGCGTTCGGAAGAAGCTTTAGTCTAAGAACTCTTGCTTTGTTTGAGCGCTGAAGTACACCAGTAATTACAGCGCATGCCAACGTACAACGGTATTAATAGTTGAGGTATTTATTAGCAGGTAACGATGCGAATGTCACAATAAGTTTGCAACAAGTTGATGATAAGAGGTATATCGCAGCTACAGATGTATAAGTATACATTCATGTACGGACATAAGGTGTCGATAATCAATGATAACGGTCAACGATTAGATCGAAACGATAAGAATTTAATTTCCCAAATCTAAAGGAGATTCAAAAATTATCGATAACGTGGACATCTCTATAGAGATGACCGAATTTGGTGTACAGGTTCGTATTTCTTACGATTAGCCAGAACATTTTCGAACGAATGTTGCTTACTGTATTTCGAAATAACATAAATTTGAATCCATCGATTGAATCAGGCTACCCCTAAAATCATCCATGACGTTTCGTTAACGAAATGAAAAGGGAAAACCTTATTTTAAATTAACGGGTCCACAAACGACAGTGCGCCCTTTTGGAGTATCGATAAACTAACAGCGTTGAAAAAAAGCCGATTATTTATCAACCGTAGATGTCCGCTAATGCAACGAGGGTGGTGTGATCGGGAGCGCAACCCCCTGCGCGGATGAATTAGTTCATCGAAACTCGGAAGGGTGGCGTTAGCGATTGGGGCTGCACGAATTGAATTAAAAAATCAACGTTCGACCGAAGGCGGTGGAATTCTTTGGGCGAGTGTTTTAAATTATATTTTTATCTCGGTAATACGAATCCGTCGAGTAAATTCAGCTCCGCAGTAATCTCATCGAGATATCTCAATTTTTCTGCTCCAAAAAGCGATAAATTAGCGATAACTCGGTCAATTTTACAGATAGCTGAATTTCGCTTGCGCATTAGAATTCCTGAGATCAAAATATCTAGGAATACTATAAAAAATCCAATTTTGAAGAAACTTGTTTTTCTACCCCAAAATCGAACAAAAATCCGAGGGGTACCGAGGGGTACGATTTTTAAAATCGATCGTACGACAATTTTTTAACGTATTTTTAGCTCAGAAACACGATTAGGCCGAGTAAATTAGGCTTCGATTGAATCTCACGAAGATTTCTCAATTTCCTGAGCAGATTCACGTTTCCTAGGTCATGATAGATATAATAGAAACCGGTCGTTCATATGCTGCGGAAAATTTTCCTGATCATAAGCTACGGAAATCGCTAGACTGTCATGACTTTTAACTCTCCTATTTTTTTTCTTGTATTGCAAAATCGAAAGGAGGTATCTTCGAACGACGTACTCACAATCAGTTATTTTCGACTGGTGTAGTTAGACGAACCTCAGCGCCTGATGTTAGACAAACTAGCATAACTTTAACACCTGTCCAAACCACCTCTCTGTGATTGTTCAATATTAGATACCGGTAATTACGATCGATCTACTTTCTCCGATCATTTTATAATCTATTTTCCAAACGGTAGCCACTTAATTATTCCGAGAGGTAGCCAGATTCAATTGACGAATCCGGGCGCTGGGGCTAAAAATACACGAGTAACCAGTAAATCAGATTCCGGAATCGAACGACGGCGATTTGAATGACTGGACGAGAACCGAATCGATGCACGGGGATTGAATCTACATGTAGTCGGGTCGCACGGTAGTCCACGGGTAGGCTACGACCCGTCCAGAATCTACGTAATTCTCTCCACCCCTTCCCTTCCCTTCTCTTGACTCCCTATATAATACGCGTGTTCATGTGGTTGGCACGGGGACAAAGTGCCTCTGCAAGGTTCCACCGTAGATTAATTATAATAAACGGGTGGTCAGATAGCGCGCGAAACTGGACAGTGACGTATTACTCCATCGTATTGTTGTTGATTTACTCATATATGTACGTACCACCGTTATATGCACAAACAGCATATTATATTATAATACACACCCACGTGGTTCTTGGGGTATCGCGAGACACCTACGACAAGCGGACGTATAGGTTCATCCCGCGTTGTGTCAAGAAATGGCAAAAAAAAAAAAAAGAAAAACTTGAAATTAAAAATGAAAAATCCCGAACCATATTTATATTTGTTTCGTGTTCTTATTTCTGCATTTTCTTCTATTTTATTTATATTTTATTTTTTTTATTCATATTTTTGAAAATATTTCCTCATGTACCGGGTCGAATGTACGTGTAACTCGTGTTTTATTACGCATATAACGTAAGCATGGCGTAAACGAGACTCTGATGTATGTGACATTGTAACTCTCCGTGTTTTTTATTACACCATTTACCGTGAAGCATTTCTTCGGAGAGAACGAGAATATAAGCGAGAAACGAGAGAGAGTGAGATTTTCTCTCTTATGATTAATATTATTTTCAAATTTATACGTGTGTGAAAAATAAAAAAATAATAAAAAAAAAAAAAAACAAACAAACTAACGCGAATGACGAAAGTGGGGAGAAAAAGGCGAGGAGAATTCTGAGCCGCGAACGGGTGTCTCGGCGTACGAGATAAAATATATCGGGGATATTTTTAGTCGGATCATGAATAATTTGACGGTGTAATTAATGAGTAATGAATATTCGCATCGCAAAGGTATAATGCGAACTTACCCGAAAGGACACTACCCCGCAATCCCGGCGGCAGATCGACCTCTACAACTCTCCAGTTTCTCTAAACCATCCCCGGAAATTCTCCAGGCAATTTACATGATTGGCCCTTGACGGGCCCTCATTAGGGGACCCTTAATATTAACCCAGATCTCACCCTGCCACTATGTACTCCCTATACACTTATACTAATTCCTATACGGGGTGACGCGGAATATTTAGCTTCAAGATTAGAAATGATTGCGTGATTTCCGTTTTTCTGTTTTTTTTTTTTTTTTTCATATCTCGTAACATTTAAAAACGAGGAAAAAAACAATTATTTTGTTCGAATCGCCTAGGAATGAACTGTTTTTTTTTTTTTTTTTTTTTATTTGCTATGATTTTCTTTTCACAGTATCCGAACGAATTTACGTAAATTTATGGAAACGTGGTGTAACTAGCGATAATATACCGTCGTTTTGCGGAAACACTGGATTTCTCATATCGTAATAACCAGACGAACCGCCAG
The DNA here is from genome assembly GCF_917208135.1 of Athalia rosae. Classification (NCBI taxonomy): domain Eukaryota; kingdom Metazoa; phylum Arthropoda; class Insecta; order Hymenoptera; family Athaliidae; genus Athalia; species Athalia rosae. The sequence continues at coordinate 8,156,034 of NC_064028.1, forward strand.
CTCCTGGTTGGCAGGCTTAATCAATTCAACGCAATTAGCTACTCTCGTTATCAATGGTTATTAATTTTTTAACGTGTTTGAAAACGCCTCAGGCATCCGGTACAACATTGCAGTACGCGGTCGGATATTAATTGAATCACTGATGATGCGCCGTCTAACCGTCTGGGGAAATACAAAATTCTTTATTACCATACCTTCCCTCATCGCGTCGGCGTTCAGCGGTAATGAAAAATAAAATAATCTCTAGAAAAAAATAAAAAAATAAAAAAATCAAAGGAAAATCACTCGCTCGCAATCCCTTGCAATTCGTACGACCGTAGCTGCGCGTCAAAATAAACCGCGCACATGTTCGGGTCGTTTGCAAAAAAAAAAAAAAAATCTAACGAACAGAGAGGAGACAGAAATGTGTTAATATCGTACGATCGAGGTGAGGCAAAAATTGAACTTAATTTCAATACGGTTTACGTAGCTCATATTGGACCGAGTTAGTGACGTAGGTATGCTAAATGACTGACAGAGAGCAGACCTTTGGAGTAACAAGAACAACTACTAACCGGGGTGTAAGGTTGAAACCCTTGCCAACTGTTTGCTGGCGGTTATTAATGAGGAGCGTTGTTTTATGCTCTACCCGTCGTACTCGCTCAGTCAGCCATGCCCAAGTTTGCGTTACCCCTATTTCCAATTTCTCCGCGGAAAAATCTGCTCTACGCGTTAACGAACGATATTGCCGCTGCTGCTGCGGATTGCCTCGATAAATCCCATTTATCTTTCCGATTCTCTGATTATTACGCAGGCAATTCGTACACACGTGTATCTACCTGCGCGATGATATTCAGGTGTTAGAATACGAGCTGAAGAAGATCCCGGGCGATTTTTGGAGAATTCGAAAAAATCGGTTGTGTTCGTTTTGTATAAAAATAATTAATTCCAACAACGCGAAAATGTGTGTACGTTTTGACTATTCTCTCTTCATTCTATTTTTGGATTGGAATTTCATAAAACGTTTTACCGCTTACAGATTTTCAAATTATCACGTACTAGTTCGAAACACGTATTTTTACACCCTAACTAAAAGCCTTCTTATCACTTCTGCAGGCAGTAAAGAAACGGCGATCAAACTCGCTTTAGCAAAGAAAAATTTCATCGGCAAGGGGCAACACCCACCCACCCCTTAGGTGTACACCTATGTACACATACGTGTGACTAGTAAAAGTTTTCAGAAAAGAAATCTGTATTAAAATGGTAAAGTTTTACGTACCTACCGTTGGCAGATTGGTAGTGAAACGGTTCGGAATCGGGAGGGGGATGGGGTGGGGTGAAAAGCGAGAGGGTAGGAGTCGATTGTCTCTAGTCGACAAAACATGAGGTTTTCAGAGACTCACTTACATCGCGAAACGTAGTAACCCGAAGCTACATCTTTGCCGTTGCTTGTAATCGTAGGCGGGCTTGAAAAATACATAACTAGGTCTACGTAGGTATAGTTGTAGAGAGAAACAAATCTCCAGTGGCCCGGAATACCTCCTCGGGTTGTTTATCCAGGGCCCAGATGTAACTCTTCCGTTAATATTTACCTTAAACAACTAAATTTGTACTAAGCCGTTAGTCGGGGCGTTCTCACCGTCGCACACCAATACCACCGCGCCACGTTCTTATCGGCCGACATTCCGCCGTTGAATCGAGAAAACAAAACTGAAGAAGGGAGAGTAGAAAAAGGAGAAAAAAAAAAACTAGATTACAAAAAATTTATATCGAATTACGTCGAAGCGATAAATGAAGTGATTCGATTCCCTTTTAACAAGCTAGAAGAAAACAGCGGATGTAACGACTTTTTCCCCATATATAACTGCGATATCAAATTCTAGTGGAATAAAATTTTTTTTTTCTTTCTCTTTTTTTTTTATTTCATTTTCTCTCGTTTCGTTCCGATTTGATTTATGCACTTTCCTTTAATCCGAATGTCTACCTGCCGTAGGGGTGAGCGAATGCCGATATCTTTCATACGTACAACGGCGACGCTGACCCATAATGCATTGCGGTGCAGCACATATTGAATTAGTATATCTACACGACCCTCAACCTAGTCTGCCGGGGGATAACGTTGACCAGGAAACTGGTTACATATGCATGACATCGACGTAATCAATCACGCCAAATGCCTCTGGGTAGGTAGTTCCATCCGACTCCGGATAACCCAGTCCTTTATAACCATCGCGTTAAATGAAAACACTATCGGCCGATAACTCCACTGTCTGGCCAAGATTAAAGGTGAGCTTTTTGTAATTTCGTGGTAATTTTTTTTTATCTCCAACTTTCGAAGGAAGAACGATCAGTTACGGTGCACCTACGTACCAATACCATCCGCAACGATATTTATGAGGAAAAAACGTCGTCCGACGAAAAGTGGCGAAGAAAAGGTGAAAGTAAAAAAAAAGAAAAGGGAAAAAGAAAATTGGAAGACAAATGTACGACGACGCATAGTTTTCCGAAGCCGGAATAATCATGGCGAGAAATGGTTCGGTGTCAAATCCAACGATAAGATGGCGGAACGGTCCGATATGGCAGTTGGGGGTTGTTCCTAGAAACTATACCCCGATCCCGATCTTCCGAATTCGCTATACCATGACCTAATCCAATCAAACTCTGATCTTGTACCGAGTACGATCTTATTGGTTTATTTCCCGTTCCACACACCCCCCACCCCATCCCCTCGGTTGAAACGGTAACACGATACATACGTATATATATATACAGGTATATATCTGCCAATTAACATTCGGTGTATAATATAACAGATATTGAACCTATTGTGCAACCGAACAAAACTTTGGAAGGAATAAGCTTTCGCGAAACAGCTAAATGTTGAACAAGTTATTCAAAGTTCTGGTATTACGTTATTAGGAAACTCATCTGTTAAGACGATTGTACCGTAAGGTAAACTTACGTACATCAAGTTTCGTAATACCCAACGACAATGGTGGGGATATTACAGTTAAACATCGTCCACGGGGTCCTCGCGGTATCCGCCGCCGTTTCGTATCGAGCGTATAAGAAAAAAAGGTGTCTGTCGTCGAACTGAAAAATTCCGACAAAAATTTGTTGGGGCGTCGATGACGTCTGAGAGCGTCTATCGGAAGCCGCCGGATGATTTTCGGATTCCGAACACGCCGCGCGATCAAAGTTTGATGAGATTGTTGCGCATGTTCCAAGGCAGGTGCAATAATCGCGTACGCGTATTCCGAAGCCGAATGGTACCGGAAAGCGAAATAGAAGGATGCGATAGCGTTGCTGTACTGCATCGAGTAATACCTACGCCACTTTGTCTAGTTACGACTCAGTCTACATTTCCTACGGGTAATTACAAGTGTCGTTCATCCGTAAAGTTGCCAAACCCGCCGAACCCGCCGAACCCCGGCATCTTCAAACAATAGCTGAGGGTTTCCAGAAGGCAAAATCTCCCCCGTGTCTCGAATGCAATCTTGTGTACATCTACATCGGAACTTCGCTCTACCGTTCGCAGCTCGAGGCGAATCTAAAATCCGAGCTTGCGTGTATACATATATCTTACGACACGTGGAGATATTACGGAAACTTGTTCAAGCATCAGCGAATCAGACGAGCTTTTTGTCACGACCTTGTTGTTTTTTTTTCACCTTCCGCGATACTCGCGACTGCTGATGCGGGACGACGAAACCGTCCGCTACAAATTGTTTACCTAAAATTAGCCGCTTTACAAATGATCCCGTTGCTCCCTGAGGGCAGCAAGAACTGTAACCGGTTTCGAATAATCGGTAAAAAACGCAAACACGGTAAGGCGTACTTATACATACCACCCGGATATATACGGGCGAGATATTATAGCTCGAGGATCCGTACAAAACCGTTCGAGCGACTCGTATACGTATATATCGTTGGGCAAAAGGAGTGCGTGTAACGCGCACGACGTAACACGTAGCTAAAACTAGGAAATTGATGCTTGTTAGAAATAGATCTGTTGGAAGGGTGGTTAGTTTCTACCCTCGAGTGTCGACTGTGTACGTACTTTCGCGTGTGTGTAAGAGCTTCCCCGTTTGTATATCTTATGTACCGGAATTACAGAGGCACGAGGTTGAATGGGGCGGGAGGGGAAAATTTCGTCCGCAGTGTATGGCGTAGTACAGATATGCAGGAGCTAGGGCAGGCTACGGCTAACCAAAGGTTTATTCGGTAACTACTTTCCTAAACTATAGTATATCTACGGATATATATATATGTGTGTACAGGCATATTAAGTATACCGTGTATGTATGTAGGGTACACAGAAACTATGCGGTAATTCGTTTCCGTTGAAACTATACATATGTACTACTCCTCCTTTTCCTGTTCCGTGCTAATCGCTTTCTAAAATCCTTCTCTCTCTCTCTCTCTCTCTCTCTCTGCTTCTCCGTTCGACCTACTCTCGTAAGTAATCGTTGATTATCTCTACACATTTTCAACACCGCTTAACCGCAATTTAATTTCATCTCGAATTCAATTGTGAAATTTATGTATATACGGAGGAACTCGCGAATCGGACTGCATTATAGATATTTAATTATATCATATTTGCGCACCGGGCTTCCAAAATTGACAAGGTCGATGCGGAGATGAGAGAAAAATTTTTCTAAAAAAACTCCATCTTGAAAAGTAGTAATCTTAACGAAGAAATATGCATTTTCTGTTGCAACAACGGGAACTCTGAAACAAAAAAATCGTATCGAAACAAAGATCATCGAATGTACGGGTGTGAAGATGAGGGGGAGAAAAAAAAAAAAAAAAGAAGAAACATTTTCAGTCGAGGTTTGCTACCGTCTAGGTACACGTAGGGTAGGTGTGCTTTATTATTACATTTTTCTTTTCTTCTTTTTTCAGGTTTTTTCTTCTCCTTTTCCGCAATTAAACAACCTGTACGCTGCCACCTGACAGCCAGCCGTACGATATATCGCGAGATTTTCCCTGAGTCCCGAAGAAGAAGGTGGGAAAGCTGGGAGGCGGAGGAGAGAGGTGGCCATTTTTCACGACACGCACGTGACTAGAAATAGTTTCTCACCGTGTTTCACTGCAATGTTCGTCGTACCCACCTATGGGTATAGTTGCGCACACTGTACGTACGTACGTACGTTATACCTGTGCCGTGGGATTTTCTCCGCTCGACCATTTTGCTGGACGTACGATTCGCCCGCGACATATTTTCGTATTTTATCTTCAATTTATATCGCATCCGGTTACAATATCAAACGAAATTGTTGAGAGGAGATAATGCACTCTACCGTTGAATCGGAATCCCAACGAAATATTCCTTACTTTCTATCCGCCTCTGCGCTACCCTCACTTCGGTCCCTCAAAATTATACGGTGCCTGTCCAAATCTATGCAACGTCGAATTTATTTCACTGCTTCGTAAGTTTTCCTTTCAATTTAGGAGTGAAAAACATTCACGGATTTTGAACGGTAAATTATTTACCCCCTAATAGAACAAGGAAAATCATTCATTGGAATTGTTTTGTATTCCATAAAGAAAACTTTGTGGTTTTATTTATTCGCACCGATGAACAGTTTTAATTTATGATGAGATGAGAAAGTTTTGATTCAAGACACTCTGTTTTTTGTTACACATATTTTCTATTTTCTTACATTCTTACGGGCGTTTGCATACACCCGCCTTTTCCAAAAATCAATCGTACGCGTGTCATCGAATTACACGAATCGGTATTCTCAATTTGGCTTCGTGGTTCTCTCGATTATTTCGTTTTCGTTTTTTTTTTGTCGTTTTTTATCTCTTGATCAGAATAATTGTAATTTCACCGTGATTCGTGGATGGAGTGTATACATATGTATATACTATAGAGACGTATAGTACGTTGTTTGGTAAATAAAGTATGAAAATCTGTCAATATGAATAGCGGGTGGGCATCATTTGTATATCGAACGATTTTATAATTTAACAGTTTGACCCGCGGCCGTACACGCGACGGGAGACCTCCGGCGAATTATTGATGCATCGAACGTAGGTAGGACGTACACAGATATAACGTATATCCCAGCGTTGTACGATATTCTTCTATCGTTGAAAATCTTGCGAAATCAAAGCAAACATTCGCATACGTCTTCCGATTCTTTCATCGCTCGGAATGCGAGCGTCGGTAAGATTCGTACGTGCTTTTCGTTTGTTTTTTTTTTTAACTTTCATCTAGTTCCGTTCTTTTTTCACTTACTTTTTTTTTTTTTTTTTTTTTCATTTTTTTACCGGTGTAACGAATTCACCGTCCGCATACGGGGGGAATTTATTTGTCCATTCCTTTGTAACCCGTATGACGACGCATCGATTATCGGAGGAACGGTACGGTATTGTGCATGCACGTATAATTTATGTATAAGGATTCTTCGACGTACGAAGGAGTTATAAATGGCGCAGCCGAACAAAAGGGCCGCGAAGTAGCGAAGCCCGACTCCGATGGATTCCGTTACTCTTCTTGTCCCACTGTCGACGCGTTTCCCCGAAGCTAATTCCGACTACGACTCACGACGATGAAATAACCCGAGTATTATATGTCGCGCGGTGTCGATTTACTCGCGGGGGGGACGGAAGAACGGGCTGAAACTGATACACAGTTATTTAGAGGACCTCGAGGGTCATGAGATGCCGTAGCTGAGCGGCGCCCCCTTATTGTTAGTTATTCGACTGCAGTCTGTACACGGATATATACATATATGCGTATTACATCAGTTTTCGCGAAAATTCCTTCACCGTAATTTTCAAAGTACATACACCTAATTCTGCTGAAAATGATAAATGAAAAATGAAAAAGAAATTTTTTGTGAAAGGGTTGATTTAAAAAATTATGCGAGAGTTTCCGAGCCGGTCAGCCGGGCGCAAAGGTGTAATATAGACGGTAGGGTGGGTGAAAGATGATGTTTGAAATCTATTCGAAAATCAGCAATTAATCTTTCTTAGGCGCCAATAAAGATTCTCCGGGGTTTATAGATAACACCTGATTAATAACCAAAGTTTCATATCCTCGGCACTTCTGCAGCGTATCAGCGAACGCAAGCTTTTATCGATGCTCGGAGGACGGGCTCATATTATAGCTTTAGGCCCCGTCTATATACTACATGGATGCTCTGTACCATATACATATACATATATATATATATACATATATATATATATATATACAGTTGACGCCACGCGACGCGTTGCAAACGTTAAATGAGTATAGTCGATATCAGATCGGTCGTGATAGTCCCTTAGCTAACGAGCTCGAACTAGAAAAGGCCTGAGCGTGATTTGGGTTTCTAAATAGCCAACCCAAGTTTAATTAACCACCACCCCACATATACCTTAATTAATCCCACTAATCATGCGAAACAGTTCGTACGATATATTCTCAAACGATCGAGACTCTTCGAACTCGTTAAGAATCCTTATTCAAAAGACTCCTGGCGTCGATCGAAGATATTCAAAACGTCGACGACGTGCTCTTTTCGTCCATTCATCCGGACGTATGCGATCGACACGGATGGTCTTTTATTTTATTTTTTTCACTATTATTACTCGACTCCAATTTCGGACTAGTCTATGAAAATATCGTCGAGTCGTCCTGTGATTAATGGGAGTAACCGGCGCCAGGATTCTTTTCGTCTTAATTCTGGAGCGTCGGACCCTTTATTTCTAGCTATGTAAAAATGCGACGTAAAAACGTGAAATTTTTACCGCGCGTAAGTACGGAGAATTAATAGTCGGATAAATTTATACAGCGGCGAGTAGTTGGATTACGATGAGTGAAAAACTATTTGGATGAAAGAAAAAATTGAAGAAAACAAGAAGAGTTGTTTCTCGACACGCGGACGAATCGGGGATTATTTTTCTCCGATTCGTTCGGTGTAGGTTTGTAAGCGATAAAAAAAAAAAAAAAACAACGAAACAGCAACGGCGTTCTTATATTGGTTTAATTATTTATGATCCACCCAGTTCTGCACACGGGTGTCGGAAAATTATTATTACCGGCCGTAAAATATTAGACAGCCGGGTCAACCGCCGGCGGAGTATAACGTAACGCGTGTATACGTATATAGGCGCAGTTTAAATTAGAGGGATAACCGGGAGGCAGTAATTTTCAAATTTACATACAGCTGGATCGGGGCTTCATTTTCTTCACGCGCTTTAATTTCACTCGGAGCGCGTATTCGTGAATTTTCAGAATTCTTTGAAAAAAGGAACGAGGGTCGGCGGGGGGACGGAGCCGATCGAATTAACGCGGGTGTTCTTCGGGGGTCGCGTCGTCCAACCTGTACGGATATACAGGTGAGTATTTGCGAAGTTTCTTTGCGAGATGCGTAGTATAGTATAACGTCGAGTAAAATTCAACGAAGTTGAACGAAGATTTGGCGGAAAGCTCGGTTCGACGGAGGGGATAAAATGAGGATTTATAAGAAATGAGAAAGGGGGTTACACGCGCTTGTATATATATATATATGTATACGTATACCTGAATCAGAGTTACCTGCAAAATGTATATATATAGTATTTTACCATTCCTCGCGTCTTCCCGAGCGTGCAGGATGCACGTATACGGAGCATCCTATCAGCTATGTAGATTCAGTTCATCCCGTTTCTTCCTGTATGATCTCCAAGCCGAGGTCCTCCCACGAGAACGAGGATGCGACTATTCACGCGACCTTTTCCTCCTTTTCATCCTCGACTGCAGAATGCAGACGCGATCCATACATATACATACTTGATTATGGGTGTACATATATATATCTATATATATATGAATGCACACAGAGCCTTTAGGCGGATCCTGGAGGAGAGAACTTCGGAAGGAGGAAGAGGGAAGATCGTAGTATACAGAGGGAAAGGAAGGGAACGGCTTCCCTCGCTCACCGAGTCTATAGTTCAAAACGAGAGCCTCGGGGAGTCTGCTGCTACAGTCTTCTTCCTTCTGCTGCTCGCTACCGCGCTACCGGCAAAGATCCCGAGGGAGTACGACGAGAGGGAGGGATCCTAGGGTTCCTTGACAAACCCCCTTTTGTGAATTATGTCTACATTCTACGTGTACGATTTTTCCACCCCCCCCCCCCCCCCCGCCCCCCTTCCTTTTTTTTTTCTCTCGTATGCACGTATTTATAATGTATATTATATCGACGTGAATTTGGATTGACGTTTCTTCTTTTTTTTTTTTGCTTCAACAGAATTCTATTTCTTTTGTGCATATTTGAACGAAAGGGCGGGATGATCTTGTTCAACGACGCGAGACGTCGCTGAAGCGTAACGTCCATTATTATTTCGTGAAAGTCGACAAAGAATCGACGTTACTTCGATTAGAAAGAAATCAACGAATTTTCATCCCTTCCGAATCGCGGACGTTAAATACCCCATACTTCTGTTCGATGGTCGCGTTGAATTTCTGAACGCAAATGGGTTCGCACGTACGTATTCGTTGTACATATGAGTAGATACATACTATACGCACACATACGTACACGTCGTGTACATTATATTCGAGAGTCTGCGCGCGGTAAATTTAATTTCGTATCATTCCGGATAACGGGGGGGGGGGGGGGGGGGGGGGGTGTTACGTGTCTCAAGTAAAAGGAGAGGAACGTCGGCGTTTGAATCTTTTCTCCCATGTATACGTACCACGGGTACACTACACCCAGTATCTTTTTGCCCCGTACAAACCCATCTTACGAGTGTTCTCTCGATATAAATAAAGATAAATAAAGATATCCGCGAACGCGGTAAAGCGCGTGCACCAAGAGGGTCCTTATTCAAAGGACTTACAACCGTGAACACTGTGAGTGAAAAAAAAAAAAAAAAAACGGAGAATCAGGGAATCGGTTTCACCTGTGGCGAATACCGTTGAAAAAAAAAGAGAGAGAGAGAGTGCCACTCAAATTTTCTTTGCCTCTTTCTTGGGCCTGATCTAGTCCCAAGTACCTTAGAAAATATTAGTACATTTCCAACGAAAAAACCGAGTGATGTTCATTTCAGAGGGGTGCAACGACCCGAAGTTGATTAGATATCTGCGCGCGTACGCGGTAGAAACCTGAAACTGGAGAACGCGGAAGTTTGCCGTAAGCTTTTTGTTCCGATCTTATTTATTTATTTTGTTATTCTGTTTTGTTTTATCTCTCATTTCTGGGTCGTTATCCTACCCGTCCCGGCAACGGAGCGTCGCGACGCTCTCCGTGACATCTAGGGGTTTAGAGGTTCTCGGAAAAGCGAAGGTGCGGTATCCTCGTTTCGCTGTGTATATATGTGTATACGTATAAAAGTCGCGGGGGTTTCCGTATACAGGCATAGACGTTTGCCACCACCACCGTCTTCCGTATACACCGCGGTGTTGTGAGGGCTCTGTAGCAATAAAACAAAGCCTCTAACCACCCCTTCGCCCTCCTCCTCCGCCGCCTCCGCCTCCACCGCCACCGCCGCCGCTGCCACCTTCACCAACAAACTCACCGTTTCTGGGCCGTAAATTTTAGTGCGGACACCCGTTCGCGCCCCCGCGTAAGGGAAACCATATACGAGTAGCTATATCAACGATCTTATATCCTTTGTCGTTCGTACGTCTCCTACACTCTTTCTGGATATACTTTACCGGTTTCTTTTTTCTTTCTTTTTTTTTTTTTTTTGTTTTTTACTTCATCTGTATTTACTGCGTGAGTACAGAAATAAAAAAAAAAAAAAAAAGAAAAAGGAAAATGGAACAAATATCGCGAGACCAATTTTTGGTAGCGATGATACTTTTTTTTTTTTTTTTATCGCACATTCCGCGTTGTCCGAAAAAATGTGTACGAAATGTTTCTGATTTACAACCGCGTTCAATTTTCGTCGTTTCAATTTCGCGTCGATTTTCCGTTGCGGGTTTTCCACGTTTCCGATTATCGAATGATGTAATTTTTGAAATTCAACCATTGCGTGGAATCGTATATACCGTATTATTACGAGAATATTAGTATTCGAAAGTTATTCGCTCGGGGGTCGGACTCTGGAGTCGCGCGAGTAAAGGGTGGAGTTTGAGGGTTAAGAAGTTTTGACGTATAACTACGCGTTGCGGTTTATCGGGGTTCACGATCTGACGGGGAGATAATTACTTATAAAACAAGAACGTCGCAGAAGATTGTTACAACCCCCTTCCTACAGCTAGCTATACCGTACCGCGACGGTGGCGCAAATTTTTGTTCATGCATATCACTCCGGCTACGTACGTATGTACATAGGCGTCCCGAGGTACATAATGTACACGCGGAGCTGCAGATCCTCGTGGCATCGGTAACAGAAGCATATAATAATACACGCTACGAACGGTACAACAGAAGCAGGTGAAACTCCAGTTGTTATCGCGTCGTCAACTAAGTTTTAACTTTTAAACGACAGTCAAATAACGCTCCAAGGCTAAACTAACTTCATCCCAGATATATCTTCCTATACATATATTGTATATATATAATATATATATGTGATTCGTACACATAGCTTCTCATGTACGACTATTGGGTGTATAATTTAAATTATACATCTAACGAATTTAGCGAGATGAGCCTGGCTCTTTTTGGCTCGGGTGAATTATTCTTCTGCCAGCAAGATCGACTGATTTTCTAAATTAGATTAAATTAACTAAATTAAATCTGTACGTTTCATGCAATTTAAAAATATGCAATGGTTTGGTGAATGCAATAAACATGGCGAAATGCGAAAAAAAAAAAATTAAAGATCTGACAAAGAGGGAAGCGAAAAAATAAATCGTCGAAGAAATACTCGTTGTGATTTTTTTCTTATTTTCGTTTCCTTTCTACCTCGGGTATAATATACGCGCCGAGGATGCACCGCATAAAGGTATACGTACGTAGGTATCCGTGTACTATCCACATCCGCATCAGTTTACTCGAGAAATTAATTATTGTCTCTTACCGGGTATATGCGCGTGGGTTATCGGATTGGTTAATTAGTTAATTAATTAACGCCTAGAGCACTGTGCGCCAGCGTCCCTGCGTTTGTATCTATACCGTATAGTATATATACGAATATATATACCAATATATATATATATATTGGAGGTATATAAATATGCATGTACGTACACAGCGTGGTATATGCAGCGGAAGAGCCGCCGCCGTTGGTGTTGCAGGTCGCGATTGCCACCTGTGAACTGCGTAATACGAAGAGAAAATTGAGTCCAACTGCTTGTTACTTTGGATATTGTGAATACATACCAACTCCATCCTCCGTGAATACGTGTGTACATATTTACGGTATTACACCGTGGACGTAATTATCACCACCGCGTAACGTTTATACATAATAATCGGCGTACACCGAGGGTATCCGATGAAACATATCGTACGATTTGATAATTATTATTCGCGGGGTACGCGTACGCGTACCTGCGTCCGTATGACGTGATTAGGAGTTAGGTATTCGATGCGAAATTTTGGAAAATTCATGAATTTACAGCGGCCGAGAGTCGGCCATCTGATATAGACGGACCGGCAATTTTCATTAACGCTTACGATATAATAACGAACATGTGTTTCGTACGATTGGTTTTTTTTTTTTTCTTTTTCTCGCCAACCCAGGCTTATTGCATTTGTATAGATTTTCTTGTATCTTCCCGCTGTAACGTCTGTTACGTTACACAACGAGCGAAAAATGATCGAGATATAAGATCGAAAAAGAAGCTCAATTTTTTTATCCCGCGATTAACGACGAAGACAACCGCTCATCCTGGAGAGACGGCGAAAAAAATGAGAAAGAGAAAGAAGAAACTGAAATAGATTGCAACAGAACGACGCAAAAAAGGATGAACATTCGATGGTAGTCAATGCGATTATAATCGGATGCGATTATTGTTATATTCGATTGATTTTTTTCGGTTCCCTTATTGGTCATTCGGATGATTTGGTTTTGAATTTTAATAGAATCAAGCTGGAGGGCGTTTGTTTGAGATTTATATCCGCAATATTTTTCATCGTTTCGTTGTCTACTATTTCCATTTTTAACCACACATCGATGAAAATTGAATTACGTGGCCACCCCAAAATTTGGAAGAAGAGAAAAAAAAACAAATACAAAAAAAAAAAAAAAAGGATCCGTTGAAAAAAAATGTTCGCAAAGCGCGATTCCAATATAAACGAAAATTGAGTTGTCAAATTTGCGAGTGATTTCCCGCGAAAAAAATAATCAAATAAACGGAATGTGAACGAGTGGAGAAACTTTGTTAAAAATATATCCTCCGCGCACGATGTTGATAATAAAATAAAAAAGTAACTCAGCCGCTACATATTATGATATTGTACGTTTTCCCTCATTTTGCATCGTTCGTTCTTTTTTTCTTGTTTTTTTCACACGTTATTTTTTGCCTAATAAAGAACAATAAACATACGAAACACGGGGGGGGGGGGGCGAGGGGGGAAAAATGAATGAACAAAAAAGTTTACGAAAATTGTGTAAAACAAACCCACGAAATTCGTGTCGGCGGGGCGACGGAGCGGGGGAAAGTTGCAAAGCGAAAAGAGCAGAGTAGGGGCAAAGGCGTAACGGGGGGAGCGCGGGGCACCTTTGCACCAAAAGGGTCAACTGGCTCAATTTGCATTCCGGTTGCGCCCGGGGAGGTTTTTGTCATCACCTGTTACCACCAAGCACTCGGCTCCCGAGGGTAAAGGTCCCGATGTTAAATCGCCGAAAATTTTACCACCCCCTGACAACCACCCTACTCCCTTTCCGCGACTAACTACGGAGTACGACGGCGGGGGGGCCGATACACATACAACGTGTACATTTTCCCAACCTAACTTGTCCCGGACTCTGCAACCTGTGCGTATACGTACGGCATGTATGCACTGTATGTTCACATACATTCATGTACGCTACGGTGTATCGCATCATCCCCCGGTAACTTTTGTTGCCTATTATACAGGGCCGCTTGTATGAATGCCTCACGGCTAACAATTGACCCGCCCTTTGAGGTCGAGTAACGTGTTGGATCGTAGGACTTGCGATACGAAATAGCAAATTGCCAAATGATCCTTCTCACTCTCGCTCGATCTATCGCCACACATCGGCGTATCGGATATTCTCGATATTAATTCGCGACCACGCCGTCCTCCACATTTATCGGTAAATCGTGGAAGCTGGAAACCAGAAGGGTGTAACCCCCCTGTTCGTATTTTCTGATTTTGGTAACGAAAAAATACAAATTTCTTCGGTACGAAGTGCGCTTCGATAGGGTCGTGATTGAAGGAATTTTCTTTTCATCCGTTTCTCATGTTTCATGGTTTGAGAAATGGTTACCCTGGAGTTGAATTATCACGTGCGATACCCGGTATACATTTTTTACATTCTCTCTCTCTTTTTTTTTTTCAATTATTTCTTTTTATTTTTTTCTACCTCTGACAACTCGACGAGGAGCGAAGGGGCTAAATTTCACGTTGAGAATGGGCGCTGAGAGAGCCCTGCTACACCTCCCTTTACTCCCCCAAGTTTTGTTTCGCGTTTAAATCATCAAAGTATATATATCTCTTCTCTTCGTGGCAGACCACACACATAACTTACAAAAGCCTAAACCAAAAGAAAAAGGGATGAGGAAAAGCTGGTGGAAAAAACAAAAAAAAAACGCGGGAGTAGCAAGTAGTTCTCCGAAGGGATGCGTAAAAAAAGAGGGGGTGGAAAAATACGAGCTTTATATACCATATATGTATATATATATTTATGTGCTGCAATCGCGTATAAAAATAATGGGAATTTTTAATTTAGGCGTAGTGCTTGTAGAAGAATATCATTCTCGTTTTTATTTCTTCTCTTAAATGAACACCGATGTCACGACGTAGACCGAACACGCGAATGTCGTCCCGTTGTGTTGTAGTCGGTGTGTCTGAACCGCCATAGAGTATATGAAGCAAAAATAAAAAAAACAAATAAAAAAAAAAATTACCGCAAAACAAAAAACGAAAAAAAGGGAGAAAGAAATGAATAAAACGAAAAAATGAGAGAGTGATAAAGGTAAAAATATATAGCGTGTACAGGTGGGTGTGTAAGGGGTGGGTCGGAAGGGAAGGTAAGCGCAGCCATGGGGACAACTGCGGCGGAAGGATGAAAAGGATGAGACGGATGAGAAGGACGCGAACCAAGAGAAAAGGGAACCAACCGTTCGGGGATCCCCCTGAGGCCTCTGTATACACCCCGAGATATCACGCAAGAGTAACTTCTAACTTTTATTTATCGTAAAACTTCCTTCGTTGAAAGGTGTGCTGCTGCTGCTGCTGTTGCTGCTTCTGCTTCTGTTTCCCTTCCTCTTTTTGCTTCTGCTTTTGCTTTTACTTATTCCGTGGTATACGCACGAATATTATACTCGGGAAATCCCCGAGATTACCGCAATGTCTGATGAAGGAGAAAAAATTAGAAGAAAAAAAAACGGGAATTCTATGAAATTACACCGTACCCTACACTCGGATGCGAAAATAATAATCATTAAAAATTGATTACACTGAAAACTACCCCTGTTTCGCCGAGTGAAAGAAGGAAGCCACACCATTCAACGTATCGTCGTCGCGTGTCGTTCATTCCGGATAAGTACATGTGTGAAAAACGATTCCGATTATACTAAAAGCGAGATATTGTTCCCGAATTTTTTTCCAACCCCTAGTATCATCATTCGTGTTAATGCGTAAGGTGTTCGGAAAGAAAAAAAAAAAACAAAGAACTGAACTGGGGGAAATGAAAAAAAAAAAATTCATCGGGTGTAAAAACCATTGTATAACGTACGCCGTGACAAATGATACGAGCGTGAGTTTGTATCGACGTATACGCGAATGCGAATAGGAGAAAACAAAAGACGGAACAAAAAAGGAAAAAAAATAGAAAAAAAAAAAATTAACGACGCGCATCATATTCGTCGCTCTCTAATTGGACATTCAATTTCATTTCGATCAGTCACCCCTCACTTTCGCTCGAACATCGCGAAATAGTTTCCGGTCCCTCGATTTTTTCCACCCTTCTTAAAACAGGGCTTAAAACGGACGAAATTCAACTCGGTCGGTATGGAAGTTTCGCGGGGAATCGCAATCGTCTCTTCCACGATACGTACATACGCGTATACCTATGTATATTTACATATTATACACGGTACGTGTATACGGTACGCCGGGCGTCGGAGCGTTGTTACTTGTCGAAATGGTTATATCTTGGCGATACGTCGGTAATTCCTTGGGTGACATCCTTGCACGGGTTGGTGCAAGCTCGGTGGCCCTTTGTAATCCTCTAAAGCCGGGTCAGGCAGAACGGGTCACACAGAGGACACCCGCCCTTATTCTCAACCCTCGGAACCCTTATACCGGCCAAAAATCTGATACCTGCCACCGACCCCCCCCCCCTCCCCTCCCCAACTCCACATCGTACGACGTACGCCCCACACGACAAAGTCTCGTTCAACCTTTGAGCAACCCTAAAACCCGTAATTCCGACTCGCCGCTTTCCGATTTTTCCTGTAAAAAAAATATATCAAACAAAAAAAAAAAAAACAGGAAAGAAATGGTCGATTAGATTTTTCACGTCGCGTTTTGTTCCGGTTTCCGATCGATCGTGGATCGCGAGGTCGGAATTTTTCCGAGAAATTTTTCAAGTTGTAATTACACGTTGGGAAAATCGTTGCGACTTGGATTATATTATTATTGGACTCTTGGGTGCCATACGCGGGAGAAGGTGAGCATGTAGTATATGGTCAGGTATATACTACCAGTAATCGTTTTACAACGTTGTAAAACGCTGATGGACCGCTTTCTCTATTCGTTGGGGAACTTCGCTCTACACACATACATCAAGGTCAACATGGGGTGCAAATTACCCGATAGAAACTCGACTCGACTAATTCTTTTTTACTTTCCTCTCTCTCTCTCGCGATCACCTGTCCTGGGGTCGAGACCCGAAAGAGGTACCCACGAAGAGGCGGTTAATTGAAAACTAAAAAATTACGACAGTTTGAAACGGGAACTAAATCCACCGGTTCGGTTTTGTTTCAACGTTTCAGGGACGCGACATTTTTTCCACACGGTTCGCTAAATTTTTACTGAATTATTCGTGCCCTACAACCGATCTGCGGGGAGTCCCCGTCCCGATAGAATTAATCGTAATTGACAAACGTGAGAATTAATTCATTTTCTACAGAATTGCGGGATTCGATGTGATATTCAGTTTTCGCTTTTTTCCACCACAGTTATTCAGTTTTAAGTCCTTCCGCATTCCCACGATGCTAATTCGTCGAAACATAAATTGTAAAACCCCTGAAAAAAATTCAAACGATTAAAATACATCAAATTTTTCAATCTCCATTAACATAAATAATTTGTACCTTGGGGCCGGGGGGGGGGGGGGGGGGGAATAAGATAAAGGATCTCTTACGTCCCTTGAATGTAATTTCTCATCGGTGCGGTTTGAGCAATTGACGCACGATACAAAAGCAAAATAAAAAAGGTATAACGATATACATACACTGCAGCAGCATCGTAATCAAAAGATTGATGAGATATTCCGCGGTGATGTATAATTCGAATTCATCGTGTGCGTAATTTGTTTTTTTATTGTAACAATCACGTGTGTACGCGTACTCGTGCGATGTGGTGGTACACGTATGGATATATATGTATAATATCTGTTGTGTATAGGTATAAATTCTAATGGCCCGAAGCAACGAGAAACGGGGCAACCACCGAGCGTCGAGCGGTAACGTACGAGCAACAATAAATTCAACAATACCGTATCGTATCGTGTCATACGTTATTTTTTGCACACGCTACACACGACGTACGTACGTGTGCGTGCGAATGTATTTACGCGGAGCACATGTATCTCGTGGTTATGCATATAATATGCGTTTCAGCAGAAATGATATTGTCACCGCAGAAAGAGCGGCGGAAAGGAGGGTGGAATGGGGTCGGGGGACGGGGGGCTCCTCCGGTATATTTTTCATTTCGTATAGGATATCGCGTCGAGTTATAAATTATTTTCGAGAAATTAAGCCAACAGCGTACATGTATAGGTCCCGATCCGATAAATGAAAAGTATAGCGAGATGATTTTCGATCTGTCGAATTTTGGTTTCAATCGAATCATACGGGTGCAATTTATGGATGGCCATCGCGTACGGAGGATATACGGTATACATATACATACATACGATAAATATAAGGGTCGATTTTAATTTCGACGATTTAACATCGGGTGGTTTAAAAGCCAAGAACAAATTTGCGAACCCCGGTAACCGTGACCGCAAAGTCCTACGAACCGTAGAGATACCCTTCAAAAGATCCGGGAGGTCGGAGGAGGGACATCGGTTCGAGTCCTCCTCTCCAGGGACCGTCGGCGGTGGTTAGGTGTCACTAGCTATCTCGCCGGGACGTTTGTCACGGCTCCCGTTTGCAAAACGACCAACCAAACTGGCCCCGGGCATCGTTTAAGCCCTTAGACGTTACGGGGCTCAAGTAATTTGCTGAATTATTTAAACCGCACTTCTAATTCGAGATAGTCTATCCCGGATAAATCCCTTTCTTCTTTCCTCCGCCTCCCCTTTCTTATTTTCCCTCTCCTTCGTTTTTTAGTATCACTTCCCTTTTTCCTTCCCATATATTTCTTCTCCTCGTCCCGAGGGGTTTACGCATACATATATATATATATACGGCACCTGCATAACCCGGAAGAAAAAATTTTCATATCATATATTGCGTGACTTGAAATAATAATAAAGTTTAATAACAAATTTTCTTCTTTCTCTCATTTTCGGTTATCTCGTTCGTTCTAATTTTCGTCTTTTCCCGGTGTTTTCTATTATAGTTCTCTCGTTTTTTTTTCTTTTTTCTTCACCCCGTACACATTTCGCGGATTTAGAAGCGGGATTATTAGCGCACGTATACGTAAATCTAGATGAATTTCTGGTTATACGAGCAGAAACTGCGGACAAATGGGCGTAGGAAAGTGGTGGGTGCAACGCGGTTCTTATCAGAAATCGGACGGTTTTCTCCCTCAGAACTCTGGGAACAGCTAATACTTTTCCGCAAACTATCCCGTTCCTTCAACTCGAGCGATCCTTCTTACTTGTGGGAAGTGATTAGTTAGCTTACATCAGTTACGCGGGTTTATTCATACTCCCGAAACGTCCCGGTATTTTTTTTTTTCTTTCTTTTATCCTTCTCCTATTTTTCGTCTAGGTAGACTTATTTTTTTTTTTTTTTCGATTTTTCTCTTGTCTCCTACTTCGGGAAAATTAATAACATCCCACGGGGGACGCGAATCGAAAATTTTTGTTATTTTCCTCCCAAAGTGGAGGCGCAGCAGACCCTCCTCCACATGGTACTTATTTGTGTACATTCGGCCATTGCATACTTCATTTTATATATTCTTGGGAAACGTGTTTGTATATAGGGGAAGTTTTTCGTTGGTTATAATTAATTTAATAAATCATTCCCTTCCCTTCGTAATTATATCGTGAAGTTGCAGCGGGAAGGATCAATCCACCCTTGTTACAAAGAAAATTGCCGCTGGCATGTCAGCCGCTTCTGTTGGCAATATTTCCTCCCTTGCGAATGAGGGCCGATTTTTTTTTTTTTTTTGTTCTGTTTTTGCTTTTTTCTTTTTTCGTTTTTTTTTACTTTTTCCAAGTTGCGTACACTCAATCAAAACTCGCACATTCGGTCAATCGACTACAATGACACGTTCATTGATTCATTTAGCGTTTTCACATTTTCGAAAAAAACTCGAACGGACACCATAAGCTGACGTTTCACAGCCATTTTGATTTATTTAATTTTTTTTTTTTTTTTTTTTGGATAGCGCTCGTCGTTTAACGTAGATGCAGGTTAAGAGTCAGACGTCGTATGGGTAAAGGTTCGCGCGCGGTGACCTGCGAATAATTTTGGCGAAAGTTTTACACCGAGTGGATAGGTAGGTAGGTAACTAGTAGGTGTATATAACTACGGGTCGTAGGGTACCGCGTCGTTTAGAAGGGAGCCGGTTGCCCCTAATCAGCGTCACACTAAAGTCTTGGCCATTAGATCAAAGTTGAGGATTTAGCCAAGGATTTACTTTAATCCAAGCTTTGTGAGAGGTAAATAGAGCTCCCGCGTAGAGTCCCGCGAAACGAAGAGCTAGAAGGTGGAGCGTATATAACCGTCGTACACGAGCACGCACACGGATACACGGTGGGACACGTGTGTATAAGGAAAGAAGGTGAAAAGCAACGTTGCGCCGTATCGGTAGATGCGTATATATATGTATACATTTATATGGTATGGCTTCTCTGGAACCAACTAGATTCGCGGCAAGCTGTCCGCAAATACGACGCGCCTGTGCACCGGCACCACATGCAATCTCATAAAACTACCCCATAAATGTCAGGATCTAGATTCAACGTAATACCAGAACCAACCGTAGAACGTAAACGCCCTGCAATGTTTCGCTGATGTTTTATTGAAGAATCTTTTCTATTTCGATATTCAATTGACTTTTATTCCCTGTTTATTCGGCTACACGCGGCTGTTATCGATTGCATAGTTTTTGCAAATTTTTTTTTTCATCTCTTTCATTTTTTTTACGTCGCACCGCAATCAGCTGACGCACGTGACTGACAGACGATATAGTTACGGGGGGATTCGTCGATTCATTTTATGCAAATATAATCTGATGAACTTTTAATTTAAACAGAATTATCGTGTGTCGTGTATTGTCGGTTGCGGACCGAAGTAGGTAGTATAAACTTTATCCGCGTATTGTATAATCGGTCGCGAAACAAATGAAGCAACTGTTCCGAACAGATGTTCATGTATGTTTGACATACTTTGACTTCGTAGGAGAAACGTTTTCCGTGGTTATTTATGATAAATACATTTCCAGATTACAGGGAGACCCCCCCCCCCCCCGTAAAACGCGATGTCGTAATACTAACAACGATTGATCAAATGCTTTCTTGTTTTGATTAATGCGAATAAGCTCGACCCGGCGGTCGTATGGACGACACAGATATACCTAGTATGTTATCCATATCTGATCCAACTTCCGGTCTGCTCGTAACATTGACGAAAAAACCGGAAAAAAACGATCGAGAAAAATTATGAAAAAATGAAAGATATATCGAAGAGACACCGAACGATCGGTAAAACAGAATCGAAGAAGTTTCTCGTAGCCGTGAAATTAGAGAAAACGAAAAACTAGATCGCGTACAAATCAACTCGCGAAACTGCTAATGTACCCAGCGCCTGCAGCCGGAAGTCCGAAACTCGTTTTTTTTTTTCAAATTTTATTTTCATTTTTTCCGAAGTTGCAATGTCTACATCGAAAATGAAAACGATCCAGGCTTAAAAAAACAAAAGACTCGTGTCGTAGAATTTTCAACAGGGTAGATAAAATGAAAAAAGGGGCTGAAGGTAGTTTAAAATTGGGTAGGTTTTTTTGAGTCGGCGCGGTTTAAAGGTTTTCAGACACCCAACGTGCTATAAAGTTTTTGGTAAGCACGGTTCATTATTCAAGCTAAACTCTTCGGTGCTTAAGAAAAGTGAGGCGGATCTCAGGGTCGAGGCAAGAGAGAAAAAAGGAAGGGCAAAAAAAGAGAGACAAAAGAAAAAAGTAAAGGAGAGGAAGAGTTTCGGTAGAAAAGTCAGAGCCGTCGTCGACGCCTTGGAAAGGAGGACGTCGCGCTCGTAGTCGGGTTTCGAGATATTCGTACGGCCCACCTTTCCAACCTTCTCTACCGCGTACCATCCTCTCGCCGTCGTAGCAGCAGCAGCGGCAGCAGCAGCAGCGGCAGTAGCAGCAGCAGCTTCGCACAAGTCAACGATTTTCGCGTAAAACTTTTGCAATTTTGCAAGTTTAAGCCGTCGCTAATAACATGGAGATTTTCAACGAATTGCAAAAACGACTGTCAATTTTCCCGGTATACGCGCGCTACGCGCTCCGCACTCCGCGCTCTCTCTCTCTCTCTCTATTTCTCTCTCCCTCTCTCTCTCTCTCGAGGTATTCACGTTCACGTTCACATTTACGTTCACGTTCACGGGTTTTATGTTCATCGCGAGCTTTCGACCTGCTCATAGTCAGCTACCACCCAGTTTCTCGTGGCTCGCAAAAGGCGACACCTATTTTCCCACCCCTATATAACGTGTGCTGAAAACTGCTCTTGGGCTTCATCTTCTGTAGCTAGCCGCCCTCTCCTTTCGACTCTCAAAATTGGTTTTGCTAATGAACTTTATTCTACTGTCGCGCTTTTATAACGTCGGTTAAACTACGCGACGTACTATTATACCCGGTGAGAGATATTTCATTTTTTCAGTTATATTGCGGATTCTTGTTTATCTGCCTCCTCTTGTTTTTTTTTCTCTTTTTTGCCGTTCGAAGAGGATTTTCGATTACGCTTTCCGACCTCGTTTAAGGAATATTATGAAAAAACCGTGACATATCAGTCACACCGCGGTTTTGCCAATTTATATCGTTATATACGACTCGCTTCGTGCCGAAGCACCGTATCGCATAATGCAGTTTGCGAACGAATACGTGTAAATCGTAGTTCAATCGGTTCCCCGGCGAACCGGCGATCTTGACCTTCAGTCCAATGATATTTCACGCAACGATCGATCCCACGTAAAAAGCAACCGGATTAATCATTTTTCGAATGGATAGATCGTCCACGTATGTACGCGCCACACGTATACGGGGTTGTAAGAAAATTCAATTCCCGTCGTATGCACTTTGCCCTTATGTAAAGTAGATATATCGCGCACCGATATGTACATACATATATAAAGGTACGTACACGTCCTATGCATATAGATTCCTATCCATAGTGTATGTATATACGTCGTATACGTAAACGTAATGGCGAGGGTGTGCGGAGAGCCGAGGCATCGCGGAGCAGGGGTAGCGTAGGGTTGAGGTGTTTCGCTAATCCCTTCGTTTCAACCGTTTCGACGATGCATAGCGTTTCAGGTAACGATATTACTATCGAGCTTAATGCACGCGTCACACTCCGACTACCAACGCCCAAAGTTCTCTCTCTCTCTCTCTCTCTCTCTCTCTCTCCGTCCGCAAACTGAACTGTGGCCAACGCTCCCTATTATTAATAGATGAGCTTTGTTGTATCCGCTCTCTGATCTCTACGCGATCTCTACCCACCTGTACATCTTTATCGGATGGTGATTCCTTTTTTTTGTTTGTTTCTTCTTTTTTTTTTTATTTTTTGTTTCATTACATTCAATGACACTTTGCGACTCTCGTGGTCACACACACGTGGGATTCGTTCAACGGTTCAATCGAACCCGATCGGATTTTGGAATTTGGAATCGAATTTCGGAAGAAAAAAAAAACATCAGGTAGTCGATCGTTTCTCCGTTCGTTCGATCGGAATTTAATAAAAGTCACCGAAATATTGAAGTGGAAAAATCTTGAATCCAATCGCGAACGATGGCGGCTCGAATGTCTCGTGTTGGGTGTATTACAAACGCCGGTCGCGACACGTGCTCTTAATAACACGATAATCGCGATGTTACACATTGCCTGACAATGATCGCGCTGTGGTCACGCAACGGTGGTATATGATCGTGTTGGTTTTGCATGAAATAGAAACTGAGGACGAGAGGAAATGCGTGTTCAGACGTCTAGACCGGGGCGAGCTTAATCGGGATAACCATTACGTGCAGTCGTTTTCTGACAAGAATTATACATCGCGGGTATTATATCTGTACAAAAGAAACGCACCCCATTTTATACTCGCACGTATATAGCTACGGAAAAAAAAAAAACGTAATAAACGAAACGCTCGACGAAAAGAAAAACAAAAATTAACACCGTCGTCGGAAAATATTCATCGAGAAGTCGGTGTGGATCGAAACGGTGTTTCACGGTTGTACAAACGTTGTTGTTTCTTTTTTTTTCTTATAATTCAATCTTCGGGGTGTCCATCTTGGTTGAAGTTTTGTTTTTTTTCTTGTTATTGTTTCGATGTCGTATGTGCGGGTGTGAGGTGGTACGTCTAACTTGCGATCACGAGGAATTTTTATGGGGTAATTTGTCGCCGTTGATTGCGAGTCGCGATTGCGCATTGCAGGGTTGTGTTTTAGGTGCGGTATAACACGATTGTGGTCCCCCGTTGATTGTACGTTAATTAACCTTGTCAAAGTTAATGGAGGGTTTGCGTGGAGAAGGATTGAACGTGGCGTTACACCGCTACCTTGTTTGTTTCAGCAATATCGACGTCCGTGTATATGAAAATATGTCCGATACAAAGCGATACATTATTCAAATTATCCTATCTCAGATCATTCGATCATTTTCGGTGGAACGGAAAAATGATTCTCATCTCATCTCCCTCGTCCTACGTATTTTCCGTAGTCGTACAAATGTATCGATAGTCAAGATGAAAAATATCGAAACGTTTTTCGGTATTGAAAAAAAATTGAAATCGTCCAATTTCCTACCAGCACAGGGAATTTTGTAAGATTTTTGAAGCGGGTGTGCGGGTTAAAGTTCTTCATTAACTTTCGGTTGGCTAATTTTGATTTTGAGTTTTCGTTTTTTTTTTTTCTCTCCTATTCAAACAAAAAACATAACGGGGTGATAGTTGAAATTTTAACCCTACGGAGCTGACGGTGTTCGCCGCCATTCCCATGAATATTGATGTATAATTTGCTCCATGGACGAGAGACACAGTTAAAGCGATTTTGTATGTGGCTTTTGTCAGTATAGTACGAAAGAAGAGGGAGAGAGAGAGAGAGAGAGGGAGGTGGAGGGTGAGCGGCGTACGAGAGAAAGAGAATATTATAGGGATAGGGATGTTCGCTCGTAGACATGTAGGTAGAACGTATGATCAAACGTCTAGAGCTGGCTGTGTTTAAACCGTGTTTCAATTTCCAAGCCATCCGGTTACTCCATCTCCCTCTCTCTCCTCTTTCCTCTCTCTCTCTCTTTCTCTCTTTCACTTTCTCCCTCTCTTTCTCCCTCTCCCCCTTCGCAGCGTCTGTTCGCGGAGACTGCGGGATCGCCTTCTATTTCTGCATACTGTGTAACCGTTAGAGACTCTCTGCAAATGTATTTACGTCATTTTCCTCCACCACTATGGGGTACTGTATAAATCCTATTGGCGCATATCTGTTCGCCGCTAGTATTTCCAAGTTATATACAGTCCCACGCGTCAGAGGGTTTTCGAATATAACCGTGAGTACGTAGCGCGCAGTCGGGGTTTCATTAAAACCTACTCGTCTTCCGCGTACACTCGAAACACTTTGACAATGGAATCGCCGTTCATATTAAAAATACAGGTAGACGAGAGCTAGCGGCCCGCCGCGGATTTGACGGATCCGAAAATACGTTCCTCCGCGGCGTATCGACGGGAAGAATTTCATCGATTTTCATCGACTTCGGAATGACGATATATACAACGGGGGAAAAGAACTCTAAAATTTGAGTGCATCACGTCCGCGTGCAGGTATTACGCGGTGCGGTGCATAGGTATGCATTTAGTCGAGGTTCAAGTCAGGTTTCAGACTCGGCGCAGCGACGCGTGCGGGATTACCATATCAAAGCATTACGCCCTAATGCTAAGCTATGCGTTACCCAGCGCGAATCTGTTTCGCCGCCACAAAGCGATCCACGCAATCTAAGCAGGATTTTTGAAAACTACTCGACGAATGAAATTCACGCGACGCGAGACGTACGAGCGGACGGAGACGATGATTACCTCGGATCGAAAATTCCCGCCACAATCGAGATGAAGAATCGAGAATCGATTTCTACCCTCCGCCGCGGAGGAGGAGGGGACGGAAAAATATATATATTGCGGTAATTAGGCGAGTAGGGACAATTAATAGGCCGGGCAGCTTGACGGAACACCGGGACTCGGGCGACGTACCATTAGGAATGATTTGCGAGGAGAAATATAAGCAAGGAAACGGAGGGGAGGGGGGGGGCTACACGCGAACCGAAACCACCGCGAACGATACCGCTGCGTTGTCAGCTATTTCGCTATCGAGAACTTTCAGCAACGACGCACCCGTTTAATCGAAGGGAATTTTCATTATCATATTCATTAGTTTTGTAACGGTGTGAAGTAAGAATTTTAGAAAAACAACAGGATGAAAAATGAAATAACGATCTCTCGGAGAATTGAATTATGGTGTGAAAGTCGACGGTCATTAGGGACCGTCTCCCGAAGTTTAACAACGATCGAATATTAAATACCAAAATTTGCGGTTCGTGAAATCGGACGATTTTACCCCGCACGTGGTGAAGTTGATACATTTTGTAATCGTCCGATTGCTGAAATTCTGAAAAAAAGATTATCCTGTCTATCAAGTACAGCGGTAGATTTCTTTCGGTATTCTTCATTCGCAGCCACCCATTATCACATAACCGTTACTTTCCTCCGCACGGTATAAACCTCTTATAGCTCAGGGGATGAAATTCGTTTTCAGAGCGTCACGTGCTCTCGTAATTGTCGCCTATTGGTATGAAGGGGTTGGTTTGGTTTCGTTCAATTCTCGCTCAAGAGTAAAATGGACGAAGAAGTGTTAACGTATAGACGTACGAAGTTCGCTCTAGTAATTGTGTCGAACTTTACGAATCGTCTACGAAAAATAAACTACACATCGATAGAAATGAGAGAAAAAGCAATCCTAACTATAAAATTGAAAAAAAAAGGAAACAAAAACTACGAGCAATCCGCAGTTGACATTTTTTCGAAACGCTTTCATTTTCGAGAAATTTTTATGTGTAATTTTTTCTTTCATCTTCATTCTTCTTTTTTCTCTGTTGTTCCATTATTATTGTTTTTTTTTTCTTTCGAACGTCCGTCGTGATCGGAGAATAAATATCATTGTACAAATTTTATATAACACGTCGTAACTTTCTATCGGAATTATCTCTGTATCTCGCTAAGAATTTCTTTCATATTCTCCCGCGGCGGACTCACCCCGTTATATTTATATCCCTCGCCCGTAGCACATCCTACTGTACGCTTTCACTCACCCAATGCAAACTAAGTTAATATTCTTACCTATTTTTACGAGAATCCCCACAAACTTTTTAATCATCCTCTGATTTCATTAGCCTCGCTGCGGGAGTTCTCTTTGCCCTTTCTCGGCTCACCATCAGCACCACCACCGTCAACACCACCGCCGCCACCCCTATCCACCCTCCAACTTTCAGATACTCTCCCTTTATCTCTCTCTTTTTCCTTTTCTCTCGCTCCTTTCATCTCCTTTGATATCTTCCACCACACCTTAGAATGGATTAGTATTCTTAATTGTGCTTCCCTTTCCTCGCTTGACAGCCTTATATATCCGTGCGATACTCAGAGAGACATATATGTACAATAGAAAAACTTATGTACAAATATGTCGGTCGATCATAAATTGCGACATCATTTTTTAGGTAATTAAAATATGCAGGTGATCATTTTTTGAAAGCTCGTACAGCGACAGTCGACCGAAAAAGGCATTCTTCGGATATATTTTTTTCATCGGGTTTTTTTCTTTTTTTTTTTTCTCTTCATCTCCAACGGAATTCAGCTTGGGGGGGTATTCAGTTTCGAATCAGAGAAGTGTTTGAATTTTCTCTCGAGTACAGAGCTAGCTATTCTGAAGAGGATGAAGGTAGAGAGAACCGGGGGGAAAGTATCTTCAGAGATTTTCCCAACAATTTCGACGGTGTGAGGGTAAATGGTGTGTGCTTTTATACGTTTCCACCACTTCCACCACCCTCCTTACTCCCCTGTACGCGCTACTGCCAATATTCATTGTCAAACACACTTCGAATCGAATATTTTTCACGTATCGATGTGTAATGCGCATATATAAATATGGCGCGTTGAAGAAAAATAAAAATTTCGAGTTCCTTCGATGTTTCTCAACGGCGCGTCGTCACCCACGCACGAGTCAAGGTCGTACGTATTCGACTCGGTAAAGTCGAAGCTTCTTGTTTTTTTTTTTTTTTTTTTTCTATTTTTACAAACTACTCGGTTTTCAACGAAACGTTGAAAAGCCCGTTTCATCGACGAAGCCTATCTATCGCCCTTGGACAAAAAATCAAAAGACTTGGCATATTCACGACGAAATTGCACGAACATCGTCTCTACATCTTCTCGAACTTCAGATGAAAGAAAAATCGACGAAGGAGTAACGTTGAAAATAAATACATCGGGGATCAGTCGAGAATCGCACACCTTATATTTAACGGTAATAGTATATCGCGTTTGGTTAAATTTTTTTTCATCAACCACGCCGTCAAGTTTACGAAAACCATGCGATCGCGAACTGGAAGTAATCAAGCGATGTAATTCCGTGGAAAGAATTGCTTTTATAAAATCTTATAACCTATAGAATAATCGAGAGAGTTCTATGATAATATAGTATGAGGTGATATTAAATCCTATCCGTATTATAGCTGCTGCTGCTGCTGCTCCCGCTTTCTCGGGGGGATATATATGTATATATATATATATATAGTTTCGTAGCCAGAATGAGGAGGAAGTTGGGATAGGGCAGGAAATTAAAAAGTGAAACGGGGGGTGAGGGCGGGATCTTCGATAATGAAGAATGATGTTTATACTCATCGCCTATCGCGTCTGCGCTACAATAAGTAACAGCACGCGCGTGATTATATAATTTTCCAATTATTATTAACACCGTGACTAAAACGGAGCATTTTCTAGTTTTTTTTTTGCCCCCGCTCTTTTTCTTCCCATTTTCGTTTTCATTTCCTCGATAAATCCGACATCTAATCCCCCCCCCCCCGTTTCCATCCGTAATAAATATCAATCTAAGTCTAGTCCGAAAATTAATAACGGAGAATTAAAATATTAGCGCACGTATAACTGAAACAAAGAGAATACACATTGTTACTTTTCCAATTCCAAATTACGGATATTAATCGACACGATTTATGATAATCGTTATAGGAAATAGCTTTCGTACCTAACTTCACTTCAACTGACCTAACGTAACCCGAGTTCATAACTGTAACTATAGTTTGATTCAGAGACGGGCGACGCTACCCCCCTCCCCCCCTTAACGGCAATTGAGACTCGGACGATACAAAGCCAATTAATGGGCATTTTTCGTAGTGCACCAAAGAACTGGACATCGTTTGAGGGAGTAGGTGAAGAGTGGCCAGAGGGCGGCGTGGAGGGTGGGAGGGGGAGGGGGAGGGGGAGGGGGGGGGCATTTAATTGCTTTCTTCCATTTATCAAGGCGAGTCCTCCGCAAGGGCCAGGAAAACGTGGCGCCGCAAGCTGACGTCACATCCGTCCGCCAACGCCCCTAATCCTGATGAACGATGACTAGGCCACAGAGATTAATTTATATATACGTATGGTTTGTAGGTATATATGTATCTGTATACGTTGCGAGTACATACAAAGCACACAAATGTGCAGGGAGTTGATCAATTAGAGATAGTGAAAATTCAGGGTAGGTTTTCACGGGTCCGGCGAACGGTAGAATCTACGTATTCGTTTTAATTATAGTCGATATTTTTTTCATCAAATTTTTCGTTTTTTTTTGCCACGAGGGATCAGGTCGATGAATTTATCGCGCGTAAGGCGTCGATGGGGTAATTTTTTTTCTTTCATCGGATATCGAAAGAAATTTGAGAATTATCGGTGAAGAATTGTGTAGAAAGGTATTATAATGTGACCAAGGTTTAACCGGCGAGGAAGTAAGAGTACAAAAAAAAAGAAGGGGGGAAAAAAGTAAGGGAAAAATAGAAGGAAAGAAATAGAAAGAAGAGGAAGTTGCGGAATAAGGGATCACGTGATGTAATCCATCACCCTGACGAGCGTGTTACACCCTTAGTCGCGCGTATACCGGTGAAGGCGATAAGGAAAACGCAGGTGGCGTATACCGACCGGAGTTGGGAGAAAAAAAAAAATAAAAATAAGAACAATAAAACCTCGCCGTACAACCGAGCAAAACTCGCAATTTCGAATGAAGAACAATCCACGTTTAATATTTGTGTACCGGAAAATAAAAGATTTTATTCGGGATTTTTGATAAATTGCGGCAACCTTTTGTTTTTCCCACACTTTGTTTTCTCCGCTCCTGTCGAACCGACGACGGAGAGGATCGGTCACGATCTTTTGATATTCGGAGGCTTTTTTTCTTTCATTCTATTTTTTTTTTTCACCCCTCCAACTAGTTGATAAACATGACTTCGTCGGAGGTCTAATGGTTATTGATGATTGAATTTCTTTGCGAATTCCGCGCATTCGGTATATTACATATACGTATACGATAGCTCCTGTAGTATATATATGTATATATATATATATATATATATATATATAACAGTAGGGGATGCATGTTTCAATTCCCTGAGGAACGACCATAATTGAAGTTATAAGGGGCGGCGGGAAGGGGGTAGCAAGGTAACCAACCAGACAGAAACTTCAAAGCTCCATTACCATTACAAAGCATTGCTAATGGCCCTTAAGACAATAGCTACCGGATTTTTAATGCCCATGCTGTCTGATGCTTCAGAGTACATACCCTCACCTTGTACAGCGCACACATAACTACGCGTACATACCCGTATACCATGGTTTTAACCATGCAAGTTCTCATTATTCGTCTTACTCTGTCTCGGAAAATTTTCAAATAACAATTAAACGTTCGTATTATATTCCGTGCAGTGTCTTTCTTTTTTTTTGGTTTTTTTTTTTTCATTATTTTTGTTTCGTTCTAAAATATATAACGTTATAAAATACCTCACGAGATTTCAATTTTTGAGTATTTTATCAACGCGGAGATAGGGGTTTATAACTGTCACGAGAAATGTATAAACTGTTCAGTTATTATACGTATATAACGAAGTATACGTATATATATAACCTTATAAATATGCAAATCTTGAAGGAATATCAGCGACCCAGACTTATCGCGGCGAGGTTATAATTTTTTTCATATTTATTGTATAAAAGGGTTTTAGTACGTCGCCGGTATCTAAACGGATAACGGGCCATTAGAAGGTAGAAAAATTAATAGAGCAAAAAACCCCCGCGTCTCGTTATCCCCGTTCGGGCGCCGATAAAAAAAAAAAAACAAAAAAACGAAAAAAAAAAAAAAAAACAAGAAAAAAACCGGCGATATCCAATTCGGCGATATTCTTATTTAATTTCTTCCGAAATAATATAGCAAGAATTTTTCGAGATCGCCACGAGGCGAGGCGCGCGGCCCGACGACGGGGTTCGGGCGAGAAGGATAAAAAGAAGAGTAAACAGAGACAAAGGATAAGGACGCGAGAGTATAACGTAGCTGGGGGTGCAGTAGCTCCGAGACGTGGCACTCCCTGGGGACTCTTATGTTTTAAACGGGATTCCGGAGTTTATAGGGGATTCCGAGCTCCCTTTGCGCTACGTTTCGTGCACAGTACCGCGGGATACCACAGTCCCCCATCACATCACATCCCATCCCCGTTCCCGTTCCCCTTTCCCGTTCCCCGTTCCCGTTCCCGTATAACCCAACCATCGGAGAATACCTCGACCGGTAGTAACCTCCGCACAACCAAGAATTGTTAGAGTGTACCCTCTTAGGAACGACTACGCTAAAATGCCGACCCTTAGACGTGTACGTCATTAGAGCCGGGATCTGGTGGCGAACCCGGTGGACGTCGTGCACCCGAAAATATCATCGAAAAATGACGAAGAGAACGGCCATGGACGACGGGGGCGGGGAAAAAAAGAAGCGACGCGATGTTACCCCCGAAATTCGTCGGAGAAAGTTTTCGTTCGGAGATGGAATAATTTTTTTGTTCTCCACCCTCCTCGAAGGTTTCGAGATCGAACAATATACGTAAGATATTTTGAGGGTGGTCTAAAATCTATACTGCAGCGGAGAATTTGGCCGGAATTCCTCCTAAATTTAATTAACCTCGTGGCCAGAGAACGGTCTGGCGACTCATACCACGGATATACCATGCCGTATGGTGCGGTGTACGTGTGCCACGTGAACGCGTAGGGTTCTGGTTGGTGTTGGCGGTGGCGGTGGTATCCCTGGTGAAGCGAGTCCGCATAGAGCTGCTATACGGTATAGATTCATAGGAGTTTAGAACGGAGGGTTTAACCATTGGCCCAGTTGCCGATTGTTTCCCGCAATCGTCGGGAGGGAAGATTTGTGGGTGATTGTTCGACGGAGGAAGAGCGGCAGGAGGAGGAGGAGCAGGAGGAGAGGGAGAACTGGAAGCATCCCGGAGTGGCTTCCAGTCACTCGCTGCTAGCGGCTATTCCCCCCCCCCCCTCCCCCCCCCCTCCGCGCCCTCTCCCTCTTTTTCCACCCAGGATACACTCCGTTCTCCAAACCTCTAACTGCAGAACTAAATTGCACTTTACAGCTATATAAACGAGTACAGTGCGATATATACTGTATACTATATACGTGTAACAACGTGGAAAACGGACCTTAAAATTCACGCATTTGATTTAACAGTTTTTTTTTCCTCCTTCTCTCTTTTTTTTTACCCCGGATTTGCATCGCGCCGGGAATAAAAGTTACGGGGATGAATTTATTACACGCGAATCATCCTCACCTCGGAATTTGAAAGGTGCGCGCGTTCGGTGGCAGGAGATTTGCATTTTTATCGTTATCGTTTCTGATATTTTCATTATTTCGTCGGTAAGTTCGGTAAATTTAACCGATCCGCGGCGATCGTCGCGTACGGTAGTAAAAAGCGTCCTGAAGGAGCGTTGCCTTTCCAAAGGGGGGGATGGATCAAGTATTGCCCTCGGTTCGAGCTCTGTACGGTTCACGAAATTCTCGACGATACTTGCTCCGCGATCCCGACTAATTTCACTCTATTTCACTTCTACACGGGATAACGCGAGTTCTTTTAATGGCCGATCGAATAAAGTTTTATACCTTCAGCTCTTCGTCCGAACTATACACCAGTATTAAATTTATGCGGTGCGTCGGTAATCACGGGGGGATGTTTTATCAACATTTTTCGAATAAATCTTCGCCGCGGATGCGCGAGGCGAGGACTCGAAAAAGGAACAAATTTTTCCCTAACCGTTGATCAACTTTGATCTATAGGCGGAATATTCTATTTTCTAGGATCTGGTGGGTACGGTTGTACCGCGCTGCAGCCGCTGATTAATCGTTGAACTGGTTTACCCACTGTGTGTCTAATCTTATAACAATTTAGTTAAACATAGGTTTAGATTTGCGGTGTAATAAATTTCACTTTGATAAATTATGCCATTCGAAAGCCTACGATTAAGACGTACAGTTTACGTACAATATATATATATGTATAATGTACCACGTACACGTATGTACACGTATGTTCCGAGTAGTTAATTATCCGATTTTAGATAATCGTTGAGCTGCCGCCGCTGCTTCTGAACGGTAGCAAGGGAGGCTTTACCTACAATTTGTACGTACGTACCTTGTATCGTGTAAATCCTTTCCATGTATCTTATCAAGTTTTTTCAAAAATGCGGCGCAGCGGTAATTATAATTTTTTTTTTCAGTTTCGATGCAATCTGTTTTTCATTTTTTCATTGTACGAAAAAATATGTTACTTGTTAATTGTGTTTAATGAAATTTGAATGGTTCATTGAAATTTTTACACAGCGACGTTTTGGCTGTGTAAACGGTTCAGTTGTCGTTGTGTAAGGTCGAAAGTCCGACGAAAGAAAAAAGAAGAAATGAAAACTTGAAGCTGTTTTTCGGGAACGGAAGTTACATCGAACGACAACGATTTCCTAAGGGACACTTGTCGGTGATGCGAAGCAGACCCGACTTTATAACAAACTGTGGCGAAAACGATCCTTGCAGTTTCAGCATTTTCACTTTATCACACGTATATAACCGCCACAGTACATACATATATATATATACCTGAGAGTAGTATTTAAAACTTAGAATTCTGTACGTGGCAGCGTACTAATTTACTTTAGCCATTTGCAGCATCGCTATGTGGATCGGCGGGTACACGGGGGGTGCGGCTGCGGATAGTCTTATATATATACTACGAACGTAGTTCTGGATATATTATACATATAGACAATATTTAATATCGTGTATATGTAGTACATCCGCCTATATATGCCATCTATGGGTTGTGTACGCGGTACGCGTCTGCATGTTCGGAGGTAATCGGTTGAAATAAATTTTACGTATGCGCGCATACAGAGAGAGAGAAAGAGAGAGAGAGAGAGAGAGAGAGAGTGAGTGCGATATGCCCGCTACCGTGCAATTCTCCGAGTTAAAATGAGTGTATAGTGTTTGTTTGTTTGTTTGTTGTTCGTACGTTCGATTGTGTAGTGTATATATATATATATATGTACGCGTGTGTATATATATCGAGTAAATAGAATCCTACCCCGTATAACCGATGAAACATAGAAAGAGATGGAACGGATGGATATAGATGCGTAGAAATGTAGAGAAAATGGTGGCGATGCTTTAGAGTCCGTTGGAAATGAACATACACACATAATACATATATATATATATATGTATATAGTATATACCTACAGCACCCGTACACAGAGTCTACGCCAACGGACGATGCATGCATTCCCAATATAGCGAAATCGACAAACATACCTGCAGCAGGTTGCCAGATGGTATTATTTATAGCACCATGTAATGACTGAATTAGTAATTCAAATTTATTGTCTAACCTATTCTCCCTGTATGTATGCAATTTATTGACTATATAACATTACGATTTTAGCTGTTAAATCTACATCGAATATATTACGTTCTGTATTAATCCGTACTCTGAATCATTCCCGTGCGAATCAACGAAAACAAAAAAGAAATCTTTACTCCCGTCCGCGAGATGTGAAATAATTAAAAACTCCAGCGATCGGCCGCATTTGTCACCTATTGACGAAATAATTCTTCCCCCTTCCGTACCACCTACGGTAAATTTTCCGCCACCGATGGAACGCGTTCCACATAATTTTGTCGGAAGGGTGCAAACGGTGCAAACTCGTGCAACGAAACCGTCGGCGGTATCGAGGCGCGTTGAACTTCCCCGAATCCTGCGTACCCTCGTAGATTGTACGTAGGAAGGGTCATTTTGGAAATGTGAATGGGTTGGTAACTCGGAATATATAGAATCAGAAGCAGCTGAGAGGGGCACTGGAGCGAACCGTTGGAGCTGGTTCGAGTAAGGCTGGGTTAGCTTCGGAGGAAATTGACTCGGAAGTCATTTCGCTGAGGAGACTTGATTTCCCATTCGCTAATTACGTCACAATTACTCGACGTTTGTGTGAGTTAAAAATCGCTTTTCGATATTTTATCATAACTCGACGAACACCGGTGCCAGAGAGAGAGAGAGAGAGACGAGGGGCGCGACCGAAGGCGAAGTAGGTACATGTATATTGGTAAGAAAATAAAATTTTCATCTGTGCATTTCTCAAACGGGATTTGTGGTTGCGGAATGGCGGGTAAAAATTGGCGTTCCTTCTTTTTTTTTTTTCTCCCCCTCTCCGCGGGTCGACTTTTATTTTTTTTTCCGTAATATTTTTTTTGGTTTTTTTCATCAGTTTTGTTTACCGAAAAGGCGAATCGAGCGAAATGAAAGCGGCATCAGAGAAATAATCGGATTTGGATGCGAACCATACGGTTCGTTTGTCGTGCGTCCATTAAAACCGTCGGGGTATTGGGATGGGCACGTTATGCACTATACGTACAGAGAGTGAATTAGATTTGGCTGGATCGTCCATTTCGTGTATATACGTATACAGATTATACGCGATGTATATATATATGTATGTACATACGTTGGTACAATAACGGGAGATAAAAGTAACTCCACCGTTATGGTTAGCTTAGTGTTTTCAAACGAGCTTTTTACCTTTCAGGAAGATTCACCGTATGAAACGAGAAGAATGAAAAAAATATATAAATAAATAAATAACATCGTCCGGATACAGATATCTCCGTGGAAATCGGTGTTCAATTTAATTGACATTGAAAAGAACGGAATACGATATGAAAACGAAATTAATTTACCGAAATAAAATGAAACGAAGTAACCGAAAAAAGTAAAATACACGCGAGTCTAATGAAACGCATGTTATACGTATACGCGTGTACACGGAATCGTATGTATCACATGGATATGTATCGCAGAAATTTTTATTTCAGACTTGACTTGAATTAATCGTCGGGTATAACGTGAGTTTTATACATGTATACCTAGATATATTTAATTTACATAATGCAAATTCGTAAGCCTGAACAAACATTCAAATTACCTTTGAAATTTATGTGGTTATAATCGCAACGAAGTATAATAATACTGCGAGCTTTAAGACATCGTGGATGTAAAGTTTCTGTAATATACCCGCCGCGATTTTATAATAAATAATCTTTTTTGTTTTTCCGCCCCCCCCTAGTTCCATATTAGTTATTTCGTTCGTTAATTGAAAGTATAATCAGATCACGAGGCGCGTTATCCAAAAAATTTACCTCATCTCCAAACGAAGTTTATCCTCGCAGTTGCATCGCGTATTCGTCTTTCGATTGATCAGATTTTTTTCAAGTCAAAAAAAAAAAAATAGAAGAAAAACTAAGCAACCGTCGATCTATGAAACGCGGAGTGGATTTTGCGTCGGTAAGCATTATTTCGGTGGGCGTAGAAGGTGGGAGGATTCAGCCGTTTCTCTTATCTATGCAAATGCCTATCACGCCACTCTGATGCGGTGTTATTACCAACATTATCGTTTTACCAGCTGATCTGAGATACGCGGAAACTCGGGAAATGCGAAACGGGTATGGTACACCTATACGTACACAATCGCAAAACCTACAGGGCGTTCCCGAGGTGTAAAATAAACGGACAAAGTGGAAGTGGAGGACTCCCCTTGAAGCCGCTTCCATCCCCGACTATTTTCCATTTTTCATCCACTTCCGTATCGTACCGTGTAACGTTCCATTTTTTCACATCAACCCAAATCCGCCCAAAATTTCGAATCGAGATGCACCGATTTTTGCGTACCTCTATGAAAAATGAATCCAAAAAAAAAAAAAACATGAAACGTCGTGTCAGACGTGCAAGAAAGAGCTTTTCTTACGCGAGTACACCCAGTAATTACCTGTACCATGCAGATGCTTAACCGCACGCGAGTGGAAAGCCGTAATAGAAAATAAATAAATAAATTAAACGAGTAACAATCGGAGAAACGAACGCAGAGACGTATAATACGAAGAAATAATCGTTGGGTATTAATGATATAACGTTATAAACGAATTACGGGGAATCCTGATAATAGTTACATTCTGGGAGCTCGTAAGTTTTCTCGGTACCGCGCGCCAGCAGTTCGTTCGCTCTTCGTCTTCTTCTCTAATTCCCCGTTCTCGAAAAGGCGAGGAGAAGGCGTAGATGGATCGCAAATTTGCGTGTTGCTTCTCTTAATTACAATCTTCCGCCATCCCCTCGAGACTCCGCTACTTCTCCTCCCCTCTCCCCTGCGTTAGTTCATTTCAAACCCCGACACGTGTGCCACCTTACAAACAAGCAACGCTTTCTGCGTACGTCACCCGGTTCACGGAACACCCGTGCGGGTAAAGGTAGACCCGATTGTGAGCCCCTACGTCTCTACCTACCTAAGATTTATACACCGTCCACGTTTTCCCCACATTATACCTGAGCTTTTAATCACATCCGAACTTCTTGTTATTTCGAAAGCTTCGAGTCAGTCAGACGCTTTTGTCGGAACGTCTCTGCCTCTTATACGTCTCTTTGTGGCTATTCTCATTTTTACGATAAAAAAATTTTTGCCATCGCGTACATTTTATTTTCTCTCGGCATTTTTTGCGGCAACGGCGGGGGGGGGGGGAAGGGGTAGGTGAATCAAAGCTTGAACCGGAATTGTGAATTCCGTGTAAAGCCTTCGCTTAAATTGACTCGAGTGGAATCGCGCTTAAATTTTCGAAAGCTATATAAACTTGAGTTTAATGCTCAATTGGGAATTACTTATTCTCGCTCGCACTTGGAATAACTAAACAGCTTTCTCACTTCGATTCTATGGTATACCCTCCGTAGATTTGTATTACTGTACATTGTGTATGATCTATACCTTCGTCGTCCACCTCTCGTATCACCTCGTGTACGTACGGTGGCTGCGTAGCTACCGACCCCTCAAGGTTATTGAGAGCCGTGCCGACTCTGTATTATTGTGCCGCGTAACCGTAAATTGACAACAATGTCGAGGGTGCCGCTGCTTAAATGATAATCGTGAAAATTATCAACGCCTCACTGCCCTTTACAAACTGTCAACTTTTATAGACAATTTTTATAGACGCAGATCAAAAGAAACGTTATTCGCTCTCGTTGTCGGAATAATTTTTGTTTCTCGCACGCATCACGTTACTATCGGATGCACCGACCCGTTTTTGAGATGAGGTAAAATTTTCATTCTTTCAATCGATTGAGAAACTTATTTAAAAAAAATAACTGCCGCTCAAAAATCGCTGGTTGGGTAGGGTGTACAGCGGGTGGTTATGGGACATTTTCTCCGGCTAATTATATTCGAGCATTCCAAGCATTTTATAATGCAGTGCTTATCATTTTTCCGAGTCGAATTCCGACCCCCAATTTCCTCAAACTTCGCTCTATATTATAATGATACGGATTACTTTTTTTTTTTCTTTTCTCTCGACTCCGTGGTTTAACATAACGCGAACGTTCACGTATCAAGTTTTTAATCATCGCGCCATTTCACGGTGAAGAAGCTACCGCGTGTCCGACTACGGGGGGTGAAGAAATACGGCTGATCAAGAATCGTTTCCTTCACGAAAAAAAAATTGTCTACTTTGCGACGGCGGATTCGATAATTGCCGACTTTTTTTCAAAAGCGTCGTACGAAGAAATCATCGAGATTCGTATGACGTACGCACGCAGGTCGGACTTCCTCGACCATTATTGCGCGATTTCAAAAGTTGCGATATCCTACGAAGTGCAGTGCAGACACCGATTCCTCTTGAGTGCAGATGGGTCCCATTGTCTGCGCCTATCTGGCGTTCACGCTCGCGTTTACATCGTTGGATTGTTTCTCTTCCGCTGTAAGCTTCGCGACCCGACCTCGCGTTTCTTGTGTACAGATCGGTACACGTACACGGTAACGGTATACTACGTGTATGAAATATAGCTACCTGTACGGACCCCCCCACAGCCGCCTCGAATACCGGGAGGGAAGTTGAGTTCTTGTAATTTGTAAGTTCC
The DNA here is from genome assembly GCF_917208135.1 of Athalia rosae. Lineage (NCBI taxonomy): Eukaryota > Metazoa > Arthropoda > Insecta > Hymenoptera > Athaliidae > Athalia > Athalia rosae. The sequence continues at coordinate 8,195,252 of NC_064028.1, forward strand.
ACGCCTCAGCGATTCTCATTGTTTTTGTGCAAGTTCAGGATACGAAGAAGTTACAAAGTTAACAGTTTTCCACTGCTCTCGGTAGGCTACTCTCCTTCTCCTTCTCCTTCTCCGTCCTCTTGTTCTTCTTATATTCTTCGTCTTATTCCGCGCAGATCCAACCTGATCTAGTTTCCTTCTTTTTTTCTTCTTATTTTCATTCCTTCTCTTCATTTACTTGTTTTTTTTTTCCTTTCTTTTGTTTTGTTTTTTTTTGTTTTTTTTTTTTTCTCTACTCCCGCACGATGAAAGTCTCTTTTCAAGAATCAGAAAACGAAGTAAATGAAAAAGCAGACGAAACAGCCGAGACGAGCTTTCTGTTTTTCTTGGAATTATCTCCGTCAACAAGAGCCTGTTGTCGCAGTTGAATCGGGTACACCGAATCAAAAACTACACATTTGGATATTGTAGAGCCATTTGCAAAAAAAAAAGAATTTAACGTGACATTCGCACGACGACTTTATGAATGCTAACGAAAATATGCGATATGAGTGAGAAGAAGAAAAAAAAAAAGTGAAAATCATTTTTCGATGAAAAAACTCAAAATGAAAACGTACGTAAGATACCTGTGTCGGGTCGACTCGATGAAAAGGGAAAATACTATCTCACCTGTACACTTCTACTTTGTCTATCACAAAGAGAAGATCAAAGCTCTGACAGCTTCGTGGAAGGTTCTCCCGTTGTTTAACAATAATAATGAAAACGAAAACGAGAAAAGAAGAATCTGTCCAATAGAAGTGTGAAACAAAAACTGGCGTAAGTAGAAGGTAAAAAAATTCAAGGGGGTGTGGTTCAGACGACGCGACGCCGACGTCGATGGTGAAGTTAATTAGCGAAGCAACGTGACGTTCGCTTGTCCCGCCGTCGAACGCATCGCCCGCCTATCCCATGGTCGGACATTGTCCGAATCGTTCGCGAATAGAACTCAACTTTTTCGGAGTCGAGGTGAGGCGGGACGCCGGTGTCTTCCGAAGTTCGCCACCTCCGACGAGATTCAGAAATAGCGAGACACTTTAATCGGATACGAGCCCCTCCCCCTCTTCTCGATGCTTATGATACGAGCGGAACGCAAAAGCGTCGCGACGCGGACGTTCCCCTATTACTCGGGTAGAGGTAGAGGTGTTACACGTATACCGGCATACGTACACTCATATACACATGTATATACCAACGTCGGCACTTCAGCTACGTAGGTATGTAAGAGACGCTCACGTATTCCCCTTGATTAATAGAGCGACGGCGTTGGCACCTCTGCCTTCATTCATCGGTTTCTGGTGCAGTCGCTTAGATCAAGGTGGGCAAAGTATAACGTACGGTGCACCGTACGTAGGGGAATGAGATGGAGATTGAAAGAGAAATCGAGCGTCCCGACGTTTGCCTGATGCATCATAACCGCGACACTTTCAGACCCTTTTCCCTATCGTCGTTATTCACGCCTCGTCGAAGCGTTTCGCCGTTAATTACTTTTTTTTCCCTAAAGATGAAAGCTGCGCACGTTGGGTACATATCTGCGTACATATCTACGACCGATTAAGCTCCGAAGCTCACTATTTACGCACACGTGTATACACGGGGGTTCCGATCGTCTCGTCATAGGCGTATTTTCAATTGTTTCCGCATCGGTGGATAACCCGCGTTTCCATCTCCATCTCCCGCTGCCGCCACCGCCACCGCCCCCGCTACCGGACTACCAACCCCTTACTTTTACCGAATAAACGTCGGCAGCGGCAACAGAAGCGGCGCGGCTATACCGATGATATCGAATGTAGATCCAGAGATTAGCGGTGTATACCCATTGTTGCAATTAACAAGATTAAACGTGAAACAGCGAGGCGTACCCACCGACTCCCCCCCCCCTCCGCCCACCCCCCGTCGCACCACCCCCCTCCTTTCCATACACCGGAACACTCTGCATCAAACGTACGCGCATACCATCCACCCGTACTCTTCCCGTGCCGGTTACCGACCGTTACGTAGCCGTACGAGATCGGAAAAGCCCCGTTTCCGTGGCTATTGCAACAACACCGACATGAACCCGAAACCCAATTCTACCCCCCCCCCCCCTCCCCCCCCCCCTCCTTTAGCCCGAAGCACGAATTAAACTATAGCTTCAAACGGACCCTTGTCAGATATAATACGGAAGCTTCGAACTATTCGTTGTGGGCGGTGTTCACTGACAACGAATACTGGAATACACACGTCGGCCTGATATCGCGTACACCGACGTCCTACGCCGCGGTGCATTATGTACACGGAAACCTTGGGAGAAACTTATATTCCAGCGTAGCGTTACGCTACGGGGGTGGTATCGCGGTGGCCGGTATAATATATATATATATATATATATATATATAAGTGAGAGGGATTTAACACCGTCCGATAAATGCATACAAATTATACAGGTACATATATACACACACACGTAGCGCAAAACTTGATACCATTGCATTTCGCCGGCGTTATAAACATCCCCGGGGATTCGCTCGCCCGTACTCTTTACCCCTTCGGCGTAGCGCCGTGTGATCGCGTCATGTTCGGGATGCGGGCGTTTACCGAGAATGCCGTTGCATTGTCCGAGAAAATAGAATTCCATGTATATACGTACACCGTTAGGAGTATATCCCGTAACGTATTTAACTAATCCCTTTCCATAGCCTCGAAGGAAGTGTTAAAAACTTGCTTATACACAGAGACTGCAGGCTATCCGCGGCTCTCCGTTTCAAACTGCATGTACATAGCGCCGTTGTGTTTGATTATTTGCTAAGTCCATTGCAAATACGGGCACCTTTGATGCGAACGCAACGAAATATATCGTTTCGCGGTACATGGCGATTTTCACTCACAATGCGCGGACTTGCAGCTGCAGCATCGACGATTGTGACACGAACAAACAAAAAGTAAAAGAAGAAGAAGAAGAAGAAAAGAAGTACATTAAAATAACCACCCGCGCAGAAGGGGGGCGGGGGGAGGGTTTCGGAGGAGCAATTAACTCTCCAGGAATACGTTACCTTATGGGGTATAAAGTTTCGACGCCGTGCGCGATGCGAAAAAGAGTTTTGAACAGCGGAGGTGTAGTTTCTGTCTTTTCTAGCAAAAAAAAAAAAATAGTAGTCAAAAGATAAAAGTAAAAAGTAGAAAAAAAAAAGAAGGAAGGAAAAAAGTCCACCTTCCAGCCACCGACGTTCGCACGTACGGTATATACACACGTATAGTCGTACTGACGCTAATTAAATTGTCCCTAACACGCGTGTACGTACATAGGTAGGTGCGAGTGCGCGCTCGCGTGTGTGTGTGTGTGTGTGTGTGTGTTATGTATTTGACAACCCACCGTGACCTCTGCAGGTTCAACTACTCGTACACGGGGGGGTGAAGTTAGGTCGGGTGAGGCGGTGAAGTCCGTGCGATATTACCAAGGTTGGTTCTTGGAAGGGGTGAAAAAGGGTGTACCATGATGCCATACTAGGTACACATACACGGTATATTACTACCTGTGGTACACACGGCACATATGTATATATATGTATATATGTATGTACCTACCTACCTACCTACCTACGGATGACGGTATGTAGGAGTTGGTTATTCGCGGTAATGTTGGGACACTGGCTGCCCCGAAGCTGAGACGAGGTGAGTTCTGGTCCAGATGCCGTCCCAGTTCAAGAGAAGTGAGAAGTGAGAGGAATTCTACACCGCAAATGTGACCGCAGTCTACGGTCTCGCGGTAATTGCACCGACAATGATACCGGCTCTACCCTGTGTACGCCGTGTCAAATGGTAACGATATCATTTCGTGTCCGACATGTCGGTTTTACCGGCCAATCGTATCTCACGGATCGTTACGATGATCCGTTCGCTAATTTTATTCATCACGTTAAACGAATGCCGAATGAAACTTATGATACCGATTTTCACCGGAAGTTTGGAAAGAAATCGAAAACGCAGCGCGGTACGGAGATCGGACGAATCTGGATAGACTCGATATCCGTATCGCGAGGAGCGAGGCTTGACGAAATTCATCGAAACATCGGCGGTATAACGGTTGCAGACGGTGGCGTAAAATATAACGACGATGATAACGCTGGTTAAGATGTGACGCAACTTCTGAGCTCACATCAAGGAGATCCTAAAGGCATTTAACGTAACATGGAAGCAAGAAATAGCGTAGGGAAAGGGAGTGACGTTAAGATTTAGTGAGCGTAAAGACAATTTAACTTTTGAACGTCGACGTGTTCTATTCCTTCTGAAGTGTTTATACGCTGTATATACACGTACGTACGTACAGGTAGATACATATGTATATATATATATATATATATATACACGTATAAGTTTTACGTACGTATGTAACGTGTACGTAGATATAATCGTGAATTCACTCGAAAGTGCATCGCGTTTCTGCGTCTTGTGAGTATATAAATGAAGAGAGGAGGTGTGAAACAGAGAGATGATGTTTGCGCGGTAGGTTTTACTTTGGGTACCGCGAGTTATTATATATATATATATATATGTATATATATAAGATTTCCAGTTCATCCCGTGGTTGGTGCAGTTTTGTGCATTGTACAGCTATCTTTGTCCAAAAGGTGGTGCCGGAGCCATCCGCGTTTCCTGTCGGATGTCGCAAAGACCATCAACGCCTCGTTGCGAAACCTCTCGAGACAGGAAATCTCAACACAAATGTAGGGACTTGGAAGTAGAATTTCAGAATGTGCGCGCTATACAGTTATGCCCGTATCCAGATATACGTCGTACGTGTATTACGTACTGGAAAATATATACATACATACATACATGCGTACATATGTAGAGAGCCTCGCGTATAAAGGTATAGGGAACGGTATACGGTTATGTATGCGAGGGTTGAGGGGGGGGGGGGGGGGGGGGGGGGGGGGGGAAACCAGGAAATATTCTCTACCTCCGAAATACGCGACAGATCGTATCTCATTTTGCGAACCTCTCAGCTTTTACTACCTTCTCAACTACCACCACCACCGGCACCGGCACCGCCGCCGCCGCCGCCACCGGTGCTATGCACTCTGCACCCAACATTTTGCTGGTTTTAAACCAGAGTCTTAAGAGAGAACCACTTCTCCCCGTGTGGACAGATACCACCACAACAGCATTAGTAGCAGAGGGAACGTGCGGTTGAAAACTTCTTACGGTGTACACGCGGCCAAGTATTAAACTGCTTTCTAAGTAATATAACTCTTGTGGTTTATAAAGAGAATTCTTAATAGCCAATCGAAAATTCAAAACTGTTGGAGGCTTTTCATAGTACGATTTTAATTATACACAACGTACCGTAACCGGCTCTATCGGATACACACGTTCACAACGTACGCAGATATAGTTGAATTTAAACCGCACGCCGTACGACTAAAATTCAAGTTCCAATTTCCGAATAGAGTTATGATTTGTTTTAACCATGGGGAATTTAACGGTAGGTTTATATTCGCTATATGTCCCCGTTAGTAGGTGCGGGGGTGGGGTGGTGGTGGAACAGGGGGTAAGGGGGGTAAGGGGGTGTCCGGTGACCGACGATGCGTGAATTTCGGTCCCAACATGATTGCCATTTCGTGGTTCATCGTGATTGGCAGAAAATAGCCGATTCTCGTTTATGTGCCGACGGAAATTTCAACGATGTGTTGCCGTAGTCGTTTATTCAAGTAGGACTAATGCAGCCGCGCAACTATAGCCGCGGACGCGGCGTTAACGTACGTGCGTTCGTTATAACTACAGATTCGAAGCGAATGTGCGAGCTACGATGATTAGGACGAGCTCGGTACATGTACAGGCGGTACGGTATATTTATTCGCGTAGATGCGAGCGTGTGTATAGCGGGGGTACGGGGGGCGGGGGCGGGAGGACGGTGGAAGGCCTCGAATCTCAAATGACCGTTTCCAAATACAGGTGCGTTCACACGCGAGATCGTCAAATTGCCTAATTATTGCAGGCGGCACCAATAGCGCCGGGAACTACCGGCAACAGTAGCAAAATGCTCCAGAGATTTGCTAATTTCAAACTGACACGATTGCCGTTGACGTCAATTTCAGGGACTATGTCGAATATTAATCAAATGCAAATTACCTCAAATCCCAACGTTCGGTTTGTTCGAAATCATCAAGACAACTCTGATTACCTCTATTCCTGTTCAACGCCCGTTTCCAATCATCGAAAATATAACCGAATGCCCGCGCATTTTCTTCCATTTCCTTTTCTATTTTTTTTTTTCATTTCTCTCTCATCGTCGAACGACTCGACGTTATACCCGATGATTGCCCACCGTTTTATACACGTACGTATATACGTATGTATATCTGAATCGGACGAGTGAGACTTTCCATTACTTTTTTTTTTTTTTCGGCTCATCGATGGCTTTGAAAGGTCTTTTGCCGAGGGATCGGAAGAGGTCTACATTTTGTAATAAAGCTTCGTAGCCGAGTATGTCAAGTACTTTGCTCTGTCAACGCGGTTATTCGTATTTCAAACCGTGGAAGATATCCCCCTCGGTATGCCTTGTGCCTTGTGCCGTGTCCTCTGTGCTTCGCTGCAGGGATGAGATGAGATGAGAGGAGAGGAGAGGAGAGGAGAGGAGAGGAGGAGAGACGGTTGCGAAAAGCAGCAGCAGCAGCAGCAGCAACGGCGGCGGCGGCGGCGGCGGCATTCAGATCGGGGTACAGTCAAGGGCTAGAGAGTCATCGTGTGACACCCGAGGCATTCATCCCTAAGATTGTCGTCACCACTCCGCGGCAAGAGATCCCGTTATTGAGAAGCTCGTAGCAGAGAGAGACGGGTGAAAAGGAAGGATCCCGAACTCCGAATGAAAGCCAGAAGGGAAATGATGTCTAAAGTGGGCGCGGAAGAGGAGGAAAATTATAGGGTTTGCAAAAACCACCACTGGAGTTTCGAGTGTTCCGAATATAATTCCCGTACACCGGCAACGGTGGCATCGAGCAAAACATCGCGTCTTCGCGGTATTTCCAAAAAAAAAATTGGTAGATAAATTTTTCCGGCCATTCGAATCGAGATTTTTTTATTTTTTTTTCTTTGTCCTTGCTTTTCGAGTGTTTTCCGATTATGGGATAACCGAAAACGATCTAATTAACGACACGGGTCGGACGAGGAGAAAACTTGATCAACTCGACGGCGAGGGAGAGGAAAAAGGTAAATCTATACCGTCGTTTGAATTGCGAATTTACTAGACTGAGAACGTACGACGAAACGGGGAAAGGTTGGGTTCGGGAGGAAAATCGGTAGGAATTCACGCGGTACATTTGAGGTTTAACTCGGTGGAAAATAATGGCGAGAGAGGAATGGAGAATTGATACGATGGGAGTTTCCGTGAATTCTGTATATTTTATACGTTTATTTTCATCTCGCAATTTTTAAACCGGCGTGAAAATCATTCTTCAAAATATCTGTGAGCGCGCTTTTCACACCTACCCCTCGCGGTCCGGTCTCGTCCACCACATTTCGTTCTTCGTGCTACCTGCGGCTCTGTAACATGCGATCCAAATTATGTCCTTCGATACGCGTGATAACCACCGCCCGATTATCCGTAACGGTTTACCAATAAATAGAATCGTGGGATGATAAAAAAAAAACGGAAACAAACAAAAAATACAACAAAAATGTCTCGGAATTGATATTTTAAAATATATCGTCGGGTGTATTTATTCGGGTGGAATATTCCGCCGCAAGGTGGTGCCTCATATCACGGGCGACTGACATAGATTTTGAGCTTTCCGGCTCTCGGGGATTCTGCTTTCGATTTCACAGAGCTCTGTGAAATGCCACTTATTTACACCCCTTGGAAAAAGCGCGAGCTCATCCCTCCGCGCCCCCCTCCTCCCCCCCCCCAGCCCTTTGGACGTTTTATGTAGGTGTATGTATGTAATATGTATACATATAAAGGCGTATGTATGTGTATACATACAACGGTCTGAAGTCTGCTGCAAAGCCAACGAGGTTGCTCACCCCCTCATCACCCCCATCTACCTTAGAAGCTCGTGCCGACGAAATCTACTTTCATAAGGTGATTTCGAGAAGCAGAGAATTTTTTTGAATTAGGAATCACGTTTGAAATTAAATTGGATTCATCACCTTTATACACATCTATCTACTCTCGACTCACGTACATCTCGCTACTCACCTTTTGTCACTCAATATCCTCGCTTCAGTTCCCAAGTACTATAGTCGTCATCGTAATTTTATTATCCAATGTAAAAGAAAAAAAGTGCGGGACCGAGAGAAGAAAAAAAACAAATGAAAAAAAAAATACACAACTTTTCGGAGAAGAGGGAAAGTTTATTAAAACCCGATCGAGTCACGTTCCATTTTTGAGTACCCGATATGAAGATTCTGAATTATTACCATCGCGACGATATTTTACGACGTGAAAAATATTTGTAACTCACGCAATCGTCAATTTCTGCTCCCTTCTCATTTCTCATATTGTAAAGTGTTTTTTTTTTTTGTTTTTTTTTTTCATTTTCGTTGATAAATTTTTTTTTTTTTTTTCATCGGAGCCTCATTATGATATGGACGAGTGCCAAGAAGTATAATTCCGCTCCGTTTCATCGTCATCTAAGAAGTATAATTCTCGCAGTTTCCAATGCAATCGCATATTTCTAGAAAATCGTTGGAAGAATATCACACGTCAAATGACCACCACCATATGTGCGGGACGCCCGTCAACCGTCCTAAGGGGTGGTTGAATTCAGTCCTTTTTAGGTGAGGGTGTAGAGGGTGAGGAGGGTTCGTAGCGTAGTCGGCATCACCCCCCCCCCCCCCCCCCCCCCATAGGAGTGTGATGTACAGATATACGCGTGCTATGGGAATGAGGGATGGCGGCGCAGGGTCCGTTAGGGAGTTCCCGGATGGGGGGGATTTTGCTGCAGGACTAGACGCGGGAGAACAAAGAGACAAATTGGGTCCCCAGACGCGACCACACCGACACAAATGTCGACTGACCCCTTGCAGTAACCCGTGACCCGTCAGATCCCGTCGTCGCGCGTTTCTACGCTCCAAGTTCATGGGGGTGCAACATTTTCAGGGGGATGGAAAAGTGTCCCTAACCGATACCGTGCGCGGGTTCGACGGTTCCCTCTTATATTCGAACGTCCGGTTGTTCTACACACTTCGATTGGCCCGTTTTTTTTTTTTTTTTTTTTTTCCTCCCTTATTCCTTTCCCTTTCCGACTTTTCCGCCCTGCTGCAGCCCCGAAGAAATCGGAAGGTCAACGTTTCGTCATTCCGGTGTTTGCGGGACGGTAAAAATTCAACTTTCCTCTCAGTTTCTTTTTTTTTTCTTCTTTTTTTTTTCTCGGGACGTCAGGGGGATAAAAGGGAACGGAAAAGGGCAGAGTGAATAATCAGCCGGGACGTTGGGGACGTTGGGTCGGATTATAGTCACCATGGTTTAACTCCCACCTCCGCACCCTTCGCATCGCCGCAGCACTTCGATTTGACCGAATTAAATCGCGAAGGGCGTAAGGGGACGCTTTCGGACTGACGGTCTGCGAATGATTCATTTGTTTGAATTTGTCCTTTTACCGTAGTAGCGCAGCAGCACCGCACGTCCTATCCAAACGACGTGCGGTATACGAAATGCCAATTTTACCCCAAAAAAATTAATCATCGTCTCTCTCGAATTTCACCTGACAGCAGATCCTCGGATATCCAATATTTCCCCGATGGCGAAAATTCATACGTCCTAAGGACGCGAGTGCATATAATTTTTCGATTTTCGCCCTCCCCGGTATAGGTACGGGAGTTCATAGGTGTGACCGCGTAGATCTGCGGGAATTTTGCACACAGCGTAGCACTTAGGGAACAATTATAGCGCACCGACACTGCTACGCGATATCGAAGTATACAGTGGGAGAGAATAGGCGATACGTGTTGTGTTTCGGAGAGTCGATAGGCAGCAGGGAATTTTCTCACATGAATATTTCGCCCGTTGTAATCCATAAAACACGATCTAGCTCCTCTGATTTTCCACCCCTATCGAGTCTATTTCCTCCCGTTTTCCTACATTACGAGACCCCGTCGCGCACTAATGTAAGTTTAACATCGGACACACGTACGTGTACGTAAAGAGAGAATCTACCGTAGCCCTTGTTTGAACAAGTGGTTATGTTTCTTTTCATTCACACGCCGGAGGGGAATTCAAATCAGGCACATTTCTGAGTAGTTTAGTCTTTTTTTTTTTTTTGGTTTTTTTTTTCCGGTCACTTATTGATTTTCTACCGTATTCGCTCCGATTGACGAAGAGAATGGAAGTGCGAGGGATCGGTGAAAAAAAAAAAAAATGAGAAAATAAAAAAAAAAAAAAAAACTGGAACCAGAGCCACGTACGATGAGATGGGTAAAATAATAAGCGGTGGTCAGGGTTCTGCGTTTGATCGATTTCAATTAAAAAGATTGAAATTGCGTTTCCTAGGTAGAAAACCCCATGAGCAAAACGAACGTGCGGGCTAACGACTAAGGGCGATCCATCGCTCTTTGAAATTAACCAATCCTATGGTCCATTCTAAGCGACCGTGATTCCCTATCGCGGCGAGTAAATTGAATTTGGCGATAACTGATTGGTCAATAAATAACCTGAAATCCAGATAACGCCGAAATAGCCGACCGTCCTGAGGACGTCGATATTCAAAAATCCCGTAATGTCATAAGGCGTAAGAAAAAAAAAAGAAAAAAAGCAAACGAAAAATCAAACGAGCGGAGGTGTTTCCGAAGCGACGGAGGTAAATGCTTTATCCACGCTTGTTCGGGGAGCGGGATGAAAAAAAAAAAGAAGAAAATCCGTACGAATGAAAAATGAAGAAAAAGGAAAGAAATGACGAGGGAATTTTTTACACCCACGTGTATCACGACGCAGTTTGAAATCTATGATTTGAGCTGTTCAATTATTAAAACGTCGTACAAGTGCGACGAGCCAGGTGGATGTAAAGGGTGAATTTTAGGAGGTAGGCAGATTGCTGAATTTGACTAGGGGTTTTATAGGACTCTCACCCCGCATCTCTACCCGGCTATCTCAGTCCAATAAATATGGTAAGCGGGAGAGACTTCTTCTTCTCCTTCTACCCCCACTTCTTTCCGGGGGGGACGCCGCTGCCGCCGCCGCCGCCGCTCGTTCAGAAAAGAAGAAGAGGGAAGAGGGAAGAGGGAAGAGGAATAGGCGGAGTTCGCAGCTCACTCGAGGTGCTGGCGAGATATCGTTGTATATTTGAATACGTCAGTCAGGAGGCGAGGTGTGCCAGGATAACGCCGGGGATAGGAAATCTGGAAGTAAAAGGGGTTGAGGCGACAGTGGTGGTTGGCAGCGAGCTGAGACGTTTAATATAACAGTTTGCATGTATCTACTTTCGCGCTTGTAGGATCACCAAAGGCTGCTCCACTACCGTCGACTTTCTTTGCTCCACTGGATCATACGCGGGATCCCTCGATCCCGTTATTGACAGGGTCTCCATACCTATTCCCGCTACCCAAATCTCCAAAGTATCAACCCTCGAGTGAAAATAAAACAAAACAAGCCTAAGAACTTGAAACTTCAAATTCTATTCCACTAGGAACTGGGGATATACACCCTCGCTCTAGTTTCTGGCTAATCGAACGTTCGATCCGAGCCGACTTTCTGTCCGATAATAACGACGGTAGCGAGAGGAAGCGAAACGTACGGTGTTTTCGCCCCGTCGCGTATAACGAACGAACGAACGAACCAACCAACGAACGAACGAACGAACGAACGTGGTATGGAAACTGGTAGAGAGTACACACCTTGTGTGCGGTGGCAGGGAACTCTCCGAGTCAAGTATGAATAATGAAGCCTTCTTCTGTAAGACGCTATTATCACTTCCACCTGGAATTATTAAGCCAGTGTAACAACTGGGGAGTAATATTAATTGAGATTGCATTATTTATGATCGTTGGAATGCCATGAATAACCAAGCACCGTATGATCTTCGTACTGCACCGAGCTGGGAAGTACATCCAACCACCGCCGTATATATGTATATACCTATATATACTTGGAAAATATGAGATATTATTTTACCACGGCTATGCGTTCAACGCTCGATCAGCTTTCTCGTGAAACTCGAAACACGGAATAAATCGGGGGCCGAGAATGAAAAATAAAATAAGTAACTAATACCCGACAACGATCTTGGTTCAAAAATTCGATAACACGCACGCGCGATTCGTGTTTCTTGACTTTCTTTATTTTTTTTTTTTTAGTGAAAAGTCTCCCTCGTGCCGCGGCGGTATACCATTAGCTTCAACTTTTGTGGTCATCATGCAAATTTTTTTTAATAATTTTTCTTTTCTTTTGTACGTTTCCCTTGCGGTATCATAGGTACGTACGTACACATGCGAATGTTTTCACAATACATGCAAATAGGACTTTTCGTATATAAACTAATTATTTCTTCAATTTTCCGGGTAATCATCTACAGACACAATGTGAATAAAGTTAGCATAGATATTCCGCCATTATACGTCAGCGCGGATGGTTATCGTAACCGTAGAACGGACACAGTGTCCGTGTAGGTGCACGTGTAACCAAACCATAATGTATTCTACTTTGACATCGTACCCGAAACGTTAAACGATTTTCTCCGACATCCTAATACGCTCTTCCAGCGGCATAATAACTAACGTCGCCGCACCGTCGCACCTACACCGAACGTACGTACATACGTACATCCTTTCGAATACTCATTTCGATGTCGAGAGTTCGGTGAGACGGCCCCACGCGGGTTAATAATAAAATTTTGTCTCACGGACGCCGAGCTTCTTCTTATTTTTATTGTTCTCCTCACATTGTGAGTAAGTTAGTCGATATTTTAGCACTTTTGGTCAGGCGATCTCGTGACGCTTGTACAGGTGTGTACGGCTATAGCGCGCTATACCTTCGTCTACACCGGCGTTTCGTGTTCGCGTTCTAAGTGGAAAAGATTAAAAGTATAAATAATTCAGCAACCCTTCAAGGATCACGGCATATTTTATACGACAGTTCATCGGTACAGGTATACATATATACGGCTCGCGATAAACACGTCGCGTATCGAAGTCGACTCGCGTTCGATGATCGAAAAATTAATTTTCAATGATTTTGTATATATATATTTATATATTTTTTTTTTTTTTGTTCAACGCGTTTATGCGGTACCGCGATAAATTTCGCCATTTTTTTTTTTTTTTCGCTTGTAATATAAATCGCGCAGTTCATCTAAATCTTGAAACTATTCGGTCGAATATACCGAGGAAGATTCTCTCTGCCAAATCGTTATTCACCGAAGTAAGGCGGTAAATCTCCAGAGCATGATAATCGCTGTGCAATTTCCCGTGGCATATATTGCAGTTGGCTACAAGAGAAACAAGATTCTCGTCCTCTAATAATTTCAAAAAGCCGTTCATCAGAAATCTTTTCATTTCCGTTTCAAAATTTAATGATTCATTACGCGGAGAGAGAGAGAGAAAAAAAAATGGAACATAACAACGAACGAGTTCGACCGCATCCGACGACCGGCGGTGACGTAGATGTGACATTTTTTTTCGCGGAAAAAAAAATTTCGCGAAAACTGCAGTCTACGGAAATATTTAAGTCCATCATCAAATCCATGAATAATGCATGTATGTATCTCGACTATGAACTTGCAGTTTTACAATCTTAGATCGCCCCGGGCGAAGTGGGAGAGGGTGTAACACGTCCGGAAAAATTTTAACGACTCCCATGACGTGACATTCGTTTTATCGAACGGTTGCCCCCGTTATCTTGACTCCCGCACACCGCCGGAGCTCGCTTTTCTGATCACGAGATATGTATTCGCCTTCGCCACATAGGTATACACCACCCCCCCCCCCCCCCATGTACTCCCCACCGTACATAGGTATGTACAACTTTCATACATGCATGATCGGGTATAACTCTTGCACCCCGGCATCGGGCTTTTGCTTTTCCGTCGCATAATCTGCCGCACGCTATATAGGAATTTCTTTTTTTTCATTTTTTTTATTCTTGTTTTCGAATATATATGTATATATATACCTAGTGTATATGCTCGCACGACATGTAGCTCGTATCATGTCACGTGTGCTTTTTTCTCGCTTACATGTGGATGAAAATTTACGTTTTCTTTATCTCTTCCAAAAATCGTCGTTTCGCCGACGGAGTGCGGCGTTTTCGGTAGGCCCAAGATCGGCGGGGGTTCGTTGCGTTATATATATATATATACGTATGTATCTACGCCGGTCTATTTCTATGTGCGATCCCGAAGCGCGGTCGGGCTTACCGGATGGTAGCAACGCTTGTTATGCAAACATATGGTAACCCAGGACCAACATATCACGCCAAAACACACCGGTGTACATGTTTGCGTTCTCATGGAAGCATAATTGCGACTAAAGGTACAAACAATGGACTGTAGGGGATTCCTGGATGCTGCGTGAATATGCGCCAGAATAACGTTTGAATAACCATGAATATAGTCCGGGATGTTATCAACCATTATCGCGTATTGTCTACCGTACGTCGTCTTGACGTTCTATCGATGTACGAAGAATCCAGATGAAGTCTACCGAAATTTCGTGTCGCGTTAAACCGGCTCGTTAGGCCGAAACAAGAATCCTCTTTTCCGTTTTCGAATTTTCGTCCGTCGAAGTCCCACCGGAAGACGTTCACCGGCGTTAAGAATCTTCGTCAAACATTTTGCGATCCCTAGGTGACGCTGTCCGAATATTTTCGCTTCACTTCGATGTCCGATTGCCACCGAATGACGTTCGTATTTCGTAACACCGCATTCAGGAACTGTGGCGGAAGGAGTACGGAGCGTAGAGTATAAATACCTTTCCTGTAACGAACGGATACTACCTCTCTTTGATCTCCGTTCAGAGGGTAAAAGAGGTGACACCGTCAGGTTTCTACCCTACGGGCCTATTTCCTATCCAATATACCCCCTCTTTTGTGCAGCGTATATTCGACCGACGTACACCAGCCGCACGAATTTCGATTGTGTCCGATCGGATGACGTGTACATTCGTAGAGAGAGAGATCGCGGAAAGCTGGATAAAGAACTTGAATTAAAAGTGCGGAGAATGCACCTCTTTTTTTTTTCTCTCTCTCTTTCCATTCGGTTCTTTTGATTGTTTCATTACAAGAGAAGGTTAAAAACTAGGAACTGGAGCGAGGGTTTTGTATCGGATAGTACGGGAATCATCTCCCAAGATCGACGAGAGATGAGGGTCGGAAAATTGTAACGAACGCTTCGGGTGGCGCGGGGGAAATAAACCGCTCAGGAGTTATTGAGAGGCGCAGGTACGAGATCTTTTAATTAGACCGATGGTCGGTCGGTTACCTTTGTACCGACGTCGGTCGCTTTACACCGTAGATCGTTTACTCCCGCGGACGTTCACGGTCACTTTAGTCCGAACACCCTCGGACAACCCATCACGGTCGGTCTAACGCACAAATTCGAATTATTATTTCACAGCCCTTCGTCAAACTACCTCCTATAAAATACACCTTACGCGAAAATCCGCGAGCTCTAGCGGTATCACAGAAATAATCACCTTATTAGATGTACCCTGAAAACCCTTTGTTCGCGTCATTCATTTTCTCTTGGTCCTCTCGTAGCTCGCGTTCAATTTATTACATCGAATTTCGCTTTGATGGATTATTTATTTGTTCGTTTGTTTTATTTCATTTTATTTTATTTATTTTATTTCGTCGAAATGTTTCCTTTTTTCGTTTCGATGGATTATCCGGAGTTTGTGCGTTATTTTGACTTGGTAAAAACACTTTTAATACCTACTATCGGTTTCGGTGTGAATCGAGGCGTAGATTGTTTTGAGTACGTTATAGGTGTAGTATAATATAGTGATCAAAGCTTCATTTAATCGAAAAGCGTTAATAATCTGGGTATACAGTGCGACGTGTTCATTTCCTGATCACCAGTTTATATTGCACACATAGGTCCTATGTGTGTACGCGTTTTCGCGCGAACTAAAACGACATTGTATTTTCACCAAACAATGAACGAGAATTGAGCGTATTACATTTTCGCGTAACGGTGTACGTACGTACGCACGTACGTACACACGAACCGCGATGCACGCGCGTGAAATGTTCTCTCTCTCTCTCTCTCTCTCTCTCTCTCCTCCTCTCTGTCCGTCTCTCTCCGTCTCTCTAAATACCTGTTTGTTTTAAACGTTCGTCGTTACTCTTCAGGCGATGCCGACCACTCCCGATTTGTTTATTTGTTGAAACAATTCGTTCATCCGTTATATACACCGCAACGGTGTAACGTACGATGATCGTTCGGTTGTAACAAATCCATAAAGCCTTTTCAACGTACAAAGTTACGAACATCATTCGATTATCCTATATATCGAAACGGATGAAAACCGACGCGCATGTACGTACCTAGATGTTAAAATTTCGATATAACTACGATATGAAAACCGAACGATTCGCGTTTTCAACATCCCCGAGCGCGAGCGAATTTCAAATTCCCCAAATCCATCCACGATTTGAGTTTTTTTTTTTTTTTTTCTGTTTTTTTTTACAACGGTAATTCTCGCGGAAGAAATTTCTTCTTCGCACCCGATTCGATGTCATTTTTCGTCTCGTCGTTCGTTCTGTCCGGGAACAGAGGGTGTGAAATTTTTTCAGACCTTGAGCGCGTGGCGCGGATTCGTTCACTCCGCATGAGAAATCTGCGAAACGGTGGTCGTTGTCGCAGATGTCGGTCCTGTCACTCCGTGTGAAACGTGTTCGGTTGGTAATTACTTGTAAACGTTGTGTCGCCGTTCGCGACCAACTAAATTAATTTCAACCATAAGATAAACAAGGTTATCGCGCTAACCGTACGTACGTACGTACGTACGTACCCACTTTTGGATTACGGGTGTGACGTGACGGCGCGACTATCGCGTTTCGTTCTGAAATTTGTGCACCGAGGAAATAGTCGGTTAAGAAAAAGCTCCAGCCTCGATTCGCTCGCCTAAAATCCGCCACCTCACTAATGGAGTAGAAATATGCTGACGGGGAATTTCACGTATCTACCTACGTACGTGGAACGTAGAACGGATAAAATGAAAGCCCGGAAAAATTTACTTTGCAAAAATTCTCGTCTACATTCGAACGTAAGATATGGACGAGCTCGAATGTCTGATGGATATATTTTGTACCACTAAGCAACGTAACTGAATTTCGGTTTATATTTTGAGTAGGTACGCCGTCGAATTCTCGACGCAAGGTTCTCCTCTTCTACTCCGTCGTCTGCGGGGATGTTTTTTTTTTTTTTATCTTCGTTCCCCGATTTCTTTTCGTCGTCCTTTCGATGTGACGACGCTCCTCGAACCGTAACTATGTGTACGGTACGTACGTACGTCCGCGCGTACCGTACATTCGACGCAGAGCGTTGGGGGTTGTTAAATAAAGAGGAATATTCCCATACGGGTTGTTCGCGGCAATGGCGCGAGTCCGGGCACATCCGGGATGAGATAGACGTAAGACAAACATTAAAATAATAGGCAAGGTAACTTTCGCCAAGTCATTTGCACATTTGAACGGGTAAGAAGATAATTTCTCCATCTTATACCGCATGGGCAGGGGCTTACACCGCACACCTATACCGCGGAACAAACAAACTAGTTTTAGTTTATAATCCGTAGCCATCTAAATTTTCAACAAACGTTAACCGCGCTAGCTGCAGTAACTATTCGACGGGAGTGTTCAATTCTGACGCTACTAGTGCAGTTAACGTTGAATAATAGCGTGAAATTTTCAACGCTGCATACGACACGTGTGAGGGAACTTTTACGTCATTTCCGTAATTTCGACGATGAGATATTCCGTATGCAATTAATGCGAGATTAATCAATCCGAGTGTACGATTACGCGTGTACACATCGTTCGGAAGATCATCGTCAGGGTGAGGATCGAGGCGTCGATGTCTACGGGGATGGGTATCCGTTTAGCCTGTAACTTGAGCAGAGCTTGCTAATTATGGATTAAAGCTGAGGATCCACGAGTCGCTGTCGAGTGGCATTAGGTTACATTGAAGGGACTTGAACGCCGAGATGTTCCGACGTTGTAGAGGAAGCGAACGGTGTTCGTCGGGACGTCCGACGATGGATGGATGGGCTTTTCTATCGGACGCACGAAGAGTTTGACCCGAAGAACGTACGGGAACCGGTAGCGATACATCGATCGGCACACGGCGTTTTTCCGGTATTTTTTTTTTTCCTTTTCTTTCTATCGCCGAATAATGTTCGCCGGATTTTCCATCGGTTACGGAGGAGTGGTTTAATTTGCAGATTTTCTTTTTGCGGAAACATCACTCAGATATTTCTATCCCTTTCCATTTCTCTTTTCTCGTCCTTTTCACTCGCGCGCTAATTACAATTCACGATTATCAAAGTATTCTCAAAATTCACCTTGGAATAAGTTCTGAGAAAAGAGCTGCTAATTTTCTCTTTTACCTTTGATCATCGGCAACGTAACCTTTTTTTTTTTGTTGTTTTTTTTCTTTTTTTTTTCTTTAATGTTATTTGAAAGAGAAAAATTCAGAAACAAACCGCAGAGTTTACAGCGGATTTTGTTACGATATTTTTCCTGGTGTCCGAGGCAGAGAAATTTACAAGAAAATTTACGTTGCGAAAATACACCTCGTGAACCGAAGAGCTCGATGACCTTTGGGGTAGTAATTCCTTTGTCTCTTCTCTTTCTTATTTTCCTTTTGTTTTGGCTCTCCTTGTCGCTCCTGTGAGACCGGAAATACATCCTACATGTCCTAAGGATATCCTGAACGTCCAGAACGTCAACCAGTGCTGTGTGGATTACAGGCTATTAACAGCAGTGATTGGGTATTACAAGAGGCGAACGTGACCAGTGGCACTAAATGCACGGTTATTGGCTCACCTGATCAATCCTGAGCAATCTTCCTTGATTGGATCCGACCTCAGAGTGTGTATAATGCGTACCTATACCCCTAAGATATAGGTACATAACCAATCGACGATTATTCGGTTCAATAGAGCCGATTAATCTCAGCGTCAAATATCATGATATATCATATCCGTATACTCGACTGCGTTGTCCTGCAATTATTTCCGCGGTCATTTTTTTTTTCGTCATTTTTTTTCAGCGATCGCAACCGTTTACATGACCTTTTCGTCGGTATGATATTTTTTTCAATTTTCAAACAAACGATTAGCCAGTCGAACTGAAATTTCCATTTATTCACAATCCTCATTTTAACAACAATTAAATAATACTAAAACGTGATATTACATGCTATATAATTTCTCCTCGAAATGATGAATAAATTAACGTTTAAAAAAGACTACGTATGGTTCCATCCTTGACACCGGATTCACGGAGACGCAGTTTTTCTCGAAGTCTGTTGCATTTTCGACCTGAAAGAAAATAATCACGTAGATGTAAATAAACTTGCGGGGGAAAACCGGTGTCCCGCGGAACGATTAATTAGCGTGAAAATACGTCGAAGGAAATTCGTTTGTACCGATCGCGATATTCACCGGGGTGTGAATATATTTCTTTCCGTTATATCACTTGAGAAAACCGATGCATTTACAACTAAAGCATCCATTTTCACGCCCAAGGGTGTTGAAAGCGGGGTTTACCATTTTCCTCAGTCTCTCGACTATTTTCATCGTGTACCGACTCGTGTTTTCTATTTTCATATAACGCCTCCCCTTGTTCTTATTTCTCCTTCATCCCGCGGGGGCAGCAAGAGGAGTGATATACAGACGTACGTACACGCGCTCACCTATACCTATACAGTACACCTATATAAAATACAACGAAGGACTCGGTCCGCCCTTCACTTTTCCGCCCTTCTCTTCGCTTCCTTCTTACAGATTTTTTTTTCCCGCGTTTCTTTTTTTTCTTCTACTTTTTTGTACACCCCACTCCCCGCGTTACCGCGGCAAAGATATATATTTTCACGGTTGAATTACTCGGCTAGAGGTGGGTAGGTAGGTTGGTAGGTAGTTATAGGTGGGGGTAGGTGGGCTGCAAGCTTTTTCGTGAAAATATCATTTCATTTTACTCATCCTGATAAACGGGCTCTGCTCATTCGTGGCTAATAGTCTTGATAGCGCTGGGAAATTGTCGACTATAGTTTAACAAACGGGAATAGCTCCATCTATGTATATGTATACGCTACGTATAATATCTACGTCCAGCCCAAGTGTTCCCATTGTATTGTTATAATTACAGGATGCTTTGTAGTGAAGTGAATTTCGAGTGCCCTTTTCTCTTTGTATTAATACCCCCGCCCGGTCGAATCTCGCGTATAAACGAACTATCGCTCTGGGTAATTTTGAATTTCTTTTTTTTTTTTTTTTTTCCGTTCACTTTTTAAACGAAAATTAGAACCGCACGTGACGTACGTGAAAATTCGCTTTTCCGATCAACATTTGTCATTATTTTTGAATTTGACGTTATCGTTTGTTCGTTTGTTTATTTTTTTTTTTTTTTTTTTGGTTTTACTAGGTTTAGAAAATATTAATTTTACTCACTGTCTCGAATTTTGTCAGCTGGGCAGTTCTGAAACAGAAAATCAAACGTAGTTCATAATTTATCGTTCCATATAAGTTATCCTGTCAATTCCATCGACGATCGCGAGACAGAGATTTTGGCAAATCGGGTCGATTGACCCACGTCTCATCGTTTTTTTTCTGTTTGATTTTAATGGTTTTTCTAGTTTTTTTTTTTCTCAGATTTCGGATACGAGCTTTGACATCGATCCCGATAATTACGAGAGCGAAAGCGTTTCACCGAAACAAGGATGTGAAAATCTCAATTCGTTAAGAGTAGGAAGAAGAACTGTTTTTTCAACTCTTTTAATTTACTCACCAATTGCATCTCACGCCATAAACAATGTATGAATGCGATTCCGTTTGAATTGCATTTCGCTTGAATCGACCTTCCGTTCGTTACTGCTCCGGTATCGGTGGAAACCTCACCTGCAACGTTGGCAAATAAAATCGAATAAATTATCATTTCCACTCAATTTCAAGTAACCGAAACGCTCGGAGGTCCGCGGTGGAGAGGAAGAAAAAAAAATGAATTGACGAGCGGCGAAATACAAAGCCATAACAATAAGATTAGCAATGAAACTTTCTCCTGTCATTAATAACGCGGAAAATCAGGTCGTCGCGTAGTCTTGCGAGGCGCGCGTTATGGCCGCGATTAGTCAGCTGTACGAAAAAGGAGGTCGGTAAACATCCTGGGTCAATTTGTTATTGTGATAATAATGAACTAGAAAATAGTGTTGAATAAATTACGAGAGATTGATCGGTCGATTTGCGTAGCGCAGAATCTTATATTACACCAGCTGATTTTTTATCCATTTATATTACTTCAATTTGATTCTGACAAACCTTCGCTTGGTTTTTGAGTTTCTGAAAAACATTTTTCTAAGACGGTGTCCGCAATTTCCGCTTTCCAGGGCTCGGACGAGTAAGTTTTTCTCACAAACTTCTCCATATTTTCCTTGTGTACGTTTCCCATTCTGTCTAGCTGTGAAAAATGAAAAACAAGAAAAATGTTATGTGCATTGAAAATTGAAATTGGGAAAATCGAAATCGTTCATCGTACTCACCACTTCTCTTTTTTGACCAATACATTGGATCGCACACTGTAAAAACAAGAATTTCGGAATTTTAATATCAATAAAAAAGTATAAAGTGAAGGTAAAAAATTCAAATTTTGTTTCTTTTCCTTTTTTGTATTTTCAAATACTAGGGAAAATTATTGGTTCCCAATGTTACACTTACGATATACTCGTCCTTGGTCCTGTTGCCGTGGATGAATCCTTCGTATTCCTCCATCATCCTGGCTGCGGGATAAAAGCGTGAATAATTTTATGGAAGAACAAAATGGTCGGTGTGGATATGCAGGTGGAAATACAAGTACGAAGGTAAATTCTCCGGTGAATCGTATAAATCTGGCAAATTTCTCGAGGCAGCTCTCTCAACCTAAATAGAGATACTACCTCCGTATCCACCGGGAATTCCCGCGTTGCAATGTTCTCTGGATTTTCTTAGTTTCGCGTTAACTCGACGCTCCGGATAGTCCGAAAAATACCGCAAAGAAAACTCAGAAAATTCAAAGAGAAAAACCACCCTACTTTAAATTGTATCCAACCAGAAAAGAATGAAACGAATAATTGAAAAACAATCGACTCCTCTCACCTTTTTTGGTCACTTCGGTCGCTTTTCTCGCCTGCTCGAAGCACTCCTTTTTAATGTCCTTCACTTCGTCGCCCCACAGTAGTTTGAGGTCGTCATTTTCACCGCAACAGGAACGTCGAGTTTTCTTTTTTTTATCACTCGTCGGTGTGACCCCATCCGATTGACCTTGAGATCCCGACGCTCCGTCTCGCACTCCATTTTTTTCCTTCGACAGAGACCGCCTCACTCTACCGACCAGGTCGTCGAACTCGTCTCGAAACAAATCGCCTGAAATCGAAAATATTCAAAATTATGAAAACCCCTAAAAAACCAAGGGTGAATTTCACGTCGTCGCGAATATCCTTACCGAAGTCATCGTTGCCGAACGCGTCGGCTACGGCTATACCGGCGGCTAACGTGAGCGCGAAAATCAGGAGGACCCTCATGGTCCGAAACTCAAGAATCTTATCGCGGTCGAGGATCGAGGAGGAAAAATCGGACGACTCGAATTCGAAGGGAGATCAACCGCGCGCGTTCGGCTCGTAAAAATATTCGAAGAATTCCTCAAAGAGATGAATAAAATTTTCAGGCGAATCGACGCGCGAACTAATTACGAAACGGAGGGAACGACGCGAGGAACTCCACCGGCAACTTCACCGTTCTGAGAGAAGCTTGAGCCTGGAATGAAACCAGATTTACAGGGTCAGTGACAGACTGTATGGCTATATAACTGTTCCACGACCCACAGACCTCCCACTAGTCGAGTAATCAGAAGAACGATTCCACAGTCTCTTCATCCTTTCTTCTCGCTTCGTGAAAATAATGACTTTCTCCCCTCCATTCCGTATATCTCCCACCACTTGCAACCCTTTTTCTCATATCTTTTCATCCGATTCTTCTTCAACCGCTAAACTATTTATAATCTTTTCAGCGGTAGACACGTGACAACAAAAAAAAAAACGTTTCGGTGAAACGGTTATATCATTATTAATAATATACCACTGTGTCTTGCACGGATCCCCGTACCCTGCGTACGTATGTCGAAAGTCATCGATTGAAATGATAAATTAATGAAAGGCGTCGAAGCGACTTACGGTGATACGAAAAAATGAGAAATATAAAAAGGAATGATAAAAAAAAAAAAAAATTAACAAACAAACTAGTTAAACCCGTTACAAGCTACTTTGCTTCAAGAGCGTATTTACTCGGTATAAAATAAGGTTGTACCGTTATTGTAAACTCTTGAATTATATGTACTACTTTATACATATTTATTATAATAACAAAGTACAGCGACTTCGGTTGAACTTTTGAACGAATGTATCTTGATCGACGAACCGAAATTTTTTTTCTAGGTCATCGATAAGAAGGTTCGTTGGAAAGGTGCGACATGTGCAAATTGTCCGTAGTCAGAAAAAAAAAAAAAAAAATAGAAAGAAAAATGGCTCGCATCAAAATTTGTTTTTTTTTTTTTTTTGCAAATTTTCGAATTTTCAACGATTCTTTTTTGAGGCAATGTACGTACGGCGGACCAATAAATTTCCTTTCAATGATCACGAACGTTTCGTTTGTGTCGGTGGAGAATTTTTACTCTTATTATTGTTACCGTTGTTGGCATTGTTTTTGAAATAACAGAAAACTTGCCCCCTCGGGCCGAATACTCGATGGGAATACTAGATATGAAGTATAAAATAAATAAAGAGAGATGATATAGTTCGGAATGATATGATCAAACCTCTGGAACAATGCTCATCTGAACGAAGCCAACGACCATATAATATAATATACAACTAAAACGCTCCATTGAGCCAACTGGCAAAATTCACTAAGCAACACAAATTGTTTTAATTCAATCGAATGATACGACGGAGTTAATTCATATAAACTGGCAAAAAAGCGAATCGATTAAAAAATAGAGAGAATGATGGAAAACGAAATAATAAAATTTCCACAAAATTCGCATCGACCTTCCCGCGGGTGCCCGCGGGACATTTTTTTTCCCAGAGAACGGATACGCGCGTACGAACGCACCCGATCGGGTGATCGTCGTTGAATAATAACAATAACGACGTTCATGACAGATGTAATAATCGTGCCAACGATGAGACTAACGTAGACAAAATTTCTAATGAAAAATTTCACCTCGCAAAAACTAAATCGTTGAATTCTTCCTTCGGCTACGGACGAAGTATCCCCGAAATTCACTTTTTTTCGTTCCTTCCATCTCCCGCCCCTAGGATTTGGAATAAAAATAAACGACTCGTAGCGAGTCAGACTTTTGGGTATAATGGACGGTAGTATGGTATACTTATATTCAGTTCGCACGTTCTACGAATATATATACTATCCTCAACCCCCTCAGGGATAACAATAAGCGATAAAAACCCCTCGATAAAATAATCAAGATATTTTTGCAGCCAGTGTAATTTACATTTCAATTTTACAAACGGTATAGATATTAATGAAACAAAAAAGTAAATGATTTTTTTTTTTCGCTTGTTTGTTTTTTATCCGTATAATCAACTTGTACGAGCTGTACACGTATACGCATCCAATGAAAATGCAACATCTGCCGACACCTGTGCGTATTTTCCAACGTTCGTTTTTTCTTCGTTCCGATTGATTTTTTTTCTTTTTTTCTTTTTTCTCGAATTCTTTTATCGCGATAATTTGTTTTCTTTTCGTTGAAATTTCAATTACAATTCCGAACCACTGTTGAACAATTATTTTTCACCCATCCGTTCGCTTATTGTTCATCGATGAATTTCTGTTTTTTTTTTTTTTTGTCGCCGTGGAAAAATTCTTTCCAAACGCGCGTGAATTTTACGTGTATACCTAAATAGCGAGAACAAGTTTACAGCCAATAATGCGCAAGTTCGTATCATGTTTACCTGATATACTCAAATATAAATACGCGCGAAAATAGAGCACACCGACTAAGGTCATCTTGAATCGACTCCGGGCTGTTATATTCGAAGGATGATTCAGGCGTGTAGGCAGTAGTCGTTCGTCTGTCCATCCGTTCGTACGCCCTCGACAGATAATTGCGTGTTAATAGCTCGGCAACCCCCTGGGCTCGATACGAACGAGAGAAGCCTTAGGCCCGAGTTTGCGGTGTGTGTGTGTGTATACCGTTCGCGAATGTGTTTCATGTGCCGGGGAAATGTGTGTACGGTGTACGCACGTGTGCGCGCGTAAGCGTGTGTGTAAGTTTACGTACACACACGAACGGCCGACAATCAACGATGAAGGGTTGAAAGAGGGGGGAGGAGGGGGTAGAGGAGCGGGAGGAGGAAGAGGATGATGAAGGGGGAGAGAAAACAGGAGAGTTTCTATCGGACCCCGTTGCTTTCTCAATGACCGTTGGCCGGAAGGAAAACAGTAGCTTTATATAACCCGCTGTATATCTATACATATAGGTAACTATCACTGCAGTACACGCTAGGCGCAAAAGAGCACCAAGGGTGAAAAAAACTTCGCCAAGTACATCAATTTATCCGAATCGATCGCCATTGAAGAATCGTTACTCAAAAAAAACCGTAAATTGAAATTCTTTGGTGAAAAAAGAATACAAAAATCATTTCGTTGATTTTTCGATTGGTACTTGGCACGTGTGATTGATTTGGATCCTTTTTTTGTCCGGAAACTTTAATTTTACGATTATCCTTCAGGACAGATTGACCCTACCGAGTTTCTCGATATCAAAAGTCAGCTATGTTCGCCAACCTCGGGGAACAAGCCGCGTGTTGCAAATTTGTTTGCTAATCGTTAAGCCGACCCTCCGTATATGATCAAACCAACAACGGAACCTAGCTGTTAGCTATTATCTATCGACCACCACCGTATACCCAACCTACGCTCCTAAACACGTACGTACAACTCTTCGCACCCCCGACCCCAAGAATCAATTTCATCAATTTCTTCCCTCCAGCTTCTCCAGTCTTTCTTTTTCCTTCTTTTTCGGTACATCGTGTGTTTCGTTTTTTTGATGAATCAAACTGAAAGAATCTTCGGATAGAAAATTGTTGCTTTATAATTTTCAACACACTCGATCAGAAAAATAAAAATTTTGGCTATTCGGGAGCGATTTTTACATCTCCGTTCCCGTCGTTCCAGAGTCGATAGAAATACATCGTTTTTTTGAAAAGTAATTTTTTTTTCTTTATCATATGCGCCCGGCATATTTCCTCGATACTCGGCAGCGTAGTAAGAGACATCGGGCGGAGTTTTTTTCTCGTTTATTCATCTCCTCGTCATCGTATTCTTCTCTTTGTTCTCCAGACCTCCTCCTTCCGTAGACTATATGTACCTATTCCGCTCATGGAGCGGTTCTGTAATCCGGTTATACCCGGGCAGCAATTTGGTAGCCGACTGTAGGTTTTTTCGGGTCACGATCGCCTGTCACATCCAGCCCGCGTCCGACTGATTAACCTTGTCGACCCTGTAGCCGCCTGGCCAGTCGACGTAGCAGCAGAAGTCAGTCTTAAGACCTACCTTTAGATTTTTCGCCTCTTTCAGCCTCGCTCTACCCTCCGCACCACCCTTTCCGAGACTTACTTCCTGATGTACCTTTTCCAACACCTATACCCCATGCCTTTTATATTATACCATAGTATATATATTATATATGTACGCCCCGTTCCGTGACAAATTACCCAGCCCGTCACCCCGACCATTTTTTTTCCCCTTTTTTCCAACCTCGGGTTTTCTTTTCATGAAGGTTTTTCCCGAAAACGATACCCTCTCAAATCTTTCTCGATTCGATTCGCTCAAATTTAGAAACTAATGATTTTCATGATTACAGGATATTTTTTTGTGTAACGCGAAATGTGCACCCCGTTACACAGAGAGTCAAAAATCCTGCGACCGATCGTCGAGTCGATGCGGTGATACGGGGAGGAGGCGCTAGTTGATAATAACCGGTGTCGATTTTCGACGTCAAAAGACGTCCCTCGTTCATTTGTTCCATTTTTTTATGATCATTATATATTTCGTAAATTCTCTTGTCAACGTGTTACACAGAGGTCCGAGTATTTCACGGCGTGTTCGATTTATTATTGTATACGGGGGCGAGAAGATTGATCACATTTTTCGGTATATATTTAAACGGAAAGCGAATCAATTTTATGCATTTCCTTTTTTTTTGTATAATTTTCTTTATATCCCAAAGTGGACGAGGCGTGGTGAGTCGTTACGATGAGAACGACAGCGAGAAAAATAATGAAAATCTTCGAGACGCGAATATATGTACATGTACGACGGTGTGAGTACGCACGAAGTACACGAATCGAGTGCGTATAAAACTGTACGTGATAGAAAGTGGCACGGTTTGCTGCGTCATTGTACAGTTAATATATGTGCATATATCTGCTACCGCGGTGTAGACACATCGAGAGAAATTACACGTATGCATAAGTTACGTGAAACGAAGCCATCTTTTACGCAAAATAGCTACGTGTCGAGGAGACGTACGTACGTACGCGTATAATAACCAGACGTACTTGAAATATTCTTCCCTGTACGTACGTACGTATATACATGCGACGACTATACGTAATTACCTATATTTCTATTCGCCACGCGTTTAATATGTCGAGTACGAAGTGCCGGTTAAATGTACAAAACTTTTGAACGTACCTACGCACACAATCGTATCGTACGTACACGCATATCCGAGCGAGAAGTGGAACGCAGGAAATAAAAAGTCGACGAAAGAAAATGGAGAAGTTTTGTGGTTGCGATGACGTTCCGATGATGATTTTTGTATCACCTGTTATATTTCAAGTCTTGATATAATTGGGTGACGAAAAAAAAAAATCAAATAAAATAAAACTTGGTTTTATTGAAAAAATGCGCTGATTATGACTGAGGCGAGTTGACGCGAGGCCGTAAAATTAAATTCATCAAAATATGGCGAATATGAGAGAGAGATATCGTTACCAATAAACATTTATTTCCGGTGACGTTCGCGTACTAAAATGGATAAATTATCTTTCCTACCATATATAATAAACACCTACTCGCAATTAGTTCAATCGTACAGAACCATTTCTATTTTCAATTCCTCCTCAATTACATGTCACCGGTGCGATTCGTTCGTATACCGTATACGTGTGTAGCGCTCTAACGAATGGCGATGGTGACATTTTTTTCCCCAATCTAACGCCCTTTGTTACATCTTAATTATTGCGTCCGAGGAAAATTGACGCGCAGCAAAATATAGGATAACAATATTAACCGGTAATAATAATAATAATAATCTATTTTACACCAGCTGTCGGATTATTTGAGACGGGAGCCGTAGTAGTAATATAATCAGAGTGACGTGTGGTAGAGGGTGACAAATTCAGCTATAATGTTAAGTATGTGCAAAATCAATTAACGGTTCTCAGATAGTATACATCGTGTTAAGCGGTGTAACACGTATCATGTATATTATATTACCCATAAATTATTACATGCACTTTGCTTTTTTCTCCCCCCCCCCCCCCCTCCCTCATCTCGCGGAAGTTCGCGCCGATTAATTATTTAGCCAAAGGCGATCAGTCGAGCGGAAAATCAGAGGAACTCACCTCTTTCCGAAGAGGTTTAGAATAATCGACAAAAAACCAGAAAAAAAAAAAAAAATATAACGAAAAATAATTTCCTCATCGCCGTTATCATTCGTTAACTCCATTATTTTATTTTATCTCATTCGTTTAATTCATAGGTCATAATTAAATGCAGAATTATTATGATACGCGTCAAAACTTGTTGATATCAGAGATGCTGTGCGAATTTAGGTCACGAGTTTTGGGAGCAATTAAAAAATCATGCCACATTAGTGCCTCTTAGTGCAGACAGGAATTTTTCGCGACGTGAATTAATATATTATGTATGTAATTATTTATTCTTTAATGTTTTTTTTTTTTTTTTCACCTTTTATCTCGTTCTGGTTCGTTTTATCCAGTTTTTAGTTGATTTTTTCAACCGCCGACTCGCCCGTGCTTCACTTCGAGCACAGGTGAATATAATCATGCGGATTAAACGGGATGAACAAATCCACGAGGAAAAAATGAAAAATGATGGAAGTGTGAAGTGAAAATTCACGAACTCGATGGTTTAACGAGGACTATTCTGAAAGATGTGAAATTTGACTTCGTTCAATTTTACGTTATTTCTTATTTTTTTCGTACGGTGTACCATCAGATTGTTTTGACGCTTGCTTCGAATTTGACTCTTTGAGGATCGCGTTTCCACCGAATGAAACGTTGAGGCGTCGCGACGACCGTTCTCGAAATTCCAAAGCGTTCCCGTTATACGCCTAGCGAGCCTAAGCTCTAACTAGCTACTACCCTCCTTACCTCCTATATATATATACATATATATAGGGATAGGAGTCAGTCGTGGGACTTGAAAATTACCCTGTCGTAGCCTATCTCATCCCTTAACCTTAGAAACTTGACGTATATATACACACCTACAAACCTTCGCCAAAACCATATATACCCGTATACCTTATGTACAACACGGCCCTTCAACGCCCTTAAGAACTTGCTTGATTAACACTCACCCACTAATTCAAGGCATATGCTCTACCCCTCCCCCCCCCCCCCCCCTCTCCCTGCCCCGCGGACTCATACGGAATTCAACTTCTTGCGTGTCTTCTTGAAACACTCGCAATTTATATGACAACT
This sequence comes from Athalia rosae, assembly GCF_917208135.1. Taxonomy (NCBI): domain Eukaryota; kingdom Metazoa; phylum Arthropoda; class Insecta; order Hymenoptera; family Athaliidae; genus Athalia; species Athalia rosae. The sequence goes on from NC_064028.1 coordinate 8,225,179, forward strand.
TTTGAATTATCGCGTCACGTGACTCGGTAACTTTGGCTAACAAAGGAGAACTGTGAAAAATAAAAGTGTTGCAATGACGTTTTCGGTACACATGCGTTTCGCTGAAAACCGGAATGAACGGGACAATCTTCTTTTTTTTTTCGTTCATACCGAAATCAGGATTATGGTCCAAAAAAAATGTGCAACAAAACAAGTTTGTGGAGCGTTGAAAATGATACGGTAACGTCGGCGACGTGTACAAGTTCGTCGTGCGTTAGTCTCATCTCAGTTTTCAGCTGTGACCCAATTCATTAGAAGGCTATCTGTTCGTAGCTGCGATTGAGTCTGAACGTCATTACACAGTCGTAACTACGTTACACGTATATATATATATATATATATATATGTATATTTTCTATACAGTGATTTTGTCCTGGGTATACACTGAAACTGTACTAGCCAATTTCACGAACTCCTTATCTCCGTTGTAACTAGGTATAAATACATATATATATACGTATATAAGTGCACATAGGTACATATTGCAAAGTCTTGTTCCGTAACAAGAAACAATTTTCCATCAGCTGATATTCATCAGCACCGTAACCTAGATTCAAAATTACATTTATTTTCCTGATGCGGAAAGTACCGGTAGCGTATAGCGGTGGAAGAGAAGAAGAATTGAAGAAAATAAGAAGCGTAATGAAATTCTTTGGCGGAGTACACGGAGGGTCATCGGTGCGCCAGCGCTTGACAGAGGCCCAAAAAAATTCGTACATATTTTTTTGCTTTTCGTTTGTTCAATTTTTTCCCCCGTTATTTTCCGTGTTCACTCACCAGACCAGGGTCCAAAGAGACTCGTAATAACGCGTTTCCATAGTTCTCCACGTTGACTTGTTAGTGCAATAATTCAGGGTAATGTCCCGGGCGATAAAGGTGTTCGTTCTACGTTTTGGTACATTTAGGGGGTCTTACCCCTCGCTTTTCCGAGCATTGTGTGTGCTTTACTTCGCAGTTTGCTACGTGTGTGTCTGCACACGTGTACGTGTGTGTACCTCACCTATCGCCGCCGCGTCGCTACTATTACCAATACCGTTGCGTTTTCGCAGTCTCTTCGTATTTACGCCTTTCCACCGCCAATTTCTTATCAGCTACTTTAGCGGCGAGGTGCTACTGCCCAATTTATCATTCTCCATTATGCAAAGTTCTCAAGTGTCCTTAGGTCACCCTTCCCACCACCCCCTCGCTACGACCCTCGTACTTGTTTCTCCATCTTTCTCATTCTCGTCTCTTCCATTACCCCCTCGTAATAAAGCGTCTCACTTATTCCCCGCTCGATGCTCCCGCAGAAGCGCTCGAGAATTCTAATTCTAATTCCTAATTCTTAATTTCGAATTTTCATCCAGCTCCGAAAGGTAGCCGCGGGTGAAAACGTAGACGCTTCGACGTCGCATCGTGGTGACGCAGTTTTCGTGTGAAAATTTTTGCTTTCCAATACGATGACGTTTCGCTGCGAATCGGTAGAGAAATCTGGATGACGAACGGCGCTGCGGGATTTATCAAATTTCCAGTCAAAATATAACCCTCGTACATGTAACGACTAACAGCCACCACCGCTCGTCAAATATCGAAGTGTAACGTAAATTCAAATTAGTTTTCAAAACAAACACAAACGTGCTGGATGCGCGTATTTGCCCAACATTTTAACCGACATGATTTCCACATTCCAACTAACAATAAGATAAATATTCAAAACGTCACCGTATTTTTTTGCCATAGTTACAAAACCCGTGATGTACATAACGCGATATTAATGTTCTGTAACAAATTCATGTATCTACAAACGTTTTCCAATTATTTCATTTCCGTTTCCTTTTTTTTGTTTTATTTTTCTCATCCCCAAAGTCTGCGAAATCGGTGAAAATCGCAACGCCCGTTTCGGGATTCTTTTGCTTTTTTTTTCGATTTTATTTCGTTCATTTTCTTTTTTTCTCATGCATTCAATGTAAGCACTTTGCTATAACATAGTCTGTGCATATTCGTCTGGATGTAATTTTTTCAATTCTATTTATTCCCTTTTTCAGATCGATGGAACTTCGGATGAGTAATGGAGGTCGAAGGGAAATATATGGTAAGTACGGTATGTCGTTCGTACATATGTGTGCATAACGTAATATGAAAAACATCATTTTCACAATCTTTCATCGGATTTTATGAATAGCGAAACGTAAATTTACGTTACACTTGCAATGGCGTAAAAATGTGCTCGATTCTTCTCGTCAATATTCGCTATTTCGGAAAGCAGATGGAAAAAATTGACTAGAAATAAAAAATTTTTATTCCTCCGCGTGAATCCGAAATGAAAACTTTTCAATTCCTCTCAAAAATAGACGCGACATCAACGCGGACGTCAATTAATTATCGATCAATACGCGAAAAAAGGGAATTCGAAAAATATTGGGCAAAAATATGCAGAGAAGCGACGTTGAGCTTTGGTGTAAATAATACGTAAACTACGCATACCTATACGTGTACAAATTCGTATGATTTGTAATGTGTTGTGCATTTTCATGCATAAAAATATGAGTACTGTAGTTGATATTTGAAGGGCGACTTATATGAGAAAAGCTCGTGCCGCGCTGCCACGAGATTTTATTGTGATGCTTGCAGAGTCTCCGTTTGCAAAGCCGATAATATACGAGCACCTTGAAGGTGGATAAGAACCCCGCTCTCTTTTTCGATAGAGAAAGCGAGAAAGCGAGACAGAAAGAGAGAGGGAGAGAGAGAAAAGGTAAAAGAGCACACAGAATGCTCGGAGAAGGTAAAAGGTAAAGAAGTGAGAAAGAGCGAGTCGAAGAAATGTAAGGGATGGAAAACGAGAATGAAAAAAAGGAGAGAGAGGGAGAGAGGAAAAGCAGCAGAAACGCGAGTAGGTATATATATATCCGCGACAAGGGGAGATGGGGGTAAGAGCGAGAGTGAGAGAGTGAGAAAAAAAGAGAGGGAGATGGCACGGGGTGACCTTGGCAAATATCAGGTTATAGGTCCCACGATGGTTGCCTTGCTCGGATTCTGTACGCGACATCTCTCCCCATATCTTTCATGGGAGATATTGCCCCTTCTGACGTGATTTGTTTTTTTTCCTTCCATTTTTTTTTCTCATTCCTCATCTTTTTTTTTTTTTCTCTCCGCCTCTCCCCGAGTTTTAGATACTTATCATTCGACGTGCCGATACCGATTTATCGTGGAAAACCGACGTTCACCCCATATACGTTTACGCGGCTATACGCTTATATCATTCCCGACGAAATATTTTATTCCCTATTACACGGATGCACGAAATACCTTCGCTTCGTCGTCGTCGTCGTCGTCGTCGTCGTCGTCGTCGTTATCATCACTATCGCTATCGCTATCGAACTCGGAATCGACGGTTATACCTATTTTGTAATTATAATAGTGAAAAGTCTCGGGGGATTTAGGGGAAAGGAGCGAAAGGGGGTGGGGGTGGGGGTGGCAGGTGGCAGGTGGGCGAAGGGAGGATAAGGGTTTTGATGATCTGCTGCTGCTGCTTCCCATCGAATCGTGAATCGAATTGAATCGAATCGAATCGAATCGCATCGCGTAGCATCGTTGAGGGGTGCCACAAGCCGATTGTGGTCCTGACCCGATTGGTTTTTGATTGCGATATTGTCAGGGAAATAGAGTTGAACTAAACTGAAACCCATCTCGTATATATCTATCTTTATAAATATATACATATATGTATACATACATACCTGTCTACGCACATATACATATGCACACATGTAATGATGCAAAGTTCCATTGATATTGATTGCTTATACTCTATATGTAACACATTTTATATCTGCACCGATCCAAAATCACACACGGTAGGTAGGTATACGTGTACGTACATATGTATAGAAATCTAACGATTCGCTCGCCTCGTCTATTTTATAAAAAGAAAAGCGATGAAAGAAAAAAAAATTTCCGTTCATTCAAGAACACGCGACGTTAAACGAGAAAAAAAAATGTCCCGATGGACTCGTTCGATGGAATCGCGAGGGGTTGACGTTACCTTTTAGTATTTTGAATGTATGATAAAGAAATTGATCCGACGATACACCGATCAATTTCTCTACACCGCACGAGGGTTATAACACTTTACCTTATTTTAGCTACTTGATTGGGTTTTAAAGAAGAGCCCTTTGGCTTTTGAAAGCACCACAACGTTTACCCTCAACTATAAGGGGTGTTTCTTCCTGTGGGTGCGTCCGCAGGGGTCACAGAGAGAGGGAGTGAGAGAGGGAGTGAGAGAGAGAGAGAGAGAGAGAGCGAGCGTCGGGGGTCGGGACGAGGACGTAGCTGGGCGTGATTCGACTGATAAATCACCAATTATAAGAAGTTTCGATTTATTGTCAGAGTTTGCCGACGGGGCCGAAAGGAAAGGGAAGATTTGAGGGGCAGTGGCGAGGGGGGGTAAGGGGGGGGGGGAAGGGATCGGGCACAATGCCAGCGAAATTGAAAGTTAAGGCAAACTGCGCGAGGGCCTATCTTAGGATCTTTTATAAACGATTAAATTAAGTGCCAAATTGCAGCGGGGAGACATAAAGTCGGTGTAAAGAATTGAACCTCCGCGCCGATTTTATGTGTGTATAATAAAAGAGGAAAAAGAAAAGACGAGGTAAAACATAAAGAGGGAAACGGGGTAAGAATAAAATCAACCTCTCGCGTTTTTATTTTATTCTATTTAATTATTTTTATTTTATTCCCTGAATCACTGTATTACCGTTTGAAATGAGATAAATTTTATCCGAAGACGAACGCTTTCGATTCGTCGAAAAATCAAGACTGCAGTGTTATAGTTCTTTGAGGAGAGGAGAAAAAAAAAAAAATAAATATTTAACGACTCTCGATCATTATCTGGAGTTGATAATCCGAAAAATGGTTAAAAACTTGAGCTTAATTTTAAACTCTAACACTTATTGAAAAAAAAAAGAAGAAGAAAAAGAAAGAGACGGGTGTGCCTGTGTATTTATATCTAATTACTAATTACATTGAACCGAAGTTATTAAACAGGGTGCTCGAGGTACTTTATAAGTACTTGTCGTTTAAAGTTCCTACAGCTAGGTTTCCGCAGTACTTTAAAGAGGGGATAATTGCCGGAGTGAAGTGAACAAACTTTTTGCATTTTGTACCTAACGTATACATAATATATATATATGTATATGTATATGTATATATATTCAGAGCTACGTTATGTATTGCACATATACATAAACTTTAGTTTCAACGGGTCAAAACTTTTAAATACGCCTGAAGTAACGTTACTTCTTATACGGAAATGGCCCACCGTTCGATCACCACATTCAAACTGCATGAATTTCTTTATTCGTTTTGCCATTCGGAGTAATAAAACAAAATAAAATCACGAATACGTCAGTTCGTGCTCTAATCGGATACAGCACCGAAGTCTGAAATTCTTCGCCATTTCAAAAAGTAAAATGAAAATATCTGAAATTTTTTCTTTCTTTTTTAAATCTTTAATTATTGGGCTTTTCAATCTGAATCCTGAAGGCGTAAGAGGACCGTTGAAAAATCATATTGAAATTTTTATTAGAAAATACACGTAGGACTGGTATTCGAACGGGCATCGACGTGTGCCGGGTATTTTTTCAGACCGATTGTACGGTTCGTAGTTCGAGCTCCGAGTGATTTTCTTTCGTCTCTGGCGCTTTTTTTTTCAATTTCCACATAAATTCTCACATTATTCCGAATGAAGAAATAGCCGGCGTCGCGTTCTATGTGCACAACGTCTCGATTAAAAATTACACCCAATTAATCTTTTGCCCGACATGCACCCTGTTATATACCTATAGCATAATTGTTTGTGCACCTCAACTCGAGTCGAACGGATCTTTTGAATATAAATACTGTTTACCTGGTGGTACTGGTTATGCTGGTACTACCGAGTGCTTTTGAGCCTCTTAATTACAAGCCTTTCAAACACCAGCTGGGGGGGGGGGGGGGGGAAGAATGAAGATTGAAGAGAATAAAAATAATAGTAATAAAAAAGGAGAAATAAAAAAAGAAACTTACAAAAGTAAGGAAAATACAGGCGACGAAAGCTCCGACTACCGAAATTATAACCCTGCGGACTAATTGCGAGTATTCTTTGCCGTTGGAAATTCTTTGATTTTTATGCACACCTCAGAAATTCAAGTGATTATCGAGACGGATTATTGTCGATCTTTATCGAAAATAATGTTCACGTTTGAAAAAGTCTAGGGAGGGTCTTCGATCGTTGTCGGATGATCCGAGCTTTATCTGTGTCTTCTAGTTTCGTCGTGCGAAGCGTCTAAAAATGAAGGTGTCCGATTCGTTTGGGGACGACGACGGGGGTGGAGAGGGTTTTATCGCGGCAGTCGGAGCGCGCACGAAGCTTTTCGCGGTATTCGTGGTCCTGATAATCCAGACTTAACTTGTTTCATCCTCGCGCATCGATAAAGAAGATACAGAATCCCAGGACTACCGGCACACCAACCCTCGCGGATTCCCCAAACTGATGCCGGAGAAGCTGGCCACTTTACCACGATGATAGCGATGGACACGAACGAACCGTCGCCGTTACATCGTTTACCTTAAAAACGACGAAACAGCCCGATCCTCGCTCGTCCCTCCCGATTGAAAATTTTCATCATGTTTTCCGTCAGAATCACCCGAAACGCGGTTGAAAATTTGAGATCATTTTTTTCAACGTACTCGAAGTGGTGGTCGCAGCTACTCGTATCCATGGTTCGGTGGGAAATTCAAAGATTTCACGGGTCTTTCGAATCTTTCGCTGATTCACATTTTGCCGAAGGGTTCTACTCTGCAGTTTAGCTTTCTCTCGGAAGGGAAACCTCCCCCGACTGATTGATTTACTCACGGATCTCCTTGTTAATGTGGAGGGATATACTGATCGAGAGAGATCGCGTCTGCTCTCTCCCTCCCTGCCTCCCTACCTCGCCACCCCAAGGGTTGCCGAATACATCGCCGGACATTAATCCTTCGAATTTAAGTACACCTACCCCCGGAATTCGTTGAACTTTTGACATTCCCCTCGATAGAAACAGAGACCCGAGGGAGAGATGAAAAAAGTAGAGAAAATAAGGAGTAAAAAATAAAGTGAAGAGGATGTTATGTACACTTCCGATTTCCACTTTCCTGCGCAATGGAGATCGATCCACCGAGGCAAGGATCATCGGTACGTCCATTTTGTTTCGCAAAGGAATTAGCAAATTTTTAAATCGTTCGCCGAACTACTCCATCGACTGCTTTATCGACGGCGCGGATTGATCACGATACGTCATACGCTGAATACCGGTTGGCGAATGTTTGATCTATTAATTAGAGATGACGATTAATTGCTTTTACATATTTCTACAGGTATCCGTAATTTATATACGGTTTATCATGGATACGGCGGAGTGTTTGTACGAATATAACTTCGTGTAAATTAAATTTAATTGCTCTGATCCTCGGCGTAGGATCTACAGGAAATGGTCAACCGGTTGCGCGGTGGTGGGGTCATATTTTTCCGGGTCGCCAATTACCACCGTTTGCAAATTCAACACACGCAAAGATGAAACTGTGCTCATCTATGTGTTCATGCGGATACCACGTATACGTACCATCCGTAAGGCAAAAGGAATATCCTTGTAGAGAAGTTAGAGTAGCAATTAGCGAGGGAAACGTTCGTGCCGCTGCAGCTCTGCAGATACCTCCCCGTTATGAAGAAACAAACGTGATATAAAAACGTCACGCAAATTAGTTGGAATTCCACGAAACGAGACGTCATAAATTTCGTTCCTTCTACTTTCATCCCTCCAATGTGATACGCGTTGGCGATATTTTTACCGCATCGTATTGTATACGATAAAAAAAAAAATTAAACATGAACAACGAAAATCATGTCACAACCACGTCATCGTCCTCTTTTTTTTTTTTATCGAGTAATTGCTTCATTCTACTAAAGAAGTTTGAGTAAAACGGGACGGATATATTTTTTTTTTTTGCTAGGTAGTGAAAAAATCGTAAGGAATCGGAAGTAAATGAGCGTTACGGAGGCGGATCACGCCCAACGGAAGTGACTAACACGCGGCGTTCAATAAAAAATTACCTTTGTGCGATTCCCCATAATATCCCCCCGAACAACGAATGGCCGACCGGTGCTTTCTGACTGAGCTTACAAAGTGAGATAAATATTAGGGACAGCAGCTACCAAACAGGGAATCACGCCGATAATACGTAAAGCTCTCCTAGAAGATTGTGGAAGGGGGATATCGTCTAGATAAAAACTTCTCCTATCTTTTTATTCCATGGTAGATTTTTCGAAAGATAGAAAAGAAAAAATTGTGACGACAAAAATGGAGGCCAACTTGGGACAGAGGAAAAATTTCACAAAGTAGCAATTATTTTTAGAAGATGTCCAAATTCCTTTTTTGATTTTTTCTTTTTACCACTCGTCTCTTGTCAAGAGCTTGAAAAAATTCAATACATAGGTAAATGGAGATGGAGAAATTTCCGTTTCACAACTATGTCTTGTTCTGTGGACTATCCGCACTTTTGCGACACTAACATTGTTTTCAACAACAACGACTTTTCTTTGACAATTATGCGTGTTTTTCCAATTTCCTTCTTTTCTTTTTTTCTTCTCTACACGGTTGATATGTTCCCTTCTGGATCCCACATTATAGGTACGGTACACGAAGAAAAGTTTTTCTTCGCCGACAAGAACTCCGCTTCGTTTCGGAAACTCGCTTTTTCTATGGGGCGAAAATATTTTGAAGGGGTTCGTCGAAGCTGTGACGGTTTTGCGGTTTCGCTGAAGGATCAGGTGGGGCGTTGGAGGGTAAAAAGTTTCTCACAGTTTTCAGCTATCCGCAAGTCTCCCGTACACGTATACGGGTGCTGCAAGTTTTACCTGAAGCTAGTTGTACGTACGTACGTATATAGATACCTGTGTTGCCAACAAAAACGGAACAAATAAATAAAATTGGTGAAAAAAAAAAAATAATTCACTCCTAAATACCGATCCACATCGTACGGATAGAAAACCAGTGTACGAATGAAATTATAGAAGAAAAAAAAAACACCGTGGAAAAGAGAAAAGAGAAAAAAATAGGACGAAAGAAGGAAGAGCTGTGGAAAGAGTGATAAAAAATGTGAAATGGGAATGAGGGTTAGCACATGTATGTGTGAATATAGATGTAAGATATCTACGTATACCTAGAGATGGCAGGGGGTTGGGGGGGGGGGGGGGGGAGCAGGCGGCTATAACAGCCGCAAAAGAGGAAAATAGTGGGCGCAGAAACAGTGAGCATAATAAAACGATCTGTCTTGTTGAGAACAATATTATTCTCAGAGTAGACATTCGTCTCGTTCTATCTATGCGGGATTGCCTATTTCTCTTCATCTATTTCACCCTTGGTGGTCTTCTCGCTCTCGAAACTTCCTCCGAAAGACCTTGATGAAAAACCAGAAAAAAAACTAAAATAGAAAAAAAAATAGAAATGAAAAAAAAAAATGGAATATGTATAAGACAAAAAGCCAAAAAAAACAAAAAATCAACAAAGCGGATTTTTCTCGTTCGTGCTCCACGTGTTCAACCTACTTCAACCGAAGCGATTCAATAATTTAGGGGAAAGAGAATGGGAGAAAAAGGATTTTCAAAATCGAAGTCTGTATTAAAAAAAAGAACACGAAATTCGGAAGTGGCGAATTTACCGAGATCTTTAGAATCTTTACTAATTATATCGTTTCTTTTATAGGGGGATGATGTGCATCGTGTCAAAGTGTCGTTTCCTGTACGATCAAGGAAGGGGGGGGGGGGGGGGGCGAGGGCGAGGGCGGATCAAAAAAAGAAGTGGAAGAAAAATAAAGGGAGAGGGGTAGAGTTGCAGGGTGGCTAAACATAATTATGACGTAAGATGACCTGACAACGGACCATAAAAATTTTTCACTTGGTTATAGTTGATTGCGTTTCAACACGCTACCGGGTATGCTCACTTGTCCTTATCACCCAATTTAGATGTTAGGCGTGGGTCATTTCAAGTGACGGATTGCACGATTTGCCGCGGTGCGATCGTCCCGTAACGATATAATATAAAAAAAAGAGGAAGAAAAATTCGTAAGAAAGAGGAAAAAAATCAACGAACAAGAGAAAAAAAAAAACGGGAAAAAATCAAACGACCCCACGTAAGACCAGAGTTTGGCTCAAACATGCATAGCCCATACCCACCACTGAGAGAATGATTTGGCAAAAAAAGTAGTGAAATTAAGACGTCGTATAGAAAATAATCATTTATCATGCTTCCGTGAAATAATCAAGCATGAAATAAGACGCGATTTCAGTTTCTTTATTTTTCTAAAGTTGACCAACTAGATATTTAATAATTATATACAGCGATGTATGTATTACCATAGATGTATTACGGAAAACTTATTTTTCTCAAACGCGAAAAGGGCCTAAGCCTGCACTTCTTGAAAAGAGCACGGTCGAAAAATCATTGAAACTAGCCGGGTGTTTGAAAAATTTTGAGATTTGTTTTTTCACCTATTATGGGCGAGGCTAATGTGATAAAAAATGATGGTTGGAAATGAGGATAGTCAGGGTCGAAGGAGCTCGAATTGGCGTGGAATGCCCCATATCTATATCGAGAGAGAAACTGTGTGAATATAACCGCAGTTTCGATCAAAGGATTCAATTAATAATTAATACAACCTCTCTCGAGTTTGCCTGACATGCGGAACCCACCGCTTTCGGTACTCTGCTACTCGTTGGCGGTTATGTACATATATATATATATATATACGTATCATACCTATCTTCACACATGTACATATTTATATACGCGGTATACAATATGGATACATGTACACGATGTGTGTTCGTCGTCGTCGTCGTCGTCGTCGTTGAAGGTGCGGGAAGAGGTGGTGGGTTTTGACTCTAGAATGTGACCTGGGGGGGGTGGAAGCACAATTATTACCGGCTCTTAGGTGTCTCTGGCGTAAACACGTTACAATTAGCCGTGAGATGAAAGGGGCGGGAGGAAGATTACGATAATACACGGAAGTGGTGTCAAGCGAAAGCGGCTGCGACGCCGACTGCTGGTCGTCGCGTACGAATGTACGGGGTGAATGAAAAAACAAAAAACAGAAAAAAAAAAAAAAAAACACGACACAATCGTTTCAGGTGGGAATTGTCGTCGAACGAGACGTCGAGTACACGAAAACTTTTTCAATGGATGCCGGGGAACAGCGATACCGTAATTTAGATTTTTCGAATCACGAGAATTCTACCGGGTAGATCTACCGATGTCACACGAACCCGAAGGAATAGCTTCGGAAAAAACCGTCGGAGGGGGGAGAAGAGATTTTCATGGTCCTCGCCGAGCAAGGGTGGAAAAAAAATTGACGTTTTATTCGTCGCGTTTCGGTTTTATTGCAGCAGCAAAATTCGCGGTATTTTCGGCTCACCCTTTACGTGCAATTCTTCCCATATATTTCAGTTTCTCTCCTAAGTGTGGAGAGAATAATAATCTGCGGTATATACAAAGGTGAAATGTGGGTGTAATGGTATGTTCACGAGCATATACCACCGAAGTACCTATACGTTGGTGTGGGTATCTATATAGCTGCTGAGGGTATAATATAAGAGGGATGGATATGTGTGGGCAACTTCGAAGAGAACGGCTTCTTCCCATCTTCCACTTGGAGAGAAGTCTTAATGGTGTATAGCGTTTAATTTATGATAATCTCATTTTCTAACACCTTCCTCGTGTTCATACACGTATAAAACTCGCCCAGAGAAATATACATACTCGTACATACGTATAGGTACACTTACAGCTACAAGAGGTTGTCAAGACTCATCGTGAGCGGCGACGCGGTGGGAAAAAAAAAAAAAAGCTAAAAATCGAAAAGGCACGATCGCGATTCCCTCGATTTGAGTTTTTTTTTTCTATTCCTTTCGAATCACCATCTCCAAAATTTTATCCAACTCTACCCCCGGTGAAATAGGGCGTCTACTTTGAGAAGGCTTCGTCCTGTTACCCGTTCCACGTTATCGAGTTACAGTCGTAAATCGCCCTTAACAAATAACACTCGTTTTTTTTGGCTGCTTTTTTCCTTCTTCAATCTCGTCCCCGCGTCGAATCGATATGCGTAGAAATATCTTCGCCGTCGTGAATTTTCAAAAATTCCGAACTGGATGACGACCTAATCATTCTCACCGAACGACGTATTCTTCGTCGATATCGTTGCGTGCCGAATTGTTTTGCCCGTTTAGTTTTTTATTTATGTGTTTTTTTGTTTATCTCATATCGCGGAAATAACTGAAGATATATTATATACATATATATAAACGTACGGTGGAGAGAGCACGCGGTTCGTTGACATGATTGAAACGGAAACCTAGACTGACTAGAATGATAATATAAAAGAGAAAATGTTTTATGTAGTATCTGTTATAATATAGAGCCGGTCCGGTAGGGGGTGGATATATAGTTCCGAAAAGCTTGACAAAAAAGACAGAAAAAAAAAAAAGAAAAAAAATAATGACAAAAAGGCAAAAAAAAAAATGAACGTATAACATTTTTGCTTCAAGGTTGACAGAGGGACTAACTCGCGTCGAAATCTCCCTTCACTCTACTCCGGTATATAAAAGAGTAAAAGTTTCGTAATTTTTATGACACGATATTTTACGCACGCTCGTGATGTACACGGACACAAAAGATTAATACGCCTTTTATTTTTGTTACTTTTCATTTATTTATCTCATTCTACTTTATTTTATTTCACGCGATGGGGGGGGGGGGGATCTCCTCTCTTCTCTCGTCGTATTATCATTTCACGTCGACCGGTATGAACAAATATTTTTTCTCCCCGCACTCGCGGCATCGTCGTCACACACAGCGATAGTAAAAAATATTTGGACACTAGAAACTTGTGACGAGAATCTAACGGGCTTTCGGATGTATTGTATTATATACGTCTACGTAAAAACGTATATTAATTTCTCTGAGATATTACAGTCTTTGAAACGATTTGACTAATTTATTCATAGCTAATTATACAAAGTGCCTCTAGACTGCTTTGTACTCGCCGTAAAAAGAATCGTGAAAAAAATTCGTGAAGCGAACGAAAGACCGAAGGAACGATTGAATAGAAGTAGGTCTAATTTTTCGGTGTTTAAACGTCTCGGTAGTTTTTTTTCTTTTTTCTTTCATTTTTTTTTTTTTTTTCTGTATTTTCTTAACGAAGTCCCGCGTCTCGATTATCATCGATAAATTCCGAAATAATGAAACTCCATGAGCGGATCGAAGGAAATAATACGCTCGCGGAAACGGTGGGAACGGGTTTGAGCTAGTTTTGTAAATAGTTGATTGCTTCGATTGTCGGATCCTAGCTTATACATATATCTATGTAGAGACATTGTTAAGCTGCAATCAACACTTTTTCAATTTCATTGTGACCACGACTGCCGGATAGAAAACCGAACACGCGACACACACACACACACACGTATGCCACCACACCCGTTCAATGGGCTCGTCAGTAGACAAGAAACGTTTATTTAAACAATACCGAAACCGTGTTGACGAGTTGCTTTCATTTTTTTTTTGTTTTTTTTCGTTTTTTTTTCTATTTGTTTCATTTCTTTTTATCCTTTCGTTCGCCGAAAACTCTAGCGATATATAAATTTGGCGGAGCGAGAGATAATCAACGGACGATCCGTTTGACGATCTTCGGATGATTATGGAGAGCGCGAATATATGTATATACGACGCAGGAAATTGTTCGAATACCGCGAAATTCGCGTTTGTTGCCCCGCACTCGTTTCATGTTCGGTTCAAAATTGTCATCGTCGCCGACTGTCAGTCAGATTACAATTATAGGAAACCGCGGAGTACGATCCATGACGATGAAAATTTTCAGTCGTAACCTTTTACCGATTATTGCGATTCAGGATGTGAGGTCCACGACTTGCGGCCGGATAATCTTTCTCCCGACTTATCCCGACTATGAAAATGAATTATAAATTCAAGCAAAACTATGCAGGCACGTTATATAGATTTCATTAATGTTAGTCGCGGTGGTCGATCCACGGATACCCTCCCCCAAGTAACCAACCAGACGAAGTATCTTGTGCGCCGCATCTACTGTATCCACGTTGTTGGGAAGTACCAATGCATTACATCCTAAATACTGAAGGCCGGGGTATGTGTGGTGCGCCGATCTTATAGTCGAAGACAATGATTAAACGATCGTACGCGATAAGCTAGCATTGCCTGGTCGGGGTTGTGCGTCCTCCGAGAACTGAAAGAGAGTCGGTTGAAAGGGTGGGGGCATGAGGGGGAAAGGGGGGGGGGGGGGTCGGTAGCGACGTTGGAGGTACAGAGATAGAGATAGAGATAGAGTTTAAAGTACCATTCAAAATGCAAATCTCAACGATCTCTGAGCATCCAATCGAATTAGGATGCAGTCTATACTCTGGATGCCGCGCGACTACCACAGAATTTCATACTCCCAAGGGTGAAACGGATCGTCGGAAGGTATACCTGTATACGCACACTCCACTATTCGCTATATCTACAATGACGTTTTCATTCGAACCGATAGAATTTCCTCCAATTATTGCAGACATTCGAAATGATTATGCAACACCGGCGTTGATGTTATCATCGCGCTAAATGTTGCTCTTGCGGGGTTCGTACAAATTAAATCGAACGTGTGGAGATTGATTCGAGTGAAAAAAATTTCCGTCCACATTGCGGGAGAAAATTTGACGAGATATCATTTTTGGTTCTCGGTTGTTTGATGAGTTTTTTTTTATTTTATTTTTTCGCTCCGAATTCGATCGTCATTTGCTTTTACTGTGTTTACGGTATAGGGTACACGTATATGGAAGAATATCGTCTTCTCGTATTTCCGAATTTTTATCTTTTAAATATTTATGCAGTCGACTTTAGGGAATCCATATAGATATAGGTATACCTATATACGTGACTTTCAAAACCCTGACAGTAAAAGGTTAAGTGGTATTTCGAGCCTGGAATATATCGGGTCATATAGCAAATATCTAAAAGCCGAAGCTTCCTCGTTCCCCCTTACTTTCCCGCATTCAGAATCTGTAACGACTTTTCATACTTCCAGCTTTTCTCTTCGATTTCGAATTCAGAATAAAGTGGAAATATCTTTCCCGATATAATTATATTCACCTTCTTAATGATATTCTACTATCCATTTGCTGCGCTCCATAATCCTCGCTCTGCCAAACCGTCGATGACCCCCCCTTGTTACCTTTCGGTTTTTGGAATGGAGAAAATTTTTTTCTAATCCCCGAACCCCAAATTTTAGTCGCGCGAAATTCCGGCTGTACGGGTCTTATGCAAATTGAGATAAATCAACCCTTTCCCTTTTTATCTCGAATTTTATTTTTATTACTTATTTTTCGTACAGAGGATATGCATCGGTAATTATTTTAATTACCGTCATCGGTCACCGGGGCTTAATGGCCTTTTTTCTCTTTTTTTTTTTTTCATCTGAATCTTTTGACAGATAGTCGGATGTGTATATACGTTACGTCATACATCGCAGAGTCCGTGCGATATACGTGAAGGTACAACCGTAATCTACGGTGTGCCGAGAAAGAAAGAATCGAATAAATGTACCGTCGATCGTTTAAGATATTAAAAATCATCGATCTGCAAGTCCAAGAGCAATTTCAACTCGCGCGATTCCCTGATTATTCATCCACCTCGGGATTCGTTCTACCGAAAAAATTTTCCCCCATTATCCCTTTTATATATTCAATCACCGAGAGCTTGCAACTGCATAAATAAATTCCGCGCGGAAAGATAACGTCTCGTATTATATTTTCCAGATAACGGTCGTGACGAACTTTCATTTCTCGCTGACTGTCTGAGAAAAAAGCTTTTTCCAATCTTTTTTTTCCCCCAACTATTCAAATACGCAGAAATATGGCAGAAGTAAGTTCATTTATCCTTCGCTACGCTCTTAATTTCCCCATACGTGCAACCTCGCTAAGTTTGCGTTAACGAATTATTTTATTTTATTTTTTTTTCTACGTGTCCCGCAAGGGTGAATAATGAGAGAGAGTTTAACAAAAATGAAAAAAATAAAAAAATTACAAATGAGTGGCTGAAACAAGAGGTATGAAATAACGCGAAATGTACTTGTGTATATCTGGACTGCCCGAGGTTATTTGTTTTACCATACATCATGCAGATGATTCGAAACCAAAAATGTATCCGGTCAAACCACGAAACAGTTGATCCGTGTAAAATTCATCCGATAAACGGCGTGAAATACACGACGTTACAAAAAAAAAAGCAAGTGTGTCTTCACTACTACAACGACGTCTGACAAAAAAACATGGCGATACGACACCGTGTATGGATGTTTTAAATTACATATTTTGTACGATGTATAGATTCATATGTTCGAGGGGGGTTCAAATCGTAATCGCTCATTTGAAGAGCGCGCGTTTTCCGCCTACGTTATTCGTACGGAAAATGGTAACGAGTGATGATTCGACGAGAAATTCTTGGGGAGGGCGATAATATTATTATAAAAAACTATGAATACTCTTATTTATAGATACGCACATGAATTTATATCTCAGGTGGTGTGTGGGTGAAAAAAAAAATGTTCACGTATCGGAAGACACGGGTTCACATGAGCAGAATATATATGCATGAATGCATGCACAGCTTTAGCGACGTTCGCGAGTTATGCAAGTTTGAGCGGCTATACATAAATTCTTCTTCTTTGAGCTACAGTATAATACATATATACATAAATAAATAAGTGGAGCGGAATATATTCAACTGTAAATTGAAGTATAAATATATAATAAGAGGCAGCGGAAAAAAAAAATAAATAAGTGAAGTAGAGGAGAGAAAAAAATCAAATAAAGAGAGAAAACTTGATGGTTGAACACGATGTGGCATATAACTATGTATGTATGTACGTACCTATTTAACTATATACAGGATTTCAAAGTTTCTACATAAATTGCGGAGAAAACTTTTGTAAAGGGGTTTATACATTATTGTACTACCGTGTCCGTGTGCATACCTATGTATACTATGTATATTCGTGTATAGGGCGGCGGTGCGATGGTTTTACTATATAAGGAAATAAGGAAATGAGGAAATAAGGAAACAAGGAAACAGGGAAACATCATATTCTAGAAAAATAGATACACTTTTTGTTATCAATATCCATCCCCCGGTTCCTTCCAATTTTTCGTCGCCAAAACTGGCACCCTAAAAAACTTTTCCCCTGTCTTTCATCTTTTTTTTTTTTTCTTTTTTAACACAAAAGAAACGAAATGAGGTATATCTGGAATTGATGATATTCGAACACGAAAAATTCCAACGATTTCGTAGACTAATTTTTTTCAGTAATGATTTGAACAAAGTTTCAGGCGTAATTTGAGCGATGAATATCGGATAGAATCTGTCATAATTTCTATTGGATTACATTATCCTTCGAATAGCTGGACGTATCGGTTGACGGACGCGACGACACTTTTGGTGATTCTGACGGTAAACGTCAGTCGGGTTTTCCACTGATATTAAGTGCTCTAATGTGGTCTACGTCCTATAGTTACAGTAACGCCAACGTTCGTTATCGTCGTGTTTAATTGCTGAATTTCACGTTAACCTCTGTTCCATCTAGGTGTGTATTTTATAAATATATTTCTCCTAACAGCTCCTCAAACTTCTGGATAATTTTCAAACTTTCGAAAGCTACGTATAAATGCTTCCTAATTTCTAGACTCGACTTTTCCCACCTCGTTTACCTCCTGCAACCTTTTCGGTCCATCGCCACTTCTGTCGCTTCGACACGGTTTAAAAATCGAGATATTTATCAAAATTATTCCAAAAACGAGCAGAAATAATTCTTGAAACATGAAAATGTGCGGATTTCATTCGAAACGAGGAATATCCGGCTTCCGTATCATTCATTCATCGGATTTTATGTACCATAAGTACAACCCTTCGATATTGAGGGTATTTTCAACGCTACTCCCTGAATAATCAATCACGGTTAATTGAGCGGAGTAGGTAACTTGAGGAAAAAAATAATTAATTCTCAATCCGGCAAACAAGGTATAGGCTTGAACGTGGCGGGGAAACATGAATTCGGGGAATAATTCATAATGCAACTCTTAAAACAAATTATACATCAATAAATCTCGGAGCACGAATTTTATGAATAATTTATCAAGGCGGTAATACATTTAATTACCAAAGCGTGATAAATAGTGAAATCCCCCGCATCGAAAATTCCGACATTTTTTCCCCTCTACGGATAATTTTTCGTTTGGAAAATTTGGAGGTTCAATTTTTTCCTCCTCCTCCTCCTCCTCGTTCTCCTCACCGTATATTATTTAAGTTCTGAAATTTAGAGCGTATATACGTCGCAGGTGTATTTGACGGTATGAGAATCTAAAACGTGTAGCCGGTACGATGAGAAGGGGGGAGGGGGTGAGAGGGGGGGGGGGAAGGGTGGGTTGGTTTTTAAGGGGGTGCAGTCGGGGGTGGTATTCCCAGGGTGGAAGTCAGGAGAAATAGAGAAGGTACGAGACACGTAGAGGCGATCTATCCGGCTGTTATGCCGTCTCTTTATCTTTTTGGCCTGAGGGAAGGAAAGCCAGGTTTTCCTTCCGAATGCTACAACCAGCAGCAGCAGCAGCAGTAGCGGCGGTAGCAGCTAGCAGATAGCGGATAGAAGGTAGCATCTAGAAGTTCCACGTTTAAGGTGTTGCAGGCAACCCACGTACCTTTAGGATGCTGGCCAACCCTCTCATAGACATTCCGAGGAACAGAACATCCCGGAATATCCCACCCCCGACCTTTTTTCTTTATGTGTACACGTATAAGTGTATATCAACGTGTATATGTGCACCCTGTATACACCTTATATAACCTTCAACGAGTTCGCTATCCGGTTCGTTCTACAATTTCTACAGTCGACGGAACATCTTTTTGTAAACCTTATACAGTGCTGGATACCTGTACACTCCTTCGTCCTATTCACACCTCGTTCTATAAACTCCGGAGGTGCGGGCGAAGGTGGAAAAAGAAAAACTGAATTATGCTTCGAGAAAATGACAAAGTTCTGAACCGATCTAATCGGGTTCACGGAATCTCGTAAAGTTCGGCGATGAAGCCGATGAAGTTCGGTTTGAATTAGAAAAATTGTCGGTACCGTACTCCGCGTACGAATAAGCTCTGAAATCGGCTGATGTTAAAGTGAAACTCGTGCGAATTTGTGACAACCGTTTGTCACACAGTTTCGCAATTTTCGAGGCATAGTTACGTACGCAGAGATAATGTATACGTACACCGCCAAATCTCCACCTACTGCGGGTGGAAAGGTCCGAGGTTCTCTTGCTGCTCTTGGGCACAGTTAGTGTAAATTTCCCCAGCGACTGCTAACCTGGTCACATAATATTGACATTCAATGCGACTCGAGCAAACCCACTAGTGCTACTCTATACACACCTATATTATATACCCATATACGCGCGTATAAGTATACATATGTACGTGTATGTCTCTATATCTCTATATATATATAATTTGATTGTGTGCACGCACATGTATAATCGCGTTGCGATACTATTGTATATTGTACAATACCGCATCATCCTGAGTGTGCAGTCTGCAGAGTCTACTGTGCAACAATTGCACGTATATGCGCGCGTGCATATATATAACCATGACGATGTGGCCCGACTAGGTGCCGCCGCTACTGGAAGTAGCGAGCTTTGTACGTGACGTGATTTAAATAGAAACGGTTATTAATTAAAACGCTATAATTACACGTACTTGATTTGCAACGTATGATATCATCTATAACCGTGTATACTCGAATGTTCACCTGCTCTATGATTTTAATTTTGACGTCATTAGGAATTTTGGAAATATCGAGTATGTGTACCAGATACAGCCTTTGATTATTTTCAATTTTGGGCTGAAAAATCAACATTTTTTTTTTTCAACCAGAATGTTCCAGTTATCGCCAATTTTTTGCTCTGAAGAGAGACAAAATTCAGGTATCTCGATCGGATTTCATGCGCGGATCAACGTGTTTCTGAGTCCAAAACACGTAGTAGAAAACTAAATTTTTGGCTCTAAAAGTCGTATAATGTAGAAATACCAACACCTGAACACGTCACCCGGCCAATTTCGCTTTTAGAGTTCTCACCTTGCAGTTTGAGATTCGATTTTCCGTCAAATTTTCAAAAAAACGAAACGTTTGTTCGAGACTATCTATCCGTATGTGGGGATCTATGCCTGACATGTTCACGAATAACTACATTATACATCATCAGGTGTGACAAATTTTGGAAATCGTATAACTATAAAAATTGTCCTGGTATTCCGGAATTCATTCGTACGCACCAAGAACTGCCGCGAGCTTGTATTGTATAACGTTGTTGAGGAAGTCATTAAAAATTCAATCCTCGTGTTTGTTTTACCGAAAAATATATACCCTATATTTTTCCATGTTGTTCTATCCCTACGCAATTGCCTATTCGTCAATTCATTTATTCATTAATTTTGTTTTCATTGGGTACCGATTGACAATATTTTTGTTTCTCGAGCACCGAGTCATCGATCTTCACTTTCTAATCGTTAATTCCGTACCGTATACGGCCGAATATCCATGTATATATCTAAGACAAGAGAAATAAGGACGTGTCTTGTTAGGCTGAATAATTTACAAGTATATTATGCCGTGCTAGGTACGTTAGAACTAATTTGTCGAAAACCTCGGGATTTCAGCTTAATGTAAATCTATTGAGCCAGATTGTCAGGGTTGTATGGAGACTTTCCTCATTCTCATAGGTGGGGGAGATAACCACCTATACCGATCTGCATAATACAGCAGTTAAGGATTCCAGAGGGAGAATAAGTGGTAAAGGACCTACATAGAAATACATAGGTATATGTACGCCGTACACATCCTATGTGTATCGACGTGCATACACCTCCAACCGTTACACGTGTACACCTGCACGCATCGCTACCCCGCAACCATAACTTCCCCACACTTTTAACGTCTTCGCTCCGCGACGATGTGTAACCCTTATAAGTTTGTTTGTTTGTTCGTTTTGTTTGTTTGTTCGTTTGTCTGTTTATGTTCCCATGTTTCCCGCTCGCAAATAAATCTCATATATCCTTAACAAGGTCTTAAATCCAACAACCCGGAGACTCAACACGCGTCAAATTAAATCACCCATTCAGCTATTAGTTTCCCTCTGACTAATTTCGCGATCTTTCGATCATTCAAATGAAATGAAATTAAAAAAAAACAAAAAAAAACAACGAGCTGCGCTAATCTGATGATTTTTCGGTCATCGATGACAAAAAAGAATGGATAGCATTTCACCTATTCCGACTGCGTGTTCAAACCCTTTCGAATACCTAGGGTCTCCGCTGTTGGGGTGACCCCGTGCCGATGGGGTGCGAAAAAAGGGGTGCCAAAATGAGCTGCAATATATAAACACGTGAAACTCCATAGGGAAAACTTGTAACTGACTATACATACAAGTCGTCTGCACCATTGTAGTACCTGTGCGTAGTTAGCTGCAGGTATGGGAAACAATAGGGGGAGAGGTGGCTCGAAATTTCAATACCTTTAATCGGGAAGGGTGGAAAATCGGAGGGAAGAAGGGGGACGAGAGGGAGCGAAAGCTAGAAGGGAATAAAGAAAGAAAGAACAAAAGATGGAAAGACTGTGAGGGGCCGGTAGAAAGAGCTGCATCGCGAACGTTACCACCGTTCGTTCTCCGGCTAGCTTCTCGGAGTTTATCCCTCGAATCGGCGGTAGGTGAAAGAAGAACCCCGTGTGTTGGTGGGGAGTAAGGGTTGAATACACGGGGGGATGTGAAGGTATATACATAGTTCGTAGTCTCACGAATCGCAAACGGCGCCGACGCGCAAATTCGCGGGACGTCGCGACGCCGGATTCCGCAGTCGAGCACCGCTCACCATACGCGACGCTCACCGTCGCGAATAACTCGAAACTATAATAATAATAATAAAACAAACAAACAAACGAAAACAAATATTGATAAACGAAGAAAATTTTTTTTTTTCATCGTGTTACATGTGTAATATCAAACGATAAATAAATTCCGTTGCACGTCCCACCGCCGAATACGAGGCAACCCTTACATATTTCTGTCCTTCGACTTTCGCATCCCCCGATCGTCGACGATCGCTTGAATGACGGTAACCAAACGCCTGCGATGAATCGTTAGATTCGTTCTTCTTAATCTTGTTCCTATTCTCGCGGTTTCGTTCAAAATCAAAATCCGTGTCATCGTTCGATTGAAAAAAATATTCACGAACGATCGTAGGAACTCCAACGGTTGATTTGATCGTTGAATTTTCGATTCTCGCAGCGACACAATTTTAGCGCTATTATATTCGACGAAATAAGGCGATTCAGCTAGACGTTCGTCAATAGCTGAATTCGTACGACCGAATTTAAGGTTCTCGAAACGAAAAAATTATTGATAAAAATAAAAATAATTCAACAATCGTCCGCAGGTCTTACGTGAATTCAACACGTGATCTCCTCCGATCATCCGTAATAACAATTATTATTATTCGTTATTATTGTTGTTATTGTTGTCACGATCAGCTGGTATCGCTCCGTTTATTGGTTTACTTTTTCGTTCGAAGCGCGTCGAGCTTGCAGGATGAAAACATCTCTCGGGATTTTTGGTAAAAGTTGAACGGAATCATTTGGGGGATAATATTTGTACGACTTCGTTTTATTTTATTTTTTATTTTTTTTTTCTCGCACTCGATGAAATAAATCT
The DNA here is from genome assembly GCF_917208135.1 of Athalia rosae. Lineage (NCBI taxonomy): Eukaryota > Metazoa > Arthropoda > Insecta > Hymenoptera > Athaliidae > Athalia > Athalia rosae. Next base: position 8,248,079 of record NC_064028.1, read on the forward strand.
ATCACAATCTCTCGCCATTTCACATTTATGAAGTTATGAATGAATCCTATGATTCGTAAATATATTTCTTATATTTTAATACGTATAGAGTGTCGTGAGATACATGTCATGCGGATCCCCATAAGGCAATGATCCCGAAAATAAATTTCCTTACACACGAATGCAGTGAAGTTCGTAATAAAAATATTGATGAATTATTAACGATAACAGCAACGGTAATGATAAAAATCTAAACGTTTTTCTTGTAGTCGTGAATAAATTTCAATTACATACATACACACATATACGTTGTAAGAGAAATATTCTATGAATGTTCTTGTGTCACTGTATCGATATAATAATATTAATGAAGAAAAGCTAATTACAATAATAATAATCATGCAATAGTATACATTACGTAGTGATAATTCGAATCGTGAAACTTATAAAATCGCTTCGTAAAATCGTATGAATTATAAAAGTGTGAATTATGTTGATGTTATTGAGATAATTTGATTTGGTAATAAATAAAAATAAGAGTCGATACCGGAGTAAATCGGTGCCGCGATCCTAATCAGGTTGTAGAAAATGCAACGGCTGTAATTACAGAGATAAATTGAGAAGATAGATGAAACTTGATAAAACTTTCGACAGCAAAAAAAAGTGAAGATCATTCCAAGGGAGGATATGACGTTGGAATAAAGAGGACGAAATTGTTGTGATAGGTCTGAGCAGTAAATAAAAATATCTATAAATCATCGATTCAGGATGATATTATGATAGAAATATTCCGAAGGTACGCCGATATCCGGATATAAATATTGACTCGATTTGGAGTAAAAATTAATCATAACCAAAGAGGAAACCGCAAAGTCTGCTAGAGGAGAAGAGAGAGAAAGAGGAAAGAGAAATAGGAGCTGCAGGTTACCGCACGTAAAAGTTTTTCGACTTCTCTGCGGAGATCGCTCAGCTGAAATTTAGCAATCTTGAACTGAATTCGGTATCTCCGCTTCCACGCGAAACCGCAAAGACCACCGGAGAAGAGGCGAGGGAAGAAGGAGACGCGGGAAAGGGAAGGAGAAACAGGAAGAAGAATAAGAAGAGCCGCGTCCGCCGCGTCGTCGTTGACTCTGAGGAATGGGAATGAAAAATATTCAATCTTAAAACTTATACCTCAAGGACTTAAACTCGGGAGTGAGGTGACTCGAGGAGAAAAGAAATAGACCTGAAGTAAAGTAAAAACAAGTGCTGAAATATCATCCACTGAATATTTAATCTATTACGCTACCTATATGATAAAACTATCGTATCCTCGCAGGACTATTTTACACATCCATTGCCCGAATCCACTTAGGTCAGTATGAAATTTGGTCGGAATTTTTATTCTATTTTTCCCCACTCCTCACAGGATCTCAAAATCGGTTCGAATAATATCGACTAAAGTTTAGTGGCAGGCGCCGCAACGTTATAGATGTGCAGTATAAAGTAGGTGGATGGCGGGTGCAAGGTAGGAGGGCGAGGGATGATATCGGTATGAAAGAGGAGTGTAGGGAGCGGCAGGGGTGGGCGGGAAGGGGGGAAGGGGGGGGGGGGGGGGTTGGAAAGTGTGGTGGTAATAAAAAAGGAGTTGAGATATTACTAACAAAATTACATCGCTTACATAGTTGAAACTTTATTGGATAACCCATCCTAAATTCTCCGGTGCACATACAACCTCTTCGTTTTGCTTCCAAAACCTTCGAACCTTACAACCTTCCGCCTAAGTTTAGAAGGAGCGACACTTTATCACCCTATTCTCTTTTCCCCTCTCATATCTACGGGTAGTGGCCGCCCTTGTATTCCTATTAAAAAAGGCCCAAAAATCAAAGGAAACTATAGAGGCGCGAAGGGATGAGAAAAAATATATAGCTTTCAACGATCCTTCGGGGCATATTAATTCCACGGAATATTGAAAAACCAATGCCATAAAGTCTGCCATCTCCCTTTATTTGATCTAAGCGGTGTGTAGAGAAAAACAATTTGTTTCCCCCTACTATTCGTAGATATTGCAAACGTTTGGATTATTACAATTTTTTTTTTTTTTTTCGGAAGCACAATTATTCTACAAATACCGAATTGATTTTTGCCGGTATTTTTTTCAACGTTCGGAATGTAGCTGTTATTAATTCGTATACGTGTAAAATTATTGATGTTATATTATTACACGAGATTCTCATAATTTTAGGTTTGATTAAACTCCTGGAAGATCTTATACGTCGCTGGTGTAATTAAATTCTGTATAATTTTCTAGCTACAGGATATTCGGGTCAACCATTATTAGAGTCTCTAGAAATAATTCACTAACAAGATGATTATTCACGATTTCGAGAATTTTAATCACCATCCATGATGTATTAATGTGTGTTTGCACGTGTTCAATCCGTGTTATATATAATATATATATACATACATGTATATATACGTGATACTCGCGTACTAGTCAATTTCGTTACGTAGTCGCAGAATCGATAATCGAAGTTCGTTTGAAATGTTCCTTTTTTGCATTTCTGTCATTTTATTTATGCGCGTAAAATTTTATTAATCATTATACCGCCATTATTATTATACGCACAACGAAAGCCAACTACCCCTTCCCTCAGCCATGGCATTGCAGTTTCTCTGTTACTGTTTTTGTCGTTGTTGTTGTTATTGCTGCTATCTGAGCGCATAAATAACGAAAAACTTTACAAATTTATAACTCTGTATCACGCACCGCTAGCTTCCCTGCGGTGTTACATGAAATCGTCCACTTTTACGAGTGTACGGTATACGTATGCACCCGTGCACGCGTATAGTTATCAAAATATTATACCTCATGGTGCATTACGTTCGTATGTGAAAAAAAAAAAATACACACACACACACAAACTAGAGGGGTAAAAAAAGAACTATTTCCGGATCCGGGCGAAATTCGATGTTTTTCTCTCTGTGTTATACGCGTCCAAATTATTATTTAAATGTGATAAATTCATCATGGTATAGATACGTTAGGTAATACGTGCGAATATCGCTTCAATTTGTATCCCGTCGGGTTTTTTATTTTTTTTCTTAATCAATTTTCGACCGATTTTTCAAAATGGCGTTCAATTTAAAAAATTATAATTGACAGGCAACGTGCGTTCTACGCTACTCGGCAGTATTTTTTAATTCTGAGCGCAGTAAATATGAGCGGGGGGGGGGGGGGAAGGGGGTGATAAGAGTGAAAGAGAAAGAAGCATTGCGGAAAGGAAGATGAAGGTATAAGCAAAAAAAAAAAAAAAAAAGACACGTAAAGAGAAAGGAGAGGAAAAAGGAGACAAAAAATTGTTAGGCACGAAGAGCTGCTGCGCTCGAAGAGCGGGTGCAGGCCGCCCGCCCTTATAGGTAGAGGGGTAGGTACCCACCTACTTCGCCTGAAACAAATTAGTTGAAGTGCGCGGGCTTATTAAAGGCAAGCACGCCTTTGAAAAGTATAGCGGGATTTCTTCCGCAGCCACCCCCATCTACAACCTTTTAGCAGTCAGATGACAGATAAGTCAGGTGTGACCCACAATTATTCATAGAAAGTTGAAATAATAAATTTTAACACCGTATTTTAATACCCGCATATCGCACGTTTTCAACCTTTAATAATCATCCGAGGGGGTTTAATTTATGCATAAATAGAATTGGAAGAAAAAAACAAAAAAAAAACTTATGGGTGAAAAAAAAATTGAGGAAACGGGTTGATCGATCACGCGGCGTAGATTTGAGGTGGCTTCTGACGAGGGCTAACAACAAGTTAATTGAACGATTCGTAATTAGGGAATGGTGATGCGGGATTTTGTAACGCGGTGTTCTCAGAAGGTAGGGTGTATATGTTCGGAGCGATAAACCGACGGTGGCCGATGCAGCTGTATCTTCGTTCCTCTTCTTATTCCCCGTTCCTTTTTGTTCGTCGCTTGTCTCCGCCGTGTCTCGGGATTTAACGTGTTCTTTACGAGCGTCGAAATGCCGTTAAAATCTTTTGCGTTAATTAAATGAATTTTACGGTGTTAAGGCTTGTTCAGATTAATTTAAATCTTCCACTCAATACCCTTGACGAAAAGCTCTGTAATTAATTCCTACCCCCGCGCGATTTCGCCTCACCCACGCCAGCTCTTTCTCTTCCGCTTCTTCTTCTTCTTCTTCTTCTCCTTCTTCTTCTTCTTGTTCCGCACATATCCATGTATATATATATATATATATGGATATATAAGTACGTACATACGTATTATGTTTCACTTCCATATACTGGCGACACTTACTCCGCAGCCCAGTTATTTTAATCTAAAATCTGAAATTCCTGCACAATTCCCTCTTTCCTGTGGGACCAGAAAAGCTCGTACTCTGGATGGTAAAAGGGTTTAATAAACTCCCCCTCCGCGTAGAATCTCGCTTTCTAAACTTTCTCATATCACACTTACGCGGATCCTCGTCTCTTTTTTGAACGAGTTGCCTTCGAAACTACCGCGAGTCTCGCACCTCGGGGATAATTTAGATTTTTCGAAAAAGGAACGACGCGACTTCGAACGAACGTAACACCCGTTTCCATCGAAAGTTGTGGCAGATATTTCCTCGAAAATAACGACAATCGTCTCGTCTCAACTTCACGGTGTACAAGGTGGTAATCGAAGACAGCGTTTCCCAAAGCTTTCTCGAAACACAATAACGAATTATAATTTTCCCGAGGTTAATGCGGTTAGCGTGTATTTACGCACAATAAACGACGATAATAACGATAACGAAAAGAAGAACAATGACAACGTAATATTATCGCGAAATATAATGAAGCGTAGTAATAATTCTTGTTTCACGACGACTCGTTGCTATTTACGAGGGCGATGTCGATTCTTGTATCGCTCCCAGGGATGATCTTTTGCGCTTTTCCCTCCTCGTCCCCGTATTATAACCTTTCTCGTTCCTCGGTCCTCGCGTTTTCCCTTCCGACCTCGGAACTCCCTCGGTTTCTCTGTTTTCCCGCCTCGGGCGAGGAGCTACGTCAAGATAAGGCTACTCATTAGCTCAGCCCTTCCTGTCCCTATCTGATTACCCTTGGGCTAGGTATATCCTTCCCGGTGTGTTCACTTTATTCACTGTGTTCACCGTTCAACCATCATCAACGAACCTGCGGCGCCAGGCTGATACAAAAATTCGGATATTATATATACGCGCTATCGGTCGAATAGAATTAGCGGCGATAACTGATCACCGGTAAAACCGCCTGATTCGCACCAAAAATTCATCGGCCATTTCAATTTTCATTTACATCGGAAACGAAGTACGAAAAAGGAAAGAAGCGATGAAAAATAATAGGTAAAAGCAGTATGCGTCGTTCTTTCTGAATTTTTCAAATCCGCAAGCTCAGTGAGAAATCCGGGAATATACGTATGATGTAACACCCTTCTTTTTTTCTTCATATTTTTTTATTTTTTTATTTTGCTCTGCAAATATCTGGGATTATTCACTCGAGCGTTGTGCGCGAAGTTGGGCGGGGGGAGAATCGTCCGGAGGTCGAAAATGCCGTGTGTACGTGTAATACAAAAAACCGCTCCCGATATACCCGAATCGACGGTACGCACTTAGCAAGTTTTTTTTTTTTTTTCACTTTTCCGCTACGTATACGGCGTAGCCGGCTACCGTTGGGACCATTTTGCAACTGGGTTAGTTAGGGATTAAGTCGCACGGTGAATAATGTCACTTGGCGATTTCACGTTTCTACGCTACCGCCTCCTGTATTATATATACGTATACGTATATATACCTTTCGCTTTTAGCTTTTCATCTCAATTTTCACGTGCTTCTCTAAGCTTTCGTTATATTATATACGTAGAGTAATCCCGAGCCCAACGCGAAAATGAAACTCCCGTTACCCAGAGGTGTCGTTTCGTAGGCACATTTTTTAAAGCTCCAACATCCGGCAAACTTTCGACACGTTACGTAAAATAGAGGATGAAAATTTTTCCTACGGTCGGATCGTACGGAGTTAGCGTTGATTGAAAAATTTCGTCGAAAAGTTTTTTCGTTCTTTTCTAATCGATCGGAAATATACTTATCGGTGCGATTCAGTCGTCGATTGAATTATCCTCGCGGCGAATCTTGCCGCAGGTTGAATCGAACGAATGATATTGAGAAATCGCGTTATCGTAGCGAGAAGGTGGCGGCGGTGGTGGTCAAAAATAGTCGCGCGCGTAACGTGCGACGCCCGTGTGCAGGTAAACGTAAGCGAAGGTGGAGATCGATTATTGTTTAAAGCGTTGAAAATTTAATTTTAGGAACAGTTTATCGCTCGGTTGATTAACGAACCCCGGGATTTCATAATCTATTTAACGGACGAAACAAAGGTGATCGAATTATGCCGGAGCGTGGTGCAATTATTCAGTTCCAACGGTATATAACGGCGTCCCTTGCCACTCCGCCTGGCCGCCAATGCTTACGATTGCCAACAAGGTTTTCGTTTGTTTGCCGTGGTCTCGCGGTCTATTAAACGAATTAGCCATCATTGTTCTCTGGTAGAACAACCGTAGAGAGAGAGAGAGAGAAGCTACCTGTGCACCTCACCGACTCCGATGCCGCAAAATTTTCCATCCAATAACAACCGGTTACCCCGACGACGAGCGCCAATGGCCGAATTTAACGATCATGTACGCGGTCAGATCGCGGGATGAAACCCTTTACTCCGTTTTACATCCCTCGACGCTTCTTTGTTCTCGTTTCGATCCGACGAATGACAAATTCTGTTTGGA